>NC_081415.1:722192535-722871285 GCF_030272615.1 Cryptomeria japonica | reverse complement strand
GAAGGTCTTACAGAAAGTGAAATTGAAAAGATATGGCCCATTTGTGCTTCCACAAAGAAGAAAAAGAATGTCAATACAAAATGTAGCATGGCGAATTCTATAGTAGGTTCATCTGCAACAAATGATATTAGGGTAAAAGTACAAACTTGTGTCTCACTTTTATAAAGGAAAAGACTAACAACAACAAAACTATTCAACTTCAATGGCACAAAAGTGATATTTCTATTTGGTATTTGAAGATGATGTAAATTGATGAAATGTGTAAAACTGGATTAAGTTTATGCCTGTTATTTTTTAAAAAAAATTGGAACAAGAATTGATATCTTTTTTTAATTATTAAAGTCAATTTTTGAATTATTGAAAAATACTACAAATCATGGGTTTCTCCTCCCACCACAAAACTATATGTAAATAATCTTGTTTTCCTCTGATTCTGAAATATGTTTTAGATGACATCCATAGCCAATGCAGAGAAAAAAAAAAATCTGATTTCAATGTATATTTTCACCATTATAACAATTCAAAGTCGAAGTTTCTCGAAATCGACAATTTTCGTCTCCCACCAAATTTCCCCTCTCAAAACTATAGCAATCCCAAAAAAAAAAAAAAAAATTCTTGAAGAGGACTCTCTCCTCTAGTGTTATATAGAATTTTTAAATTTTTCTGATACGATTTACTATTTTTTTTTGTTTTTCCGAATCAAAGTCTTCTCAAATGTTAATATACCTACCTGTAGTATTTTGTAATTTTAATATACGAATTCTAATTGAAATTCTATAAAAAATATATGTCAACGTTCCTCACTCCGAGCTCTTGAAAACGGTATTTTAGTTTTTTTTTTAAATAAAAAATTGATGGTCTAATTCTTAGTAGAACTTTCTTAACAGAACTTAAAAGTTCTGCAAATTGGGGGGGGGGGGGGGGGTTTGCTGAGTAGGTTGCCATGTGGGATGCCACATAGGCAGCCTCGGCCGAGTACAACTCGGTCGAGTAGGACTCGACCGACTCTTACTCGGCCAAGTAGGGCTAGACCGAGTCCCCCAAGTGACGGGACCCTCCACAAGCGGTCGCATGGGGAAGCGACCACTCACTTCCCCACCCTTTCCCTCATATATTAATGCGACACGACACTATGGGGGGCTAAGTGCAGTTGGCGGGTATATGTAGGACTCGATCGAGTATACCCCGCCACCCATCCTCCACGTAGGCACCATGTGGTGCCACGCAGACTCAGTCAAGTCCTACTCGACCGAGTAGGATTTTTTTTTCCTCGCACTTAGCCTAAAGTGTTACACAACACTATACTTTCACCCGATACCTCTTCCTTTTGGAAGATAGAAACCTCGAACTGTCGAACTGCTGAATTCCCACTCAAGTGAAATATATGAAGGAATCAAAATGAATGGTTCTCGAAAATACTCATATTTCTCCAATCTGATGTTGAACTGTGACTCTGTCATACAAGACTCAAGAATGGTAACCACTGAAGTGAGAGATTTATTCGGATGTGAATTAAGATGTGTCAAGATAGTAGCATGGAGTGGTTGAGAGAGTACAAGAGAATCCAAACCAAAAGAATATGCATCTTGATGTGAGCTGACATTGGAGAGATGGCATGTGTCCTCAATATTATCATCATGATCAAGAAGAGATTCAACAAACAAATTATAAATGTCTAATAGAATGATATCTCTCTCATCAAGTGGACAAGAATGAACCTGTTGAAGAGAATCTGAGGTAGCATTTGGAGAAGCCAAAATCTCTGTCAAACTGGTAGGTGGAGGTGACTGAATAGATGTCGATACTGGAGGTGTAGAAAGAGGAGATGTCTCAGTCTATTCAAGACAATCAAGACTCTTCCAATAAGCAATTTCCTCTTCATTGTCATCATCATACGTAGGATCATCATCATTATCAAGGGAGAGAAGCATATCTATAGTTGGATCATCTGGGAATGGAGGTTCAGTGGGATCTCCATACATTTCCCATAAAGTGGTCCAAAGAGTGTGAGGGCACTCAATGTGTGATAAAGCCCATGATGTGTGGTCCCCAACACTTAAACCAATTAATCCTAATACATGATCATTTCTACTTTCCCAAGCAGATTTCTGCCAACAAGTACTTGGTTCAGGAATAAACCCATACAAATGTGGCAATAGATGAATCCATTGACAATGCTTTAGGATTCCATCATGCCAAGACTTGTAGTTTCCTTCTTCCAAAGTGATGACAGATGGATGATATTGTATTCCCATTTTAGACTTAGATTACCCCCTCTTGGAACTTTATTTCAGTTCATGAATACATAAATGAAATTAACAAAAAACCCCAAGACAATGAAAAAATTCATTCTAAACTAGCTCTAATCTTCAAAAATTGCAAAAGATTGTTATGCTTCTTCTTTTTAGCAGCCATGTGCTTTGATACCATGTAAAATTTTATCTAAACCTGCACAGTAAGAATCTAGCTAGGAAAGTAAGAACACAACTTGCGGAATAGAGAGAAGAAAATTTGAGAGCAATAAGAATGCAAACTGATTCATTAACTCATTTACAAATGAATGAATTTACAAAATATATAGAGCCTCTCTAAAAGCATAAAACAGAGGAAAAAACAAAAGCCTCTGTGAAAGCATAAAATAGAGAAAAAATAGTAATAAAATTGTCTACACTCGTTAGCTTACAATAAAACAAGCAATAGCTTCAATAACCCATAAAACACCAATAAAACAGATTGTGGTGTTTGTTATCCAAGAAAAACATGGAAAAGCAAAAAAAAGCGGATCAAGCAGATTGTGTTGCCATTGAAAAATTGCACTAACAGAAGTGACTAAGAAGAAAGAAGTGAAAAGCTTCTTTTGAATTGAATGAGACTTTGAAGGTCAACAAATTAAGAATAGAGTGAAGTCACCTCCACATATTCAAGTTGATTATGCTCTTCCTCCTCTATCATCCCATGTGGTTTCTCTTATTTCTCTTAACATCTCATTCATTTTTTTTATTTCACCATCCATTCATATTCAACTAGAAGGTACTTCTTTTTGTTTTGTACCTCTACACCATGATCTTCATCCTTCCTACTAATCAACATCTCTTCCACCTTTTTAACATATAAAAGACAATTCAAATAGACTGATTCAAAGAGACTGATTGAGGATGCATCAAAGTAGTTGTAAGCATATTTGGTAGGAAAAAAGGGAGTGGTGACTATAAAAGCTCTCAATTTTGTTGTCATCTCTACAATGATACAAAATCACAAAGTCGTGAGGTTCAAAAAGAATAGAGGGTTACATCGTTGTAGATACAACTATTCCACCAAATAATAAGGATATCCAAGAAATGTATGTTTCCAACTTTTCAAATCATATAAACCAATTCGGCCAATTAATAAATAGGGCAATATGGATATATTGCAATTTGCAATAGATGGTGTTAAGGATGTGATAGGAAAAGATGGAGAAGATAAGATCGCCTTGAAGGGTAAAAATAGGGAGTAGAGAGTTGAGGATGGTAATCAAAGGAGACAATTAGAGGAACTAGTGTCTCAACAATGGATTGTATAATTTTGTGATGAAAGTCTAAAGCTTATTCATTAGCAATTCAATATGCTCAAGAAAATCATATCAGAGTTGCACTAAGTTATGGACATGGAGTGTGCAATGACTTAAGGTTTCTTCTTCTAGAAATGTCATTACTTATTTGGAGCCCATTGAGTTATTGGGCATACATAAATTTGGATTAGATTGAGAGTCATTTATAATCCTATTGGTTATCATTTTCCAAAATGATTAGTATCATTTCAATTGATTTTTTTGGAGATTGAAGCAAATGATAATTTGGAAGAAGTTGAACTCGGATTTGATCAACTAGTGCAAGTGTACTTAGAAGGTTTTGTTGTTGTAGATAGTGGAAGAGCCATGAATATTGCGATGAAATTTTCATCAAAATAGAGTAAGATGTGAGGAATCCAATTGTTGATTGAGAGAAATAAGATTTTTGCTCATCATAAACTTAGTGAGGAAAAAATAATTTCTAGACATCCAACTATCATTGCAAGATAATTCATTGAAAAAGTTCAATTGTCTATTAAAGAGGATAGTATACTAACACCTATTTCTCCACATTTTGAATTACTTTTTTTCAAATACAAAGGAACTTTTAAACTAGGCATTTTTGGTTAATTCTATTTTGATCATATTCTACATTTTTGCAAATCTTCCTCAGTTTTTCTCTAGTTTTCTAGTAGTCACTTAAAAGAATAATTTTTGTGGATATATTTTTATTATTTTAAATCCCTAAAATCTATATTATTTGTACAATATAAATAAAAGCTTTGGGCATAAAATATTCTCAATAATAGTTAAACTTAAATTTATGCTCAAAAATTTGCTATTCATACATTCAATGTAGGTTTCATGTGTGTTTATTGTGTTAAATTTTATTAAGTGAATTGAAAGGGATGAATAATGTTAAATTTTGGATTATATTGCAATTCATATTAGGCAACTTCGTGTTCTTCTAAGTGGTTCATTTTACTAAATTATTACATTATGGATATGTATTAGGAGTTTTTTTATCATTTATCTTGTATGTGGACATGTTGGTATTTGTTTCCAACAAGTAAGACAATTGTGATGCTATAAATGTGTGTCAATGGAAACAAGCATACACATAGATGAGACAATAAAACATAAGTAGGAAGCAAATACAAAAGCTAAATTAAAGATGCAAACCCATAGCCTCCTTTCAAATGTCTCATCTTCTTCTATTCTTGAAGACCTTGAAGGTTGTAGAATTGTTGGCTCTCAGTGGAGCAATGACCTCCAATACTGACAACTCAAGAGTTGAGTAGCTACTTAATCATGATTGATTGTGCAAATGATATGAGATGCATGATGATTGATGTATGATTTAGCGAGAATGATCTATTCAAGCTACATGATTGATAAAATGCAACAAGATTAATATGAAAATAAAATATGATTAATCTAATTAACAATTATTGCTAGATGATCAAGATGTAAAATGCCTATAGTAAGTATGCAAAAACTATGAGTGCAAGGGATCTTTATTGCTCCAAAATGAGGGGTATTTATAGGATTTTCAAGGCCAAAGCTGAGGTGGCATGAATCGACGGTCTGGATTCGATCTAAAGATATCAAGGGCTGGGATTGGGGAAGTTGGAGAAGAGGTTGGAGGAAGGGACACATATCATCCCTATGGTGACAAGTGTCAAGGAAACTTGCTCATGAGAGGGCAAGTGTCTAAGGGAGAAGACATGTGGCAAAGTGCCATGTGTCTCAAGGAGGGGATATCCAACCCACAGGAGGTTAGAATAAAAGAGGTTAGGATGTGCAAGATAGAATAGGGTTAGTTAAATCCAAGATTAGATAAAATGGGTTAGGTTAGGGGGTGGTTAGGCTAGGAGGTTAGAAGTTAGGAGCCATGTGCTCATTTGAATTTAGAAATTCAAATAATTAGGAAAATGGATAATTAATCTCAACAAACTTGGATTTGTTAATTTTAATTATAGGATTAGAAGAATTGATTAAATGAAGGGAATTAATTAAAGATTAATTAATCAAAGGGGATTATTGAAATGAGCTTAATGAATAAATCCTTAGATTTATTTATAAGTAGATGAATGGGGAAATTAATCAAATTATTTGCGATTTCAATTAATTGGGAAGGGTTATTAATTAAATAACTATCTATTTAATTAATTATCTTCAGACCATTTTTAGGTGTATACAACAACATTTATTTTAGTTTTGTTTGTTTTTATATTAGGAAAAAGTGGGTTTTGAAAGAGCTTGAACACTTGTACAATAGAATAGCCAATAGAAAATTAGAATAAGTACCATGAGATATGGGACAAACTAAACAACCCAACAAAATGATACGAAGTGAGATACAACTTCAGCCAAGTTGTTGTAGACAACAACCTAAAAGTAAGAAACAACTGGATGCCTCGAAGTCCAAACTAGAAAACGTCAAACCCAACCACGTTTAATCTCACACCCTTCAATCTAGTATGATTTTGAGAGACAAAATTGGGAAGGCCTTTCTTCCGCCTTGTACAATAGTCCATGAAATATTATCATCCAAGTTTTCTTTTGTATTTTAGTAAATAGTTGTTTCATCTAGTTGTAAGTGTTTTAAAAATAAAAAACCTTACTTGTGAGAAAATAACCTTTCAATTCTTGGGCTCGCTCCTTGAGGTAAGAAAGGTAGGGTGGGATCACATTTCAATTGTTTATTTCATTCAAATGGCCACTATAAAAATTGTTATCGCTAACTTTTTTTTTTTTTATGATGACTAAGCTAGCTTAGATCTAAGGTTATTTTATCTTCCTAGGGATTTTACCCTCCAAATCTAGAGAGGGGTTTATCCTTGTATACTACGTTGTTTTGTGTTGTCTTGTGAGACCCATTAAAATGCTAACAAACCTGAGGCATCTCCAAATTTTCTTCCAATTCATTATTGACCTCCAACACTCTAATGGTAAGTTAGAATTTCATTATCTACAGTTTGTTTTGATTTCATTAGAATATTTTAATTATTGTTTATTTTGTTAGCATAGTTAGTGTAGTCAATGTAGATTAAATTGCTTGTTTTCTTTGTTAAGCACTTCCATCTTTACTATCACAACTCAAAACAATTATAATGGAACATACAACACTTCTACAAAATCAGACATTTGCACATAACCAATAACATAAACATAATCCTAAAGCTTTGTATGAGAAACTAAAGAAGATCCTTTTGTGATCTTAACTTCCCATTTATCTATCAAACACTTAAATAAATAAGGGATTATCTTAGTCAATTAATAAAAACAAAACAACATTTTAAACATCACAATCAAGACAACTATAGAAAACATTGCAACATTCTAACAAGTCTTCCCATTTAACTATATAACTTTGGAAACATTTCAACACAAGGAATATTGTTCAACTTATTCAAGTATTTGAGGCAAATCTATAAACTTTATTAGAAATGAAAACCTTCTCTACACATAAATATTTCAAGAATTCCTTGCAACTTTGCATCTTTTACAATTATGAAACTTCTTCAAACTATCAAACCAATGTATAATCATGAACAAATCTTGTCAAATCAGCCCCAACACCTTTTCAAATTCTCTTTTTTGAGTCCCTTTGAGGCTTGATTTTGGATCTCTTCATTATTTCCAAACAAGCGTTAATGACTTCTTGTGGTTTGGGCTCAAGAAGTCATGTATGCCCATTTTAGTTGCATACAAAACGAGGTATGCATTTCTCCCATCTTCGATGTTGCAAATTTGTACCCTCAACATGTAGGAACAACTCAATGAAGATGATAGTTTCAAGTTTGAAAATTCTAGATTGAAGACAACTTCTTAGAAAGAAAGGGTAAGAGATTGAAGCAAACAAAAGGTAGAGTACAAAAACTCATAGGTAAAATGGCTGAATTCATTTTAGGCTAGTCATTATGAAAAATCATTAGAAGAATTCTCATGAAAAAGAACTCGTGTCTTTTTCCACCTGGGTTGTGTAATGCAAACAAGGCCTCTATTTGACAATCAATTAATCCCTTATAAATAAAATTTTCTATAATGATTATCAATTAAAAGTTGCTCTTTAAATGTTACATCATTAAAAAATTGTTGTATCTTATGACGAAAGAATAAATACACCCATACAACAATCAAATTTAGCCCTAAATTCAAAGACATTCCTAGTTGCATGAAAAACCAAATCAACCCAAAAAAAAAACACCAGAGCTACATAAGTGTCATGAGGTTTGTTCTTATATTGACTTTTTATGAAACATTTGGTATGCATATATTGGTGTAGATGAACTTAGAGGAGTTGACTAATCTAAGGACTAATTTACGATGATTGTTTGTGAAACCATCATCAAAAGAGAGGTCACCAAACTCGAGACATAGAAAGAAAAAAAAATGTTGTTTTATGTCCTTCTAACCTGTAGAGAGACATCGTGGCATTTTAATGATTGGAGTCTTCAAGATGTCTTTGAGAGGAATTAACGACATTTTGTGGGTTTTTTAAATAGAGAAGAGTCCACCTTCATATTTTGTATAGCAACACTTCTATAGGGGAGTTATGATTGTATTTATGCTAAAAAGTGTTATTTTACCTTATTCTTTTATATTTTAACTTGTTATACTCATCATGGGTTGTGGAAAGAGTTATGATTGTATTTATGCTAAAAAGTGTTATTTTACCTTATTCTTTTATATTTTAACTTGTTATACTCATCATGGGTTGTGGAAGCTCTATTGAATACCATCTACATTCATGCAAAAAAGGGGAGAGAATTAATGAAGAAGTTGAGAACATTGGACTTTACCTCTTTCTATTTTTTTTAAAAAGCAATAGAAGATTGAGAGAAAAATGAACGACATGTTGGTTTTTCATGATAAAAAGGAAACCACGCTTTAATTTTTAATAAGGGTTGACTCTGAAGTTGTAGCTTCGTATTTGTATCAGTATTTTCAATTAACATGTTCATGGGTCCATGAAAGTATTTTCAATTAACATGTTCATGGGTCCATGAAAGTGTAGCTTGGCAAAAGCAAGGTTTAAGAGCTTGTGTTTGAACTCTAATATAGTAATGTAATCGTGACAAATTGTTTAAAAACATTGATATCATAGATGATCTACATGTTTGGAGTGCTTGAGTGAAGGAATTTGATGCTCTATAAAATAGATCAAAATTTAATGTGTTGCACTCATGAATTTTTTTAGAGTTTAATTAGGTTGTGAGGATTAGGTGGCCCTTAATTGTATCCCCTCATTGTTTGCATCATCACATATCATAGAAAGGGATATATATCATAGAAAGGGACATTTGATAGCCTAAGTTTAAGAAAAAGCAATCTATTTGATGCTATTATGTTTAAAAAGTAATATAATCAACCCTCGCCTAAATGTGAGGGAGGATAAAAACACTTCTACATAAATCTAAGGTGAATGAATAACACAAATATTAAAAATCTACCCTAGATTAAATAGTTATGGAAATGTAATAAACATAAATGAATTAAATGCACTAAATCAAATACTTCATAAATTGAAAAAAAATATGAAGGTATGTAGAAAATGGCAACATATGTCAAATGATCATTTGCTGGTAGTGTAGAAATATCAACGAAGCTTAGACAAATGTTTTTGAATTAATGAATGCTCTATTTGTAACCCTGGATGGCTTCCACTATTATGGATTTTATATCACAAGTGTGGGTTTGATCTATCTTACAGATCTTATATGTGCATGTGGGCATGCTCTCTGCTAATTTTCATAATGTTGCTTAGGCTTGCTTTGATGTCCTCAATATGTTCCCAAATAAAAACTGTTTCTTGTGCTTTCTAGTTTGCGCATGGCAAGGGTAATTTCTCACTTGTATCAAACCATGTTAGGATACCGATTTAAAGGCTAGGTAAATAATTGAAAACAACACTATTAAACATGCAAGCAGCCCTAGATGATTGTATAATGCAGATATTTTGATAGTATGCACCTAATTATACATACAAGTAATAAATGATACCTCTAGAATGCTACTAGGAGATCATCTAACATGCCTAAAATAAACTAGGGTTTCCATTTTTATGTTAGGCCAAAAAGGACAGGTCCCCATGAATAAATGTGAATAGGAACATATAAGGTTCTGGATGTGTTCCCACCCTCGGATAAAAAAATGTCATTTGTATGCTTGTTATTGCATAGTAAACGGGTCAATTGAAGATAAGGACAGGTCCCTATGAATAATTGTGAATGGGAACATATAAGGTTCGGGTTTTGTTCCCACCCTCAGCTTAAAAACTGCCATTTGTATGCTTGTTATCGCAAAAAGGTTATTCTAATTGAAATGGCCCAAAACTTAAGGAAAAGGGCTTGGATATGCAATTTTCACTATTCCAATGTTTATTAACAACAAGAATCACAAGTTCAGCTAATTACACTTATGATATATTATACAATTTCATTGGACGACTACTATTACAATGTTCTCTTTTACCTGTTTGCTTTGATCTTATCAACTCTTGATAGGAGATGCAATGTGCCTTACAAGACTGCGTCAAATATTCCTCCCATGTCTGTTCTGTTTTTTGGCATGCTTCAAAAGTTGCCAAACTACCGTGTAAGTTACCAAATAGATAAAAGCCAACATCAATAGTGAATTCATTTATGACATTACAACATGACACTATCCCTTCACCATATCATCACTATCAGTACATGTGCTTGAGTTGCTTAGATTGGTGATCCAAACTTCATCTACTTTAACTGGTTGGTCATCATCATTACGGTGCCAGCTCCAATGTGCATGAGTTGCATTATAAATTGAAAGTTCACCATGTCCAAAGCTTGCTTCTCGAAATAGTGAATACTGAGGATGTGGATTCAAAAATCTGAAGTACAAAGGTATAAGAATGCAAATGAAAGTAAAATAAGTGAAAATGTCAAAAAGAAAATTGTAGAGGAGAGAGAATATCTTTTATTTACCTGATCAAGAAACAGCAAAAAATGAGTTAAGCAAAGACAGTACATGCAATATCTAATGGGATGAACTCAAGTGGTAAAATATTGGTACTTCAAAAAAGAGTGCCAACTTCAAATTCCTAGGAAACATGATAAAGATTTGAAACCGGATAAAGCACCACATCCAGATCACTAGGTAAGGCATTACTCAATGGACTGGATGCAAAGTCCCAGGTGAATTTGACAAAAAAAAACCTCAGTCCTGACATCCAATCCAAAGATCATCCTACAAGAGGAGTTAAACAAAAACGAAATTTAGAAAGACAGTACATGCAACATTTTCTTGTACTTACTTGGATGCAAGTCCTTCCCTATTTCCACCATCTCCTATAGTAATGTGCATAGCACCACACGGATTAATGTTTTTCTTGTAAACTCTAGTCTGAAACAAAGATCGAATACCAGATAATGTTACAACAATCAAGGAACCTGAATGAATTTAGAGCATGAAAAACAAGACCATGTAAGCTACTTACAAATCGCTCATAAGCATGCACGTGGCCAGCAAATACCATGTCCACTTTAGCTGTATAAAGTAGCGGTTCCATAGTTTCCATCATGTCATCACCTTCTCCTTGGTGAGCAGTGTTGCTGTTATACCATGGAGAATGGAATACTACAATAAGCCAAGGCGTTGTTCTTCTATTTACTCGTGAGAAGTCGGCCTGGATTTGACAAATATTCAAAGCCTTAGATATCTCCACCCAAAAGAATTGTTCTTTTATATTATTATTTTTGTAGTCATCTCCACCCAAAAGAAATAAAATTAATATTTATAAAAATATATTCATACTTAAACCACGAACAATAATGAGGTGCACCTGAAGCCACTTGTACTGGTCCGAATCCTTTCCATAGTCTGTATAGGAACCAAGCATGATTATGTGTACCCCTGCAACTTCAAAAGAGTAATACAGGTTGGAATCTGAACCACTTTCTTCAAAAGGCATTCGCCACCTTGCATTAAAAGCATCAAAGGAATGAGTTAATAATGGAATCTTTTCAATCTCATGATTTCCTTCTGTAACCATCCAAGGCCTTCTGCTTGCCAAAGGCTCCACCAAATGAGCAAATGAGTCCCACAGATCTTGTTTATAATCTGCGTATGAAAGATCACCAGGTAAAAGAAGCACATCATGCTTGAAATTTTGTATATGCTCTAAAGTTGAGGCTGTCCACTCTGTTTGGCCAAGGTCACCTGCAGTGAATGAAAAACAAACCAAAATATGTTTAGAACATTTGCTTGCATTTAATATCATTTTACAGTAGCATGAAGGAAAATGAACAAGAAAAAATTTAAGGATTAGTAAAGGAATAGGGAGAGAAAACTGAAGCAAGAAAACTCACCCAAATGCCATAATGAAAGATCTATCCCTTTCAAAGTTTCTTGATGACTCTTCTTAAGAATTATCATCCAAACCAAGATCCTAGGACTTTATAGTTTATACTAAAGTGCAGAAGTAGAGGGAATACAGATATGGGATCTCCCATCTGACTATTATTTTGCAATGTCTGACAATGGAACTCCTTCCTTCTATTTGAGAAATGGGAACATCTTCCATCCCAGATTGTTGTATGATGTTTAAGAAAGACAGAAATGATAATAAGGAGAATTCAATTGTGTAAATTACATTTTTTTTTAAATGGGACAAGGAATCAAATTCTTCCATTCGAAACATAAACAAACAAATTAGATGGCTACTAGTACTTCAGTAACTCGCAGTTAGCTCCATGTGAACTAGCTCTAGATTTGCAGTTGATTAAACTCTATATGTGGTCAGCAAAAAATCATGCAACATCTTTCTGTTGAATGTCTGTTTGCTAAGTGTCCTAGCAATGTCTAGTAATGCAACTCCTTTCTTCTGTTTGAGAAATGGGAGCATCTTCCATCCCAGATTGTTGTATGATGCTTAAGAAAGAAAGAACTGATATTAAAATATCTTTTGTGAATGTTATATCTGTTTTCAAACATCTGTATCTTAGTATGTATCTGGATTGGAATCTGAAGGTTCTTAAACATGGAGGCTTTCTGGTCAATTATGTCTACATAAGCATTTTGGTTTCTGTTGAAAAAAGGGAATGTTAATATTTTCAACAAGGCACTAAATATTGATTTGCATTTCCATTTTCATTTGAAGGTCCCTGAATCTACCTTGAGAAGGTTCTTGAATGGTGGGTACCTGCAGTTGGTCCTGAAAACCTGTTTGACACTAGCAGATTCCCTGGTTTTCCAGCTTTCCACCCCCTGCTGATTTGGCCCAAAATGAGATTTCAATTATAAGTGATGTAGATGAGGATGGGTGGAACAAAATGTCTAATTAGTAATGGCAACCTGATGTTGAACCTCCTATTGAGGACCATGAAATCCAGCAAGAACCCATTGTTACTAGAACAGGGATTGTTGTAGGACAGATTCAGCAGGTAAATGTGGTCATGATAGATGTAGAGCACTCTGACAAGATAGAGGAGAGATATACAAGCAAAGAAACAAGACTCAGACTCGGCGCGGACTCGGCGAGACTGACCCGACTTGGGACTGGGTAAAAAATCGGCAAGACTCGGCAGGACTCGGCAAAAAACCAGTTTCTAGTGAGTCTCGCCTAGAGCGAGTTCCTAGAGAGTCCCGAACCCCTGAGACTCGACTAGGGTCACTCGGCTCGAGACTCGCCAGGACTCAGAGAGTCCTAGCGAGTCCTGGAACTATTTATACAAGTGTTTCTGATGCTATTCTAAAGGATTTACAGGCATCAGCAAATAGGATGGAGAAGAGGCAACTACAGTTATCAAATCAACAACCTAATGAGAAGGATTTTGGCTCCACTAAGGCCAGAACTGATGATTCTTTATCTGCTTGTATACTTTCTTCTCACTCTTCATTGGAAGACATCCCCATTCCTCGAGTTTGGAAATACAAGCAGTTACTCCCTGCATTTGTTGAAAATTTGATACAGAATAAGGCACATGATATGGTTGAATGGTTCAGGGAATCATTGATTGGTTAGATTCTAGGAAAAATGAGGGACAATATAGAGTTGCAGCACATTATTATACAATTAAGGATTCTGGTCAGACTAGGAGGCTGAATGGCAAGGAGGACAAGGACAAAGGAAAGAATCTTATGAAAGATGTTGGCAAGCCGTTCCTTCAGGATTTCATTAGTTTTATTTGTTTTATATTATCTTAATGATAGTACTCTTTGATTTGTGAAAACCATGCATTGATCTGCCTGTGACGGGACTTTGATTTCCGATCACTAATTCTTTTCATAAGCTATGTTACACTGATAGATATTCAAGATCTTAAGTGATAATTTGATGTTTTTTGCCTGTCTTCTAGGCACACTCATATTTAATAAACTTCCATTTCAATAAAGAAAGCATTAGATTTTTGAGATAAACAATTTGATGTAAACTTCAATTCCTCTTTCTTTGTGTTCTGATTTTGAGAAATTAATTGCTAATTTCCAATGTCCATACTCTGAGTTAATGCAAACATATGCCACCACCACAACATTTTATGTCAGCCATGACAGTGAGGAAAGTAACACAACATGAAACCAGATTGCATATGGTGTAGATGAAACTCAAGTAGAAATCTGCATCAAAAACCCTGGAGATGTTACCAGAAAGGGCAAAATCAATATAGACATTTATGATAAAGGAATAGAAGTTAAGAGATAGAGAAGCTCATTAAACCAGTGTAATGGCTGATGATGATGAAGCAATAATCTTAATATTTACTATTGATGGAGTTTTGTTCTGAATCTAAATCTCCCTGAATTCCATCATATAAGGCCATTTCATTGCTGTAACATGTCTTACCCTTGTGTTGGCAGCAATCTGGAAAAAGTTAACTTTTAGAGTAAACCCTTTTCTTTGAATGCTTCAAAATGACATCCAACATTCTAGATTGTCAATAACTATAAAAACATATGGCTTTGCAAGAGATAGCAGACTGTGTAGAATGTTTAAAGTCAAATTTGGCATCAGGGATCAATACTCCACTTCAAAGAAAGAGTAGGGAACCAAACTAGATATTTGTATCTAATATTATATGAAAACCACTTTCTGTGAGATCCAATCCACTAATGGACACAACTAAAGACACCTCAGGATTTTGATGCCCTTTCTGTAAATGTGCAAAACCAACAACCAAGAATTGTTCAATCAGGATTTGCCATTCTCAGTAAAGACTGTTGACCACAATAAGGATAGGTAGATTATAGAAAAATGATTGCAAATTTTATCTCAAATCCATCTCAAATACTGTATATACCATAGAAGAACCAAAACTAGTAGTATTTCCAAGAAGCACTTCCCTTTCTTCCTTGGTGTCAATGGCCCTTAGAATCCACTTGAAAACAACTTCTCTCCTTCCATGTATAGTTATCAACATCAATATCACCCACATTTCCTTTGTCTTAAAAATCTCAACAGAAGTCCCAATAGACCATATGAAAGTATATTCTTCCATCAATTTAATCCATAAAAAAAAGACCTCAGCACTATTATGCAAATTTGAAACCTAGGAAGGAGCCTCTCCTCCTCTCCTTTTGGTTCTTCCTCTTCCATCAAATTTGAAAAAAAATTGGTTGTTTAACGTCTTAGCAAGAAGCCTCTTCTTGCTTCTTACAAAGACAAAGACTATGGAGGTGTCTTTATACCATTGAAGCTCGAAGCATGCAAAATAGTGGAAGATGAGCCAAATAAATTGCACAAGCAAGTTGTTTTCCTTCATTTTCTCCCCTGATGATTGTATTTAGCGTACAATGTCTATTGTTCAATAATATTGGTTATCCGACTATGTATTAATTGTTCGTATCAAGTGTTTGTTGGCATTGGGTAGTTATAAGCATCGGGTAGCTATGCGTGTCGATTTGTCAATGGTTGTGTTCCTCTTGGCAACTATTGGGTCTTTTAAATATATTGCGTATCATCAAGGAAAGTAGTATGATCTAGTCCGATAAACTCCGATCCCTGGCTGACCATCTTTGGTCTTCTTCTGCAATAATTTCGTGTGCAAATAAAGACATACTTTACTTATGTATCTCGTATGCATTGTCATCTTTATTATTAGTTCATGTATTTAATTTATCAGATATAGCAGTAAACACTGATCCGAAGGGCCAAGGCCACTAGTTTTAAAGGAGCACTGATATTTATGATTCTTGTAACCCCTTCAAGAAAAACATGATCTACCCCTCAAAAATTTCAGTGTTTGACTACCCGTTGTGACCAAATCACACATCGCCCCATCACAAATGGGGACCCCTCTTTGCTTTGTCGTAGTTTAGAATAATGTCTCAAAGAGTCTCTTTTGAGATAGCCCAGCATGAAGTGAGCAAGAGCGATTCACCTTCAAAATCAAAAATTTGGCTAAGGCCTGAAATAAAGTTTGCCGTTCTAGGCTAGAACACCATCCGTTCTACGCTAGAACTGTTTTTATCCTTTGACTTAGAGCCAATTGCATGATCAGCTCGTTCTAGGCTAAAACACTAACCATTATAGACTAGAACATCATCCGTTCAAAGCTAGAAAGCCATCCGTTCAAAGCTAGAAAGCCATCCGTTCTAGGCTAGAACGCCTTGTCCTTTGACCAAACATGCCATGTCCTTTGACCGTGATGATCTATGAGTGGAGCAATCTCAGCTAAGCCTACCTTGAAATGAGAAGGGATGATGTTGCCTCAAACTTTGAAAAGCAATGCAATTCATTTGATGAGGCATGATGAACTAGGAGATGATAGTGTGCTCAATGCGTGCAAGGCATAAGCATTTAGTGATGCCAACTTAAGACTTAAATTTCCAGGATGCAATCTGTATACCACATTCAATGTGAGTTTTAAAATTCAAGAACAATTTCAAACGATGAATGCAAGGCATGTAATGAGAGGACTCGCATAAGTGAAAGACATTTAAAATTGATATCCACGCTTTTGTGAAGATCAATGTGGATCGTTAACTTGGATATAGCCAGTTGATTCATAAGTGAAGTTCAAATTTTAAAAGTTCTAAGCATGGCTATGAACGATAATTGCGACACATATATGCAATTTGCATTTCACATTTAAGGGTTGAGATACAAAACTCGAGGTTATTTTCTCATGATTAATTGGGCCACATTTAATATATGAGGTTCGTTTTATGAATTGATGGCAATGTATTCAATCTGATAATCATGAGTTGATTCGATCAATGCGATATATTACATTTAATAACACCAAGGTAATTACACCCAATGACTCGAATTGCAAAGCTCGAAGCCCTTAATGGGCATCGATTACAATCATTTAATTCATGGCACCTTGTATTCATAAATGTATCCCAACACATTTGATCTAGGTAGCGACTCACAAGAATATCACAATTTTGAAATATGGTGCTCTCATTTAGCTATGCAGCATTGAATGATTACAGTCAGATTGCCCTATTGTTTTAATTGCAAGAACATTAAATGAAAGTTGCCAGATGATTTGTGATGAGGTATTGCTCCCAAGGGACTATAAGCTTGTATTGATCATTTCATTTTATCAATACAAAGATCGATATTGCCTTTGCCAAGAACAGCGACTCAACTATTATCAGCGAATTTGCTCTTGTTACAACAGCGAATTGCCTTCATTCTCTAGCGAATTTGTTCTTTAAGGATGGCGATTTGAATCTTATCTCAGGCAATGATCATTCTACAGTGGTTTCGATTTTGAAGGCCAGCGATTTCATCTAAAGATAGCGGATTTATTTAGAGGCAGCGCTTTTGTGACTATAGACACCATTGTATCCATTGACAGCGACTTAAGGTGAAGAGCGATTATACTAAGACACAGCGAACTGTATGCATTCCAGTGATTCGTGTTTCTGATTACACACTTCTAAATCACTGCATTACCTTGACAGCTATTCAAACATAGGACAGCAATCCTACCATTGGTGTCTGATCCAGGTTACATCAAAAGGGAACAACGAACTCATCTTGTTCACAGCAGATTGATATCATTTGGTTAGCGAATTTGTTATTGGAGATAGTGATGGAAGAAATTGATCAATGGCAATCAATTAAATCCCAGCAAATACACTCATCAACAGCAAATTTGGGAGCAAGATTATCATTTTTACATCAGCATTGGAAGGCAGTCTTGTCTAAAATCGATTACCAGCCCATTTTAGATTAGTTTGCAGGTCTGAGACAAGTTGAGTTTTGTCATATCAGACCTTATTATAAGGCTGGCATATTTTGTCATTCATCAAATTCAGTCATAAATGACTTTTTCAATGAGCGTTCGAACATCTCTTGATTATTTACAAAGATTCATTAATGATCATTTCGTGCTACGGGTTAGAGTTGTCACCCTAGCGTTAGATCTTGCCTAGGTTATTGAATTTTATTTGTTGATTGAATATCATTCCACAAAACTAACTTAGACAACTCTCATAGGTGCAGCATGGCTGGAGCAAGGCAGGCCCTCATCAAGGAAGATTCAAGGAACGTCATTGTGGAATCCAAAATCACATCATTTTGGGGCAATGTGGGCGATATCAACCTAGGCCAGATTGACATGAACAAGTTTCAAGGCCCATTATATACTACCAAACTGACAGGATGCTCCAGGGTGATGATAGATAGTGGCATTGTGAAGGCAGCAGGCTTCCCTTTGGCAGTGCAGTGCAATGAACTCATTGTGGAATGTGCTAAATGTTATGATCCGAGCAAGAGAATGATAGTAGCACCATATGGAAGAGAGCTCACCTACCTTTCCGAAGATGCAATTAGCGAGGCTTTCCATATTCCAGAATTCAACAACATGATATATAAAAGCAAGGATGTCACAAAGGCGGTCTATGATGATGATCCCGACAAATGCCAAGAGATAATCAACAAATATTGGGTGCTAAAGAGTAGACCCCGTCAATCAAAACTTTTGGGCAAGCTCCACAAGATTGACTTCAAGGAAGAGTTTGGAGATTTGATCACGCTTATTAGCCGAGTCTTCAGGATTCCACAGGCCTTCCAGTGCAAGACATGGATGTTCTACTTCATGGAGATCATTTCAACAGGAAAAGGGAGAATCAACTGGGCAAGGATTATCAGCAATAACATTGATGTACAACTCAAGAGGCTAGAGCAGACAAGGACATTCTACGTGGGCTCATATGTCATATATTTTCTCGCTAGGGCTTGTGAATACGCAGGATTAACATACAAGGGACTAGTTGATACAAGATCAGGACAACTGAAAGCTTGTGAATCTTACACCCAGATGCATTTCCTTAACAAGGCACGCTACAAGAGGGAGAATGATGCATTCACCATGTGCATATCACAAGGACACTACAAGGAGGTATTCACCAAAGGTCATCGCCAGAAGCAAAGGAGTTAGTGGAGAAGTTCGGTGCATGGTTCATTCAGTTTCCTAAAATCACTTATATAAGGGTCCAAGGATGCTCTTGCCCGCCTTATATGTTGCCGAGATATCCTCCTGATAAACTGATATTGCTTGAGCTAGTGAGGCAATTAATGGCATACAACAAAGTACAAAAGAACAAATTGAAGGCAAAGATTTCATTTCCCATTTCACTAGGACGATCCTTGGAAGTGTGTCCATCATTGTAGGCAGCAAAGAAGATAGATGGGGAATGGAAGTCTTTTCTCCTAATGTCGTATACTCTTAGAGACAATTTTGATCCCTACGGCAACATCGAGAAGACTAGCGGAAGAAAGCATAAACACAAGCTACAACTTGAAGATCATTTCATGAATGCACCTGATGATTTGGAGATAAGGAAGAAAATGTATTCCAGGCTACCTATTGAGATCATTAGAGTAACCAAGATTTTCAACATTCCTGATCAAACCAAGGACAGTGTAAAGCATCTTCTACCAATATACGAAAAGGAAAAGAACAAGGAGGTGAAGGTCAATTGGATTGAGGTAGAGAGCACAGACTTGAAGGACTTGATGAAACCGATCCTATCAAACACAAAGCGATGGACAGAAGCACAAATCAATATGTTGAGTGACCAAGGTGTTCAAGTGACATTCCTGATGATGGGAGAAGTGGAGTCTTCTGATGAAGAGATGGAAAGTGAAATTCAAAATGTAAGTCCCACCCATTCAGCTCATTCCAAGGGATCCAAGAAAAAAGGAGACAATGTAGAAGAGCATCCAAAGAAGAAACAAAAGTCAAGTCAAGAACCTCGTCCTTCTATCAGTACCTCATATGTACACCAAGTAGAAGTGAATCGAGCAGTCGAAACAGGTATTGATCACGGAATGAGTAATAAAGGAAAACAATAGGTGGTCCAAGACAAAATAGCCTCACCCAGGCCAGTCAATGATAAAGCAGGCAATGACACATATGTGAACATAGAAGATGAAGAACAAGAAGTCACATCTCCATGACAAGAACAGCAAGTAAATGAGATGCAGGTTGGAGAAGAGACACTAGCTATACCTGCATGGCTGAGAGAAAGGCTATCAAAGAGCGTGGTTATAGAAGAGGAACGAGATCATTTTGATGTAGGTAGCTACTTGGATAGAAATCGGGAACATGAAAAGAGGACAGCCACCAGGATGTCAAAGATAACAAGAAATGAAGAAGGATTCAGGATCATACAGATTGCCATTCCAAGGGTAGACAAACCAGAAGATGAAATTGCAACTAAATAATTTGATTTGGAGACCATCAATCTAGGTCCTCCTACCACCAATCAAGCATTGGAGGACATGAATGACACGGTGAAGACAGGTCATGACATGCTCGAGCTGGAAGAACAAAAGAATAACAAATTAGAGAAGGAGAACAGTATATTGACAGGTTATCTCGAGCAACTCAAATTTCCACTAAGGCAACATGACCCATCAGCTTCGCTATCACCGTTACCTCCTCCGGATACAGTTTATGACTTTGAAAAGATAAAGCAATCAACACAACTAATGGATGTTTTGATCACTAAAACTTATAGAAGGGCAAAGGCATTTATAAGGGAGTTAGCAAAGATATTTGAGAGGGCCATAATGATTCTTGAAAGAACACAAGCACTCAAGGTGGCATATGACAGTTTTGTCTACACAAGGGACTTCACCATACCTATTTTGCAAGTAAGTGAATGAGATGCAGGCTGGAGAAGAGACACCGGCTATACCTGCATGGCTGAGAGAAAGGCTATCAAAGAATGTGGTTATAGAAGAGGAACAAGATCATTTTGATCTAGGTAGCTACCTGGATAGAAATCAGGAACATGAAAAGAGGACAGCCACCAGGATGTCAAAGATAACAAGAAATGAAGAAGGATCCAGGATCATACAGATTCCCATTCCAAGGGTAGACAAACCAGAAGATGAAATTGCAACTGAATAATTTGATTTGGAGACCATCAATCTAGGTCCTCCTACCACCAATCAAGCATTGGAGGACATGAATGACACAGTGAAGACAGGTCATGACATGCTCAAGTTGGAAGAAGAAAAGAATAACAGATTAGAGAAGGAGAACAGTATATTGACAGGTTATCTCCAACAACTCAAATTTCCACTAAAGCAACATGACCCATCAACTTCGCTATCACTGTTACCTCCTCCGAATACAATTGATGATTTTGAAAAGATAAAGGAATCAACACAACTAATGGGTGTTTGGATCACTAAAACTTATAGAAGGGCAAAGGCATTTATAAGGGAGTTAGTAAAGATATTTGAGAGGGCCGTGATGATTCTTGAAAGAACACAACACTCAAGGTGGCATATGACATTTTGTCTACACAAGGGACTTCACCATACCTATTTTGCAAGTAATGAAGACTACACCAAGGCAAACATTGATAAGCGAAAGGATAATAAAAGATGGACAATCATCTGATTTTCAACAGTGGAGTAACTTTCTTCGCATGAGAAGGCTCATATTCAAAGACATCAACGGTGGATGCACCTAGGTGGATCAAGCAATCAATTCAATACATGATAAGATCTTAGAAGTGGCTGATTTTATTCTTGAGAAAAGAAAGAATGGAAGAATTGACATTGTTGCTAAAGAATTGATGGAAAATGTGAAGATTATCTTCTTTGAACCAAATGGAGCACCCTCTGAGAAACAACTAGATGCTATCCATTCATTCACCATGCTTACCAACAAGACGAGAGACTTTGTACCAGATTGGGAGAAAATTTTCACCTTGAGTTGGATGAAGTCAACTACTTGGAAGAACAACTAAAGAACATGCTTGGAGTCCCAATAACCGAGATAGAATCTATGACGTCTAGATTCGTTGAATTTGCAAAAAGAGAGAAAAGGATAAGGGCAACAAGATTCTAGAAAAAAGTTTGTTATGATCCTATGTGGCATCGAATTTTCCTATTGGAGGATTTTCCTAGTATTTTGTGCCAAATGGATGTCGTATTCCCATTGGCTGTCATTTAATGTTTTGCAATAAGTTAAGTATTTTGTAATAAAAAACCCTAATTAGGGTTTAGGTGGCAAAATTTGGGCCCTTGATGTTGATTTAATCTTGGCCATCCATTGTAATTGAGAGCTCTATATAAGCTCAGCTCATTTCATTTGTATCTCATTAGATGAGAAATTAGAGACTAGAAGCAAAAATTAGAGAGAAGAATCGATCAAAAGACTTCGAAGAATTATTGCTTGATGTTTCAGAAATTAATAAAATCATTGAAGTGTTGGTGACTTATCGAGTTTTGGAGCATTTGCCTGTTTCTTCATCCCTTTTGTGAGAGCTTATAATTGAGAAAAGACAAAAAAAATTAGAATAGATTTGCTTTTGAGTATTTTAGGTGAGTGAAAGATATATTTGCATGATTGATAGTGAAGCTCCATTATCCATACCACTAGCAGTTTGTTGATTGCATACTTGCCCTGCATGGTCAACTGGAATCATTCAGCTTAAGCTTAAATTCAATTGCTATTCATCATTGATATGTTTCAACTCGAAGGTGTCTATGTTTGAGTTAGTGATTTGAAAATCATCAAGCTACCCTAAGAAGATTGCACTAGCGTTGTGGAGATGTTCACAAGATATCAAAGCAAGGCTTAGTTGAGCTCACTTGAGATCGTCCATTATCTTGCATTCCTAGTTTAGAATAGCATTCCTAAACCCTATTCTTTTTTCACTTTTTTTATCATCGATCAGTAGAAGTAGAAAGAGTGATATTGCAATATCATTTGAAGAACGTCACACCATTGAGATTGAATCAAGATACTACGTAAGTCCCCTCACAGATACAACAAATCGCATCATACCATTGAAGCTATCCAACACATTAAGACCTAACATCGAGAACCTTGGAGTCATCTCAAGTGATCCTTTTAAGCAAATCTTCAGCATTTGAGAGTCTTTATTCAAGAGAGGATAGAATACCTTTGGTATTTTAGTCTGCGTTGCATAGTGCGTGAAAACACCAACAACACTACCACGAGAGGAAGAAGCCTATTCAGCTTTGATTTGCCAAACCAGATAATAGTCCCAGAATTTTGACAACATAAAATTGTATTTCAACCATCAATGCACAAGCACATAACATGCAAAGACCGTATCATCACAAAGGTTGGCCAAAGGAGTTCATCCTCTTACCCATCTTCAGTTTGCAGATGATATATGCTCCTAGGTAAAGCTACTTGCTTAGAAGCTCAACAATTGCAGAAACTTCAAATCTTTTCTAGAGCTACTAGTCATCTAGTTAATCATGTCAAATGTAGCATCATTTTCTTTCACTGCTCCAGCACACTGGAGGACCAAATTCTCAACATCTTCCACTTTAAAAGAGGATCTCTTCTACTTCAATATCTAAGGATACCTCTTGTAGCTAAAAAACTTAAAGATTTGCATTGGCTTATCAACAAAGGGATGAAATTGCAGAAGGGGTCTAATAAATGGATTTCATCAAGAGGATGAATGGCATTGGTTAAGGCAGTCCTTCAAGCCTTGCTTGTATATGTTTCCTCTATCATGAATATTCAAGGTTGAACTTTGAAACAATTGGATTCCCTTTGCCAGAAATTCATGTGGAGTGGTTTGCAAGAAAAAAGAAAGTGGTCCCTTGTTAAATGGTAAACTCTTGTCAACCTAAGTAGGAAGATGGCTTAGGTTTCAAATCCTCCATCAAGCACAGTAAGGCTTTGGTAGCTAAACTTTACTAGAGAATGCTTATGGTTCCTTCTGCATTGTGAGCAGCTAATATTCAAGCTAAGTATGTAGAGAATAACACCTCAGAGAGTATCATTAGGTTGTCTCTTCCTTCAAATGGATCATCCATTCTTCTTGTTCTAAAAGTGGGGGAAGCTCTTATAAAACAGCACTTGTTTTGGATTGTCCATAATGGTCAAAGTGCCAAACTCTAAATTGATTCTTGGGATGGACATCCACCTATCATTACTCAATTCCTAGAATTGAAGACTGCCATGGATGTTTTGCATGAAATAGGATGGATCAAAGTTGCTCACTACTACCATCCCACCACTCATGCTTAGAAGATTGGGCAATGTTGGATACTCTCTCTGGAATGGCCAATCATCATGGGGCAAGTACAACAGCCTCAGATTAATACAATTCTCTTGGCTTGTTCTCTTTCAACTTCCTCAAGGTCTGATTCCCTTGCCTTGGGAAACAGATCTACAGGTGAATATACAGTATCTTCAACTTATCCAGCTCTAAACCAGAACAGTTGCCACTTGTTGAAGGATGTCTTCAAACTCATATGGCAGCCTGCTATCTGCCCCAAGGTGAGTTTCTTTGTGTGGTGGTGCTAAAGGGAAGAGTGTTAGCTAAGGATGGACTAATGAAGTGTGGCTTCTATGGCCCCTTTCATTGTGTTTTTTATTTGGATAATGAGGAAACCATCACACATCTGTATTTTCATTGTCCATGGGTGGCTCCCTTATGGAAGTTTTTATCTAAACTATTTAATCTTCCATGGGCCAGCATTCAGTCTTTTAAACAACTGATTCAAGCATGCCAAAGCCATCTACCTCAGGGTTAGAATTTCCTCCCCACGTTGTGGTCTGCCATCATCCTTATGCTTTGGAACATTTTAAAGGAGAGAAATAGCAGAATTTTCCAGCAAAATAGCAGGGATATCAGTTATGTTTGGGAGAAGATCAAAATGAATTTAGCTGAATCTATCAAGCATAAGATTTGTCTGCCTCAAATTCTCCTCTGAAATGGGAGAATTTATGTAACAACTCTCTTTGCAACCTAGGACTTCAACAATGCCTTTTTTTACTTAAAAAAAAATATAAGCTAGAGAGACCTTGGACAGCTCCTCCTTTTGGGTATGGTAAGTTGAATATGTATGGTGCTTCAAGGGACAACCCAAGGCAGCCCAGTATGGGAGGTATTGGTAGATATTCAAATAAATCTTGTAATGTCCCCTTTTTAGCGCAACATGATATGGGGTGTCGTTAGCCTATTCTGACATGGTCCCGAAGGCTAACAAGGACATTGATGGGATCCTGAGGTGTTTTGGCCTAGGTGTTTTCGATTTCAAGCCAATCGGTGCTGCTTTGACAGGGTTTCTAGACACTTACTATTTATAGTAAGTTAGTCTCCAAGCAGTGACTTGAAATTTTTAGTGTTTCCCTGGTTGGCATAACTATCAGTAAAAATATTTGAAGGCGACAATGATTTAAAGGGATTATCAACAATGTTTTAAGATTTAACGATAAAGTGTAAAGTTAAATTAAATATTTAACTTTATTGTTATTTTATAAGGTTGGGAATATAAAGTAATGTTTAAAATATTAAAAGTTCCCTTTAATGGTACATTGTGGGAAATAATATTTTATTCTAATTGTATTATCCCACATTTAGGAAATGAAGTGTTTGCATCCAGGGAGAAGATATAAATGGAGGTTGAGAGCTCTCTTTTGGGATATGCTGGGATGAATTAATGTTATGCTGTTGGATTTCGTAGAAATCTGATTATTGGGCTTGGAGGACGGAATCCCTCTTTGCTAGCATTCTCTTCGCTGTTGAAAGACACAGTCAGGAGGATTAATGGTGTTTTCATTCAGGAAACACATTGGGCTTCATTTGGTGCTCTCGCATGATGTTTTACAGGAGTTTGAAAGTGCAGATTTGAAATAGTGTTTTGCTACAGTACCGCGTGAATAGTGATTTGCTACAGTACCGCGTGAATAGTGTCTTTGCTACAGTACCGCGTGAACAGTGATTTGCTACAGTACCGCGTGAACAGTGTTTTGCTACAGTACCGCGTGAACAGTGTTTTTGCTACAGTACCGCGTGAATAGTGTTTTGCTACAGTGCTGCGTGAATAGTAAAAATGCTACAGTGCCGTGAATAGTGCAGCTACAGTGCATGAACAGTGTTTTCAGCAGGTTCTATACTTGTGGAGTCCAGGTTTGAATTTGTTTATTATCATATGGTCTGTAATATTCTTCAAATCTGATTTGTATGCTTGGAGTTGGAATTAAATAAATACCATCAGCATTAATCCTCTTGTTTTTGGTATTTGATATGTCTGGTTATTTTTATATTGAATAAACTTTGAAAGCTTTACAATAAATATCAGTTTACCAAATTTATCCTATAGCAAATCAAGAACCAAAAAATCCAGTAGTCAGCGTGCACGCCAACTGTTTGACAAAATTACACTAAGTGAAAAGGACATAAATTTAGTACCGAACAGGGGGTGACCATTACAGTGGTATCAGAGCAGAAGATTCTGCCATCTTGTGGGAAACTTTCACCAAAACATATTGCAGAAATAAAACAGGTCCAGAATATATGATTGAGCATGCGACAGGGGCATTATAATTTTCGCAATACCAGGGCCAGACAAAATAGAAATCCAGATAGTCAGAGTGAGCAGTCTAGTTCATCCGTGCAGGTGGACATAGAATCCAGTCATACAGACATAGAGGAAATATTCTTTGATCAGGACAGCAGTATGGGTGACCGAGATGAGAGGAATGTCGTTCCAGATCAGGGGGAGGTGATGTTCAGACAGTTGCCGGGTACGTTAGAGCAGGGGCAGCGTATGCAGCAGGAGCAGAATAGGCGAATGGACATGATGTTGCAGCTTATGGCTAGACAGATGGGCATCAATATTAATCCAGGTGATGCCAACAATGGAAACAATAACAATGAGGGTAACACGATAGAGGAGAGCAGCATTCCTAAGGATGATAGATCGTTGGCACGCTTGACAGGGGCCCAAAAGGCAATCACATTTAAGGTCAGGGGCACTATCCAGGGGCAGAAAGTGATATCTCTCATTGACACTGGGGCTACACATAACTTTATAGATACACAGTTGGTAGCCAGGAGAGGTTTACAGACAGAGGAGCATGATGGTTTTAGAGTCATGGTGGCTAATGGCCAAAAGCTGTTATGTACTCGGAAGGTTTCAAATCTTCACATTAGATTTGGAGATGGTTATGAGTTGAAAGATGATTTCTATGTTGTGGACATGGGAGATTATGACGTCATCCTCGGTATGACATGGATGGCATCGCTGGTTGAGTTCACTTTCAACCTAGCGAAGTTGGAAATGAGGTTTCAGCATGAGGGTAGGACTGTTGTACTCAGGGGACTTTCAGATGGGAGTTGCAGGGTAGTCTCTTTAAGGAGAATGGAGAAACTTTTTCGACATAATGACATAGAGTGGGCGACAGAGTGCTTAGTTATGCCAACTTCACCGGAGCCTCGGGTGAAGAGTTATCCACCAGATATACAGGAGATTCTTGACAGGCATGCCAAGGTATTCAGTGATATTCCTCACGGGGTTCCTCCTAACAGGGGTGCGGAGCATGTTATTGAGCTCGAGGAGGGAGCCAAACCAGTGATGATCACTCCTTATCGTCATCCTAAGAAACATAAAGATGAGATAGAGAAGGCAATTAAGGAGTTGTTGGAAATGGGGCACATCAGGCCTAGCAAAAGCCCCTTTGCTTCAGCTGTAGTTTTGGTAAAGAAGAAGGATGGGACGATGCGCATGTGCATCGATTACAGGGCATTGAATAAGAAAACAATTAAAAACAGGTATCCCATTCCTAGGATTGATGAGCTGATTGATGAGTTGCATGGGGCATGCTTCTTCACTAAAATTGATTTGCGATCTGGATACCATCAGATCAAGATGAGAGCAGAGGACATTGAGAAAACAGCCTTCCGATGTCACTATGGCCACTTTGAGTTTATGGTTATGCCATTTGGACTAACCAATGCACCCGCTACATTTCAGAGTTGTATGAACCAGGTATTCAGGGAGCAGTTGAGGAGATTTGTCTTGATCTTCTTTGATGACATCTTGGTCTTCAGTAAGACCTGGGAGGAACATTCACAGCATTTGGAGGAGGTATTATCTATCCTAGAGAGAGAGTCTTTGTATGCCAAGGAGTCTAAGTGTGAGTTTGGTATGACAGAATTACTATACCTTGGGCATATTATTAGTGCGGATGGTGTTCGGGTTGATCCCGAAAAGATTAGAGCTATAGTAGATTGGCCTACTCCGACAAACCTCACACAGCTTAAGGGGTTCTTTGGTTTATGCGGGTTTTACAGGAGGTTTGTTAAGGGGTTTTCACAGACTGCAGCACCTTTGACAGACCTCACTAAAAAGGGAGCCTTTGTATGGACAGAAGCAGCGCAACGATGTTTTGACCACTTCAAACAAGTGATGTCATCTTGTCCGGTTTTAGCTCTACCAGATTTCACGAAGCCTTTTGAACTTCAGTGTGATGCTTCAGGTGATGGGATAGGGGCAGTATTGATGCAGGAGAAACATCCCATTGCATTCGAGAGTAGGAAGCTTCGAGGTGTTGAGAGGAGCTATTCTATCTATGACAGGGAGATGTTGGCCATAATGCATGCATTGGCCAAATTCCGATCATACTTAGTAGGTGGACGGTTTGTGATCAAAACTGATCACAATAGCATAAAATATTTCATGAGCCAGCGTGATCTTAATGACCGGCAACAGAAATGGGTTACTAAATTGCAGGCTTATGACTTTGACATAGAGTTTGTCAAAGGTAAGAAAAACGTGGTGGCTGATGCCTTATCTCGGAGACCTCACTTATGTGCTCTGGCAGAGATTTCAGGAGATTGGAGAGATCAGATTATAGCAGAGTATGTCGGAGATGCTTGGGCTTCTGGATTGATTTCAGGTACTATACAGGATGATCGCTATGAGGTGATAGATGGATTGATCAGAGTTCAAGACAGGGTTTATTTGATTCCGTCATCACATTTGAGAGAGGTGATACTTAAGGCATTTCATGATGCACCCACAGTTGGGCATCCGGGGATCTTCAAGACCTACAGGCAGATCCGAGAGCGGTTCACATGGAGAGGGCTCAAGGATGATGTTCAGAGGTATGTCAGGGAGTGTGCGGTTTGTCAACAGAATAAGGGAGAGCACACATTTCCTGCAGGTTTATTACAACCCTTGCCCATTCCAGATAGGAAATGGGAAAGTATTTCGATGGACTTCATCACTGGTTTACCACGAGTGCAGGGAAGGGATTGCATCTATGTGGTGGTGGACCGCTTGACGAAGTTCGCTCACTTCTTTGCTATTCCGTCCATTTACACAGCAGCACAGGTGGCAGATCTTTTCTTTAGAGAGATATTCAGGTTACATGGGTTGCCCAGATTCATTGTCAGTGATCGGGATAGTAAGTTTATGAGTGTTTTTTGGCAGGAGTTGTTTAGGTTGTGTGGTACAGATCTTACACCTAACACTAGTTATCATCCGCAGACAGATGGGCAAACAGAGATTGTGAATAAATGGATGGAGGGATATTTGAGGAACTATGTAACTGCACAACAAAAAGCTTGGGTCAAATGGTTGCATATGGGAGAGTATTGTTATAACACCACTTATCATATGTCCATCAGGATGACCCCTTTCATGGCACTCTATGGTTATGATGCACCTAGCTTCATGGATTTAGTTTTGGGGGACAGCAGAGTGCCCAAAGCCAAAAACTTATTGCAGGATAGTCAGGACATCCTGAAAGTGCTCAAGGAGAATATACAGCAGGCCCAGAATCAACAGAAATTGTACACTGATCGGCACCGAATAGAGCGCAGTTTCGAGGTAGGGGATATGGTCTACTTGAGGCTACAACCATATAGACAGTCATCACTCAAGAAGAGCGGAGCTGAAAAGTTGAAGCCTAGATTTTATGGTCCCTACAGGGTGATTCGCAGAGTGGGCGAAGTCGCCTATGAGCTTGAGCTTCCAGAGGGCAGTCGGGTGCACAATGTGTTTCATGTGTCTAGGCTTAAGAAAGCCATTGGTCAGAGTGTAGTGCCTTCTGCAGATTTACCCCCTTTGGATGAGGAGGGGAAGCTTGTGTTAGTACCCGAAGCTATTCTGGATATCAGGGAAAGGACACTCAGGAACAGAATCGTTAAGGAATACTTGGTGAAATGGAGAGACCTGCCAGATGAGGATGCTACATGGGAGAATGAGCAGGTATTGCAACATTCAGGACCGAATTTGCTTGAGGACAAGCAATTTCAAGGGGGGCGGACTGTAATGTCCCCTTTTTAGCGCAACATGATATGGGGTGTCGTTAGCCTATTCTGACATGGTCTCGAAGGCTAACAAGGACATTGATGGGATCCTGAGGTGTTTTGGCCTAGGTGTTTTCGATTTCAGGCCAATCGGTGCTGCTTTGACAGGGTTTCTAGACACTTACTATTTATAGTAAGTTAGTCTCCAAGCAGTGACTTGAAATTTTTAGTGTTTCCCTGGTTGGCATAACTATCAGTAAAAATATTTGAAGGCGACAATGATTTAAAGGGATTATCAACAATGTTTTAAGATTTAACGATAAAGTGTAAAGTTAAATTAAATATTTAACTTTATTGTTATTTTATAAGGTTGGGAATATAAAGTAATGTTTAAAATATTAAAAGTTCCCTTTAATGGTACATTGTGGGAAATAATATTTTATTCTAATTGTATTATCCCACATTTAGGAAATGAAGTGTTTGCATCCAGGGAGAAGATATAAATGGAGGTTGAGAGCTCTCTTTTGGGATATGCTGGGATGAATTAATGTTATGCTGTTGGATTTCGTAGAAATCTGATTATTGGGCTTGGAGGACGGAATCCCTCTTTGCTAGCATTCTCTTCGCTGTTGAAAGACACAGTCAGGAGGATTAATGGTGTTTTCATTCAGGAAACACATTGGGCTTCATTTGGTGCTCTCGCATGATGTTTTACAGGAGTTTGAAAGTGCAGATTTGAAATAGTGTTTTGCTACAGTACCGCGTGAATAGTGATTTGCTACAGTACCGCGTGAACAGTGATTTGCTACAGTACCGCGTGAACAGTGTTTTGCTACAGTACCGCGTGAACAGTGTTTTTGCTACAGTACCGCGTGAACAGTGTTTTGCTACAGTGCTGCGTGAATAGTAAAAATGCTACAGTGCCGTGAATAGTGCAGCTACAGTGCATGAACAGTGTTTTCAGCAGGTTCTATACTTGTGGAGTCCAGGTTTGAATTTGTTTATTATCATATGGTCTGTAATATTCTTCAAATCTGATTTGTATGCTTGGAGTTGGAATTAAATAAATACCATCAGCATTAATCCTCTTGTTTTTGGTATTTGATATGTCTGGTTATTTTTATATTGAATAAACTTTGAAAGCTTTACAATAAATATCAGTTTACCAAATTTATCCTATAGCAAATCAAGAACCAAAAAATCCAGTAGTCAGCGTGCACGCCAACTGTTTGACAAAATTACACTAAGTGAAAAGGACATAAATTTAGTACCGAACAGGGGGTGACCATTACAAATCTCTAGCTTTCCTCTTTGCTGAAAAATTGGGACATATCATTACAATAGTTTGAGAGCCATGGTCAATTGTACGTAACACATGCCATGCTAATCCATGTCCAAGACCTAATGATTTTCCATCAAATGATATGTTGCCTGTATCTAATTTTTGAGTTTTGATGTCAGCTTTTCAAAACATGCAATTTAAGATTCATCAAAGCTTCATGATATCACATTTTTTGGAAAAATTGACAAAATGTGGAGCCTATGACTAGATCATTTCAAGAAATACCATTTTCGGGAATGTAAAAACATTTTATTAACACATAATACATGATAATTTCAAATACACCTGACTGAACTCAGTTCTATATGTTTTTCACTGTGCATTGGCAAAAGTATCTCTGTAACATCAGATTCTGGCACTAGACGGGATGTCCAGATCTATAAAGCCTAGCAAGTAGCAGTGCTTATTGTAATATCATGAAGGGAAGGTATGTTGAAATTATATAAGAGATATTAAACACCATTGGAGGAATGAAGACTGTTGAAATCCCAAGGTTCTTAATGTGAAATGGATGGATGACTTTTTGTCCTAGATCATTAGTATTTAGGAATAGATTGAGAACGTGATCAAGATTCCAATGATCTCTGTCTCCTCAAGCTTGAAACAAGATCTGATTCTGCTTCTATAACAAACATAGCTTCATGCTAACTTATTTCTGTTCTCTCCCATTTCATTCCAAAGCAAAATATTTTTCCCCTGTTTGATTGTAATTCATCTACTATAACCTTTTTGCTAAAAACAATTTATGGATTCAAAGCTGTTCATTCAAGTTTGCAAGTACTAGTGGTACATGGACGACTTGTCTTGTATGTCCTCACCACTCACCATCTTTATTATGTATAGAGGTTGAGGTATGGTGGTTTTATAAGTATTCTTTTATCTGGGTAGTAAGTTACTCTGTTTAGAAAAACAAGATGTGCCCCCGTTTTCCCTACTCTCCCTCCCTCTTTCTCACACACAAATGCATTTACATGTTCCATTTTGTTTATATTCGACGGATTTTGAAGAAAAAGCCTCACCAACAATTGCAAAACTAATAGGAAACTGCGATGGAGGAGTTTTGAAACTATACTCAAGACCATAGCCTCCACATCGGTAGTAATATGTCTTATCAGCATCTAATGGTCCAATCACGGTATGATGAATGTAGCCTGATTTGTAGAGCATATAGGAATATTTAGTTATTTCTCCATTTGCAGATGAAATATAAGCGCCTGGAGATGTTCCATACTCCACTGCTGAAGGCACGTCTTTGGACTGTGTTAGCCATGTGATCCTCATATGATTTTTCCCTACCAAAGAAATATGTACCTGCATTTTTCAAAAAAGAAACAAAAAATAAGTCTTGCAATAATACAATGCAGTACTACAGGAGAACGAAATATAGGATATTTGTACCTTCTAAATTTTCTGCAATTTGGATTTCATTCAGATAGAACCAGGCTCCAATGCCTTAAAGTAGATTTGAAGGTATAAGGAAAATAAAGATCTAAATTCACATTAAATTTTTCAAAACTGTTTATTTCTCTAGAATGTTAAAATGGTGTTTTCCAATTCTTCAGTATTTGATTTAACAGACCTTTGTATATATATGTCTCTGACAAATCTCCAAATTGGTTTTGAAAGAGGCCATCTTTAGTAATAAATACATTAGATATTCTAAAACTGATGTTCATATGCAATTTAGTCATTATATCCAAAGCTAACATGAGTCTTCTACCCAAAATTGAATTTTGAATTTTCTATGATATACTACCATCCAGATGGTGAGAAAAAGACTTTCACAACAATGTTTACTCTTTAGAATATTCAAATTTAAACGAACAAGGAAACTTGTTATCTCAATCTGTCTGTCTTTATTTAGAAAGTCTCGTTGATTGCTCTTATGCTTCAATTCATACTCAAATATTCAGTTTTTTTATAAAATTTATGCTATTCTTTGAATGAAATAGAATCAATTTTATTTTCTTTAATTGTCCAGATTCTAGAGTGAATTGAAATGTTGTGTTCAAATTGTATTTAGATTTTTTTCTGAGACTCCAACAACCAGAAGGCTAATTTATGAAGCAATAATGATAATAGGATAGTTTTGCTACAAATTTCTTTATAGATTTAGTTAGGATTGCTCACAATAAATTTAGATTGCAAAGATGGCTAGAAATTACTCAAAAATTGCAACTAATAGTAGAGTAGTAAACCATAAATTGCTTAGTTGATTGAATTATGGATGCTACTATTGTAATTCCACACCTGTAATTGTGCAGTCTGCTTAATTAATAACAATACTCAAGTAGAAACATATTTTTCTACATATATATACACACACATGTACACTTATTTGAGTGACAGGTCCAGAATTAACCATTGCTAAAAATGAATAGTTTGAAATGCAATTTAGATGGAGACCATAAACAACCACTGTTACAAAATTCAACATGATTTTGTACGATAGACTGTGGCTACAAATTGAAAACTCAAAAATGACTCAAAGTAATTGTATTTTCAAAATTGCTTTAAATATACAATACAGTTGTGATTCTCACATTGATATGTTAAGGGTTGTACCATGGCAATTATAAGACAGAGATTAGCAATGGTACATGTGCATGCATGATGTGTATACATATATAATCATAATACATTGCAGATATAGGAGCATACTAGATGGATATATAATTGATACTTAATTATCAAAAGCGCGTAGCAATGAGGAAACTTATCCTAAAAGCTATGTGTTGATGTGTGTTTTGTGACACCTTACAACACAGAATAAAGTACCAAGTCTCTATCCTCTCTTGAACAAAATCTCCTCAAATGCTAAACTTCATGATCAAACGAGGCGACTCCAAGGTTCCTACCGCGTACAAGCGACTTTATGTGGGATAGACTCAGTGTGTTGATGCGATTGCTGGTATTCCAAGGGGACGTTTATGAACTACAACTGGAACATGAACATCAGATGTATCAATCATGTGATGCTTCTCCTAAACTAATTCAACCTCAAATGAAAAAAAGGACAAAAAGGGGAAAGGGTTTAGAGAATTTATGCTAACTCCCCATTCCTAAGGACAATGGCACTAATGAATGATGCTTTGATAGACAAATCCTTCATTGTAATGTCTGTTTGTCTGGTTGCTTATGGGGTAGGGACAATTATCTGGTAAGCCTTGATCTCAGGATATGACTTTCCTTCGCAATTGATATGAAATATGAAATCTAACTAATGAACTGGTACGTGCCAATAGAGGTTTTCTACTATTTATGATCCGTAGATTCCCCCTTGAGAATGGAATTCGATCTGGATTATATATCTTGTGAGCTAAACAGTTGTACCCCTTGGATATCTTAAGACATGTCTTTCCCATCCATGTCTCTCTATAATAGATCACATCTTTTCAATATGTTTATGGTAAATGGATTATTAAGTTCTCGCATTATTTCATAACAATTCAGCTAGCTATTGCCTTTACTTGTAACCACTCTCTTAGCCAAGAACATTATTTCTTCCTAACCGCAGATTGGAGAATATTGTCTTCATCATCCATAAATAGTTTATTGTTTGTGTAGTATTGCTGCCATATCCTCAGAAAGTATATGGAAAACTAATTATAATTCGATGGTAGGATTTTCTATTATTGATTAATTGCTTGTATGGGTCGCACTGTCTCTCATGCTTACTCTCGGTCTCTTAATGCTTTCATATGGCTATTTTTAATGATTTGCTACATACGGAAGTCTTCACTTAATTGCTCCATACCATTCTTATCACCAATCAATCTTTGTCTTAGTTTTAAGTCTTGCCCACGATTTGTCCATAGTGATCAACACTTATGAGACTTATTCACGATACTTGATGGTTTACGATGATCCCCCTTATGCCATGATCATGTGTCCTCTTAATCAATATTCTTGATATCTTATGATGAGCTCCTTCTACAATGTTATCGCTGCCTTATAATATTACTCTTGCTGACTTCTGTACTACCACATAATAATTTCAGATGTTCTTCTACAGCGGCTGGTTACGTGCTTACAAGGATTGCTTCATCAATAGTAAGCTATCTTTACTTGGTGCGGATATTACTGATTACTATCCTTAATCGCTGATTTGTGGATTACATTGATATCCTTCCTTTGGCTTCCGTTGTTCATTCTTGTCATTAAATTGTATATCTTTTACTTCCTAAATTGGGGACATTACATTCATCAAACTACTTTCTACTTAACCAGAGATAGCTCACAATGCCATAGAAAGAGTGTGATCTCCTAAGGTAGTGAAAGATCTTCATATTGTAAACAATACATTCGAATACCCAATAATGGCACAATTCAAATGAAGTATTCACAATCGAACTTAGCCACAATAATAATTAGGTTCAGGCTAACCATGCAAAACAACTTGCAATCAACAAGGTGTAAATGGTATGAACCAAAGGATTCATCAAATATCATCACACTTCTCCATCATAATCAATGAACCTTATATGAATTTGAGAAGTAACAAGGAACCATGCAAGATGTAGAAATTACACATAGAGATCCACAATGCTTCAATGAAGATTATGTAATAAAATCAACAAGTATTGGCAGCAATTCCTTCCTTCCTCCTCCTACTCTACTCTACATGCTATCTTACTGCTATTAACCTTTACAAATGAGGAGAGCAAGCCATTTTATAGACTTCTCTTTACAAATGAATGGCCAGGATCAAATCCAAACCAATGGCCAAGATTTTACAATAAAACCCTAATTAGGGTTAGTTACAACTAACTTCCTCTCGGCCCATGAGATAATTACATTAATTGTTGGCAATTGACACTCATCCGGTGGATATCGATGCTTGATTAATGGTTTAGGGTTGTCATTGATCGCAACCCTCCTTGGAAATCCTATCCGGTAATCATGGATTTTGATATCCGGAAGTGAATGTGATCTGGTGACAGACAACCGGTATTTCAGGTTGAGCGGAGCAGTTTTGATCCGGAAGCTTTCCGGTGATTGCAGTGGTAAGATTCGTTCATGGGATGATAGGGCCGACGTATAGAAATCATTTTATCATCATTTGGGTGATCCGCGTGTGTTTTGATGATCCGGTTTAAGCCGACTCATGTTTAAACGTTACATTACAGGTTGACTTGATAAATGTTTTGTTTGTGGTTGCAGATATATAAGACCGATATAGAAGATATTTTTGAGGTATGGTATGAAGCAATATGAGCGAGTAATGATCGAGAATCCCTTTTGGCGCAGTTTCACATGTGCATTCTTGATCTGGTAGCTGACTGAGACAGAAAACAGAGCAAAGTTGCAGAGTAGATACAGTCAGAGTTATTACACTTAACCGGAACTCGTCCAGGCATTGTTTGATGCTATTTTGGAGTTCAACAATTGTAATTCATCATTGTAAAAGATTTGTAAGGCAGTGAGCCTTTCAGGGTTGCAGCCCTTATTGTAATTGGGTTGTAAGCTCTAGGCAGTGTGCCTGAATGCTAGTGCATTCCCCTTTTGTAATATTGTTTTGCTACTGGCCATAGTAGAATAATATTGTGGGTTCAAATCCCACCGTGGTTTTTCGCATTTGGGTTTCCACATAAAAATCCTAGTGTTATGATTTTGTGGCTGATTATCTTGTGTTTTTGCATCTTACTTTCTTACATATGCTTCTGGTGGTTTGAGATTAAGTCAGAAAATTTGTTTGTCAGTAGATCACTAATTCACCCCCCTCTCAGTGATCCTCGATTCCAACAATTGGTATCAGAGCCTAGTTCCTCTAAGGAAGCCTAACTGCTTGAGGAAGGTCCGGGAGATTGAATCAATGGATTCTGGTTTGCAGAGACAGCTTTGTGTGGCTCTTGAGGATCTTGATGCAACAAGAAATGAGATAAGTTCCTTAAGGAGAAATTTGAATGCAGTTGAAGACTTCATTAATGATTTGAAAGATCAAGTGAACACTTCAAGAGATAAGAGGAAAGAGCTGATGGACAAGTTGAAGGAGAAAGAAGAACAAAGCATGGAAAAGCAGGACAAGGCTGATGAATGTGATAAGCTTGCTAGAGAGAATGTTGTATTGAAAAATGAGATGCAATCCATTGTGATGAAGCTGACTAAGGAGATTGAAGACCAGAAGAAGAATGAAGAAAATTTGACTCAATCATTGAAAGACAGATCAGATGAATGCTTCAAAATTACCTATGAGAATGATCAATTGAAGCTTGAATTGACACAATCAAGAAACAATGGTCAAGAACTTGAGAGACAGATTGTTGCCCTAAGAGATGAACTTGCTATTGCAAATGAATATAAAGACAAATTCGATGCTAGCTCAACAAGGCTTGATGAGATGCTGGAAAGTCAGAGACATGGAAAGGACGTGAGAGGACTTGGATTTGAGAAGGGAGAATCCTCCAGATCTGGACAAGGCAATGCAAAACCTAATCATAAGAAGAGCAAGAACCCTCCAGTAAGACAGCCTAATGCCTATAAATTCAATGGTAGATGTTTTACTTGCAATAAATTTGGTCATATGGCAAATCAATGCAGAACTAGGATGAATAACGGAATGAACAATATGAACAATGGTCCTACCTTTACCGGTCAGTGTTTCATATGCAATAATTTTGGTCACAAGTCAAATATGTGCAAAGCAGTAATGAACGATTTTCAGAACAAGAGATGTTATGCTTGTGGAATGTTTGGACATATCTCTAACCAATGCAGGATGAGACCAAATCAGAATAATTTCAGACCTATGCAGAGAAGTGTTGTTTGCCATGCATGCGACAAGCCTGGTCACAATGCTAAGTACTGCAGAAGCAAGAATAATGGTCCGGTAAACAAAGGCAAATCAAATGAGAAAGGAAAGGCAAAGGTAGAAGCGATTAGAGACAAGCATGAGAAGATGTGGGTCAGAAAAGATGAATCCAAGGCGGATAGTGGATCTGCACCTGAATCCGGTGCAGGATCATCATCTGGTAACTAAGGCTTTTGACCTTAGGGGGTGGCATTTTCATACAAAATCTTGCAGAACCCCCTGGAGAGATCTGTGATCGATCATGGTTGATTGCAGATGATTATCCGAAATTATTTATATCAATCTTGGAATCCGGTTGAATGGTTTATGCAGAATAGGGCATCCAGTTGAACCTTATCAGTGCATTTATGTCAACTTAAAATTAGGGTTTGCGAGGTTAAAAAGGGAAAATATGAATCATTTCTCACTTTGCGAGCTATGAGTTGAAGCAGCAAAGCAAGGCGAAATAGTTTCCAAGGCGATCAAAAACTGAGGCGATCCGACAAAGATTATTGTGCATCCGTCAGGAACGAGTTATTTACAGAAGCATATTTTGAACCCTAAATTTCTCAAAGTGGCATCTTCTTCTGATAATACACCTTTGGTAGTTGAGATTTTTGAAAGAGCAAGGCCACAATTCAAGAAACATCCATTTAAGTCAGTTGAGGACAATCCGAACGGTGCTTTCTCATCCGTACCATATGGAGTTTTGCATGTTGATGATGTGAGAGCTTATATTCACTGCAACATTGAGGAGACCGGAAATGAGGCGATCCTAGCACTCTATAACAGACACCTCCAGGACAAAGATGGAAATCTCAAACCGGAATATGCACAGTTGCAGAGGAAGGGTTTCACGCAATTTGTTCATTTCCCGCTATCTGATGAAGGCGAGTGGGTAAGATACATTATGAGTTGTGTGCACGATGAGTTTATCTAGTTGGACAAACCATACAAAATAACCAAGCAATCCATTCATGCAATCATTTGCCTGAATCAAATCGGTGACAAACCTAATTTGAGGAAGGTAACGAACCCTACTATCACAAAGCTAACCGGTGGGCAATTTGATAACAAATCTATGACAACTAATGATATATTGGAACATGATGTGAGATTTGCCTCTATGATCATCGGATATAAAGTTTACCAATCTAGCAGGCTGAATTTTGTCTCTGGTACAACAATTTATGCAGCATATCAAATGGTGAAGGAGGATATGCAATATGATCTATGTTCTGTCCTTCTTGAAGAGCTTCTCAGCAATTTGAAGAAGATTAAATCAGATAAGAAGAATGTTTTTAAATTCGGTTTTCTAATCATTTGTCTTGCACTTTATTTTATGAATGAGATTCCCAAAATAGGGAGAGTGCAATGGGCTTATGACTTACTGGTGGCAACTCAGATCAAACAAGGTCTACAGAGACTGGGTAACAGGGAGAATCAGACTGCTGCCTTGTGGAGATTTTTCAAAATCTTCCAAGGAAAAATGAAGGATAGGGAAAGGATTCCAAAGCAAGTGGTGGAGAAGTATGAAAACTCTATCTACTTCATGGTCGACAAGGACCAATGCCACATGGAGGCAGTAGAGCCCAGAACTATATGGATTTTGCCAATGGGATATGAAATTGATGCGCAAACACTTGAGGTCTATGCTCAACACCTTCTGACCAAACCGATGGATCCAAATGAACCAAGATTTGGCACCTTCAAGGAGAAAGATATGGAGCTTCACAAGAAGTTCACCCAGCCGGCAAGAAAGAGAAAAGTATCCAAAATGGTTGAAGAAGTGGTTGTGCAGATGGGATTCACTAGAGAAGCAGTCAAGCAAGCGAGAGAGAAGGCGGCACAAATGGAAGCTAAGGAGTCAAAGAAGCCTAAGGCTGAACCGGTTCCCTCCAAAGAAAAGTCTAAGGAGACCAAGTCTGCCCCTACTCCAGTAAAGCCTTCTACAGGTCAAAACTCATCTAGCAAAGGAGTTCTGAAGTAGAAGGAGAAACCAAAGAGGACTTATGTTGTTGTTGTTGCATCTGACACTAAAACAGATGAAGAAGCAGTGAAAGCAAAATTTGTTAGAATAGAAAGGAACCACAGTCCGGTGGAGTTCAACAGAGCAAGAAGACTAAATCTAAACCTAGTCTAACCGGAAGACCTAAGAGAGGAAGAAAGCTTAGGACCGAGCTTGATGAAGACCTTGAATCCGGTAATGTGCAAGGTAAATATACCTTTGATCCCCCACTGACAACAGAGCAATTGATTGATGAAATAATTGTTGATGGTAACCTGAAAAACATTGGAGCATATTATGAAAATCTTGTTGAGGTTGATCAAAGGAAGATTGAGGAAGCTGTTGTTTTGCACCTATACAACTTCAACAATTCCTTGATTGAATTGGAACATAGCATCCCAAAGGATCTATACAACATTCTTGATGCTAGGAGGTTGACCACCAGCAGAGTAGATACAAGAGATGAAAGAGCGTGAATTGATAAATGTCTGCACTTGTATCTCTCAAGAAGAAGCACATAATAGACTCATTGAGGAAGCCAATAAAAAGGAATTTAGGAGCAGGAATAGGGTAAACAGGCTAATGATTGGCAGGGTTGAAGAAGTAAGAAAAGAAATCGAAGATATATGGAAAAGGATCATAAAGAACAACCCTTTGTATAATGATGCCACTCAAAAGGAAGACACTTCCCATTCGGAAGTACAGGCAGGTGTCCCAGATGACGAGAAAGATGAAACTTAGACTGAGACACATCAGGTAGATCAGCAAAATGTAACTCTTGTTGCCGAGATCAGTGAGAATCCTCTGGTGGAAGGGAAAATTGGAGAAGTTCTTGAGATTCCAAAGGATAATACTGCACCAAGTGGTGACACTGGTGCACAGGATAAGGGAATATTGGAGAAGTTCTTGAGATTCCAAAGGATAATACTGCACCAAGTGGTGACACTGGTGCACAGGATAAAGGGTATGATGCTGAGGAAGAGGAACCGGAGAAGACAACGGTGCAGGACAAGGGAAAAGAGGTGGATAAAGGAAAGAAAATTGTTGATACTTCGGCAATTGACACTCCAAAGGACAAAGGGAAAAAGTTCCTACCTCAAATTTCAATTAATCTTGATGGCCCTTTGGATATTAGGCAGATGTCTCTAGCTGAAAAGCTGATGGTTGCAGCCGCAGTTCAGGCCCAAGCCAGTCAAGACCTGGTTAAGTCTGAAAATGAAGACAAAAAACTTACTCAGATGTCTATTGATGTTTTGCAAAAGGTGGTACCGAACTTGCAACTAGATCCCAATTCTAATCCCTCCAGTAAATTATTGCAGTTGATAAATAATGTAAATACCAAATTTGAATCATTGGAGAAGTCCACCACCAAGCGAGTATCAGATAGATTTAAGGAGGTTCGTATGCAGACATTCTGGAAGATGATAGAGGATGACAGAGTGAGATTAAACAAGGGTCTACAAACAATCTCAGAGGCACTGACTAAAGGTGATAAGATATACAAGTCTTGTCTTATTTTGCCCAAATTCACAGTTGATATAGACAAGCAGATTGGTATTTGTCAAGGCAAGCTAGCTGGAATTTCACAGTCATTTGACTCAAATGTAGCCCTAACCAGCAGCATAGGAGGGCAAGTAATGGATCTAAATGATCAAATCTCGAGCCTTTATAAAGATAAAGACAGAATTTTGAGGAGAGTTGGTGAACTCCGGAACCTGATTGCCCCCCGGATGGACACCATGCTAAGTAATAAAGTAGATTGTATGAAGGCTATGGCACAACCTTTTTTGACTCAATTGAAGGATGTGGAGATTCATGCCTATGTTTTCAGTGCCTTCATCACAGTTTTGGATAACTTGAAGACTGGGTGGGATACCCACTTAGGATTTTTGAAGTCCATTTTTGCTGACATCTTCAAGTATGTATAAAGTGTCCGGTAGCTATCCTTGTACATAAGTTTTTGGACAGCACCCCTACTTTGACATTGTTGTCAAAGGGGGAGAGTAGAGTGAAAAATGTACAGAAGGGTACAAGTTTTGGGTTGATACAAGTTTTTGAGATTTTGGTCTAAGGGGGAGCCTTAGAAATTTTGATCCAGTGTAAAGGTTTCAAAACTTAGTCATTTTTCACGAGTATTGCCATCAATGCCAAAGGGGGAGATTGTTGACAATTGACACTCATCCGTTGGATATCGAGGCTTGATTAATGGTTTAGGGTTGTCATTGATGGCAACTCTCCTTGGAAATCCTATCCAATAATCACGGATTTTGATATCCGGAAGTGAACGTGATCTGGTGACAGACAACCGATATTTCAGGTTGAGCAGAGCAGTTTTGATCCGAAAGCTTTCCAGTGATTGTGGTGGTAAGATTCGTTCATGGGATGATAGGGCCGATTTATAGAAATCATTTTATCATCATTTGGGTGATCCGCATGTGTTTTGATGAACCAGTTCAAGCCGGCTCATGTTTACACGTTACATTACAGGTCGACTTGATAAATGTTTTGTTTGTGGTTGCGGATATATAAGACTGATATAGATCTTTTTGAGGTATGGTATGAAACAATATGAGCGAGTAGTGATCGAGAATCCCTTTTGGCACAGTTTCACGTGCGCATTCTTGATCCGGTAGCTAACTGAGACAGAAAACAGAGCAAAGTTGCATAGCAGATATAGTCAAAGTTATTGCAATTAACCGGAACTCATCCAAGCATTGTTTGATGCTATTTTGGAGTTCAACAATTGTAATTCATCATTGTAAAAGATTTGTAAGGCAGTGAGCCTTCCGGGGTTGCATCCCTTATTGTAATTGAGTTGTAAGCTCTAGGCAGTGTGCCTGAATGCTAGTGCATTCCCCTTTTGTAATATTGTTTTGCTACTGGCCATAGTAGAATAATATTGTGGGTTCAAATCCCACTGTGGTTTTTCCCATTTGGGTTTCCACGTAAAAATCCTGGTGTTATGATGTTTTTGCATCTTACTTTCTTACATATGGTTCTGGTGGTTTGAGATTTAGTCAGAAAATTTGTTTGCCAGTAGATCACTGATTCACCACCCCACCCCCCCCAGTGATCCTTGATTCCAACAAAGTCTATCCTTGCATGATTTAACCTTCCTGAATGTCTTGATTTCCTTGATCTTCAACATCTTAATGTTGCCACTTGGTGTAACTCAATCCTCCATGTGATTGTTCTATTCTTCATTGTTGAGTCTATCATGATGTAGATGCACTACTATGGTAAAAAGTCCTCCACTCTATGGTTCACCTTCCTTATTCCCTACTTCTCCCATGCATTGAACCTTATATCAGACCTGGGATGAACGAATTAGCCTTACATCTCATTCCCTTCAATTCTGGAAATCAAGAAGTGTAAATTTCTGAGTCTGATTGCATTTATTTATAGTCTGATTATGATCACACTTGTCCAAAATTCACACCTATGCCCACTCCAGTTTGCCAAAGTCTGCTCTGCTGATCTGCTGGCAAAATTCGCTAGGAATAGGAATTCACTTTGATGTTTGAATGAGGCAATTGATCTTTATTTTATAGAGTCCTAAAATTGAATTCACATCCACTCTTGTCCAAGCCGACCTAGGATTTATTAATCACATATTTTACCAATAAAACATTTATTCCTTCCCAATTAGGGCCGACTCAGGCCACATTTCCTTCTTTAGGCAAGTTTTAGAAGGGTGCAAGGACATGTTTGAGCGCATTTAAGGATAAGTTTGAGCGTTGATAGAATACATCCAAGGACATAAAACAAGTCGGCTTAGGCACTTGATTTGTTTTTTGTTACGTTTTGCAACCTTTTTATAAGTTTGAAGGGTTTTATTACTTTCACCCTAGGTCAGCTACATGTAATCCTCCCCCTTGAATACATATAAATGTAAGGTGATTCAATCTCCATTCACCACAATTTGCTCACCAAAATCATATTCTTCTCTGCCTTAGCGAATTAGGGCTTTGCTTCTATGAGTTGTAATTTTAGTTCCGCCTTTAGGGTGCAAATTAGGTCTACCTGGGCAAATTTCTGCCCTGCTACCAGAATTTTGTGGATTTTGCAACTTCGTGGATTTTACTAGATCGTGGATTCCTTGAGGTCGTGGATAAAACTTGATCAACATCAAATTTTCAAGTCATGGATTTTGAGGCATCATGGACAAAATGACTAACCCTCACCAAAATCGTGGATTTAGGCTAATCATGGAAAAATGACACTCTTCACAAGAATCTCAAGGATTTTAATGACTTGCATTTTACTTGATCTTCTCTATCATTCTTGCTCTTCCTTCTTGAAGAGGGTTTCTTGATGAGGATTCCATCATTGAGGTGCATTTATGCTCTTTCCTTTCATCATCCAACCTTGTCCTCCTTTCATTCACTCTCACAACACTTTTTGGTTCATCATTCCCTTGATCATTTCTCACCCTTCATTCTTGAACTTGCTTCACTTAGGTGTTCATTTGCTCAAACATGGAATATTTCACTTATCTCCACAAGGTCATGGATTTGAGCAATTCATGGATAAATCTTGCCTTATTACCAAAAGTCATGGATTTTGAGAGGTGAAGGACAAATTGAATGCATAGTCACAAAGTCGTGGATTTGCTAAGGTTGTGGATTCTTGATAGCCAAGGACAAATGTTGATCTCCCACCCTCAAATTGTGGATTTCTTGAGGTCATGGACAATAAGAGGTTGCAAATTCCTTAACCTCATTGATAAATTCATTCACCTTTCTCCAAGTCATGGATAGCATTGATTACTTCATCGTTTACTTATTTTCATCATCAAAAGCATTTTGTTTGCAAATTTAAAGGCTCAAGGGCAAATTTAATCATTGCAACCCTCACTCAACATAATCTTCAAGACCTCCATGGCATGGATTTCTTGCACTCAAGGACAAGTTTGCACTTCAGCATTAGATCGTGGATTTGCTTAGGTCATGGATTTGCTTGAGTTGTGGATTTCTTGAGGTTGTGGATTCCTCAAGGTCATGGATTCCTTCACCTCATGGAGAAATTCGATCTCTACCTCAAGTCAAGGAAAGAGTTGATCACTTCCTCTCCAACTCATTGATTTCGCCAAGTGAAAAAAGTTGTTGCAAGGTTGATTGGAGGTGATCTCTCCTTGTCGAAACCATTCTAAGCATTAAGTCACCAAACTTATGTATTTCACCCAACCTTTTGAAGGATTGATCACCTCCTCTTAGGCATCAAGTCACTGAATTCGTGGATTTGTGAAGGTCATGGATAGATTGATCATTCCACCTCTCACCTCTCTTGAGCATTGAGCCTTTCAAGTCATGGATTTGAGCAAGCTATCGACAAATTTCTTCACCTCACCTCAAGGTCATGGATTTCACCCAGTCGTGGATTTCTCCACTTCATGGAATTTTTTGTTTCATCCACACTTATCTTTTTCTTGAAATCCACCTTTAAGAATGCTTCACATTCCTTGATTGATTGCTCCACTTAAACTCTATATGATCATGACTTCATTGAGTTCATTACTTGACAACCTTGCAACATTGACAATGTTGACAACTTTCCTAACTTGACAACACCATTTTACACTTTTCACTATCACAACTCTAAAACTCAGTCCTATCGCTCCACCATGGACTCCAAACATGAAACATGACTCCTTGACTTGACTACCCTCTGACAATCAAGGCATTGCATCTTCTCACAAACAAAAGGCTAAAGACACAAAAATTATTGCCAAACTAGGTGACTAAGCTAAAACAACTATGCTATCAAGCAAAAAGTAGGGGTCCCCATTTGCAATGGGGCGATGTGTGAAAATGTCACAACACTGTTATTGAGCAAATATCATATCTGCATAATTATAACCAAAAATGCCCAATCCATGTTAATGAAGATGTATGGACGCTTTGCCTGGTGGTTTTATACACCAGTCATACAGCTCTCCTTATACTTATCATCACTAGTGCCTCTAATCAACTTATGTTATCCGTTCTCCCCTTGCAAATGTTAGGACTAAGGTGTCATCTACCTTGTAAATCCTATGCCATATTGCATGTTTCCTACATCCTAGGAAAGTGTCCTTAGGCATTTAGGGTATATTGGGAAAATAATTTGTAATATTTTATTCTCACCATAGATGACATACTCGCCGAAAACTCGGCGAGTGACAAAAACTCGCCGAGTTTTTGGGCCTGGCGAGTAGTAATGACTTCTACTCGCCAGGAAACTTGCCGAGTTTTTGGCAAAAACTCGCCAAGTTTTTGACGAGTTTTTGCCAACCGAGTTTTTGAAAAAAACTCGCCCGTGTTTCCAATACAGCCGAAAACGGCTTAAAAATTCATTTGTTTTTTGTTTTCCAATTATGTTTTGGGCTGAGAAGGGGGAAACTCATTTGGAAGGCTTGGAAGGTGATTTGGGGTGGTTATTGAGTGATTCCAAGTGGATTTGAAGGGGATTTGAAGGGAAAATCAAATTCCAAGTAAGTTTTTTATTTTTTTTTTCTATGCTTTTTTAAAACAATTTGTTTATTTTTTGTTGCATTTAGATTGATTACAAATGATTCCTAGGTAGTCTAAATCATTTCTAAGTTATTTACACAAGATTTAACACAATTCTTGTTGAATTTTCACAATTTTTTTGAAGAATTTAGTTTTCAAAAAAAAATTCAAACCCTACTTTTTTTTAAAAAAAACTTCGAATGATGTCTAAATTTATTTAAACTAATGTAGATAGTTTGCTTAGTGCTAAATTGTTTAACTAAAATGTTAATTTTTTTTTGCACTTTGTATGTGTAGGTTAAGTAAGCATTAATCATGGCAAGGGAGCAATGGCCACTAGATCCATGCCCATCTAGATTTATAGGCACCCGTCCTAGAGGTGCTAGAGATGGGGCATGGAGGTATGCCTATGAGGGACCCGATCCTAGGTCAATTATATGCATAAAGTGTGAGAGAATACTTCATGGAGGCATCAACCGCCTCAAATACCACCTTGCAGGAATAGATAGGCATGATGCTAGAGCATGCCCTGGGACCAATGAAGAAATAAAAAGACAAATGAATGCCCTACTTGCAGCTGGGGAAGAGAAGAAACTGCAAAGGGAGAGGGCAAAACTAGCCATGAGATCAGCCATAGTTGAATCTCAAGGTGTTTCTATTGACCTTGAAGAGGAAGAAGAAGCACTTGAGGGCATAGTGGGCTCTCGGCATGGCCCACGTATCCGCAAACCGACCATCAGCTCGCCCATTGCTTCTGTTTCCTCTAGTAGAGTACCTGGCCGGGGCCCTGTTCCACTTCCATCACAACGATCAGGTTCGATAGGTGATTATTTTGTGCCCAGAAACACACCTGGAGGACAACCATCATTAGAGGCTAGAGGATGGAATAAGTAGGTACATGAGAAAACTGACATTGCAGTTGCTGATTTTTGGTACTTCAACAACATTGCATTCAATGTGGCGGAGAATGCTTATTGGTTGAATTTGGTGACTGCTATGACAGTTTCAGGAAAGGGGTACAAGGCCCCTTCTCGCAGGGATTTGAGTGGGAGGTTAGTAAATTACTACATAGTCCACTTGATTTCATTTTTAATTATTTTTTAGATTTCTTGTTTATTAAATCAAAATTGTGTACTAATACCTAATTTCACTTTGCACTTACAGGTTGCTCACAAATGCAGTTGCTAGGGCAAGAGAAGTGATGGAGGATCAAAAAATTGATTGGGCAAATTATGGCTGCACCATTCTTTCTGATGGGTGGACAGATGGCAAGAACCGCACCATCATCAATTTTTTGGTTGCTTGCAAGGACAATGTAGTGTTCTTGAAATCTGTCGATGCCTCCAACAAGGTGAAAAATGCAGAAACATTGGCTGGAATGTTGGAGCGTGTCATCATGGAGGTGGGGGTAGAGAATGTGGTGCAAATCATCACAGATAATGCAGCAGCATATGTGTCAGCAGGTAGAATCCTTTTGAATTATCACCTTTAGGCATTAGCAATATTCTCATTTGTTGTGGGTTTTGTTTTACTTGGTTGCATATTTCTTAAGAATAAATTCTTCTTTTGCAGGAAGAATCCTCCAAGAGAGGCACCCCACTCTTTTTTGGACACCTTGTGCAGCACATGTCCTTGACCTTCTTTTGGAGGACATAGGAAAACTTGAGTGGGTGACTCCAGTTGTGGAAGATGCAAGGAGGATCACCAAATATATCTACAATCACCCTTGGGTCCTAAATTTGATGAGACAACACACGCAAGGGAAAGATTTGGTGAGAGCTTGTGTCACAAGGTTTGCAACGATTTTCTTGACGTTGCAAAGCATTCTTGCTGCATTGACTTCTTTGAAACAAATGTTTGTGAGTGGAGAATGGCTTAACTCACCTTATTCAAAGAAGCCTGAAGGAGAGGCTGTCGCATGCATAGTCTTCGACAACCAATTTGCACAAAGGGCTGCAGAGATTGTGAAGGTTGTTACTTCAAAACTTTAATTTTTAAATTTTAGTTATTCTTGATTCAAGTCTCTCATTACTAATTTGTAACTTCATTATTTAAATTTTGATCTTTTTGTAATTTGTATTTTTCAATTGTAGGTGTCAGAGCCCTTGGTTCGAGTTCTTCGCTTGGTGGATGGGGATAAAACCCCAATGGGATATCTTTATGAGGCCATGGATAGGGCCAAAGAGTCTATCAAAAATTACTACAAGGGGGATAGGCTCAAATTTGATCCCATTTGGGAAATTGTTGATAGGAGGTGGAACAATCAGCTCCACCAACCCATTCATGCAGCAAGGTACTTCCTCAACCCTCGTTTTAGGTTCGGGGGTTCTTACTCAGATTCGAATGGAGAAGTCATGGAGGGCCTCAGTACATGCATTGAGAGGATGGTACCTAATGTTGAGGAGAGAGACCTCATTGTGAGTGAGCTCCAAAATTATGAGGGAGGAAGGGGTAAGCTATTCTCTTCAGAGCTAGCTAGGAGAGGAAGAACCACTCAAACCCCAGGTATAACATTTGCCATTTGGATTTTGGGATCTAAAGACTAAAATGATTGATAAATTATGTTTTCTCTTTTCTCTTTGCTTTCTAACTTTTCCATTTTATTTATTTTGCAGATGCTTGGTGGCAAAATTGGGGTGGAAACACCCCACATCTCAAAAAATTTGCCCTCAGAGTCTTATGTCAGCCTTGCAGTTCATCCAATTGTGAGCGCAATTGGAGCTTGTTTGAAGCAATCCACACGAAGAAGAGGAGCAAGTTAGCGCAGAAACGGCTCAATGACCTTGTCTACGTGCAATATAATCTTCGATTGCGCGTAAAGAAGGTAGAGGAACTAGAAGGTGGTCCAATTGACTTGGATGATATAGATCCTTACAGTGATTGGACATCACAGGAGCAGCCTCCATTGTTTTCCGACACTGACATCACTGATTTGGAGAGGCAGGCTATGGAGGAGGGGGGTGGATTTGGTTTCAGGCTGGATGACATTGAGGAGGATGAGGATGAGGATGAGGATGAGGATTCATTGCCAGTGCCAGAGGCAGGTGGAGACATAGCTTCATCCAGGATGGAGGATGAGTCTCAATCAACCATACCGAGCGAGGAGGCACAGTCACGCCCAGTCCCACAGCAGACTTATACGACTAGACAGTCTAGACCCTCTAGCTCTACCTCTCCCCATGTTTTTGCTAGAGCTGGGAAGAGGAAGTTGTAATTGTAATTTGTGATGATGTATTTACTTTTGGTTTTACAAAAACTATTTAGTAATTTGCTATTTTGCTTCAGGCTTCCAGCCATCAGCATTCCTCATGAGGATGCGATTTTGTAGACACTTTGCATTTAAATATATCTAGAATCAGCTTTTTTCTTTTGTGTTATCATTTATTGACTCATTGGATGCATCTTCTCATTAAAAATTGCAAAAAAAATGCGTTTTTACTAAGTTTAAGTGTGTTTTTAAGTTGCCGAGTTTTTCGCCGAGTTTTTCCGAGTTTTTCCCGAGTTTTCGCTGAGTTTTTTTCCCAGGGGCTTGGCGAGTCGAGCCAAGTCGCGAGTAGTTCAACTATGATTCTCACCATTGCTTGTAAAACATTCATAAGGTATGAAGGGTTCCACTACCAGCGGTAAAGGTGACTTGTGCACATAAATATTTCATTGATTTTTTCCCAAATGTGGATACCTAGAATGGGATGGTAAAAGACAAGTGAAAAGAACAAAAAGGTGACTGTTGGACTTCTCCAAGTAAGCGTTTGGAAAGAGGCAATAGGTGTCTCTTGATATTCCTTCATTTGTGGCATTTCATGTGATATTTCATTTCCAAGTTGTAGGAACCCCTATTCTCCTCTACCCTAACAATTCTGATATTGTTTTCTGATTGTGTTTGTTTGTCTTATGTCTTGTAGTTTAATGTGTTTGTTTGTCTTATGTCTTGTAGTTTAATGATTATATTGCCAGGTAAAGATTAAGAAATGCATATACAAATTCAAACAAGATATATGCTGAAGCAATTGATAATTATTTCAGTATATGAAATCAGATTACAACTCTTTCTATTGCAAGTATAATAAATGTTCAAATCAGATTTTCATTTCCTTTTGACAACAATGAATTCATACCTGGAAAGATGAATGTTGATTATGATGAATTTCTGAAGTTGATCAACACATTATTCAGTTCCAATTTGCAATGCCAAACTTCAGATTTGAAAATCACCAGCTAAGAAATTGTCCAAACACCTTCTTTAATATATACGCCCTCCATGGATGAAAGTGCAGCCTCAAATGCCAGGCGATTCAACCTTAGAATCCAACGCCTCCCATAGAATGATGTATGGCTAGCTTACATCTGTTTGCTACAGCCTTGAAATGTAGATCAGCTGTAGAGAAATGCAGCCATAGATGATTTAAAGGCTCTCACACAAATCTGGTACAAACCCTTGAAGAAAATCAGAAAATTCTTAAATGAAACTCTTGTATTAGCTTCTCTAAAATGCATTAATACTATAGCATTAGTGTAGCGTGTACTGTAGCAGCCAACACAAATTTTGCTGTGCAAATGATTAACTCTTAAAATTCTGATCTGCTGGTAAAACCCTTTATGAGTTCTCACAAGTTTTGCACAATATTGACCTCTGGATGAAGCCAATCAGATTAGCAATCTTCAGTTGATATTTCACAACCTCAGTATGCTAACAATGAAGAGTGAACATTCTCCAAAGTCTGGAAAAGATTGAAAATCTGCAGAAACCCTTGGTCTCTATTCAATAATCCGTTTGATTTGCTTTTTTAAACCTTTTATATCATCTCAACTCTTAAAGTGCCTTTAATCCCCTTTTGAAATCCACTTTTAGTTTTTTCATAAAACTTTATAATAAGTCTTCAAACTTGGGCTCTCATATTCATGAATAATAAATGCACTTTAATATCATTTAAAATAATATAACTTATGTGCACATTAACTTTATGAAATACTTTAATATTTTGGCCTCCAAAATATAATCCATTAATTGCACTTTAAGTCACTTGAATGAAGGGTCATGGCCCCATTGAATATAAAGTGATTTTTTAACTTTATAATTGCACTTTAAAAATTAATTATTAATAAAGCAATCACTTGATTAATAATTAAAATAACATAACTCCACAAATAATCATTATTTCTCAATTTCGTCTGAACTTGGGAGTTAACCATTATATCCACTATGCATCCAACTACCTTACTAAAAATAATTAAGGGTCCCTCTCCAACAACCACTGACTTACTATAAATAGTAAGTGTGTAGAATTGAGTCTGACAAAGGCCAAACCTGAACTCTAGATGGGAATAAGCCTCATGCTCTGATAACTGAGTCCCTCTAACCAACTGCCTTAGCCTACAAGGGCCAAGAATAGGCTAAACCATCCAAAAACAACAACAGGCTAAAAAGGGGACATTACACAAGTTTGGCCACCTAAGTTGGAGGGAAAGTTTTTGAAGCAAAAAATGATTCCTTACACATTCCTAGGAGGCAAATCAAAGGATGAGATGTTTGGAATGAAGAGTCATCTTTGGGCACCAAGTTTAGTGCATAAGACCTCTTTAAAACTCTAAATTCAGCTCGAATGTGGAAAAATGTGGAATAGTTGAAAGTAGAGTTATATTGTAGATACAAGAACCCTAAGTCATAAGGTTCGAATTCAAATTTGTGTTTGGCTAGAATAAAATTCAGATGAAGTTCGGAAAGGGAAAAAAATTGACTAATATAAATAAAAAATCTACAAAATTAATAAAATAATTAAACTTTAATAAATATATTAAATTTTATATTTTTATATATATTAATAATTTAAAATATTAAAAAAAATATTTTAAATTTTAGATTTTAATGTATAACATTAATATGTTAAAGAGATAAACACAAAACAAAATGAAACAAGATATGTTTTAAGATGGCCCTTTTTTAATAGACATCCATTCTCGTTAATTCCTATACGACAAAATGAAATGAAAAGGCCAAAGAAGACCTATACATACAAAACAAATTATATTCACCAGTTAGAATATATTAATAGGGGCCTTTTAATAGCGTAGCTTTTATTCAATGGACAAGAAGACTTGCTCGTGGATGGGAAGAATCAAGGGGATGTGGTCGTGATTACACTCACTAATTTGGAATCGCTGATCTAGAATTTCTCCGTACTTGGGGCGAACTTAAACGAATTTTCAAGATTTTCATGTTCGTCGAATTTTGAATTTCCTCCTTGAAATTTGGCGAATACTATGACTAAGCAAGAACCTATGAAGGAACAAATTGGAGCACAAAGAGGTTGTGTTATGCCATGCACACACACCCCGTATTTTGACAGCCAAAATGGGGACCCCCTCCCTTTTTCTTTCATCCCCTTTTCTTTTCCTTTTTCCTTCCTTTTTCTTTTCTTTATTTTCCTTAGTTTGTTTTTGCTTTGTCTTTGGTTGTTAGGAATTTGGACCCTGAGAGGACTTAAGGACTCAGTCCTAAGATCCTTGATTGTTTCATTCTCCCGCTCTCATTGTTGTTTGCTTTGTTTTTCCTCTTCTCGAGACCTCGAGTCCTAGAAGTACCTTAGGAAAAAAGTCCTGAGGTCCTTGTTTGGCCCACGTTCCCATTTTTCCCCTTCCTGTTTTTGTCTGTTGAGACTTCAAGTCCCGTGGGGATAGGAGAATCTAGGTCCTAATGTCCTCGTCCACCCACTCCCACTTCCTTCTTTCTCCCTTGAACTTCAAGACTTTGGTGGGATGTTGAACATGTGGATTTTAGTCCTACACTTAACTTTTCCTCTACTTCCTCTACCTCACCTACCTAATCAATCATTAAAGCATCTAATCATTGCCAATTGAACTCCCTAAGAGATTTGAGCTCCCAAAACCCTCCTGTGTACAAAATTAAATGCAATTTAGTGATCTTGTGCCCAAATTTGTGTCTCCCTTCCACTGTGCCCGCTTGTTCGTGTTGTTATCTCTTTCTCGTCTTGTGGAAGAGTTGAAACCAAGTAGGGGGGGCTTCTCTTCTTGGTTCTTTTGCTTTTGTTCTTCTCTTTTCTTTCGGTTTGTTTATTGTCTTATTGTTTTGCTTCTTCTATAGTTTGTTTTTGCTTCTTGGGATAGGGTTAGTTAGCTTTAGAGTTTTAGTTAGGGTTAGGTTAGTTCCTCGGTAAATAAATGGACCTCTTGCAATTTTTTGAAGCCTTTGTGCCCTAAGTCTCAGACTTTAGCTCCTTAAGGGGCAATCATTTTCTCCCACCAGAATTTTGTGCTCCGCCTTGACCCCTTGTCTACCATTAAAACCAATTAGAATTGTGCTTCAAATAAAACTGAAGTTTAAAAGTTAACAACAAAAATCCCTTCGAGACTTCGGGTCCCAAAGGGGTCATTCAACCATAGAAATGAGACTCGCCTAGACTCGCCAAGGCTTAACAAATCTAACATGAGATACCCTTGCCGAGTCTCACCAGACTTGCCGAGTATAGTGGACTCACCAAACTCATTGAGTCTAGATGAGTCTCGACCGAAAGACTCGGCCATTTTAAATTTTGTTTTTTAAAACTTACAAAATCAATGCTTGTTTGGTTTATGACATGCCCATCTAGGATTCAAAAAAATATGAAAATGGTATGCACCATAAAGGTCTGCCCCTCAACTCCACTAGGAGCGTTGCCCCTAGACCCCTGTGAGGGGCTTTGCCCCTCAACCGCACTAGAGGCACTACCTCCAAACCCCCACGAGAGGTTCCACCTCTCAACCCCATTTTGGTGTTGCTCCCAAACCCCCATCAAACTATAAGTCTAATCAACTAATAGGCCAATGATGAATCATGATCATAAAAATCTACAAAATACATATCCCTTGTTGCAAATATTTGCATCTTCACACTCAAAGCCACAATCAAGGATTATCTTGTTTCATACATTGGAGACAACTTGTTTAGTATATAAGGACCACCATAGGCAAAGTTGGCATGCTACAATCCTTGTACTATTGAATACAAATTAGGTCATAGTTGGCAAGAAATGCCATTTTCATAAATGCAAAATGTATCAATCATGCCTTGCATAGACAACTCATAGAACAATCCCATCTATTAGCATCCTAGCTAAGGTCAAAATAGAGCATAACCATTTATCCTTTTACTTAACCATTACTCTTCATTAATGAGCTTGTCACAAAACATGCAATCTTGAAGGCTTCAAGAAAAATTTAATGATAAATTCCTCACTTGAATATACACACGAACCATTGAGACACAAGCAAATAACATGGCTAAATCATCATCCAGGACCCATCTTAGACGCCAACAATTGACTTGTCGTGATGTTGGGATGAGTATTGAGAACACAAATTCATCAACATGTAGAGTATTGTGGAGCATGAGGAGCTGTAAGAAAGTCCAAAGGTGTGTCAGGGATGGTACGGGACATCTCACAGATGTCTTCAAAAACAAATTGAGGACCTCAAAATGACCTAGAAAACTTATTTTGATGAACTCCTCATTTATCACAGCTGAGAAAACTTTATATACCATGGTGAATGATCCATATGCCCCTGTGAATGGTCCATATACCATGACAAATTCATATCCATCACCTAGTGAAACCAGCAAAAGCATCACAATTCAATCAGTATGTGAAATACAAAGGGTTTTGTCAAGTGATCTTGTTTTTTTGAAATTTTATATTCCATTTTTAAGGAGGGACAGACTATAGGAAAGACATTTGAAGTCATTTTCACAAATTCAGAGTGTTAACTCATGTAGAAAAATTCCACATTCATGTTGTTCTTGGGAGAAGAAAGTGACGATGCAGGATTTGAAGGTGCAGAGGAGGTTGCAGGTGTTAGGATTTGGTGTTCCATCACTATAGAGTTCTGAATATGCCCTAGAGGCATTGTAACACCCTTCTTACTTGGCTAAGATACTAGAATAAGGAGCATAGATCACTCTTGCTAAATTTTTCTCCCTGATTTAGGGTTTCTCTACATAATCTTTTTGTTCAGTCTTGTTTGTGTGTGATATTTTGCATACTTTCCTTCTGTTGTGAACTTCTTTCATATTTTAATCATTTAAACGAACATTGGTATCTGTAACAAGCATCTAAGAGAGATAGATTACAGTGGCTTAAGAGAGTGTTAGTGCGTAGGCACTGAGAATCCATAGTTGATGAACAGCGTTTGTGGAATGCCCTCCCTGTTTATGGATCACAATACACCAAGGCATCATAGAAGTTGCAGACTCAAAGAGACAGCCATAGTAGTTGAACGGTCACTCCCAGAAGCCAAAGATTCACTTATTATTCTTCAACAGTCTCAACTTCACACATCTTCCTATGGTAATCAATCACATAAAGCACTGAAATTTGTAAGAAAAATCTGCAACCTTGTACCTCGTCACTTATATCAACATGATTAAAACTTAGTAAAGTCTTCACTTCCCTTTGCTGATTTATGGTGCTATGATTATTTTACTGCATAATTGTGTGATCACAAATCCTTAGATATTCTATTTAGGCAGCCCTAAGAAAAGAAATGTAAGGATATGATAAGAAGATTTATCAGGTTGCATGTAGGTCATACCCTGTGGTAGTCACAGAGGAAGTCCTCTCCATCTGGTGTTGGCCCTTGTAGTTGTTCCTTCTGTGAAAGCAGTAACAACAAGATGCATCTTTGGCCTAGTTGCTTGCCAATTACATTCACTACCGATAGGCTGGCATGGATGTTTTTGTCAACACTCCTATCAACCAATCCTATAAAGTCAACTGAGTCCCACCAAATAACCAACCCAAACATCAAAGTGCTACTGGTATGTAAGACATAGAAGCCACCCTAACCTCTTGGACCATAGATTAATCTCTAGGGTGACCAGCAAAATGAAGGATACTACAGGATTAATTCCTCGATTGACCACCAACATGAAGAATGCTAGAGAACTAATCCCTGAGGGCATCATCAATATGAAGAATACTAGAGAACTAATTCCTGAGGGCATCATCAACATGAAGTATACGAGAATCTCTTAATTGGTGTTTAATAAGAAGACAAAGACTATCTCACTCATAATAAACATATTTTTGGCTCCAAATGAAGCCTCTAGGGACTACCTAGTAAAGGTCGTATGGGTATTAAATGCATGCATAAATAAATCTGAATAGGAGGCATTTGAAAAATTCGTGTCACTACAATGATCATTATTTACATATTTTCATAATCATAATCCATAAATAGTTGTGCCTCAATGTGATAAATTAGTTGAATGCCTTGTGAAAATAGAACGACCATGCTAGGATTCCACATCAATCACATGTTAACCTAGCTACTGAAAAAGGAATTATCTGTGTTTATGATTATTTGTATCCGTGATTGACTAGGATTTCAAAAGATAGCATGTGATGTTGACATTAGTAAAATTAGATCCAAAAAAGCATTGCCCTGTGGTTGAGCACATCTATGTAGTGTAAAATACAAGCTAGGCTAAAGGAGGCATTCTGCGTTGCTGGCATTATAAAGGGCCCTACCACACTAAACTCATACGTCGCATGCTCATACTTGCAGATGTGTGCAGATGGAGCGAAATCATGTGAAAGTTTATTCACATATGCATAGAGATAGCGATGACCATTTAAGGCCAATTATCATAAAGGGTTTTTCTGCATGATTTTAATAACAATATAGCTTGCCCTTATAGGTGAGTGCAATGTACTTTATTGAAATCAAAATTGATGATTTTACTCCCTTATGATGTGCACGCATGGCACATACACACTAACCATATCATTATTACTTTCATTGTGTATCCTTTGCTAGTGTGAAGAAGTACTCCTCCGCAATATATGTTTCTGTTTATCTAACAGCCTTATCTTAATGATCTCCATGTGAGATTCTTGTCAGAATGGCATTGCAGATTGACAAGGTGAACCATATCTGACTGAAAGGTACTGAACATGAACAGAATTTCAAAAAGGTTTCCAATGTCCAAAAGAGCGTGATCAAGTAGTTGAGAGGAGGTACCACCACGCAAAATACAGGGGTTCAAATTCTAGAGGGTGTCGAGCCCTCAATATTGATAGTATGTTAGTTCCAGTAGTTTGTCTAGACCATTGGATTTTTCAATTTGATGAAACAAGAACCCTAACGGGTGTCATCTAAGCTAAGGTGCGTATTACCAACGAAAAGCACCAACGAAAAAATTAAAATAAGATAGCTAGTATTTATGAAGATTATGTTTGAAGATATATGTCAGATACATTCACCATACTAACATATGCGTCCTGCAAAACATTTAGACCAATTAGTTGGCTCAAAACTTACCTAAGGGACCAGTCCATAATTGCGATACTTGATATATTTACTAGAATCTTCATTGCGTTAAAAAGAAATTTAACTATGGCTTGAGGAAATAGGATTACAATGAATAAAATGATGCAAAAGGCAGAAAAAAATCAATTAAACACAAAATTGCTTTGTTCAGTTCTTAACCTTCTACAATTGTGACTTTTATGCCTATGAGTACAATATTAAGAGATCCTTTGCTTTGTTCAGTTCTTAACCTTCTACAATTGTGACTTTTATGCCTATGAGTACAATATTAAGAGATCCTGGACCAAAACTTTACCAATTTTTATACCAGGCAATGGTTCATTTTGCAGATTTCAATTCAACCCTTTCTAAACGTGAATATCACCTCAGGTGATGAGTACAAAGCAGACCATTCAAGCCCATAAGAGATGAATTCCTTCCTGCACCTGCGGACGGCTACTCAAGAAAGAGGTAGAATATGGAAGGAATAACTGGAGCATTCACTATTAAGTATTAAAACTTATATCTAATAATGTGGGTCTGTAAAAACCCCAAATCCAGTAAACACAGTTTGTAAGTCTTCTGGATCAACCTGAGTAAAATTATATTACACTGAATCTCTAGACACCCCATCCTGCACAGATTTTTCTTACTGGCCGACACTTACACCACTCTATAATTCAAACTAAACTGTATTTTATGCCATGGCATTCTTGCTCAATTGAGCCTAAATAAAGTAAGCTACATTTTACTGAGTACGTCTTTTTCATAGAAATAAAGCATCAGATAAATTATTATGTTAGAAAAGAGGAGCATGCCTGCTGAGGATCCGTGTGTGAGGCTGAATGAGATGCAAGAGAGAGCATGGAGCGGGCAGGAGGCCGAACATATGCACAAGCATAACCAAAATACAGCACAAGAAACGTTAAAGCGGCACCCATTGAAGCCATGCCCACGCTTGGTCTTGGGACACTTCTGTATCTTCAAATATCATATAAGAGGCACTTTCAGCTATAACTTACTTTTGCAAATCAAACACAAAAAAGACCATGGAGAGAGAAATATGGCCTTTTTACTATTCACGACAGGCATCGCATACCAAGCCCAGGAATGAGCATTTTTTTGTGTGCACGCCTCGTCCAAATTACCAACCTAGCTGACAGACGAGCATCATACTTAATAATAGCTGTCTATTAGGTAGGTATCTTTTTCGATCATGGTCTCTAATTGCAAGAAAACCATTATTAATTTTCAGTATCTCTAATTTGACGGTCTGCCCATTGTTTTAACGATTTTAGGCCGAATCTATAAAACGAAATTAAAAGACACGGTCTCCTGGTATGCACGCGTCATCCACATACTAACAAAAACCGGAAAAAGTTGTGTTCACAACCATGAGACATTTATTCAGACAAGAGAAATTAATCAAACAATCTGTAAGATTATTCAAGATGAGGCAAAAGGCAACTGAACACCCAAAAATGAAAGTCACAGAATTTCACTTGGCAGATGATGACGACCGTCAAATTCCTGGCGCACTCACTGTTTAAGTTCAGAAAAGCCAAGCAATTACATGAGTCGAGTACGTGTCGGTGTAGGGTAGGCTGAACTGAAGTATACAAATATATTGGTGGTTCGGTTGGCATCCAAACATGGGTAAAGAAATTGCTATATCACGAGTCGGCAAACGCACTCGATTTTATTTTATTTTGGGGAGAGCAGAGTCAAATGGTGGGTCTTCCTTTCTGGAAAAGACAATGCTGTGATGCATTTTATCTTGCGGATAGCTGTGAGTCAATTTAGGTGGATACGAAAAAAAATAGTTTAAACGGATTGCTTTGTCTTTTTTGTTGATCAAATGACAAGTGTTTTCAGTGAATGCAATTACAGACCATGCTATTTGTTCATTTCAATTAAGTTGTCTGCCTAGGTTTCATCCACTATAAAATTATTTTGAGGATTATGATTCCGAAGACTCTAAGGACAGTGACTAAACATGGAGGCATCAAAAAGTATATACGATACCTATTTTCATAGTGAAAATGAAGTCACATAGCATCACTAATGACGTAAGCAAGAGTTGGCATTGGTTTTTAATATTTATTGTAGGGTTATTCTTCTGTCATATAAATGGTTTCCATCTTTCAATTAAAGGTTCCAAGGTTCCATAGTGGAAGAGTTTCTTTTCTTTTAAAGTAAACCAAGGAGTTTGTATTTAGAGTGTTCATGAATACATTTTTAAAACAAGAGACCCAAAGCATCATGTTCATGTCAATAGTGTGGTTAGTTTAGAATAGATGAAAGTATAAGTGAATATAAAGGAGAGGAAGAGGTAAAGATAGAAAGAGAGAGAAATAAATAAAGAGATAGATAAGTATATAGGGAGAGGAAGAGATAGAGAGGATGAGATAGATACATATAGAGGGAGAGGGAGAAATGGAGATATATGTGGCACTATGATAGAGTGATAAAGAGATAGAGATATAAAGGAATAGAGAGAGGGGAAGAGGTAGAGTGTGAGAGATAGGTAGAGAGGGAGAGAGGGGTAGAGGAGAGGGAGATAGGTAGAGAGGGAAAGAGGGCTCAATATATAGAAACAAAGAGGAAGAGGGAAATATATAAATAGGGGACGATATAGATAGATAGAGAGGGATAGAGAGATAGATAGAGCAATATATATTTAGTAATACATGTAAATATATCAATACATATTTGATATTTCTAAATATTTAACACACACACATATATATATATATAATATTAAAGTTAATTAAATATTTTGTTCATAACTTTTATTTATTTATTTGTCCTTAATTTAATATTGAATTTACATTATATAGTAATAGATTAGATACTTATATTATTATAATTAATATTAATTATATAAAAAATAAAGATTTTTTTATTTTAAAAGTAATTCACATATCATCCACACTTACAACTCATAGTTCTTAATTTAACTTAACTTTACACATATATCAATTTTATCAAAATAATGCATAAATGTATTTCATTAAAAAAGGGGAATAACAAAAATTCACATATATATTCTTCTAAATCCATATATTGAGAGAGAACCATTTCCCTATTGACACAATATTTTAGTATCTTAGGATGAGATAGTTGGATTTTATTTTCCACGATAGATTTGGCATCAAAGTGATGTCAAAATCATCACATATGTGCTAAACAAGGTTATGTACAAGTCAACAATGTCTAGCGAGTGAATGACAAACCCCTCATTGATATGTGTGAATGAAAATCTATGAAAGAAAATAAATGGCATAATATTCAAAATTTCTAAATCTATATAAAAAATCATATAAAATGATGAAGTAATCATTTGAGAATAGTCTATGATTTAATATATAACTAATACATTGAAAAATCTAAAAGCTTAAATTTTGGCCTTGCTTTTGTAATCTTCTTCAATAAAATAAAAACTCTATTAGTTGATAACCTTAAAAATAATAAATTATTAATAAAATAAATTCAATATATTTTATATTAGTTTTCTTGTTGTTAAATAAAATTAATTAAACTAATATATTGAGACATTGTGATTTAAGTAAGTAGAAACTATGGATTTTTATTTACTTCCCTTTCTTTCATTTATTTAAATTATTATTTTTTATTTTCTTGACAATATTTTAATTTACTTAATAATTACTTTAATTTACTTTATATTACCTTTAAATTTTTATGGTACCTTCTTTTGGCATTTAGTTTTCTTCTTTCTTGATATATTATAAGTTATCTATTTAATAATTAAGATTTTTTTCCATAATTAATATTAAATATACGTCATTAATATTTATTATGATAGAAATAGTATAATGAAAAAAATCATAGTCACTAACAATTAAATATTTTAAAAATAACTAATAGAAAAAAAATTAAAATGTTGTTTTATAACTAAGTTTTTTTTTTTAAATGTTAAATAAGAAAAGAAAAAATTATTTAAAATAATAAAAAATACTAAATAAAAAAGATGAACATTAAATGGTTTATTTTTTAAAATCATATTTCTCGAGACAATTTATTTTAATTGTGGCTAGTTATATAAGCCTTTTACGGCAGCCACAAAACATTTAATTCAAAAGAATGCATTGAACCTCTCTACTCAACGACTAAGCAATAAAGTACAACTTATACTTTCTTGACATATAGAAAGTCAATTGTATTAAGTTATTATTGTTATGACATTATGATGGGTTATTGTTGGTTATGGCGCTTATTGGACAAGATTGGTTACAATCTTGGGTTATCCAATAGCGACAGGGATTTTTTGTTTTTGATTATTAGAGTAGGGGTTGGATGACTGTCGTGTTTCTGCGGTGTGTGTGCTGGTAATGGTTTGTTTGTTTCTCTCGGGTCAGCCCCCAGTTTTGGCTACTTTCTAATAAAAAACATATCTCCAATAGACCTTATAATTTGCACTCAATTCATTATGAGCAATGTTATAATTTTTTTTTAAAGATTATTGATTCTCTCATATTGCATCTATTTGCTATTTGAAAAAAAATCACATAACTACTTCAAACAGCTATACTTTATTTAAAAATGCAAAACGTTTATATTCTTAATTAACTCAAAAAAATAGTTGGCTACACAAATAGGAGATAATGGTTTTGAAAACCGAAAAAAAAGACTGTCATTGAATATTTTTTTCGCATTCCTATCATTTCGATGTGCTTTATATTTCGATGTACGCAGATATTATTTTGGTCTCTATAATCTTTGACTAGTACAATGTTTTTAATACAAAGCCTATGATACGAGTCATGAATACAAAATGACAGTGATATATTAATGTTTCCATTCAACTGTTAAATGTTTAAAAATGTATTTTTTTGAATGACATGAAGGTGCAGGGCTTACTCAAAATATTTCAACCAATCACATGATGAATAAATCATTTTTCAAATAGTTTTTGTTAAAAAAATTGCATGTTGACTTTTGTAAAGATAAAAAAATATTTTAGTCTGAAAATTTGTAAAAATTATTTTTTTAAGAAGGACAATAATTAATAACTATTTAAACTATTTAAAAACTTAATGAATGCAATAGTATCCTTGGCATGAACTAATAAAACATGTTTAAATGTGATTCTTCCCATCTCAAAGTTTGAGAGAGTTTACCATTGATTAGAGAACTTTAATAGGATATTTGGTGGGAAGGGTTTTGTAGTACCCCTGCCCTAATCAGATTCTAATTTCGGTTTGACCTTGGTTAGTTTATCATGTTATAATGTTATAGTCAGATGTTTTGATTATTGTGTGTACCGGTTAATGTGGTTTTCACATCAATTTGTATGTAAGCTTATTAGTTCTCTTGATTCGTGTTATTAATCTCGGGCTAACACTTTTATTAAATAAATATATGTATGCATGTGTGATTCATGGTTGGAGGAGATTGCAAGTACAGTATGGCATCGGTGCAAGGTTCGTCTCCACCTGGATTCGCAGGTTTGAGTGTTCCTCATTGACCCTTAGAAATTGGATTAGGTGGTCGTGAGACCCTCGTTTGACCATAGTCGTGCTCAAGTGAGCGTCGTCAGTCATCTGTCAATATCCCCTTTGGTGGGGTATGCAGGTCGTGTGTCTGTTTGGCTTTCTTGGGTTGCATGTTTTGTGTATGGTTAAATTGAGTAATTAATCCTTAAATGTTTAAATTGATTTAATGTGTGTTTACACATTAGTAATCAATGGATTAAATTCAATAGGTTTCCTTTATGCGATTAATCGTTAATTAGAATTGCTCAATTCAAGTTGGTAGCAAGTTCGATTAAATGAATAATTTTAAATGATAAATTTATAATGTTTATGCTTTTGGAAAGGAAAGATTTAAATTTATTTGAAATAGAATTAATTTAATTTCTTTGCCCTTTTTTTTAAAACAAAAAAATAGAGTTAAAACTATTGCCTTAATTACTTTTAGAAAAGTTAATTAAATGTCATGAGAAAAGAGAAATAAAAGAAACGATTTTTACAAATAACTTTCCCATTTACTTTTTGGAAATTAGAAAAATAATTTCTTTAATTATTAAATATTATGATTTATTAGAAAACATTTTTCAACCTAAAAGTTTAGGTTGAATATTTTTCTATATTATGCTTGTGAGTTCACGGGAAAGAAAAATGCATATTTTTGGAGAAATTTTGGAGGCCAAATTGGAAACCTGAACTGGAGCTTGGAGGTTTGATTCAGATTGTTTGCAGAGTATTCATCCAGGATTGCTATCACAGGTTGGGTGTTTGTCGCTCTTCTTTTTGTTTTGAAATTTTTTAATTTAGTTTAAAAAAAAATACTTCTTTGTATGTTGATTTTTCTGAAAGATCCCCGTTTGGAGAGTTTTTAAAGTTGTTTAAATTTGAAAAAGGGTTTTGTTTTCCTGTTGTATGAATTTGCAAATTTGTGGTGAAAGGAAAAGTCATGGGAGAAAATTATAGATTTTTGGTTTAATAAATTTTCCTTAAGGCTTTGTGAAAGAAATATTTAGGAAACTTTATGTTTTTTCTCAAATCGTTGGTTCCTCATATAAATTCTTTTTCAGAAAATAATTTTATGAATGGTTGTGGTTTATTAAACATTTTCATTTAAACAAAAATAAATTTGTCTGTGATTTTATTAAACTCTATTTTCTCAAAGTGCTAGGAAAAGAGATTTTTTTTATAATCTCTAGGAAAATAGATTTTTATAATCTTTGATTAAAAAAAAGATATGTTTTGTGGGGTCTATGTATACCGAGAGTTTGGGTATTGAATTTATTAGTTTTAATAAATTTAAAATAAAATTAAAAAATAAAATTGACTTTTAAAATATTAAATCAAGAAATTTATGAGTTTGCTAGAAAACTTATAAATTTCTGAGTTTTGCTTTGTGATCTGGGAAGTGAAAATTTTGTTAAAAAAAAAAGGTTTTTAATTTTATTTTATTAAAAAGTTTTTTTTAATAGTTTTTATTTATTTATTAATTATTATTTAATATATATATTATTAATGAGAATTAATATATATATATATATATAAATTAATATTTAATTGGTTAATTTTATTATTAATTATTAATTGTTTATATTTTATTAATCGCGGATTAATAAATATTTATTAATTAATATTTAATTTTGGTATTTGTCTTTATGTACGCAGGAAGTATCTTTTTTAGGAAAATGATAAAATAATGTATTATTTGGAAACATTGGAAATTTAGTAATGTATCGTTTGGAAAATTGGAAAGTAAATGATATTTTCATTTAGTAAAATAAATTGTTTAATTTATATTTCTCTCTATATTGGGAAATAGGCAAAATTGTACTATTCCAATTGTGGTATTGAAATTATCTTGTATGTTGATTTTCTGTTATTGTTTTTTGAAAACTTAGATCCTTTAGAAAACTGGATCGATTGTTGTGTGAAAACAATAGGAAAGAAGATTGTCTTTTCCAATCTATGCCTATGCATGTTTAATTTTTTGTATTTGCATTTGCTTAAGAAATGGCAAGTCTTTGATTTTGTTTGTTGGATCTTGTCGTAAGTTTGAATTGGGTACCTGTTTTTGTCCTCGATCTCAAGTTTTGACTGTTGGTTTGTGGTTGACCATAGCTGGTCAGGTTTCTAGTTAAAGTATCGTCAGCCAGTACACCTCGTATGAAGTCTTGTTTGACCAAGTAGGTATTCTTATCATGTTGAACTCTGTTTTCTTAACCTTGTGTATTCCTTGGTTTAGGAGTTCGTTTGAGTATAGTCTAGTGTCATTTGGGAAAGTGGCTTTCGATTGGGGGTCGCGCCCAAAGTGGTTGTTGGGTAACCCATCGAAAGTGTGTCTAAATAAGTGATAGTCTAATAGCATATTAGAGAGTTAGTTAATGAATCACTAAGTAAGATAATTGTGCCTCACGCATGGGATGAGTGCTAGCATAGACTCGACATGCAATGAGAAGGCCTAAAATGGCAAACCATCAACCTTGTCTTCACGAAAGGTTGTGTTGGGTCCACATGAGGCTTGGATGGGTCGAAGGTTCAGAATAGGTTGTCAAGGTAAACCAGTGGATGGGGTTAGAACCTATGAAGACCTGACATGGTAACCATACCAGGTTATGTGATGACCCTTGTCCCTTATGTTCGCTAGTGTGTTGTTTTGTTGTCTTGATATGAGCATTGTTGATGAGTCGTCTTGATGTTTATGCCCTCGTGAGAACCTAATATCATGTTAGACCTGGGGTTGCAAAGATTTAGTTTCACTGATTTTCCAGTTGATCTTTTGTAATTGATTCTTATTATGTTCAGTTGGATCCTTTCCTATTGAAGGATCATTCATGAATTTATTTGACCAATAGGGTCGTATGTATTATTGGTTATGTTCGCCTTGATGGTAGGATTGTAAATGATGTGAACCTTATGTATTCTTTTCTATTATTTAATTATCAGAGGGGTCTTGCAGTTGAGCAAACCCGAAGATGTAGCCCACTAGGGGTGAACTCCAAGATCATTTCGGTATTATGTGGTGTTTTACAATCTTATGTTTCTTTTTAATTTAGCATGTGTGGATGGCATTATGTTAGTATGTATAATGTGGATTAGAGAAAGTTAATCTTAAATGCATGTATGTAGTCATCTTATTAAATGCAGTAAATTGGATCATGAAGAATGTAGATTTGAATAATGGAATGTATTCAATTATTGATTATGCAATTAAGTATGCATGGAAAGTATTCATTAGTTTGTGATGAAATTAAAGTACGTTGTGAAATTAGATGCATGGCATATGTTTAATGTAAGATTGTACGTAATGCTTGGTTAATTTTTATTGGATGAACTTAATCATGTCACCTATACTTTTAACCTCAATGGATGAACCTTATCATGTGATCTATATTTTTATCTTACCGAAATAAATTATCCTTGTTTAAGTATTATCTTGTCATTAAGTTAATCAGCTTAATTGGATTTTTGAACGTGATTTGAGTTAAATGTTGAATTAAGTAATCACGTGGGAAAACTCTTAAGGTGTTATTTAGTCTTCCGCTGTAGTATTTGAACTTATGATAACTCGTTGTACCATTGTGTTGTGTTTAATTTAAAAGAAAAATTATTTGCACTCTATTCTTGTGTTTTAGCTTAATCCCTTCGGGGTTTCCTGGCGGGGCATTACAGGTTCCCTCTTAAAGTATGCTCAATTAGTGAGTGGTCTAGACTTGGGTCTCACAACAAATTTGTTTTGATGTCATGCGAAACCAAACAAAAGGGTTTTTCCTTTTATATTTTGTTGAAGCTAGTCATCTAGAGGTCATTTTTTAACACAGCCCTAACACAGCCCTTAGTTTGCTTATGTTTCTCTACACTCTTCTCACTTTAGACATGAGAATTTACAATCTTTAATGAGAATGCTCTTCAAATCCTCATATATGTGGAGTTTCCTAATTTTCCTTTGATTTGATAGAATTTTTTTATCAAAATAGCCTCCTCACTAGGCAACATCATATATGTTGAGCCCAATAAGTTTTTTTACCTCATCTTCAAAAGCTATTCCATGTCAAAACTGACCTTTCCAAGGATTTGGAATCAATTGACATACATGTTGGGCAAATGAGGCACTCATAAGATGTCCTCTATTTGAACTTGTTTGATACTTACTTTTGTTATTAATCTTTTGAGCACAAGATGTAGGAATGCCCTTTGGTTCTCCTTACAAGAAACATTTATCTTAACCAACTATTGATTCCCCTCTTATAGGATGGTCAACTATTATTAGTTGCAAAAATAATAAGTCTAATAGCAATGGTGGTGTACCACTCAAAAACCCAACTAGTAATGGTGGCTAGCCACCAAAGGCTTAAGATGGTAAGTTGGTGATTTATAGGTGAATTATCTAGAGAAGCAACTACATAATGTTGCAACTAACTTCTATGTTCTCAAATAGAAACCATTACCCACTCTTCTTCCTCCTATTAGTGTAAATATTATCTCATGGGGTAATTATGCTTGGTGTTAAGCCTACTTAGATGTCCTAGTTAGAGGGAGATAAGATGCTAATTATTTGGTGATTCTCATGGAGTTGGCTCACCACCTCTTGCTAGTCTTGATGAAGTTAACTTGCCACCAATCTCAAATAATAGGAATTGACTCAACTACTACTCTAGGTGGTGTTATCTTCCCTCTCTCATAAATATACATCTTATTTTGTGGGTTAATATAATGTTGTTGGATCCATTCCTATGTAATTTGCATTTTCTTTGCATTTTGTGTCTTCTTGATTCATCTTATGGATAGGGACATGTTTGTACTTGACTCACCTAGCTCAAACCAATACAAGAATTCAGTCCAAAAGTTCTTGGTGTAGTCTCACAATGTATCAAAGTTGATCTAGAATTTGATTGCTAGTTTGGTATTGTTTGTTAAGTTTTTTTAAAATTAAATAGTAGTTGCATTTTTTTATGTATGCATTAGAAATAGATTGCCTTTTTGTGAAGGTTACTTTTTGTATTTACACAAAATTTTGTATAGGGATTTTTTCACACAAAGTAGACTACATCATTGGATCCAACAGATGACAAAAACAATGAAACAACTATGAACTTGGCCATATTTGAAGAAAATTAAAATTGTGGTTCTACATTTGTCTCATAGAGACTAATGATCACTTTAGAAATCACACCAAACGAGAGGGTGATTATAAAAAATCCTTTATGGGTTTTTCTAGGTTTGTAGTGAAATTTTTTAGCTTTCTATCAATTTTATTGGTATGAGATAATTTACAATAGATCTATGATGACCATTTACATTTTGATTTTAAGGCAATGTGGTAGAAGTAAGAACTTGGGTCTATTTTTAACGGAAGCATTGAGCCAAAAAAAATCTCAATAGGAACGAGTACACATTTAGGAATTAAGCTTTGATCTTAAACACACACCTAATCAAACCAAGTACCTATTACGGTTTGAGGTTCTAGCCTAAATGAATACTCGCAATGAATGTGTACTTATTTAAAAATGGGTACCCATTTTGAAAAGTTTTTTTTTTCAAGTCTGTGAGCTCATTGTTCTGCTACAACAACAATGAAGGTGACCAAAGCAACGAAAAACCAGAACAAGTACCCTCTTGTTGACCTCCAACCACCACCATTTTCCGCTTTCTCCCTCCTCCCTCCAAACTCACACTTTCTATAGCCCTACAAGCAATTTTTTTACAATTTTTTAATGTATTTTTTATATTTTTTAGGGTTTAGGATAAATGTAGGTTTTTTATCAAAAAAAAAAGTAAATTTAAGGTTTAGGGTTTGATGTAAATTTAGGGTTTTGGGTTTGACATAAATTTAGAGTTTAATATGCATTTAGGTTTTTTATTTAAAAAATTTGATGTGAATTGGTGATGATAAAATATTAATAATGTTCCTTAGAAGAAGCATATATAGATAACATATGAGTAGCTTCAACGATTAATAGCAATATGAAAAAACTAAGAGCATGAGAATCATCAAACACATTCTTTCACCCAAGAGATTATCCAAGTTGTAGGAGCAGGTTGGTCATGGCCTTCCTAATGTTGGCTTGATGATAATGTTTTGATGTAATTGGCTGATTGATGACTTGTTTTATGTTGTCATTGATGGCAACTATGTTTTGATAGTCATCCAAGTCTTTTAGGCCAACCGGTAGAGGAGACAGTTTACCAGTAAACTGACAATAGGACTTCAACCAGTAAATAGGAATAAAGTTGTATTCAAGCAACCAGTATGAGCGATCAATGAAAAGTTAGGTGATGCGGTTTTTCAGGAATGTTGGAGACAGATACTTGCAGCTATGTTTCACACCGCAGCAGCAGATTCAATAGGATGAGCGAGTTATGATCTACAGAGCAGTCAATCATGAAGAATAGTTAACCGATAGAAGCAAAATGACTTAATGCGGTAAACATGTAATGGTTATGTTTTATTTTTAAGTTGGTATGTTGGTGGAAGACATAAGTAAAGTGTGTAGTGCAAGATTGACTAGATTAATTAAACCTAGGAAATGGTTCCAAGGTTGTTAGCCGACTAAGTTGATGTCTATAAAAAGTGTGATGAGTTATGAGATAAAGTATGAGATCAAAAGTGAATATTGAGAGTTTGATTGTGCGGTAATCTGAGAAGCTCTGTATTGATGTGTTGTTGAAGGAAATTGAAGCAGATCTTATCAAGCATAGAGGTGCTACATGGAGATCATTTTACTGTTGTTTTCCTAATAGTTGCAGCAGTGAAATCTCCTAACTGAGTAGATCCTAACAGGCCTGAAATTGTAAATCCCCTAACATGGTAGCTCATTAACTTGAGTCTAAATCCTCTTGCGAGGTTGCTCCTAACAGGGAAAAGCTTTTAATAGGGTTGAGGTAAATCCCTTAACCGGGTGACTCCTAATAGGGTCTGCTCCTAACCAGGCATATTTGTAAGACCTTAACCAGTCAAAGATTTCTATTCTGCAGATAGTGAATCTTGTGGGTATTAACTCCCACCATAGTTTCCCCCTTTTGGGTTTCCACGTATAAATCTTTGTGTTATGTGGAGCTTGATATATTGGGTGTTAGCTTATGTGGTGATATTTCTTTTATATTTGATAAGCTTTAAGTTATTTAAAGTGGTGATCAAATTTGTGTTGTGGTTTTTTCTTGCACTGATTCACCTGCCGCTCTTAGTGCCTTGTAAGTTTATCAATTGGTATCAGAGCCTAATTCCCTTAAGGCTTAACCACTTGGGAAATATCCCTAAGGCTATCACGGGGGATATGAGTTATAGAGAGATGTCTAACTGGCTTGCAGAAGCTGAGGAAGCCCTAGATACATTGAAAGGCAAGTATAAAGCCTCAATTGCTAAGAGAAGAGATCTTGCAAAACAATTGATGGAGTTTACTGAAAATAGTTCTTCTGATGAAGCAAACATAAATGCATTGGTTACTGAAGTTGAAAAATTGAATGATGAGAAGGCAAACCTGAGGAGAGAGTTGGAATCCCTAACCATCAAGATGAGTCAAGAGCTTGAAGCAAGGAGGACAGCTGAAGATAAGATCAGAGAAAAAGAACATGAGATCTTTAAGTTGAACTAGAAGGTTGGAACCCTGTATCATCATCTTCATGAAGAACAAAAAGAAAAGGAAGAAATAAAGGCTGATCTAGACATGAGAATGTCTCTAAGAGAAAGTCTAATATAAAAGAACGAAGACCTTATAAAGGAACTTGTTGATGCTAATGAAACACTTGCAAAGTTTAACAAGAGCTCTACTATGCTTGATGAGGAAATCCAGTCACAAAGGCAGAATGGAGATACACATGGCTTGGGACTACTTTTGAGAAAGGTGAGCCTTCTAGTACAAAGGACAACATTAAAGAAGGTAAATCTGCACCTAAGATCCAAAAATCCACCGATAAGAAACCCTACAAAACAACACGCTTTAATCATCATAAGCCTGGACATACTGCTAATGTTTGTAGATCTAATGTTGTTAATGGTTATAGACCTAATTCCTATCAAGGATACAAACCTAGAACCTTTAATGGATATTGTTACACTTACAACATGTTTGGGCATAGAGCTGTTGAATGCAGGTATGGAGCAAATAATCTGACACCCCACATGAATCAAAGATCTGGTGGAGATTGGCAAAGAACTTTTAATGACTGGAGAAATGCAAATTGGCAGAGACCCTATGCTAACCGGTCTAGCCCCTATGAGATAGAAAAGAGAATGAATGTGATTTGCATAATCTGTCATAACTACGGTCATGTAGCTTTGAATTGTAGAAGAAGGATAGGTAGAGGCAATGTTGGACCCTGGAGAGAACCTGGTATGGCATGTTTTCATTGTCACCAACCGGGACACCTAAGTGCGAAGTTTTGGAAAGCTAAAATGAGTCAACAAGTAAATTAATCTGCTGGCCAGAAAGGGAAGAAGAAAGTTGGTGTGGAAGAGACCAGAGCAGAGATGAACAAGATCTAGAAAAAGAAGAGTGATGAGAAAGCTTAAGACAAACCATCAAAAGATCCTAATTCTTCACCTAGTGTGGAAAACTCATCACTGGCAAACTAAGTTGTTAAAAGGCTTAAGGGGAGCTTAATGTCAGATCCATTTCCGAACCCCCTATATGGTGTGTGGTAAGATAAATCTACATATCTTGATGCTTTATGATGTTTTGAAGTGATTTTGTGATCAAACCAGTAGGTTTGATGTGATATGAGAACCGATAGTATATTGAATGGTGTTTCAGGGTTTCTTTGTTTATACAACTGGGAATAACATTTAATGCAGTAGGTATTGAGCAAATAAAAGGACTTTTTAAATATCATTTGTCACTTTGCATTCTTGAGAGCACCCGAAGAGCGAAAAGAGTAGAGAAGAGCTTGTGTGAGTAGCATTTGATCAGGTTAACAGAAGATTTGGAGTGATCTACAATCAATAATCAATGAAAGTGTTGAAACCCTAGTTGAGGAAGCGTTGAAAGGTACTTATCCAATAAATCTTGTTATTTGTTTCTAAGTCTGAATCTCTGAAGATGGATGCACCACATCTGGTAGATGTTACAGTCAGGCCTCGTCCAGACTTTAAGAAGCACCCTTTTAAATCCATTGAAACCAATCCCACTAGAGCCCTATCTGGAGTCCCATATGGAGTTTTACATGTAGAGGATATTAGATCATACATTAATTGTAAGCTGGAAGATCTTGGAATTTTCACTATATTTGATCAATATAGGGTAATGTGTAATACAGATGGATTGTTGAAAGAACAACACAGGAGGGTTACCGATAAAGGTTTTCACCATGCACTGAATTCTATTGATGATTTCGATGATGATCTTGTGAGATATGTTTTGAGTCATGTGCATGACCAGTTTATATGGCTTGATCGACCACATAAGATCACTAAGGAAGTGATTCATACAATAACTGGATTGTGTTCCACCAGTGAAGTTCTCGTACTGAAATCAGTTGAAAAACTGACCAAGTCACGATGGGATGGAAGAGTTATGACAATTGATGAGATTGATGATTCCGCAGTAAAATTTACTTCAATGGTCATAGGATACCGGGTATATCATTCTAGCAAGATGAACAACATCCCTGTTGCAGCTATTCATACAGCTTATAGGATGATCAAGGAAAATGTTGATTATGATTTGTCTGAGGCATTGAGAAGTCAGTTGGCACTCAATCTTGAATCCATCAAGAAAGACAAAAGACTGAAGTTTAAATATGGACAACTGATTATTGGATTGTTCTTATATTTTCAGAATTTATTTCTTGGTATCGGTGATGTTCAATGGTCTAAGGACACACCGTCACTGTTACAGATGAAGAACAACATTAGAATGTTGGGTAATGACTTTGGTAAGATTGCTTGGGGTTATTTCAAATATTTTCAAAAAAAAATGCATGCAAGAGAGAGGATACTGGCACAGGTTGTTAAGAGATATGAGGATACCATCTATTTTTTGGTTAACACGGACGCATGTCAGGTGGACACAGTTGATCCTAGGACAACTTGGGTGATGCCTGTGGGCTACGAAGTTGAAGAAGATCTTTTGGTTGCATATGCATAACACTTGCTTGCACAACCGGTTGATACTATTGCAGAAAGGTTTGGTACTTATAAAGATAAATCTTTACTAGAATATTCTAAGCTTCCCAGACTGGTAATTGCTAAGAAAGTGAGAAAGGAAATTGAGCAGTTTGTTGAGCAACAAGGATTTACTAAGGAGGCAATTGCAGAAGCTAGAGCAAAATATGAAGCTAAACAAGAAGGAGCATCTAGTGCCCCAACTAGTACCAGCACTGGTAGACAAACAAGGAGTACAGGGGTTAAGGAGACACTTGTGGAGGCAAAGAAGGAGAATCCTTCCAAGATACAATTCAAGAGAAAAGGTAAAGTCATTGAGCCCCCTGCACCTAAAGCACCCAAGGTGAAAGAAGTTTACATGAAGAGGAAAAATGAGCAAGCAAAGAGACTGACAACTAATGATGAAGAAAAAATTGAATCAGAAGGTGAGAAGAAAGTTCTGAGAGCTAGTGGAAAAAAGTCAAAGGTTGTAGGAGCATCCACTGTCAAATTAGTCAAGAAACTGGTAACCAAACTTACATCTTTTGAAAAGTTGTTAAATAGTATTATGAATTATGATGTTCTTAAGAGTTTGGACAAACTTTATGATAAGTTTAGTGAGGATGAACAAAGGCAGGTAGAGGATGCAATTGTTTTTATGATGAATAAATATAGTAAAGCCCTAATTGAGTTGCAAGGGAAGATTTCAAATTCTTTGTATGATAAGCTTGATGCTAGATGGCAGGCAACCATAAAACAAGATAGAGAACTTACTGAATTTATTCTTAAAAACTTGCAACCTGAAGCCACAAAGGAGGAGATAGATGAAATTCTTGAAAAGGCTAAACCATCTTTTAGATCTAAGAAAAGGTTGACAAAATTGTTAATTGGTGAGACCCAATCAATTCATATGGAAACTAACCAGATATTGAAGAAATTACTAGGTTTGATACCCGATGAAGAGGAAGAGAAACCAAAGAAGTTTGAGGCAAAAGATATTCCAGACAATATTGATATCAATGATTTTAAACCTGATGAGTTTGTTATGGAAAATCAACCAGAAGATGACAAACCAGTTAATATACAAACTGAAATAGTTATAATTCTAGATTATGATACTAGTACTGAGGAGGAAAAGAAAGATCACACTGAGGATATACAGGATGAAGGTGTTCAAATGACTGAACAATAGGAATAGGAATCGAAGAGAGGAGAAGAAAAGCAGACTGAGAAAGAGCCACCAGTGATCACTGAAACTGATGATACTCAGACACCACAGGTAATGGAAGAGGAGAAGATAGAAGAGAAGAAAGAAGAGGAATAATTGAAAATAAAAGCTAAAGTGACACCCCTATCATTTACTTCTAAGAAGAAAATTGATGATTATGAGGATGATGATGCATTAAGTATTCAAGGACCCATCAATATGGATGCATTAAGTTCTACAGAACTAATGGAGATTGCAACTGCCATGAAATCTAGAGCTAAGAAGAAAAGAATGAAATAACAACAAAAGGAAGCTCAAACTATACAATAAGCAATTGATATTTTGTCTAGTTTGTTACCGGAGATAGACACAAATAGATTGTCTACACCGATTGATAAGTTAGGTCAATTGGTTGCTAATGCCGGAGAAGAAATGAAAAGTTTTGAAGATGCATCATTTTTGAATGTGGAAAAGGAATACAAGAAGAAGAGAGTAGAGCGGTTGATGAATGATATTGATAAAGACAAAGTTTCTCTGATGGTTAATAAAGATCATATTAAAGATGCAATTGAAATCAGAGGTAAAATCCTATCCACCATTGCAAGTTTTCATTATTTTGTGATGATCTAATGAAAAGGAATCAGGAAGCTGTAAAGGAACTTGAAGTTCTAAGTGAATCATTTATCCCCCTAAATGATTATGCTATAACTTATGGAAGATCGATTGTTAAACTTTGTAAAGCGGAAAAATCGAACCCTAGTCGGTCTCCCCTCCCCAACTCCAAGGAGAGAGAAGGGAGAGTCACTAGGGTTGATGGTTTTCACTTAGGAGAGACTTTACATTCAAAAGAGGGGTTGAAACCCACAAGATCCAATCCCACGCAATGCAAGATTGGATTCTAGATGAGTTTCAAGGGTTAAGACATCAAGGATACCCTCTTTTGTAAAGAAATGTAGATAGAAAGATTGAACTAGGAATGCATGTAAAGTGGGAAATATTCGCTTATAAACAGAGATAGGGATATGGTATGAAGCTGCGGACCTGGAATTAGCAGTAAAATGTCGAGACGGTGTTGTTCTGCAAATTTGAGCAAAAGTTGACGGGACGATGGCGCCCGGCGTGCACACGGTCCTCCGAAAAATCCGCGAAACGAAGGTGGATCTGTTCGTCTCTGCACAAGGATTCCAGATCTTCAATTACAGCCGCGTACCTGCAACCTACACACATAAAAGAGAGGACGATTGGGGGGTTAGGGATGAGGGGTTTGCCTTTAGGTCAAACCCTGGTTTTGGAATTAACCAAGAAATGAGAATGCTGTAAATGTAAATGTTTGTAATGTAAACAAGTACTGATACCTTGTTGTAAGAATGTTTGTATTCTTACATGCGAAGGTGTAATGTATGTAGTATGTTGTATGTTGTATGTGATCTCCTCTTCAATGGTTGAATCCTTGTCTTGAATGCAACACTTAGCCTTGAATGGAGACTTAGAATGATCAATTGCTTGAAGGAATGCTTGAATGCTTGAATGTTTGAATATCGTTTCCGCCTTTTTTTTCATCTTACCAAAATGGGAGAGGAAATGTAGTTTATATACTTGTCAATTAGGGCTGATAGACTGATTTTCCCGACCTTAGGCTGACCAGGAAATGTTATTTTCCAATTTGCAAACATAAAGACCCGAGACCCAAAAGAGACTGGGCCCAAAAATAGGGCCAGGGACCAGGGCGTTGGGCGCCATGGTCCCACCTCCAGGGACAGCAGGGTGCAAGGAGGATCAGGCCAGGGTGCTGAGAAATGCAGTTTTTGATGTTATGAACAAGTTTCGGGGTCTCCATTCAGGTTCCGTGTTGCATCGCCATCGTGAAGACCCAAATGCAGTCGAAATTGCAAGTGTCACAATTTTAGGACGCTACAAACTTCAACATAAGCTAAAAGCTTATGAGGATAAATGGGTCAAAAGGACTAAGTCACTATAAGAGCTACAAACACTTTTGATCTCTAAGGTTGAAATTTTGCAGAGAGATTACAAGGAAGTTGAAGCTATTCTAGCTACACCTAACATGAGTACAATTGATTCCATGGAGGAGCTGTCTTGCCAGATAAGAACACATGTTGAGATAACCGACACTCTTTTGGAAACTTGGCACAATGATTTGAAGCAGTTAAAGTCTCATTTTGGAGATGCATTTTCTAAGATGGCATTGTTAAAAAAATTGAACTTCTATATCTATATGTGGTAATGAAAATTTTGATGTATATTGCATTTATCTTTCATATATTTTCTTACCTTTGCCATTGATGCTAAAGGGGGAGTAGTAGTGAAGTCAAAATTTTGAATTGTAATGGGGAATAGTAGAATATATGTTTGTAAATTTTGTAATAGCATGCAATTGCTAAGGGAGATTATGTGTCATGAGTTGAGTCAATTTTTGTATTGCACACTTAGATAAAAAATTTGCTAACTATTGCCATAAATGCCAAAGGGGGAGATTGTTCGCTTGATGATGATGTTTTGATGTAATAGGTTGATTGATGACTTGTGTTATATTGCCATTGATGGCAACTATGTTTTGATAGGCATCCAAGTATTTTAGGCCAACCGGTAAAGCATAACCGGTAGAGGAGATAGTTTACCAGTACACCGGCAATAGGACTTCAACCGATAAACAGGAACAAAGTTGTATTCAAGCAACCGGTATGAGCGATCAATGAAGAGTTAGGTGATGTGGTTTTGTAGGAATGTTGGAGACAGGTACTTGTAGATGTGTTTCACACTGTAGTGGCAGATTCAACAGGATGAGCGAGTTATGATCCACAGAGAAATCAATCATGAAGAACAGTTAACTGGTGGAAGCAGAATGACTTAAATCGGTAATTCGGTAATGATTATGTTTTTTTTTTTAAGTTGTTATGTCAGTGGCTGACATAAGTAAAGCATGTAGTGCAAGATTGACTAGATTCATTGAACCTAGGAAATGGTTCCAAGGTTGTTAGTCGACTAAGTTGATGTCTATAAAAAGTGTGATGAGTTATGAGATAAAGTATGAGATCGAAAGCGAATATTGAGAGTTTGATTGTAAGGTAATATGAGAAGCTCTGTATTGATGTGTTGTTGAAACTGAAGCGAATCTTATCAAGCACAGAGGTGCTACATGCAAATCATTTTATTGTTGTTTTCCTAACAGTTGCAACAGTCAAATCCCCTAATCAGGTAGGTCCTAACAGGCTTGAAACTGTAAATCCCCTAATAGGGTAGCTCATTAACTTGAGTCTAAATCCTCTTGCGAGGTTTCTCCTAACTAGGCAAAGCTTTTAATAGGGCTGAGGTAAATCTCTTAACCAGGTGACTTCTAACAGGGCCTACTCCTAACCGAGCATATTTGTAAGACCTTAACTGGTCAAATATTTCTATTCTACAGATAGTGAATCTTATGGGTATTAACTCCCGCCGTGGTTTTTCGCTTTTGGGTTTCCATGTATAAATCTTTGTGTTATGTGGAGCTTGATATATTGGGTGTTAGATTATGTGGTGATCTTTCTTTTATATTTGATAAGCTTTAAGTTATTTAAAGTGGTGATCAGATTTGTGTTGTGGTTTTTGCTTGCATTGATTCACACCCCCCCCCACTCTTAGTGCCTTGTAAGTTTATCACCTAACCCTAACATAGGGTGTTCTCTCTAGATTATTGACCAACTCCTAAATGTAGATAATTTAACATTAGAGGTTAGGTTATGTATGTAGTGGAATCCTCTAAGACCCTTTAACCTCCCACCTACAACCTTTGTGTTGGGATTTACACACCATCAACCTTGTGAATCCATGTAATTAATTACTCCTAATATTGTTTGTAAGTCACTCATAACAAATGGAGGGATTCGTCGACAGTGATAATTATTTTTTTATTCTTATAGTAAAAATATATATTGGCCTCAATAATTATCTATTTTCTAATAGGAAGTTACTGAGTTACTTTTATTAATCAAGCATCGTGGTAATAGTGAATGGGATAAGTTTGCCACTCTTGGCATCCACCTCGAGAATCAACCAATTTAAGTTTTGGTAACACAGTTAATATGTTGTAAGAGGATTTATGGCATATATGACAATTGTAATAAGATTTTATAATATCATCTATGACAAAATATTGCTATCTTGGTCCCTAGGCACCCATGCATGAATTATGACTAATGGCAGTTCTAAGAGGATTTGTAAGTAGTTATTATTGGCATGCAGGTAATGATTTCAAGATGGGGGCATTGGATTTTAAACTTGGACTCCATCCTATCTAAATATAATTATCACCTAATATATAACAATCGTTAAAATGTTATCCATGTATGGTCTTTATCTATCACAAGATTCACAACCAAGTTTGGGGGTTACTTATCTTTTGACTAGACACATATGTTTATAATAACAAGGTTAAATTGGGGATTGTTGACCCCTTTGACATTGAGATTGGCATTGATTTCATGATAAGAAATAATGTTTGATTTAAGACAGTGAGCATTAACAGATGAAACTGCCATTGATAGGTTTCATGGAGTCTTGTTGTTTGATCCTTATGTATCTTATTTTGTATTAGTTATTGATGTATCATGTTTTTGTATTTAACAAGAGATTTATACCTTGCCATTGGTTAATAATAAGATATTGATGGTTTGTTAATGCAAGAAAATAAGTCATTAATAATCTAATGCATGTGAGGTATATTGATGGCAAAATGATGAGACCTTGAAGATGTTTTGTATCCACTTCAAGAAATTTTGTCAATAACCTTCTAAGTGGCAAAGCTCAAGTTTTTCCTCTATGAACATGACACATGTGATATCATTTTAAAGGTGGTCATATTTTTAATATCATGTATGAGTTTGAAAACTCATAACATTTTTATACACAACTTGGTACAATGTAATGAGGAGACTTGTTTAAACATTGGTGATTATTTTGGTCGGTATGATGTCTAAGGTCTTATTTTTGTTTGAAAATTTGTTGGCATCATTGTGATCGACACACTCTTTCCTTGGTCGATGTTTGGACAAAATTTACTTTGTGGAAAATACACTATCATATAAAAGAGCACTTACAAGTTTTGTGATGACAACATCTTTGGGAAACTTGGCAGCATCTCTGTAAATTCACATTCTTTTGTTATTGATGGCATATTAAAAGTTTTTGTTTGCCCTAATATCTTCTCATAGGCATTTGAAAGTTTTCTTCTTGGGTTCCAAATAAAACCTTGGCTACTAGCGGGCTAGGGCACAACCGCCATGAGATGCTCGAGTTGACTGTGCACTATGGACAACTTGTGAAACATGACAATTTGGGGAGACTTCTGAATTCGGTAACTTTGTTCCAATTTGTCGAATTAAAAATCAATTACATATTGTTGTTAGCAATAAAAAAAGGAGAGGTGGTTTCTTCGGTTAAGAAAGTTGTTTTTGGTAATCATTTTGTTCGAATCTTTGCACATTCCTTAGCAGTTACAGTGTAGTGGTTTTCTAGTTCATTTATAGAGAGAAATTGGTTAGTGATTTCACATTTATTTTTCACAAAAGCAAATTTGAAATGTCTTTAAAAGGGATTTTGTGTTTCTCTACAAAGGGTTCGATGAAAATAAGGGAAAAATAGAAAAGGGTTTTTGGTTTTCTATGGTAGGTGTTCTTTATTGCAAAACTCGTGAGGTTCTCTTTATTGACAATTTTATATGACCAAGAGAAGCTACATGAGACATTATCTTCTTGTCATTATATTGACAATTGCAAGCTTCATTTGAAACATTTTGTGTGCAACATTCATTGTAACTATAATGATTCATATATACAAAAACGATATACTGTAGATAATTAGTTTCACTATGAATATGTTTTATATTTGGTGTGCTTCTGATAAGTGAAGCTCATGAGATATTGAGCATGTTTATGCAAAACTGAGGTGTGCTTCAGTGGAACAAAGTATCCCTTTGTATTGGTTTCTCAAATTGATATATTGATAAAGGTTATGTCAGTTAGACAGAGTAATTGTTTTTTTGTGAATGTCAGTGAGACTTGAGTTTATCTCTACCAGTGAGGCATTGAAACTTTTGTAACAAAACTTTGATTATAAGCTAGTGAGGCATTTTACGAGAGGTTTTTATTCTGCGGGAGGGTTTTCCACTCAGGAAAATCATGGTGTTAATGTTGTTTTGTGAATTTCTTTAAAGGTCTCTATTGCATGCCTATTTCACACCTATTGCATTTTTCAGTTGTTATACCAGTTTTGTTTTAAAAAGGAAATTTAGCCTTAAACATTGATTCACCCCCCCTCTAAGTGTTTACGATACTCCAACAAGGATGACCCCAAAATGCAATAGAAATTATGAGCCTTGCTTTAAGGAAGGTCTTATGTTTGAAACTCAGCATGTTGATATGTTGTTTTGAACCCTCTCTGTTTGGTCAACTTGCAAAGGCAACGTGTGAAAGGTGGTGGCTTGGGTGGTACACAGAACATGGGCAAGATTCAAGGACACAAGAAGTCAGAGGCTAGATGGAGGTAGTACAAATGAAACAAAAAGAAAAATCTGGCAAAGACGAAGACAGACAACGACACTAAGGTGGCAAGAAATGATGCAAAGGAGTAGGGTGTCGAAGAGATGTCAAAAGTGGGTGGAGGGATAGGGTGTGGCACAAAGTGATAAGGAGTGAATGGGGACATGGAGAGATACGGTGTGATGGATGGAGATGGAGTGACAAGGGGTTCAAAATAGAGAGATAAGGGGTCATGATGATATGATAAATGGAGAGATAAGTAGCCATGGAGGGGTAAGGAATTAAGGAATGATAAGGAGACACCTTGATTGACCTTAGAGAGAGGGGAAGATTAGAGTAATAAGGGATTTCACAAAGAGATAAGGAAAGGATTGTAGATATCAACAAGAGACAGATCTAGGAAGTATTAATGCCTCAGTAATATCAAATATTATCATAGGGATAGGGTCCCATTGTGACCCCACTAGTTCATAGCTCCAGTCGAAAGCGAGTACCGACCCAAAAAAAAATAACAAGGTTAAAGTTAGATTGGCTGAGCAATGTGTAGAGAAAATTTTTAAGCCAAAGAAAATCCAATTATTTAGGGCTTGTGCATATCAATCACATTTAATATATATGGAATATAGTAAATTGGTTAAAAAATTTAAAAGGTTAATTTAAGTTTATTTTCACTTATTTATTGTCTTGTAGTCCATTCTCCATTACCTAGCCCTTATAAAAATTGTGCTTAATGTCCACGCAACTCCAATTTCTATCCCATCAATGTTATTTAACATTAGATCGAACTTTGATAAAGGAACCTTTGCTCCTTCCCAAAGTGATATCTACACATACACTTTGGACTATAGAAGCCTTCCTTAGACTGTTGACAAACTCCCAATAGATGTGTGCTATTCCCAACCTCAGATTAAACTCTACATAATGGATCCAGGGTTGTGCCTACATTCACTGACCATTAATTTAATGCATAGTTGCTATAAATGGCTTCCATCAAGGATCATATTGCTTAGTTCACAATGGCTAAATATGCAATAATATAACAGAAATGGATAAATGAAAATGTTGGTTACCTCTTGTACACCATCACAAACATGAAAACTTGACCAAGGCCAACAATTGTAGTATTTTTTTATAATACAACTAAAATTTATTATTTTTACCCACAGTTTTAGTTGGAACAGAGTCATAAGAATTTTCGCAAGAGTAAATAATGTTTTTACCATGTTAACAATGAGAGAGCTACAAGGGAATACTAAACTCAAGATATCTCTAAAGGTAGCAATTCTTACCCAATGATATGGAAGGTATTTTAGCCAGTTTTTTAGGTTCATGTATATTTGAATTAGCAGCTTCAATGGATAGTCTTTTATATCACCAAGATATGTGGGTGACAATCTTGATTTCATTGAATTATGTGGAACAATTGGTTAGATTAACAAGAGATGGAAGGATAAGAAGAAAAAAGGCATTCCTTTTCCTATCAATATTGGTCACTGCAACAACAAGTCCTCTTTAAATGCCTAGAACATCAAGGAATTGATTGTTATGCTAAGTTTTTTATGGTTATCCTATGAGGTTTATCAAGTGCTTGCATTATTTTTCTATTTTACAAGTCCTTGGAAGTGGAGTTGTATCAAGTTTTCTTTGCAAGGGTTATGCTATTATATTGAAGAATGAGGACTAAATCACATTTTGGTAGTAATACAATATATTAATCTCTTCATTTGTGGAGGTTTTTCTTGAAAGGGTTTCTCCATGTTAAACACTATTTTGTGTTTATTTTTCATTTCTATGATTTAATTGTTATTATTGAATTAAAATCTCCACTTGTTAAACATAATTAGATCTGATTAACAATTGATTTTAGCTTCCAAAATTGTTATTCACCTTTTTTTAACTAAAAATTGGTATTAGAGCCTCAATAGTTCTATGTCTTGGGTGATAGAATGAAGTTTTTAAGCATATTGGGAGTTTTAGTTGATCTATTTTTTATATATTTGTGTTGCTACCATGGCTACAATTTATTCTTATCTATACATAAAAAGATTAATGGGATAGGATTTGAATTGTGGAAGCTTAAAATGGAGGATCTCCTTGAAAAAAGAGGTCAATGGGGGGCTGTAATGAATATAAAGAAGAAAAAAAACCCCAAAAACAGGTGATGAAGATTGAGAGAAGATGGACAAAAAGGCACGAGGTACAATTAGATTGTATCTTTTAGATTATGTCCTCTTGAATGTGTCAAAGAAAAATAATGTATGTGCTTTATGGAATTGGATAGGTGAGATCTACCAAGAAAAAAATTTGGTAAATAAATGCAACTTGAAATGAAATTTGTTTTATATTAAGATGAAGGAAAGTGAAACAATAGTCAAGCATTTAAATTCATTTAATTTTTTTTTAAGTTAATTAGCCTCTCTAGATGAAACAATTGAAGAAGAGGATAAATGCATTATAGTTCTTTGTTCTTTTTATCTGAGTCATGGTAAAATTTCATTCTAGCTATCATTGCTAACCTTGAAGATCCAAAGATGGGTGTCCTTTTTGTAACTTTGTTGGCATAGGAAATGAGGAGAAAGGTTATGGATAGTTCAAGTGATGCTCTGAATGTCAGGGGAAGGCCTAAGGAGAGAGGGTCAAAAAGAGATAAAAATTGGCCTAAGGATAATTCTAAGGGCATATATAAAACTCTTGGTCAAAAGAAGATAGCAAAATGTTGGAATTATGGAAAAAGAGGACATGTGAAGAAGGAATGTAGAAATACGAAGAAAGAAAATGACTCCTCCATAAATAAATCCTCCAATTTATGTGATGAAGCTTTGGTTTCTTCTATTCATACTATGTCTAATGAACATTGATTAATTGATTCAAGATGCTCATATTATATGACTCCTCACAAGGAGTGGTTCTCAACATACAAAAAATATGATAGAGGAGAATTCTACCTTAGATATAATTCTTCATATCTTATTGTGGGAAGGGGTAATATTTAGTTGTGTTTCAATGATGGGAGGTTAAAAACCCTCTCTGATGCTTTACATATTCTAAGTTTAGTAAGGAATTTGATTTCGATTTCTAAGTTAAATGATTTGAAATTGTATGTAACATTTGACAAGCATGATTACAAATTAGAAAGAGAAAAGGTGGTGATAGCAAGAGGGACAGGGAAGGGGGCTTTGTTTAGGCTTGAAGCCACTATTATTGTTAACTTTGCAAATATAATTGAATCCAAAAATGCCTATATGTTGTGGCACCATAGATTGAGCCAAATTAGTGAGACTGGTTCAAAAATCAATTTGAATAAAATTTTGCTAGATAGTTTTTTTTTATTTTGATAAGAGTTTTAACTTATGTGAATATTGTGTGTTTGGAAAGCAAAACTCAAAATGTGTTCCTTCAAGTAGTAATAAATCTAAGAATAAATTGGAAATTATTCACTTAGATATTTTTGGTCCTATGGATATTGAATAAATTAGAAATTCTAGATATTTTGGCTCTTTCATTGATGATGTTTCAAGATACAACTAATTATACTTTATGAGACATAAATATGAAGATTTCACCAAATTTCAATAATTTAAAGCCTTATTTAAAAATCAAACAAATTGTAAGATTAAGATTTTTTTTTTTTGATCGGTAATAATATTTTTATTTCATTATAAAATATGGTTTTTACATCTTCAAAATTCGGGCTTTCATACATCTAGTTAGCCTGGTCATAGAGCTTTCAAAACTACAATTGCCTCATACTCCAGGCATTAGTGTCCAAACCACCAACAAAAAACAAAGCTCACCCACCATTCTAGCTCCCTCAAATCCCACAGAATGATCTATAAACTTATTATTGTTTAACCTTATCTATACTATTCAGACCCATATTGGGCTTACATAGACAACTAAAAACATAAAAAACCTATTTGAATTTCCAAAAAAAGGGCTTGACATTACTAACAAAAAATAGCCCCAACCCCACATTTGCGTCTGCACCACCTCTAAACGGAAACTCGAAGGGTTCTTACTGCTGTTGTCAATTGGCTTGGAATATCTGACGCTTCCTCATCCATCTACGCCTACCTTTGGGGTATTCCTTCGGCCATGCTTTAACCAGGTCGTTCACTTCCATCTCGTGCTGCTGAATCAGTCTCTTAAGATTTTCCCATGCTCCTACCCTTTCTAGCGCATATGCATCTTTGTCTACTTTCTCTATCCACCGAACAAAGGAGACCAGTCCGAATTCATCTGCATCCTTAGCATCAGCAAATCCTTCTAAATAATCGAACCCGACCCTTGGCACAGCCCATTCCAAAATGGAATCGAGTCCTTCCAGTATTGCTTCATAAAAAATTGACGTTGTTGCCCACTTCACCGTGTCAATATCTTCTCTAATTTCTAAACCCCAAGCTATCACCATTGAGATGATGTCTAAATTGACCTTCCATTGAGACACATTCTCCATAAAATATGGACCAACCACCTTCAAAATAGTGCTAATCATTTCCTCCTCCTTGAAATGGAGAAGCCCTGACATTCTATCTCTGCTAACGGCCCCTTTGAAGCCTTTTTGTTGTTTTTTGGTTGTGACTGTAAAATTCGCCTCCATGATAGCAGCTCCTAAATTTTCTTCCCTCTTAGTTGACGGAATTCTGGAACTCATGCCGCATCTCACTGTATTAAGGCCATGAAATACGAGAATTCGAACATAGCATATAGGCTAGGAGAACTGTGTACAAGTGATGTCTCATCTTGTAGCTGTAGATATGTTGAAAGATGCATCAACCAATGTATACACCTCAAAATGGTCTGAAGATAATTAATTAAATAAGTAATTATTTAATTAATCCCCCTTCCCAATTTAATTGAATTCATTAGCAATTTGATTAAATTCTCCCATTCATCTACTTATATTAATAGATCTAAGGATTTATTAAATAGGTTCATTTCAATAGTCCCCTTTGATTAATTAATCTAAATTGATTAATCCCCCCCCATTAAGTTCATTTCTTCTAATCCCCTAATTAATTAAAACAAATCAATTTACGAGTTTGTTGAAAGTTAATTAGCCTTTTCCTATTATTTGAATTTTTAAAGTCAATTTTCCCGCATGCCTCCTAACTTCTAACCACCTAACCTAACCACCCCCTAACCTAACCCATTCCACCTAATCCTAGGTTTAACTAACCCTATCCTATATTGCACATCCTAACCTCTTATGGGTTGGATATCCTCCCCTTGAGACACATGGCACTTATGCCACTTGTCTCCTCCCTTGGACACTTACCCTCTTATGAGCAAGGCTCCTTGACACTTGTCACTACAGAGATGACAAGTGTCCCTCCCTCCAACCTCTTCTCCAACCTCCTCCAATTTCACCCTCGATATCTTCAGACTCAATCTTGACCGTTGATTCCTGCCACCTTACCCCTGGCCTTGGAAATCCTATAAATATCCCCCATTTTGGAGCACAAAGGATCCCATCTCATAAACATTTCATGCATTGTTACTATAGGCATATCCATTTTAGCATATCATTTAAGCATTGTTATTAAAGGCAATTGCATCTTAGATCTAGCTTAATTTGATCATTTTCTAGCATAATTGTTGAATCATGTAGCTTAATCAATCTCTATTCTAGCTTAATTGCATCATCATCATCATAGCTTAATCATGCATATCATTAGATTAATTAGACTCTTGGATCAATCTAGCATAATTAATCTCATCTAGATTGCATATCATCATCATTTTTAAATCCTTCGTCTAGGTGTAGTCAAGTCATTGGGATTGCTTATCCAAATCTTAGAGCAAATCCACACTCGCATCTCTTAGGAGGTGATAGGTCGCTTTGTCATGGTTTATCTTTTGTTTAATTTCAATTTGGTAACCATGCTTGTAATGATCTATTGAGTGTTTGTGTTGCAGCTGTAGGTACCCTACTTCACACACACGACAACTGGTACTAAAGAGGATATAATGGATACAATAAAGGTATGAGAAGAGAGAGGATATATTGTTGGACAAAGGTTTTCAATAATGTGAAAGGTATTGGTTAGTTTTGTCATTGATGTTAGGGTACCCAGATTGGTGTGTAGTATCCACAATTGTGCTAAGTATATAGAAGAATGCAATGTTTTGTCAATAATGTTAGAGGAATTCTATTGGGTTCAAACGAGCTCACTATGGAGTCAAAGTTTAATACGCATGTGATTTATAGCACAACTATCACTGGAATATCATTCCAAAAGGACTATGGCAATCTATGTTGATGATATCTATTGCAGAATGTTTATTATATCATCTTGCATTCCATGTGTGATTAAATCCCATAATTTATATCCCACTCAAGAATACTTGAAGCTTCTCAAAAAGATTGTGGATCAAAAGTTGAAACAATGAAGATATGTGGAACCTGCTGAAATTGTGACCTTGTTCTTCCAGTATCTGATGGATGACCAAGCAAATTACCTATTGAATAAAATGTTTGTTGAGCCTAAAGGGTTAACGAGGTTGGAGAGTATGGGTGAGAATAATCAATCTCTAAATTATGACTAGGAGAGGAATGTGAATCCTTATCATCACTATCACCATATGAAGTTGAGGAAGAAGACTCCTCAACAAGATTATGAGGATCGTGATCCTTTGAAGAACTATCATCATGATATAATGTCTCCAATTTTATGGTGGATGGAGAAGTGGTATGAGAAGGACTCAAAGAACTCTCCTCAAAATAAATACTCATCTCGATAAACAATGCATGAGTGGTGGGATGAAAAAAGACTATACCCTTTGACATCATTTGGACACCCAACAAATATGCAAGGCCTGCTTTACAAATAAATAGCCTTGTGTTTCTCTATTGGAATATGGGCCCATGCAAGAGATCCAAACAATCTGAAGTGCTTAACTGTGGGTTTTCAATCAGTCCAAGCTTGAAAATAAGATGCATCCTTTATATCTTTGTGAGGAACTCGATTATGGATGTAACACACATAGTTAATGGCCTCTGCCCAATACTAAGGTGCCAAAGACTTAGAGTGAATCATACAATTGGTCATCTACTTCAATGACCTATTCTTGCATTCTACGACACCATTATGTTGAGGCCTATATGGAACTATGTGTTGCATGTTGATACCTTTTGATGCACAAAACAATTAAAATTTATTGTTAACATATTGACCCCCATTATATGTACACATAATCTTGATGAAATTCCCAAATCATTTCTTTGCAAAAGCTTTGAAATCCAGAAAATTCTCAAAGATCTGTGACTTTTGTTTGAGAAAGTAAACCCATGTGTATCTTGAAAAATCATCAATAAATTTTAATATATATCTAGGCTTGCTGAAGGATGGTTGTGGAAATGGTCCTACCAAGTCACCATGCACTAACTCCAATAGTTGTGTATCTCTCCATGTTTTTATTTATCATACTTCTCCTTATAATGCTAGCCAAGAATTTATACTTGGTAAACTCCATCAAAAAATCAAATAGAAGGCAACCTTGAAACCATGTCCTATTGAATAACTTGTTGCAAGTAACAATAGTTCAAGTGGCCAAACTGTTGATGTCATAAACAACTCACCTCAGTTACATGAGTGAGTATGACTATCAAAGGAGGGTCGAGAATAAAATGAGAAAATTGATATAATTTGGATTGATGATCTTCTTTTCCCATGGCAACAATAGACCCATTATGCATTTTAGTGATTACCATTGTATTTGGTGTGAACTCAACTCACTTGCTAGAACCAGTGTGAGTGATTTGATAAACGGATAAGAGATTAGTTGATAAAGATGTAAGACAAAGGATACCCTCAAATGTTCATTAATCCACACTAATAGACCCTCTCCCATGCACTTCAACAAGAGTTTCATCACCCATTAGTATGGTAGGCATAGAACATAGCTCTAAAGAGGTAAAATCACCTTCTGAAGAAGAAATGTGGTGCAAAGCACCTGAGTCAATTATCCAAGAATTTGGCTATGAAGTAACAACAACTAGGGCCTTACCCTTTCCTTTTCCCTTACTCTTATCTATATCCTTAGAAGATCCTTCTAATGAATTGTGTCTCATTGAATCAAGCACCTTGATATTATTCTTATCCAAACGATGTGAAAGGTGGTCAATTTGTTTCTTTAAACACATGTTCATTACGACTAGGCCTCTTACAGTAAGAACGCTTGACCTTCTCCTTCTTAGGTTGTTCACCTTTTAATAAAAAGATTTGGTTATCTTCTTTTGAAGTAGCAAACTTCTGTTCATTCTTCTTCTCTCCTTGGTTCTTTTGTTTCTTATCTTTCTTACTAGACACTTTATGTTCTTTTGTGCCTTGATTTACAGCCGAGGCATGTGACTTAGAGGGTTTGATTGTACCCATTTGAAGCAACTTGTCTTGCTCCCTACTGAGTTCTATAGTCAAATGATTTAGGGAAGGAATTTTGAATGTAGAACCTAGGGCACATTTTGTAGCATAGAATGTAGAAACAAACACTGAACAATTAGGACCAAACTTAGAAAGAATGCTCAAGATCTATTACTTACCATCCTTCTTAGTTACATACTATTCCAACTGCAATCTTACAGATTTGAGTTTTGTGAAGAAGTCTTGTATAGTGTCAAAATCTAGTGGACTCAATCCTATGAGTTCATTCTCCAATTAATGACCCTTAAATCATCCTACTCACCAAAGAGGTTTTCCAAAGTGATCCACACTTCATTTGGTGCAATGGCAGATTCAATGTGAAAAAGAAGGTTAAAGGAGACTAACATGCGCAGAGTACCCAAGGATTCATCACATTTGTTAAATAATTTTATCTTGTTTGCATCATCATTGGGTTCAATTTCTTGTTCTATTGTAACACAATGATATCCATGTCCTTTTAGATATATTATCATCTTAGATTTCCATTCAAAATCTTATATCATGTTAAAATAAGAATTGTAGATGCGTCTATGATAACTTAGAAAAGAAGATTGCAAAGAATGAGGAAAAGTGCAAGAAGGAAGACGCACAAGACACCCTCTTTCCACTAGTCTCAAAAACACACCTCCCCCTCCCCCCACTCCTTAAAATATTACAAGATTGACACTTTATAATTAGTTCATTTACAAGGCCTTTTATCAAATTACAATGCTTTATAAGCCTTTAATGGCCAAAATAAATTTGATGGAAGATTCAAAAAAAGTAGCCTTATAGCTATGTAATAGTCTTCAATAACTTTCCAACGCCTATTCATTTTTGAAAAATGAAGTTTTGAGGCGATATATATGACTCGTTGAAGAGAAAAAGATGCAACTGAATCAACTTGCAATATCTAATGAAAAATGAAAAAAAAATAATGAAAACCACTTGAATGGAAAGTGTTCATTTCCATCTTTCCATCAAGTACTTGTTTGCAAAAATCCGACTCCTAAGGTGAAAGTTATGCAATACACATGGTTTTTTGATGTTGGGAACCAAACCTAGAAATCGATTTTCCTACAAATGAGTAGAAGTTGGATTTTTGAAGCTAAAATGAAAATAGCTCTAGTGAAAATTTGAATTTTTCACTCTGATTTTTACTATGTCCTCCAAACTCTGATTTTGGTGAAATAATAGTTACTTTCGACTTTCTCAAGCCTTTTGAACATCTGGAAATGCTGAAAAAGCCTCTAATATTACCAAAAAACTACAATTATCTAAATCTCACAAGAACACATGTATATTTAAACCAAATTAACTAGAAGCGTAATTTTATTTAAATTGTTTTGATTCTCCAAGTCAGATGAGAATACAGGAGAAGAGAATACTTGGTTTTGAAGGAAAGTATTAGCTATCTAATAGTTTGAAATCTCTCTAAAAATTAGAAAAACAGTGAGCTATACCAAACAACACAACTCTGATGCCATGTTAGATTCTGCAAAAAGAAAAAACCAAACCAAGATCCGATGATAGTCATTTATCGTATGCAACTCCAAACAATAGTTATTCGAAGATCAAAGTAACTAGTTGAAGAGAAATATAAAATGAGAGAAAAATAGAGACAACGAAAGAGAATTTTGAGAAGACTCTCAATACTCTCATTGAGGTATCTCTGAACTAGTGAAGGTGAGAGTAGAGTGATAATTATGTAGAAAAAAAGTAGCATATACATCCAAGGGGTGCATTAACTCGTACTCCCACAAAAAAACTAAGATGTTTTACCTACTTAGTGAAATGCCAAAACATGTAGCATAACCTCCTTACATGGAGACATGAAAGGAGTTGTAAAAGTTGGCACATAAAGCCAAAAGAAGGTGAGAAACCTAGCTACCCCATAACCCACTTAGGAAATGACAAAATAGTGGCTATGTGAGGTGGCACAACAAGCCAAAGAGGGTGTGTAACTCAACTACCCAAGTGAGGGAGAGAGTTACACATATAGCTGAAGTATTTCGCCGCATGTCCTCATATTAACCACTCCTAATAACCTAAGCAAGCTTAAATAATGTGTAAAAAAAAATAATACCCCTTATATAAAGAAAAATAAAATCCTACAGTAAAAGTAGGATCTATAGGTCTTGAGACATTCACATCAACAAAATCCCACAAATCTCAATCTATTGGCAGATCCTCCATCTTCAGCTTCCACATGTCTCAAAATTACTTCTATAATATTTCTCCACCTCAATTCTCCCTAAGAAACTTGCCATCTAAAAATTCCTACAATAAGATCAAAAAGTATCTTTTGCACAATCTCCCACTTGAATATGGATTAGTTCAAAAAACTCAACAACCCACAACCGAAACCAAAAGTGATCAGACCCTGATACCACTTGTAAGGAAGTTAAGGTCATAGAACAACTTCCTACACTAATCTTGAGAGGAGGGTAATGCAAAAACTTTTCAGATCTTTACAATAGTTAAATAGAAAGTAAACATAAATAACACAATGGCATTCATACCATAACACAGTGATTTACGTGGGGAAAACCCTTTCAAGAGAAAAACCCCACCCTCCAAAAGTTGCCCAATATATTATTCATAAATCAATAATAAATTACAATATACTTGTAGAGCAAGATTCTCATAAGAGTATCACCAACCAAAAACCCAGAGGTAACTCAATAGCTAAAAGACTCTTACACACAACCTCCCTTTTACAACTCATTCATGTGTCCAACATGCTTTTTACATTTCCTATTTTGGTAGACCCAACTTCGAGAGGCCATAACTTTTGAATTGGGTGTCTGATTGATGAACTATTTGAAGTTTCAAAAAGTTTTTGAAGTGCTCTATCAAACCAAAATGTAGTAAATTTTTTACAACCAATTTTGGGCTCATTTGGAGCCTCTAAGGCCTTCAATGTTATTTTTTATTCTTTCGTACAACACTATCAAAAACTGAAATTTTTATATCTTCAAAAGTAGAGATGATGTCGTCACAAAAACTTACTGGCGTGCTTATTTAGCCAATTCAAATATTTGGGGAGAATTTTGGTCCAATCTATGCTCAAATGAAAATTCACTAAAAAATAGTATCCTTGTGTATATGTAAGGTTGAGACACCATTTCCCTAACAAAACTTTCAAGTGGAATTTTAGGTCGTACAAGAATATCATAGGTTCCTCCAAAGATGGCACCTCATTTGATGAGGGGCCAAAATTATAACACATTAAAATATTACAAATCTCGCAAGGTGTACAACACACCCAATCTAATATCTAAAATGAAGAAGGTATGGAAAGAACAATATTTTGTGGAGGCTCCACTAGAATAGAGAAAAAGAATAGGCAAAGGAAAAAAATGTTGATTTAACAAGATTCTCTTAAGGACATTATTTGATCCACTACAAGGGTTGGTCCAAGTGAACTGACTCAAGACCTCTTTTTGATGGCCAATATTGGAGTGATAAAGATCCAATATATTATGCATGTAGAACCACTTCTCTCTTTCACTAGTTGTCCAATGCATGGAAAGATGATCCACCTTATTAGATGCCACCTCAAGTATCTAAAAATTTAGTAATGAATCAACAAGCGAGTACCCAAATTTGGAATGGTGCACAAAACTATTTGAGGCCTAAATATTAACTATGCCAAAAGAGTGATCTTTGGATTAAAGAGAATCCATAATGCCATTTTGGAAGAGTCATTAATGAGAGATGAAACATAGCTAACAATTTGGAGAAATAAATGTAACAAATCCTCCATACCTTGACTCGTGATCACTAGTTAAAAAAACTTATCTAGCCAAATAATACACTAGAAGGTAGAAATAAAAATGCAAAAACAATGATTTCTTGCAAGAAAAGAATGTTAATGTTTATGAATATTCCTTGAACATCATAAATATATACTCATGAAGAACCTTTATGAAATAAATTGTAGTCTTCTCCTTGAAATAGGAGGAGCCTCTACTTTTTAGCCCTTAAATTTTGAGTTGTTTCTTGTTGGACACATTGACAATTTTACCCACCAACATACGAATTTTTATCCACAACATCATTAAAAGATAGATTGTAGATTTTGGATAAATTTTTGAAAATATTTTTTCCTTTCTAGTGATAAAGGTTAATTTTTATCCACATAATATCTTTTTTTTATGGTCAATAATCTAGTGAAAAGTGCCCAATTTATTATGCACATAGAAACACCCTTCTCTTTCACTAGTTGTCTAGTGCATGGTAAGATGAGACAACTTATTAGATGCACCTCAAGTATATTAAAATTTAGGAATGAATCAACAACCCATTGTTAAATTTGGGGATGCTCCAAAACATTATTTGAGGCCTAAGTATTAACTATGCCAAAAGAGTGGTCTTTTGGATTGAAGAGAATCCATAGTGTCATTTTTTAACAAGTCTCATCCACGACGGATGAAATGTAGCTAATACTTGGAAGAAATAAATGTAACAACTCCTCTATGTCTTGATTTGTGATCATTAGTTAAAAAAAGTTTATCCAGCCAAATAATGCACTAAAAGATATAAATTAGAAAATAAAGAAAATTGATTTCTTGCAAACAACGAATATCAATATTTATGAATATTCATTGAACATCATAAACTATATACTTATGAGGAGGCTCTATAGAATAAATTGGAGTATTTCCTGAAATGAGAGCCCCTCCTTTTTAATCTTTAAACTTTTAGTGTTTTCTTGTGAAACAAAATTAACAATTTTTTCATCCACATAAGATTTTTTTATCCACACAGCATCATTAAAAGATAGACTATATATTTTGGATTAAAAAATTATGATATATATTTTTTTAATATTTATGATGTTAGAATAGAATTTTTAAAGTAATCTTGAACCACAACCTTTTAAAAGTTTTAAATTATAATAGTACTATTAACTATTACAAAGCACATTGAAATGTCCTCTGCTAAACAATAACAAAGTCAGACAGACATTCATCTTTGTAAGCAAGAGTGCAGTAACTTCTTATTAAGATCAGATGATTTTTCTTTTCTCTTTTTTAAATTGATCTTTCTGGTAAAGATGGACTGCGCTCTCACATCATTGCATTCCAATGTGAAGCTATTCAAGCCGAGAGAATTTAGCATTCTTTGATTTACTGCACCAAATTCTGCCATGTCTCAAAAATTTCTTTCAAACAAAACAAAGCTATATATAACTTCCCACACCTTTCTCTGTAACTGCATGATTTATTCCCTGTTCATGTTGAATATATACGCAAGGGAAGAATTTCCATACCCATTGGCTCTTCTGCAAATATTCTGCTGCACTCCAAGAAATGAGCATTGATAAAAGCACTTCTTGATCTGCTGCAATAGAAGCAAACTCTGCTCCGTTCACTCCTGCATCATGGACTGCCACCAGCGGATAAACATAAGCATAAGAAGCAGAGCCCCTATGCCCCATGGAGACCCTCCAATTCTATGAATTGATGACCCATCTGCTATTTCTGGCACTGTAACTCTGGAGCTGGAGCTCTGTTCCACACACCATGATATATAGATGGCTAGTATTAATAACACCAGTACAATAGGCAGCCAAACAGCAGGACTTCCAAAAGAGAATCCTTCAGCTTCTACATCATTCTCACCATGGCCCGAGAAATACCAAGGGGAAAATATAAAGAAAAATGTGAATGCCAGCAGCATCAAAGGTTGGCTGGGAGAAGGACCTCCTGAATCAGTTGGATTTGACATTGACATGCCCACAGTACCAACAATTAACACCACCTTAGATTATTCTGTTCTCTTCTCTCAGCTCTCTTAATTAACACCACCTTAGATTATTCTGTTCTCTTCTCTCAGCTCTCTTTTTTATGATGACGGATCATGTAATTTGATCTAAAATGTGGAGTAAGCTATTATCAAAAACTATTCTCAAAACCACTTTAGACTATTCTGTTTTTTTGTCTCGTTCTCTTCTTTCTGATGATAGATCATATAGTTTATCAGAAACTATTCATAAAACCACCTTAGACTATTTTGTTTTCTTGTCTTGCTCTCTCTTCCTGATGACGAATCATGTAGTTTGATCCAAAACTTCTAAAAAATAAACTCACACAACTATTACCAAAAACTATTCACAAAGCCATCTTAAACTGTCTAAAACAGGACAATCTATGGTTTATCTGGTTTTTTAAATGTATAAAACAGATCTGAGACTCAGCTTTGGTTAAGTAATGAATGGGCTAATAAGATTTTGGGCACTAATTCTGGATTAGTGTCATACAATTGTAACAAAGGCAAATGCAAGATTTTGCATTACAGGAGCCATTGTATGACTGGTATTCCATTATAACACAAAGAAAGATGGGTTAAAGTGGGACTTTCAAATGCCTTGCGGGAGAATAAAGTTTGATAGGCCTGTGTGGGCCACCATTATATTCGTTCATCACATGCATTGGAATCAAAAAATTCTCCTCCCACATTTTGAAATTATAAAATATGAGAGTTTCTGTTGATTGGAGATTTGAATGGTGACAGATGGTGTGCCTGCCAAGCTGAATTCAACAAAAGCAAAGGTATAGGATTAAAGATCATAACAGGGCAGATGGGTTTCAGATTCACAATGGTGATGAATATTGTACAATGTGAAAAGAGAGAGACTAAAAGCAAAGGTGTCTGGTCCAGTGACTCATCCAAAGGATCTGACCATTCAGTAATTGAATTAAAGGACCTGAATATTTAGCTGGGATTGAAGGTTTTATAGCCAAAGTTCTGAGGTCTGCGAGTAAGGAGTAGAATATTTACTATTATAATGCACCCTCCTATGTTTGTAGGATGCTTTAAGCACAGATGCGTTGTACGCTTATGGTAAAAACAGGAAACCTCACTTCCTATGTATCTTGAAAATTTCAAGTATAAAATATTTCTGGTTTAGATTCCACATGTTGACAAGTGATATTGATAGAAGTGGAATATGGCTTTTTCTATCGGTGGATTTTATAATCATTTAGTTATTTGACAAAGAGTATAATTTTTGATTCAGGGTATTCATTTCATCAAAATCATCCAAGACATGATTCAAACCTAATGTTAATCCTTATTTGATTATGTTAACATGAATAGGAATACTTGATATGATCATGTTTTGGTATTTCCTTGTTTTGTAAATTGTGTGTAATGTCCCCTTCCTTGTGATGTTGCATTCAGTGGTCCATTGGCCTATTCCGGAGACTCGTAGGCTATGTGGAAAAATGAATTAAGGGTTCCCATGTTCCTTGGAGTTCCAACCATACTTGTCAGGGGTGGAATGTGAACTTACTATTTTTAGTAAGTTGCTAAGCTCGCCAAGCTTTTTCTCTGGTTGCGAAGATAATGATTTTTGGAGCATTATTTCATGACTTACTATTTTTAGTAAGTAGCAGTTTGGGGTACTCTATTTTTGGCAGTCCTGGATTTGGTCCTATCCCAACACAATTTAATGATCCTCATTGTTCAGCCTCATCTGGATTCCGTTAATAATCAATACTGGAACTATAAGTAATTTAATTAAATATTATTCCTTATCCTAAGGTTATTATTTAATTATTTTATCACTTATTGATGTTATGAGAAATTGTGCAAAATATAATATTTTTCCTAAGTCATGTCTGGGCGATTTATTTGGAGAATTAAAGGGAGACTTCATTCTTTATATTTTAAAGAAATTATAATGTCAAAAATCGTGGCCCCTCTCCTTGGCGTGATTTTGACTTGGGAAAGTGGGCGCCACTTTGGGTCCACCATGAAATGAAATGCAATTGGAATGAGGTGAAATTGGGAGGCAGTTTCATTTGAATTTCAGATTGGAAAAGCTATATAAACAGAGGTTGGGCTCCTCATTTGGTATCTAGAGAAAATATATCGTTATGCTGTCGGAATGACTCCAAACATTCTTCGAGGGTGAATACCTCCTAGATCCTTCCTTTCGGTTTCGAGTGTGAGACATCACTCCTAGCTGTGGTGCGTAGTTGTGAGCTTCTTGGTGATTTTTGGGTGTGTTGGTAAAGATTTGTGTATGCTGCTGGTTTTTTTGGTATTGCTGGTGTGTGTCGGCTGAAAGTGTATTTTGCTTGTAGCTACCTGTGTGTTGAATGCATCATTTTGGGTGAGGGCTCGTTGGAAGTGTACCGGAGAGACGATAAGTATCCTATATTGGCATGGCATTTGGAGAACTCTCTAATTTTTAGTTGCACATCAAACTTTTCAGCAAAAACGCCATTTCCAGAATTGCATTGGGATGCATGCCTTACTGTTGGTGCTCTTCATTTGCAGTTTCGAGGTATTTTTTTGTTTGCTTATGCCATATGCTTCATTTGATTTTGATTTGGCATGATTCTATGGGGTTTTGAGTGAGTTACAAGCAATTTAGTGGGTTTTAGGATGGTTGGTTTTGCGTTTTCCTTGTATTTGATTTCAGAACAACAAGTAGTATTATTGGTTAGAATGTGTTAGTGAATTCATAAGATATGTACTTCACTCTATCTCCTTTCACATTTCTATCATTGTAAGAATTGCTTCAGTAGTACTGACCAATTCATTCTATGTTGTATTTCCCGTTGAACAAGTGGAAGAGGATGGCTTAGCCGCCTGTATGTTTGTAATTCAGTTTTGTCCTCCCACTGAGCAAGTGGTTGAGTGATATTGTCCTCCCGCTGAGATATGCGATTGAGTGATAGTTTCATTTAAAAGTCCTCCCGTTGCATAAGCGGTAGAGTGATTTGGTTCTATTATGCTTTGTTGCCTTGGCTGATTTACCGCCAAGTTTGTGTTCTTCATCCTGCTAAAAAGTGGAAGGGGTTGGCTTGCCGCCCACTTTTGTAATTGCATTGTAATTTCCAGCGGATTAGAAAGCTAACGAACCCCTTGTCACCGTATGCTCTCACCTTCCCACATTGGGCTCTTGGTGATCAGAAAGTGGAAGGGTTACCTTTCAGTAGCATTTGGTTTTCATTTCCTAACCATAACAAGTGTTGTGTTGAATGTAATTGTGGAAAAATTTCAAAAAAAAAAGAGGGAATTTTACATTGTGTCGATATAAAAATTGATAGATATGGTAAATATTTAATATTTCTTTTTTAAATGAGAGATTTTGACTTTTCAATTGGTTTGAGTATTTTTTCTTTGAATGTTTTTTAAGTTTATGTTTTGAAAAAACCAAAGGAAAACACCTATTCCAATCATAAATCACACAATAAAAAAATTAAATGGTTTTTAACGATATTCCAACTAAAATGCTACTTTACATATATAAGACATACATGTAAGATTTTAGAAACATTATGCATACATGGCATTTATAAGTGTATGTCTAGGTATCGAGTTCCAAGGTCATTGATTCAACGTGCAATAAAATATTACACTTAACACTTTGTTTTTCTACTCTATTGTCATATCTTAAGAATGAATGAGAAAATGTCAAAAACTATTCTTATATTATCATGAATATGGCAATGGTTCAAGTTCAATAGGCCCATGTTGTAGCTTTAAATGTAGCCCTAGAGGTAAGAAGTTGTGTAGAAAATAAATTTTGTTAGAATATTGTATGGAGTTACAACATTCCCTAAATTATCTCAATCAAATTTTGACAAATATTGCTAGCATGGGTGTCAAAACCTTTAAGAACTAGATGGTGGACTTCTAGGCATGACTCGTTGCAACTCTCACAAACTAGAAGACCTACTTTACTAGCCTACAAGAGTTGGGTAGTAACATTTAAGCTCCACTAGAGGAAAGATCTCATAACTTAGCTATTGTTATGTGAACTTTGACCATATTTTCCATTATCCAACCTTTATACATGTAAACTAATTTCCTCTAATTTGATATTTAATATGTTTTTTGAAAGCTTTAAGTCAATATACTTGATAAATATTTATGCATTACAAATCATGTGATCTATATATAATTCTTTTGGGATTTACATTTTCAGAAAAAACTATTGGGCTCTTTCTTTGTTGAAACACTTGGATGACATGAATTTTTGAGGCTTGTTTGGTCTATTAAATTAAGGTTTCTTGTTCATTTAGGGACACAAGACATTCTTGAGGGAAATATTAATTTCATTCATTTTTACACTTTTGGGTTCGTAATGTTGGCTTACTATATATACATAATTTTATATTTAGGATTCTTTTCTCGTATGTAAAAAGTATATAGCTTCTTTTTTCTGTCTAAGTATGATGGTTATTGTTGGAACTTATATATTACAACCACTTTATACAAAAGCTAGATGCACCTTAAGTTGTGTATATAGTGCAATAATGAGAAATCTTATAGATACAAGTCTTGACCTATAAAATAATCTCAAAGGTTAAAATTGTTGACTCCTTATATGATACACACTGAGCTCTTAATAATTCATTTGCAAAGGGAAAAGGAGAAGGGAATAATGCATAGGAGTACCCTAATGTAAACGGGTGACACACTAAGAAAAATGAAGCTCACTCTATCTATCATTAGAATGTAAAATTAGACACGTGAATCAATAGCCAATAGATGACCAAGATAAACATATTTTTAGCTGCACATACCACACATTCATTCACATAGCACAAGAGTCAAACTAAAATAGAGTAGTCACAACTTCTCATATTGATGTTCATGAAAAGATATAATTTGCATATAAGAAAAGGCTTGAAAGACCTAGAAACATCAGACAAAATCTAGATTCTAGACTTCACAAATAGAAGAGAGAGAGAGAGAGAGAGAGAGAGAGAGAGAGAGAGAGAGAGAGAGAGAGAGAGAGAGAGAGAGAGAGAGAGAGAGAGAGAGAGAGAGAGAGAGAGAGAGAGAGAGAGAGAGAGAGAGAGAGAGAGAGAGAGAGAGAGAGAGAGAGAGAGAGAGAGAGAGAGAGATTATTATAAATAAGGCTTAATCCAAGCATGAATGAGTTGAATTCCATCCCAACCCTTTAGAAAGTAGCTTATGTTTATACATAGGGAAGAGAGGGAAATAAAGAAGGGGAAGCAAGGAGGGATGTCAAAATTAAATTTTTTGTTTGTGTGTCAGAATTTCCTCCCATAAATCAAAGAGTATTAGAGGTTGAAGTTTATAAATTCCTTAAATTGTTCCTTGTTGTGCAAATACAATTGCTTGAACTTCTTCAAAAAATTAAAGATATGGTCGAATGTATTAAAATCGTGAGAAGGGTCACATGTACTAATTATGTTTGATAAGTAATTGAGTCCTTCAATGTGTTGTCAAAAAATTGATATTTATAATTTCTAATTCCCTCCCAAATTGTCTTAAATATTAAAGAAGAGTGGGTAGGCCTCAAATGTCTTAGGAGAGATTTGGTCATTAGAAACTAATCTCAATCACCCACCACATTTAACTTTTTTTGGTTTGTACTCCTAGGAGTGCTTCAAATTGTTGTGCAAAGTAAAAAAATCCACTTTGGCTTGTTTGTGGGTAAGTAACCACCTCTGAGAGATCTTGGGCCATTGATCACACTCTATTAGATGGTTGGTGGGAAATCCTAGCACCTTCTTCCTTTAATTTTCCTTATCTCCTACAAATAAATCAAAATGCCACATTGGTTAGTGTTGCTCGTGACTACAGACTACAACCAAAAACTTTGGAGAGGGCCCTACTATTGGATAAAATGGACTAATGGAGATCACCAAAGTTAAAAAATAATCTCCCCTATATGAAACCCAATAATTGTTACATCATAACGAACATTTTATAGAAACCCAAAAGCATTGTATTACAAAAATTCTTCATGAGTCTTTTCATCAATGAGTTCAACGATGTACATAAATTGCCACTTCGACGAAACAAACATTCTACTTGTGCCAAAAAAGTGTAAAAAACCTTACCACTGATAGGACTAAGACAAATTCTTAAAGAAATTTATAGTGATTTCTCACTATAGTCCTTATCAACTGATAGAAAGTTTTTGGCTAAAAAGAGAAGAGCCCAATACATCCATTAGACACAAGTTCACCTTATATCAAAACTTCAAATAAAAATATACTAAAATGTGAAGTAATTACCTTATAGAATATATAGATAGTCTTAATTTAATTTCACTCAATCTTAGAAGGGATTTCGAACATGTTGGATAGAGAGTATCTACATCCAACTTGAATAACCCTTCATATGAGAATCCTTGAACTTTGTGAATCCATTATGTACCTAGACTACTCACTCAACCAAACCATTGGTTACTTTGTAAGCCTTCTCTATCGTTGGTGTCGATGACCAACCTTGAAAGATAGGTTAATTTATCATCTCATCAATAATTTTGAAATACGTTTCTAATAGGCAAAATTCTTTTTGTCCTATTGAATGGCGATGAAAAGCCTTACAACACTAATTAGTTGATATGATCTGTCACATTTGTCGTCATCTTATGCAATGATGTTTATAGACACCCCAAAATCAACTTTCCATTAATTAATAAAATAAATATTTAATTAATTGTTCTCCATACTTCACTTTATTTTTGTATCCTCATAGTTAATCAAATATTTTATTATTTAATTGATTATTCTTCATCTTCATAATTAAATTTTATATGATTAATAACATTTACCTTATTTCTTCTAAGGTTGATCAATTTAATTAACTTAAACATAACCTCCCATCAATAATTCTTCTAATCAAAATTAATTAATTAACCCATTGTTAATAGATTAATTAATTAACTAATCCCCTTAAATCCTTTTCTTTTTTTTTTTCTAGTTTAATTTTCTTTCAATCCTCAAACTTGATATTGTGTAACATGTGCCCTCTCTCTTCACATTTGAGAGCATGCACAATCATCCAATTATTCTCCACCTTATTCCTCATAAATCCACTTGAGATAAATGATAATTTAACGATTGACTAAGCATGGGACAATCTTCCTCTTTCTAATCAAGCCCAATTCTATATTCCCCACCTCTCTTGGAGTAAGTAAAAAGATAAATCTCACCTCTTTTGAAAATCCTACTAAGATCTCCCCTTTGTCCAATTCCCATCATTAGCCACCCTTTCCAATAAACCTCCTCTTGAAACTTGTCCAGTCCTCCTTGCTTGAGAGCTCAAGCATTTATAGTCTCTTGATATTTGAGTTGCATCTTAGCCCTCCATTCCTCATACCAAGAGTCTATAAATAGAGGGCTTCACCATTCATTAGCAATAACACATTTCTAGTAAGTTCATGCTAACATTTTTCTTTCAAAATCCTCTAATAGTACCAAGATCATGCTAGTTTGAAGAGCAATGGACACAATCCATTTAATAACATTCAAACAAGCATTTCAAAGAGTAGATCGAGTGGAGATGAGGAGAAAGGTGTTTTGAGATAAAAAATTATTTTTATTTGTTTATTACCTTATTTCATTTTCTTATTTTTATTTTCCCACGTCGAGTGGGCCCCGTGTCCTTATTACTAAGAATTTTTTATTAAGTTTTTGTGGGTTTAGGCCTAGGTTCCAAAATAATGCTTCTAACTATGTTTTAGCACATTTTTCTAGAATGTCACTTTCACTTTTTTGTTTAGCATTTTTTACTTTATCCTTTAGCACTTTCACCCTAGTTCTCAATGCTTTTTCTCTTTTGCATTTTTCCTGTTGTTTTATTCTCTAGTCTTTGCAAATTTTGAACCTTTTGATTCATTTATTGTGTCTTTTTAGCTCTTTAATGGTCTTTTATATTTTATTTTGCAAAAAAAATGCCATGTCCCCTTTCTTAAAATAGTACTTACTATTTATAGTAAGTTTGGCTATCCAAAAATAGTAAATCAGAATTTGCAAATAAATCAAGAAACATTGTCCTTTATAGTTAAATCATCAAACCAGATTTAGTGTTGAATTAATAAATGAAATTCAAAGTCTTTTAAGGCAAATTATGGAGTGAGAAGTTGGAAAGTACATTTTAGAATGTTAAGTGGGAATTGGCAATTTTTGACAACATGGGCAAGTGGCAAGTTATCACCAGGAAAGTTAGCAGGTGGAAGACAAGCGGAGGGGAAGTTACATTCTTGGAAATGAAAATAATCTTCCCTCTTGGTCATGATTTTTGAGTATGAACATTATAAAGAGGGTTTTGGTAAAATTTCTCAGTTACTGACTTAATATTTTCCTCATTGTTTTGTTGTTCTTCAGAGGTTGTCAAAATTTTGGAGAAGGAGACTAAATAACGAGAGTTTGAAGGTTTCCAAGAAGGCTAAGGATAGGAGTTTGAGGCTCTTCTAGGTGCAATCTCATACCCATGGTGGGCCAATAGTAGCCAATCCTCATCAAATTCTTAATAGCTAGGGTTGGACCACTAAAGTGAGCCCCACATATACCTTCACATACCTCACACAATGTAGTTTGGACTTCGTCACGCTCTAGACATCTTAGGAGAGCACCATTGAGACCTCTATAGTAAAGGGTGTCAACAATGATTATGTAATGTGAAGTTTGACAGATAAAGGTATGACGTTGACTATTAGAAAGGTTGGGGGGAAGGATATTGTTCTGAAGGTAGGTGTAGATGTTCTCATACCAAGGGGATTTAGGACCAACAATACATACAAGCTCAAATGAAGGGATGTCATATACAAGGACCAATATACGATACCAAGAACACACAGTGGGTCACATTTTGTGGCATATCTACAAGAGAAGCAATGATGGCCGTAACATGGGCAACTTTGTTGTTATCTCTTGGAATCTATTCAATCTCTGTAAAATATTTCTTGAAGTCATCAACCATATGATTATAAGGCAAAAACTTGCCATCTTTTGTCTAATAATCATTTTGTTTGTCAGATGACCAATTGGGAATCACCAAAAACTTGAAGCTCCTGAATTCTCCATTGAAATATAATTCTCATTACTATAGTAAGTGCCTCATATTCTGCTATAATTGTTTGTGCAAGGAAATGTCAACCTATAAGATTTTGGAATGCAATCCCCTTGTGGCATGTGAAAAAAAGAATTTTGTCTTCTGCTCCATGTTGTGCAAATGATCCATCAAATTATAGCTGCCACAATCTTGAAGTTGTGATGACTAGGATAGATTCATCTAGAAAGTCACAAGTCAATGTGTGATCATCGATCATAGGTACATTTGTGAGTTGATTTGTAATAGCTTTTCCTTTTATGGCCATGGTGTGATTGCTTGTAGATGTTATTTTGGAATGAAGGGATGAAGCCTCTTTTATCAAGGTCATCCTAAGAATGGAAGGTTTAGATTAAGATATTAAAAGATGAATGATTGAGATCACATAGATGCAAGAAAATTAATAAAATTTGAGGGTAGGTAAAGATGGAGGGAAGAGATTAAGAGGTGAGATTAAGGAACACTTTAATAATTACTTCTTAAAGATTTCGCTAAAGATAGACATTTGTCTATCCGACAAATCAACCTTAATGGCATGTCCATTTTAAGTTGCCCGAATCCTCTAAAAAAATTAGAGACAAATGACTCAAACCCATTTGTAATCTTCCTAAATAGCCAACTCCAAACTATCACATCTTCTTTAGGATCATTTTTCGAGAGACACTATCTCATAATCTTGCACTGTGCCACCCATCCCATCACCCACATAATTTTTTTGCGATAATAACTCTCACGATGTTTATTAAGCAATGCCACATGAATTCCAACTAATTAAGATTATCAATGCCTATGTGTTGGCCAATTTAATGACCAACACATCACCATCTCTTTATCGATCCAATTGCATCATGATTTAACCCGATTGATCAGAGGATAGATTTACCAAACAAATTTATTGTGGGGGTACTGCACATCATCCAAATAGTCCCTCAGGGTATACTCCCATATATCACACATCAGAGTAGCAATGGATCATTATTACTACTCTGTTTGATCACCACTAACTCAACCAAATAGAAATATAAGCTTCCCTACTTCTAGAAGTTGACATGACATTCACGACTCATCCAATTGCCCTCTTTGGTAACTCATTTGTCACCCGGTTGCCCTCATGATAAATGTGTGTGATTTTAAATTCATTGAATTTCCTTATTATCTCATGAAATGGTATAATCCATCTCCCCAATTTCCAGTTAGGAATCGAATTCTATTGGATCACATATAGTGTTATTAAAGTGTCACCTTCCCAGTGCAGTCGGGTTACCTTGACTTCTAGTCCATGTTTTAGGCCTAAAAGGGTCACTCAAAATTCTGCAATAAAAGGGCCTTCTAGAGTTACCTCTCGATGCACCATCACAATTAAATTTTACCCATCCTTCCTTTGGCTCCCTCCAAACCACATGCTCCCATGATTATGAGGAAGATCAACCTTCCTATGCCCATTAACATGGATTATATATGTTATTGTTATTAATATATAATTATTATATGAATATTAACCCTAACTAAACTATCTTTTAGTGATTCATTCTTACATGTGAAATATTTATTACTCTGTAAAGACTCAAATTTTCATAAATAATATTTACAGAAATTCTTCATAGTTTTCATAAATAAATATAAAATTTAATAATTCCAAGATAATACATTAGAGTTAAAGATATGATAATTTCTCTATCCAAGTTTTTTTACAATTGTGAGACCATTCTGGTTGATTTCACGTACAAGTGACCCTTAAGGTTAATATTACATCACATATGAGATGACCATTAGGTCGATAATACATGAATTACAAATATAATGATACTATAAAATTTGGTCTCCAGTCATCGTAGACTCCTCTCCATCTGCTCCTGTGAGACAAACATATGGTCTAGGTGCTTTTCCACCTAGCCAAGAAACAAATGCTTCCCCGATGCTCTTAGATTACAAAGAGCTCTCAACACTTGCATGAGGCTCCCAACAAACTAGAACCATCAGGCGAGATGAAACCTTAGTGCAACATGAAAATATTAAAACTAACATATCACATATTCATGCATACCTAATTTTCATGATATAACAGGGAGTAATAAATGCAAATCAACTAGTATCATATTGATTTCAATAGTACTTTAGTTAAATTTTTATGCCGACTACCAGCAAGGAAATCAATTGTCAAGATTTACCCTTCCCCGTTTCCCATATTCAACACTTGTCCATAACATACTTAATTCCACACTAAGAACAGAAAACCACCCCTCCTAGTAATCACTTAATTAATAAATAACTACTTTTTATAGTGTTCATTAAAAGAAAAGTCATCTTCCCTAAGATCTTGTGGTTGCTTTTGAAATTTTCACAAAATTTTCAAGCACTTACTATTTGACTAAAATTCAACATATATGACTTTTACACTCAAACATTTGTTTATGTAAGACAAATATCAATCAAGACAAACTTTGATACTATTCTTCTACTAAATTAAAATTTCATACCTCCAAAAAAGAACTATTTCATATATGTTTCCTTCCTTTAATTATCATTTATCACATATTGTTTCAATAATTATTCTTAACTTTACTTCTTGTAGGGGACTCAATAAGTAATACAATGTCTTTCTTATTTCCATCTACTTAGCTCACTCAACTATATACTATGTAAGCAATGAAATTCACATTACAAGAATAATAACCATGTTTTTATATTGTCATAAAATACTTAATATATAGAAAGGTAATGACAACTTTCTATACATCCACCATGTTATTTTTATAACTTGATTATTTTTGAAGTAAATTATTGGATTTTGGTTGTTACTATAATTTGAGCTACTGTTACCTAAACAAAAGAAAAAGAATCAAATAAATCTAATCCTAGTGATTGTAAATAGACATTATGATTTTTTGCAAACTCGACACACACAATATTATGTGTTGTGCAGGTTTGACTGTCAATCCTAAATCAATCTAGGGATTTGTTTTAGTTTTCCCCAAAATCTAGAGGAAGCATATACAAATTTTTGCATTCTAAGAACAAGGTACAGACCAAGGATATAATGTCTTTTATCACAAATTAAGCATGCAGAGAATCGATTCAGTCTAGCACTTGTAATTAATTAAGACCATGTGAGTTTCACAAGAAATATGTCAAACAAATGTTTTGGTAAATAAGAATGTGAACTTGAACCCCGTGATAGTCTCCTATGGTTTGTAGTAGTAGCTCGAGGTGTTTAGACAAAATGTTCCTAGTGAAACCAAGGTTAGTTGCATACTTTAGCATGATTAAGTAAGAATCTATAGCTACGCATAGTAGGCAAAGGAAGATACTAGATGACTGATAAATATAAATATAAATACAAATACAAATACAAATATAAATACAAATACAAATACAAATACAAATATGAATGAATGATCAAAGTAAGTTTGGCATGATCAAACCAATTTCTCGTCTAGTGGTCTCTCAAGAACTCACTAATAATCGACTACTTGTTAAGCAGCCTGTAACATTCTCAAAATTTAAGTCTATATTAAAACAACAACTACAAGTTTAAACACAATATAAAAAGAATGATTTTCAAGTCCGAATTTTGAAATATCTTAGAAATATGTTACAGGTCATACCCAGATAAAGACTCAAAGGTTGTTTCTTGCTTGATCATAGCCTGGCATAGCAACCGTGTATAAAATATTCACCATCCACCACTCCTGCGACTGTACAAGCTCGGGTTGGATAATCTTGATATGTATAATGAGTATTTTTTTTTATATTTTGTTACTGTAAGGAGACTCAATGACATGCGCCTGGTATGACAGAGTGTGATTTGGATAAGGCCGGTACAACATCATTCTCTGTAAAACCAAACACTCTCAAGACGTTGTAAGAAAATAAAATCAGGAATGGCGCCTTAACAATCTATTAGTGTGGCATGGAGTGAAGGAAGACATACTGAAAACGCATTCTATCAATGGAATGGTTTTCTTACAAATGTAGCGAAATTGAATGGAAACCTATGATAAAGATTCTTCAATATGTCTTTTGAACAAAACTTCTAACACTAACAACCTCAATTTCTACAGAATAACACCTCAAATATATCAATCATACAAGGATGTGGGCGAAACCTGGATGTTCGCTGAGACCTGTGGCCCAATGGCTAACGTTGTCTCCTTCTTGAGCAGTTCTCCCTTTTTGCAGATTGATTTTCACAAAGAACAACTTTTGTCTCCTCCTCTCCCACGGACATCAAGTCCCTCCTATATTTTTCCTTCCAAATTCAACACATGTTCCATTTTTTACTATGTGCCAGTTTCGTTTCCCTAAATGGTGCGCATACTGACAGTAGGTGGCTGTTTTTTCTTATTAAACTCATAATTATCTCGTTGATTTCAACTCCCACTGCATATTAGTCATTGCAAATTTTTTGTCTCCACTAAGTTATGAATTTTGCATATGATACAATTACCTTATGTTTCTATGGTGCTGGTTAATTCTATTTTCTGCTTAAATTTAAACAGTTAAGTGTTCCCATGCAACTTTAAAATTGTGAAAAAAGGGATAATTTAGAATCTTTCCCTAATTTGATGGAGCAGTTTTTGTGTAAGAATTAAAAATAAGCCATGGAAGAAAAGGGGGCTGGAAATAAGCACTCACTGCTTATTAACAAAAGTGTCACATGGCTCCACAATTTGCTCTCCCTCTTTTTTTTAGATTTTATTTCCATTTTGTTTTTCAAATTTTAAGTGCACAAATTAGTATTAATACTATTAATATGAAGTTAAAATGTTTTGTTTAAAAATAAGCAGCAAAGATAAATATTCATGGGGCCAACTGCTCCACAAATAATTCCTAAAAATACCGCATGGGAACATGTCCTTAGAATTCTCCCATACGTCTCCTATATGAAGACGAGTCATAAAAGCGTACCATAACACATGCATGTTCATTTCCTTATTTTTCATTAATGGATTTTAATTTAAATTAACTTAGCAAAAGAGTGGAAGGAAGGACACTTCACAATTTCTTTGTTTTCTTCCCTTTCATTTCCAAAGTAGTAACATAGATTAATATATTCTGCTATACATGCATAATCAAAATATTATTTAGTCTAATAGAGTGAGACAAATCATTATAATCATGCATTGAAATCAATCTAGGTGTGTGCCCCCAAGATAACCCCTGTCTGAACACATGTTCATCTTTGGCACCCTGTAGAACTCATAACTCAAAAGAAACATCAATAGGTCAATCCTCATTAAAAAAAAATGGGTCATTATTAATGCGATTGCATCATAACATTATTTGCAATTTTTAATTTGATACAAAATATTTATCATTCATTTTGCATTTCAAAAAAGAAAAAAGAAAAATACATGATAATTTAAGCATCCCCATCATAGTTTAATTTAAAACACAAAACTTATAATGCATTCCAGTTAAACATTTGAATTAATCCAAGATATCATTTCAAGTTTTATTCTAAGTAATTATCCATGCCCAAATTATTTAGTAATAATTAAGTTTATAAAATTCGGGTTGTGAGATACTTGTTAATTATATTCACATAGATGATGGCATTCTATTGATTTGTGAATTTAAATTATATCTAAATTTATTAATTCAAATTTTTGTCGCATATTATCAATGACAAAGCTTTTGTATCTAAAAAGTTTGGGATATTACTAAATGAGATACAATTCCCTCTTTTGCTCTTGGATATTACATGTTCACATGTTTTCTTCTGGATTTGATTGTGTAACTTTTTTTAAAACAATTGAGTGTGATTTCCCTCTTTTGTTCCCCCTTATGTTCATACATGTGCAAATTGAGAGTGATTTCTCTTACCACAATTATAATTTTTTGCTTTAGATCTCTCATGACGCATTGAATTACATATTTCCTTAGTATTCCTATCACCTATCTTCTTCTTATGAATATTATTGTCTATTTGAACGCATCATTTTGAAACATTTAAAAAACATAATTGTATCAAATATACAATTCACATGCAAAATAAACAAATGACATAGTATTATATGGTTTTTATAGTCAAATCAAAATTTTCAAATTCCTAGCCCACCAAGAACTCTTCATACTAACCAAATGCACTACAAACACTCACAACTAAATACATATTTTTAAAGTTGTCTTCATCTATTTAAGTAATATATCAATAATTTTGATTCTCATATTCTCTTCTTTCCAAAGAGCAGAACTGTTATTCTTTACTCTCCAAAGAGCAAAACTGTTATGTCAGCATTTAATTTTTTAAAGTAAAATAATTTACCTTTAATATTTTATTGAAAATAACTTAAAAAAATAATTTAAATAATTTAACTTAAATCATGGTTGACCTTAAACCTTCGATGAAAAAACCCCAACGGATTGATTTCTGAGGTCTGATCTTTCCCCGGGAATAAATAAACAAATGCGGCCCAAAATTCGGAGGCCTGAGAAAAGAAAGCTGCCCTTCCCAAGCGGCCATGCAATTACTTCACTCGATCTCTGTTGGCTTTTCCCTAATTCGTTCTAATATTCATGTAACATTAAAATTGTCAGAGCAAGTATTGATTTGTAAAATAAACAATGATAGACAATGGGGAGGACGTGGGCAAGAGTTCGAGCTCGGCCCCCGCCAGTTCATCCACCAAGGAGGAGATACGAACAGTTGCTCATAAGATTGCAGCGCAGCAGGCGCAGATTTCTAGGGCAGGCGTCTGGGGAGTTCTCACCGCAATCTCCGAAAAAGCGCGCAAACGCTCCCAGGTATGTGAAATCCCCAATTCTTTAAGCACCCAGTGCAAAATTAAGGCTATCAATTTTCTTGTATAATTTTATTTTGGATGGGATTAAGGGAAGCCTATTACTGGGTGTGGTGCAAGCTTGGGATGCATTTTAAAGATTAGTAAATATAGCTATATGCGTGAACTTGAGCCATAATAAATTTCGCAACGTTGCAAGTGTCTGATGAAGTTATGTGCTGGCTTGTTTGGATGGGTGATTGGTAGTCAACCAAGCTCGTATTGTCCTTATTATTCTCTACGATCCTTGTGGAGTGTCCCTCTTTCAGAGAGCGTTCCTTTTTTTGTTTCAAATTGGTAAATCGAGGGTTGCAGAAAAATGAGCTATTGGAACACCAATGTTGGGCAATGTCCAAATAGGAAGTATTAATGCACTTACAAGAGCGTGACCAGCGGTTTTGGGGGAATTTGTATGCAGGTCATCATTGTCGTAATTCTCCATCTTTACCACATCTCAGAGTGTATCCCGTGGCTATTACACTTAAATCTCTTTTGCATCTGAGGCTACTAATTCTAATCTTGCCTGTAAATTTGTTAACACGAGGATACAAACTTGCTTCGGTAATGTAAATTTCTGATCATTTTTGCCATTGGGCGGTAACCAAAAATATCATTTCTAGGACACCATGGTTTATTGCAAATGGATATCCTAAACTTGTTACCTAGGAAGGAGATTGTTTATTTGGAAAGATATACTATTATTGGTATATGCCCCAGTAGCAAAAATATTTCTTTGGAATAACTTGGCAAATAAAATTATATGAGAGTTCTTCAATCTATTGGGAAACAATTGTCAAATAAAAAAATACAGACAAATAGAGAAAAAATTGCCGTTTTTTTAATTATATGCCAAATAAAGATCATAGAGACAGAAATGAAACAAAACGAGTGTACCCTAAGAATTATATTAAAGTAATATTGTATTAGCTTATAATGGTCATTTAAGTCGTGTAGTTAGTTTTTAGTAACTTCTTATTTTCTAAGTCAGTCAGTTAGTATTTAGAATCTTTCTATCATGTCTTCTGTTCTCGATTGTTTCCATTATGGAAAAATCTTATGTAATTGCTCATATAAGGAGTATTCCTCTTCTTTGTTTATAGAACAATCAATTATCATTTCATGTTATCACTTATCAGAGCATAGGTTCTTTTTTTGGCAAATTTTTTAATAAAAAAATTTGTGGTCTGTTTACCATGAAATTTTGAGGAAATTTCTGTAAATTTTTTGATTGGTTTTTTTAAAACAAAAATTATGGTTTTTTTTTTTGGCGGAATTTTTTATAGAATAAAATTCATGGTTGTTTTTGACCTAGTTCTGATCGTGGTATTTTTTTTAATCGTTTTTCACATGATTTTGTTATAAAAAATCGTAGGCATTTTATCTGGTGTTTTTTTCGTGCAAAGGTTTTCTGCAAGCCGAAAAAAATTGCCCTTTTTTTAATTTCATGCCAAATAAAGATCATAGAGACAAATGAAACAAAATGAGTATACCCTATGAATTATGGATTTTGTTCATTCATTGAGATTACCGTCTTGCCAAAAACAATGCATAGTACTGTACTACTGTAATGTCCCTTTTTAAATGCCCTAGTTTTTTGTCCTAAAATCCTACTAGGGTTAGGAACATGTTGATGTGTTTTTCATGCACATCAAACACAGAATAAAATACCAAGGTATCTTATCCTCTCTTGAACAAAATCTTCCCGAATGCTAAACTATGTGATCAATTGGAAGACTCCAAGGTTTCGAAATGTCAGGTCTTGACTCGTGGATAAGCTCAATGGTTGATGTGATATTGCTAGAATCACAAAGGACTTACGTTGTACATGAATGCTTGAATACTTGGACATTGTTGAAACTCGGGACTAACTCATCTAACAAAGAAAGATCAAAAGGAAAGGGTTTAGAGAGTCTAATCTAATCCTTAGGAATGTAGGATGTAGTGAATGACTTGGTGAGACTCTACTAGACTTTGCTTTTACATCAATGAACAACTCCACAAAGCTAGTGCAATTTTCTAAGGTAAAGTTACAGATGTTCAAATTACTACCATGAACATCAATACCATCAAGGCAATGCATACCAATGGACGAGCACTAATTGAAGTTAAGTTCAATTCATATTCCAGTTGATTCCCAACAGAGGGTGGGGATCAGCAACCCATAAACCTTGAGGGTATAGAAAGGTAAGGGCTTGGATCTATAAACTTTGAGGGAACCTATGGTATTTTGGTCTCTAAGCGCTTTGGTAACATACACATCCTCCTCTTCCTTAAAACTGAAGTAGTAACAAAGGTTGACATTTGGAATTATGAATGATAAAATTATTCATCTAGTATGATAGAGTTAATTATCTATTGTGGTAGATGAACAATTTACTTAGTAGCAAATTGATTGATTGAACTATGGAATATCACCTATTCGATTCATGTTAAGATAGATTTGTCTCCTAATCAACTTAGTTTAAGTCATAAGTATATTGATCTAGCTCAATTATGGTTAAAACAAGCCCAAACCTAGTAGGGGACATTACAGTCCACTAGCATATTATTTTATTTCTTGTAGGCTAAAGGGGTAAGGTTAGGGAAATAATATAATAATATAACTTAAGTTGTGCTAGTAACTTTATATTATATTTATAAAATATTAAAGAGATAACTTATGTTTTATTATTAAAGAGGGTCCAACATTAAAAGGTGCTTCTAGAAAAGGTGGCCAATGTAATGTAAGTTTAGAAAAGACATTTTTTAGTCACTTATAGAATAATGTGGGGAATAATTTTTAAACTAAAAAGAGGTTTATAAAAGGTGAGGCTGGGCATAGAAGAAATTATCCATTTGATGAAATTAAAATCCCTTTCCGTGAGATTGGATGTTTGTTTATCTTCTTGACTGAGGATGAAAACTCTCCAATCTTTGATGGCGATTTCACCCTGAGATCAGAGTAGTGCTAAAAGTTCGCAAGTTTTCCCAGTTTTAGTTGTTTGGTTTGTTTCTAGATTATGTTTTGTGTTGAAGATTAAGTTCCATTTGGATATATCTTTAGTTTCAAAATTTGTAATTGCTTGCATCTTTGGTTGTGCAGTTTGTTGCAAGCATGCTAAAATAATTTAATATTCTAGACACTGTATACTCTCACTCTACCCTTTCCATTAGCTCGGTGATCACAGAGTGCTAGATTTTATGCCTTTATATTGAGAAGTTGTCGAGTGCTTAAAATGTCTAGTTTGGGACATTGTAGAGAGTGGCACTATATAAAGATGTAGAAGTTGCTGAGATATACAAGGCTACATTCTGAAGAACCGTCCTAGATCCAAATTTTGAGGTTATTGTGTGTGAGTTTGGTAGCTTCATTAGCTCATAGAATTACAATCTTAGAACTCTCTGAGACAATGACAGAGACGCTCAGACATGATGGTACCTCCACGAGGAAGGTTCGATTTACCTCCAACTTCTTGCAATCAAAGTTTCAGAAGTAATTACTTTTAATTTTTTAACATTCTTACTATTCTTTTGTAGCTATATATGTTTTATAATTAAAGACGTTGTATTGAATTTGTCTCCAATGTCAGAAAGGTTAAAGGATAAATTGGCAAAATAAACCACATAGAGGGCCTTACCTAGATCAGCAGATGCAAATTACAAAGCCATTGAATATCCTAATTGATTGGGTTCAATCCAATATGATCTTGCTTTGTCAACCTCTCATTCTACCCCCGAAACTGCTCTGAAAAAAAATAATCGTGGGTAAAAATGAAGGTCGAAATGCAAAAGAAATCAGAAAAAAGCACAAATTATAAGTTTTGGGCATGTCAAGTTCATGATTAAATCATGAATTTATCATGTCTCAAAAAATGCATCCAAGTTCATAAAAAATTGGTGAACCGAGCCGACCCAGATCAGCATATCCTCCAAGTGTCAATTTATCATCACTTTTTTGGCAATTTCTGCTTCATTGATTTTGATATTTGTTAGATAGTTTTTGGTTTTATGATATGGACCTACATCCATTAAGGCTGGGCTATAGCACAAATGTCACTAGCAAGCTTTGACTCAGGTCTTGCTGGAGATGGTGGAGATTTGTACAACTGTTGTGTTTGGACTTTGGGGCTCTTGATACATGGGTTATGGAAAGGACATGTTTTTATTTATTGACAGAAGTATCATCAGTATTGAAAAGTTCTTAAGATCTTGTTATAGCCTCTAATGGGTTGATGCTTCTATTTTATTGCATGTTTTCTTTTAAGTAGTAATGAACATCTTCTGCTGAATGAGGTTTTTGGACTTCAGGGTATGCATATTTTTTTGCATGGCAATGAACATTTTCTTGGCCGCACAGTGAAGGAGGCAAGCTGCCAGTTTGAATCCCAAAATGTCAGTGGCAGGCACTGTAAAGTTTACAGGAAAAAGGTGGTTCTTGAAAATACTGACCAATCAGATGGCATGTGCTATTCTGTCTTTCTAAAAGATTCCAGGTATAAATGCATCTAGTTCTTGAACTGCCAACCATTCAATCAATATCTGTTCTATTTGATCTCTAAATGTCTGAGTGAATGTGTAGCTCAAATGGAACTTATCTTAACTGGGAAAAACTGAAAAAGGATTCTCCTGAAGCACAAATTCAACATGGAGATATTATATCTTTGGTTAATCCACCAGAACATGGTAAGATTGATCTAAAGCTTATTTTCATGGTTTATTTAATTATGAAATATTTTAAATCTTGAAATGATTGTCGCATTTGTCCTTTTAGTTTAAAGTGAAGTACAGACTATGCTAAGTAATCCATCTTTTAACTGTATGTTTTGACTTGTATGGATAGCTTATGCATAAACTCTTACATGAATGGCATATTCAGGACTAAATAGTATTGTCACTGCTCTTTTCATTGGCATAAGCTGTTTTTGTTATAAAGTTGAAATCAGAGTTGTAGAGAAAATATATCCATAAATATGGAGCTGAAACATTTCTGATTTATTGCATGTGAGAAATGCCCGTTTTGAATAAGTTTGAAATTTGATCTAGAAACTAATCAAATTTAGATTCAATAGCTTTATTCATCATAAATGATAAGTGAGATAATGCATTTTGATTTCTTAATTTATTTAAGCTTGTTTATCATGAATGCATTATATATCAGAAGTTTGAAAAAACATTTTTTCTAATTAAAGAATAATACTTGTGAAATGCTGTTAGGACTGTGTCTGCTGTGTCATCCCTGGAATTTGGAAGCTTTCTCAGATGTTGCCAGAACACGTTCCTCAGTTTTTGGGTCTCTATGTCCAAGAAATATTGGATTTAGTTTATGTTTATGCTTCTATTTTATTTTTATTTTTACTATCCTTACATTATGGCATTGGTTTTCGAACTTGGTAAACATTTATAGAATCTAGATTTGTTTCTTGTAGTATTATGTAAATAGTGCAGTGATGCTTTAATGTTTTTTTTTTTCGCTTTGAGGTGTGATTGTATTTAGAGGCTAGAATTGTACGACAATGGCATCCACGTTTGTTGATCTGTATGATTTTTTCCAGCTAAACAAATCTTCTTTTCTGAAACCAATATTTTGATTATTTTCTAGTTTTGCCATACTCAATTTGAATAACCGCAGGGATATACTTGATTCATTTTAGAGTGTTTATCCTACAAATTATTTTTATCATTTAAAACCATTAAATTTGTTGCTAGTTGGTCAGTTCCAGTCTGCATGCATTGATATTTGTAGATGATCGCTGATCATTTTGTTTTTTTCTATAGCTTTTCTGTAAAATAGACAATATGGGCTGCATTTTATATGTTGATAAGTTGGTTTTTTAGTTATCTATGATTGGCTGCTCTCTGATTACATTTGACAGTCTTTGACCAATTATATTATTCTACCTCAATTAAGAACTCATCCATCTCTTCTTGATGCCCTTGGATGATAGTTTTGTAGAAAGCCAACTTCTCGGCCATATCCTCTTATACACATTAACATGGGGACGGATTAACATGAATAACACACGATCTGGATTTTGGAAATAGGGTGAGCATTGTGACAATTGCTTCTTCTTATTGCGAGGTCACAACCCCCTATAGAAAAATGCTTGCATGTCAAAGTCTCTAATATGGATTGATTTGTTTATGCTGAAAGAATATCTTACAGAGAACTTTCATCCTCTTTTTCACTTGTTCTATGGACAGCTGCACTTGTTTTAAAATATACTCAGTTTTGTTGTTTACTTTTGTGTGGTGTATTGTACTCAATGGGTAGTTATATTAAATGATTTGACCTATATGTGTAGCAGGGGCACAAATGGCTATTTTCTTCTTCCTTTGATATCTTGGTTTCTTCTAGGGCTCAAAAGTTCTTGATCTTTGTTGGGTATGTCTTGGTCAATGGTTAAAATAATAAGAGGCTTATATTTTTTTCTTTTTTTCTTTTCAGAAAATGCCTTTGCTTTTGTGTTCCGAGAAATCAGGCAAGAATTATCATCTCATCTCCAAAATTCAAAGCTCAATACACCAGCAAAAAGGAAAGCTTCTGTTGCAGGTTTATTTCTTTACTTCTTATTCTCAGAAATATTGTCAAAGAGTTATATTTTAAGCATGAATGGCATAATTGGATTTGTAGAACAATTACCATGGTGATATCATTAAGTTTTTCATAGAATTTTATTTAACCTTATGAAAGGTCATCGTTCACATGCATAATTTTTGTCAAACTAATTCTTTTCCCTTTTTCGCTTTTACACACCATTAGAATAGCTAAAAACTCATACACTGAAGTTAAATGCTATTTTAATGGCATAAATACTGATTAAATATAATCTACCATGCTCAAATATTTAAGACAAAGGTACATTTTATGAAAAATTTACAGAGTTATTCTGTTTATATCTATGTTACCCTGAGTTTCTAGGACGGGGGGACAGGGAAATGGGTTTCCAGGAAATTTTTTTTTCCCTGGAACAGGGGACTGCAGGGTAAGGCTATATATATATATATACATGGAAATCTGAAATTTATATAACATTGTAACACAGCAAACATTCATCATAGCAACATAATAACATTTATAAATTAGAATCTAGATTCTAATTCTAAAATCATTGAATCAGACACTTCATATTCTTCTTTTTCCCTCTTTTTCCTTGCTTAGACCAAAATCAAAACGAAAATTTAAAAACCCTTTCGCCTTTCACACTTCACGTCTTCACTAGTTCTGCCAAGATTTTTTTATTTTCTTTACAACTAAGTATGACTTTTATCGATATCATATGATATTGATATAATATTATATCGATATCGATAATATGGTATCGATAGCTAAGTAAAAATAAAAAAAATGTAATTGCTCAATTTCTTTTGATAGTAATAATTATTAAAAATAAAAAAAATTAATCACTTTCTATTAGTGATTTTCATTAAAAAAAAATTTAATTGCTTTCGTTAATAATTTTTATAATTTTTTTTTTAATTGTCCCTACCGCCGGAAATGGCCATCCATCCCCAAGACGGTCAGGGGACAACTTAGGTGTCGTCCCGGGGATGGTCAACGGTCCCTGAAAAAAGGTTGACCGTTTACAAGTTTTTGGGACGGTTTCCAAAATTTTTTGGGGATTGGAGACGGCTTGGAAACGTTTCCGGCCCTCCCCAAGTCCCCGAAACGGTTTCCGTTTTCGGAACGTGTGCCTTTAGGTTGGAAATGCGTTTCCGGGTAACACTGGTTTATATTGTTGATGAATTCTTTTGGAGGTTTTAATTACACACCTAGTAGGCACAATAAGAGTATGATATTATTTTTTGATTATTTTGAAAAAAGGAAAGATTATTGTATATCAATAAAGAAGAGGTGTACAATGTTGTGTACGCCTGCCGAATACATCAGGTTATTGAAAGACAGTTCAAGGGCTGATACAAAAGTACAAGTCTGCTGGGAACAATACAAACAATTTCAATGAAGCCATTCTTTACACCTGTTGCTATTTGTTGTATGCATATGATTTTTTTGTGATGTGTCAAATTCCAAAGCTAAAATTTGTTATTTCCCTAAATTTAAGTTGCCAAATTGGCATACTTACCTATTGAGTTAGGGTACGGAATGTCTCGAAAATGGAATCAAACTTGAAACACTTGCGAAATTAGTTTTTTAAAATTTTAAACTCTGCCTCCGCTCAACACAATGCAGGTTTCGGAGTATTAGAATATTGTAATGTTTCTTTAATGGTCATTTTAGTCATCTTAGTCCTCTTTAGTTAGTTTCTATTTTTCAGCTTTTGTTTAGGATTGTTTCTTTTAGAAACATCTTCTCTTGTAAATTCTTTATATAGAGCTCTCACTCTATTGTTTAATAACATCGGATATTTTAACATGGAGGACAATGGATATATTATTTAAGTGAACAAAGAGTTGCAAATGAGGTGTAAATTGGAAAATTTGATTGGAAATTGAAATTTGGAGAGTTTCAAGTGCAAGGTACATTGTCAATGAAAATAAAATTGTAAATCTATTTTTTTTTCTTTGGGTACGGGTATGGGTGTGGATTTGCGGGTACAACAATTTTTTTTTCTTTGGGTACGGGTATGAGTATGTCCATATATATATGTATGTATGTATGTATGTTCAAACATCAAAATTATAAAATATGCAACAAATTATCTAGTAGTAAAGTATTTCAAATTATGTATTTGAGAGTGAAAGAGAGAGATACATTCTTTTTATAATTCTATTACAATAACTTGTTATAATTTTAAATAAATAATAATATAAGTTCAAAATTCACAAAATGTCTAGTAGTAAAATTAACATTTTAAAATACAAAATGTGATTTTGAATTGAAACTTTTAAAATTAACTAGAGAGCCACAATTTTATGATGGGAACATGAACTTGTGATGTAATCACACAAAACCCGCTCTTTTTTGTTTTGCTTTTAGTTTAGGGTTTTGTCTTCAATCTCTCACATCTGCAATTGAGTCAAGTTTTATGAAATTTGGAGGAGTCATCAGAGTCAAAAAGTGAAGGAGCGGTCAAAAGAATGTTTTAATGCTATGGATGGTGGTCTCAGATAGGCCGAAGGAGACCCCCTCTTTTTTTGTTTTGCTTTTAGTTTAGGGTTTTGTCTTCAATCTTTCACATCTGCAATTGAGTCAAGTTTTATGAAATTTGGAGGAGTCATCAGAGTCAAAAAGTGAAGGAACGGTTGAAAGAATGTTTTAATGCTACGGATGGTCTTAGTTAGGCCGAAGGAGTAAAATCACAATTTCCCGGGGTCAATTTTGACAACTTCCTATTTTTTAGGAAATTTGTTTTTTTGCTTTTATCTAAATTTAGAAAGTTTTGTTTTTAGCATTTTGGGGCCAATCCGGAAACCTACTTTTTTTCTAAAAATAGAAAGTTTTTTTTTTGGAAAGTTCTTTTTTTTCTTTTTTGAGGTCTTGGATTGTTTCAGGTTCAGGAAAAGTGTCAAGTCAAAAGAATTCATCCAGAATGCACCAAGTATGAAATAAATTTTGAATCCAGAGGATAATTTTGAAAAAGTTGATATCCAGGGTTTGCATAAGGTCTGATTCTGATTTTCAGAATCCTTTCCAATCTGATTTTCACTCCACGAGGTCCTAATTCCATGGTGTTTAAAGTTTTTTTAAGTCTGATTTCGAATTCTGGAAAATTTCTGAGTTTAATTTTGTGTTTAAAGAATGAGCTTAGGGTCTGATTTCATTCAAAACAGACAGAGGTTCAAAATTTTCATAATATTCTGAGTCTGATTTTAATTTGCAGAAGTATTCTGTTGACGTGTATTTTGTACACAATCATACACAGAATAAAATACCCAAAGGCATCTTATCCTCTCTTGAATAAAGTCGCTAACTGCTGAAGATATCGCAAGAAGGATCAGTTAGGATGACTCCAATGTTCTTGTAAGTAGGGTCTCTACGTGTGGATAAGCACCAGTGGTCGTTGTGATTGCTGTGTCATCAAGGGGCCTTACGTCGCCGAAGATTTTTCCTAAACTAAACAAACTTTCAAAAAATGCCAAAAGAGTAGGGTTTGCGAGAGGTCTAATCTAATCTAACCCTAAGAATGACTTAGTGTGGACAAGGCTTGGTGAGATTCTACCAACTTCAATATTGCCATAAATTAACAACTCAATTGAAATTGATGTGATCTTCTAAGGTAATAAATGATTTTTCAATACATCAAAGATCAAGGACACTACCACGAAGGTACATATCCAAGATACAACAACGATTGAAGGTTTAAGCGATTCAAGTATCTCCAGTCGACCACGCAAGGCGTTCCTACAATCAGCAAGAAGCTAGTGGTTTGGAAAGCGAATCCTACCAAAGATCAAGTCCAACACTTTGTCCTTCGAATTAACACACTACTTTGATTGAGAATGATTCAAGAAAAATGAACAACCATGAAGATAACCAAGATAATTGCAACAAAACACCATAACTTCAATATTTCATTGATTTCAAAGCCATCATGTACAACAATTGTTTGAATTCCTTTCTCAAAGCTCAATCTTGCTACAAAAGTAAATTACTTCTAAACTCTCTAATTCTCTAATACATCAATAATTTCTAACTCTCTCTGATTTTTCTTAGTTCTAGTTTTCTTACTTCTCTCTGATTTTCTTAGTTCTAGTTTTCTAGCTCTAAAATGAAAAGAAATGAGGGTATATATAGCATCCTCAATTACAATGAACGGTCCAGATCGAAAGAAGATCAATGGCCAAGATTATGACACCTAACCCTAATTAGGGTTTTATTACAAAAGTTCCCCTTTTATTGCACAACATTAAATGCATAGCCAATTATTAAATTTGGCACGAAAATCTAGGAGACATAAACCAATGACAATTAAGGTGCCATGTCATCTATAATAACCTCTCATCTAGAATCTTATTCCCTTTCCAATGCTCCTTTTTAGCATATGCAATGAATCTAGACACGATTCCTTCGATCTAAGCAATTGGAATCTCGGGAAGATTCTTCATTCTCTCTTCCAAGTGGATGACCTGATCAAATGCCTAGAGAAGAGCAGCGTCCCAACCAAGTTCAAGTTCCTTAGTCTTCTCAATCAAGAGCATGGTAGCAAACATCCGGTCCCGTTGCTCATCTGTGATAACATTAGCATCCTTGCAAAAGATGATTTTGACTTTATCCTCCAATTCCTGCAAATCCACATCTGTCTCAACTTCGATCTTCCTGCCAAGAATGGTACGCAGTACCTCAAATACTCTGTCCTGGATCGGGTGGATAACCTCCTCAACATGATTGCACCTAGTACTGATGTCCTCGAAGAGAACTTCCTTCATCTGGAGTAAAGTTGACCACTGAAGCAAACTATGAGGTCCTCCATCCATTATCTTTTCCTGTGCCAGGACCTTCCTTGATGTTTGTCTGATTACTTGCAAGACAGGAATGATAACATCTTTAGTATGAGCAAAAGCAGCTACAGTTATCATCAAGTTGTGGATGACCTCAAGAACCTGAATAGCTCGGTGAATGGTCTGCATCATCCTTGTTGCAAATTCCATGGCGACCGTATGAGATTTGTCAATCCATGAGCTCATAAGGTGGACTAAACTCCTGACTCTCTTTGCCTCACCAATTGATTGAAGGGGAAGTGCCTGTACGGGTGATCTTGCTGGATCCTGACGTCCCAAAGGTTGATTGAGATGGCTGAAGTATGTTCTCCATGCACCAACCTCTCTCTCAAGCTTTCTATTTTTCTCCATTTCTTCCCTAAGCTTATCTTTCAATGCCTCAAATGAATCGGTGGCATCATCTAGTGTCTGCTCGGCTGTGAGTGGACCAAGCTCAAATGTCTCTACATCATATTCTTCTGCAAGGATCTCACCTTCATACTTGTCCACGGCCGGTGTAGCTATCTGCAATATTCTGGATCCAGTCTCATCTCTAATCATCTTGGACATCTTAGTAGCCTTCCTCTTCTCTGTCACTTCCTGGGAATGTCCAACGAGACTCTCCAAATCAATCACATTGTCCTCATCCTCGACCACAATTACCTTCGTTAATCTTTCCTTTAACCAATCCGGGATGGCAGATCTTGTTTCTTTAACCTGAATCTCCTTAAGCAATTCTTCTTTTCTGGGAGGAGATGTCACTTCGTTATTTTCCCTATCTTCATGCAACTCATTATCTTGGAGAGATCCTCCTGGTGACCTTTGAGATGCCTGTCCTTCTTTATCATTCTGCACCATTGATTCCATGGATTCCTCTATCTCAAATGTCCTCTTCTCCTGTTGAGAAGATGTGCCGGATGAACGATCTCGGTTGGCCTCTTGCTTCTTCTTGGAGGATTCCCTTTTCTCAGGTCTTTCTTTCCTCTTCAAGCCTCTAGGATGGAGATTGCCTTCACTTGCGCTTTGAAGGTTGCCTTCACTTGTATTTCTGGGATTAGGATTACCTTCGCTTACACTTGCCCCACCTTCAACTAGTCTCTCCTCCAAAGTGAAAGTCATAGCTATGCCCTGTTCTCTCAACTTTTGATGCTGCACATCAACCCATTTGCGAGTACAAGACAAGACTGGAGCCATCAAGGCATCTAGATCCACAACCTCGGGTTCATTCCAATCTAGCTTCACTGATTTGCTTTCTCGATCATAAGATGATTGAAGATGTCTGCCACTTTCCTGAGCTTGGTCGGCCACTCTGTAAATTTTGCATTTCTTGATGAAGTCCAAAGGTAATCTGGAATGCATTTTCCTTTTCACTTCAAGATCATCTAAGAGATTCATCATAAAATCTTCTATTTGAAACTCATGCTTATATTTCCTACCGACTGTCTCTTCTATATATCCATGTGGATCAAAGCTCTCTCTCAAAGCAAAGAATGAAAATGAATACAAAGCTAACTCCTTCTCTGCGTCATCCATGGCTAGAGCATTAGGACATACCTCAACTGAATTTCCTAATATGATAGGTACAGGAACTCCATTTCCATGTCTGTGTCTGAATGCCTTCGCATAAGCTGCCAACTGTCTAGTTACTTCAAGTAACACTATTCTGTCTGTCGGATATCTCGGCAACATGTATGGAGGTGAAGGACATCCATGAACTCTAATATAAGTAAATTTCGGAAATTGGATAAACCAAGCACCGTACCTCTTTACTAGCTCTTGTGCATCCTGTGATAGCCTATTGTGAATCCCGCCTTGCAACGTCCTGGTGATGTTCATCGTGAAGGTATCATTAACTAACTTGTAGTTACTTCCTGGTGGATGATGCAAGTGGACATAGGAATCACAAACTCTGACCTCACCGGGTCCTCTTCCAATCACTCCTCTGTGAGGTAGTCCTGCATATTCAAAGCTCCTGATTAAGGCATATATGACGTATGAACTCATGTGGAAAGACTTGGTAGCCTTCAGTCTCCTTAACTGTACGTCCAAGCAATGGCTAATCATTCTAGCCCAATGAATTGTTCCTTTTCCCTGAACTATCACTTGGATGAAGTAGAACATCCACTTCTCGAAATAGAAGGCTTGAGGGGCTCCTGTGACTCGGTTGAGCATTGTTATCAAATCTCTGTACTCCTCCTGGAAATCGATCCTATGTGGTGTGTTCGGGATCTTGCTCAGGCGAGGACGACTCTAAAGTAACCAATTCTTGTTGATGATGCTTAGGCAAGCATCTGGATCATCTTCGTACATGGACTTGGCTCCTTCTAAGCTTTTATAAATCATATCTTTATGTTCTGGTAAGTGAAAAGCTTCACTTATAGCCTCCTCTAAAAGATAAGCAAAAGTATCTCCTTCCTTGGACACGATCGTTCTGGACTGAGGATCATAATGGCGAGCACACTCGATCATCAACTCATGGCACTGGACTGCTGGAGGGAAGCCGACCGCCTTAATGATGCCACTTTCAATTATCCTCCTGGCGACAGGTGATGGCTTGCCAATATAAGGGACCTCTCGAAACTTCTTCGTACTGAAGTTGCCCAAGTTGGTATCTCCAATGTTGCTCCACTTAGACACGATCTTGGTCTCCAGTTCTTCGTTCTTTTGATCTTCTTTCATAAGAGCTGGACGACTGGTGGATGCTCCCGCCTTCGGGGTCGCCATCGTAACACCTACACAACATTTCATAATAAGTAATAGATTTTGCAATGTAAAACATAGATTAGAGATTAAATTTAGGAAACTTCATGATAAGTCTTTGAGTTATCATTTCCTAAATATGATCGAGCTACTGAAATTCAAAATTTCAAAATTCAAAATTTAAGGCTATGACGATCAAAATTCAAAATTAAGGCAAGGGATCACATCGCCATACCTTACTTGAGAGCTAACTCTAAAATGCGAAATTAAGAAATTCGCCTAGGCAAAAATCGGAGTTTGGAAGATTTGAACGTGATTCCCTTCAAACGAACGTCCTCCTTAGCAACTTCGCCACCTTTGGGGTCTTCGATGTCTTGATGGCAAGCTCGCTTCACTTGAAACTAAGTTCGCACTCCCCTTTGATGATGTTTCGCACCTCCTTTATGAAATTCGCACTTCTCCTAGTACTCTCCAAATCGCATGCAAAGGAATGTTCAAATGATGACTTGAAAATGAAATAATTCACCTCCCCTTTATAGGCGCTCACCCTCTCATTCACCTCTAGGCCGACTTGGTAAAATAAGGTAATTAAAAACAAATTTTAAATAAAATCAAGGGCCGACTTTATAAAATAAAGCAAATAAAACCCAAGCGCCCCAATTTTTATTTAAAATAATAATTAATTCATTTAATGCCTCCGTTTTTAATTAATTGGATTTTTTAAAGGCAACAAATAATTAATAAATGTTCATGCACAATTTTAAATGCCAATTTTAATTAAATATTTCAATTTTCATCGATCTTAGCATTTAATATAATTTGAAAAATGTCATTAGCGCCAAAATTTGGGAGATGAAAAATACAAACCATATCGCTCTGGTCCCTGGGAGAGGGACAGGAGCGAATTAGCATTTTAGCCTTGATTCTCTCGCCTTTTACGTTCAAAACAACCTTCTCCACGTGGAAACTGGCATCTTCGTTGGGTACCTCGAGCTTGATCGACTCAACTTTGTGGATAAATGCCTTTTAAGGTCAATATTGCCCTGGTCCCTTGGTGAGGGACAGGAGCGAACTTCGTGTTTCTCCTTGATCCTTGTTTCTTCGATCACCAGTCTTCATCACGAGGCAAGTAACAACGTTATCCCTTCATAGCACGCATAATTTACTTGTCTTTTACAAGGCACATTTGATGTTTGAATGATTTTCGCCCTGGTCCCTTGGTGAGGGACAGGAGCGATCCTTGTGTTCTAGCCAAAACTCGTCATCTCTTAACCTTAACTTCTCGTTCATGACCTTTCAAATGACATATTCGACCTTGTGTACCCTTGCTTGACATGATCTTGTGGGACGAATGATTGATTTAATTAATATCGCCCTGGTCCTTGACTGAAGGACAGGGGCGATATTGTCTCCTTGCTCAAGTTGATCACTTTTTGACGTTTGATTTCTCCCATATCACCTTCTCAAGAACACTTTTGCCCTTGTACAACCTTGTACGTCCTTGCCTTGACGCGATTTTTGAAAGAACTGGCTAGTGTAGTGAATATCGCCCTGGTCCTTGCCTGAAGGACAGGAGCGATTTTCGATGTCTTGGGCTCATCCTTGTTCCTATCAACTCTTAATTGCCTTCACAATGTAAAACAATGTCCTTTGATCCTTCTTGAACATTTGAAATGAGATTGACATTCAAAACTTAAGCACACCTAGAGATTTCGCCTTGGTCCTTGACTGAGGGACAGGAGCGAACTTGGGCATATAGTGCAAATCCTTCATCATATTGACTTGCAATTGTCTTTGAGGCGCAAAATGATGTTCTTTACTCCCTTTCGAACACTTGAAATGTGAGTGGCAACCTAAATTTGGACACATTTGAACATTTCGCTCTGGTCCCTTGGAGAGGGACAGGAGCGAACTTGGGCATTTCCATCACCTTTGCAGTCTTTGATACTTCATTCTTCGTGGAGACACCTCAAACGTCATTGCCACCTTGTACTTTGACTTGGAGTGACTTTATATTTGTAAGGAAGGCAATATAACCAATATTTCGCCCTGGTCCCTGGCTGAGGGACAGGAGCGAACTTACACTTGTAGGCTCAATCGTGCTTTTCTAACTTCCAAATTTATCTTCAACGGACTCGTTGTGCCCCCTTTCACTTATCCTTGGCATGGCATTTGTTTTATCTTGTTGCGAATTTGATCTAAGGAAGAAATCGCTCTGGTCCCTGACTGAGGGACAGGAGCGCCTAGGCAAATATGGGCCTCGCTTCGGTGTCTTGCAATCTTCAATTTGTCTTCAATGGGTCCGTTACACCTTCTTTGTTTTCCTCAAACCTAATCTTCACTTGATCTTTGCCCAAATTTTGCCCTATAAGGAATTTCGCTCTGGTCCTTGGGAGAGGGACGGGAGCTATCATCAAATTTCGCCCTGGTCCCTGGCTGAGGGACAGGAGCGATTTTGCTTCTAAGTCTAATTTTCCTTATGATGACATTTCCAAGTTATATTCAACTGACAGGATGTACTTCCTTGGTTCTCCTCAAATCGCGAAATTGTTGAAATCTTGCAAGGACAAGGCAATGTTGGATTTTAAGCTCCGGTCCTTCAGTGAGGGACAGGAGCGATTTTTGCTCCTGGCACATTTCCATGTTCGCGAAATTCTTCAAATTATATTCAACGGAAAGAACATGCCTCCCTTTATCTCTTCCAATCCGAAAATCATCTTGATCCTGCAAGGACAATAAAATTTTGAGAAACAAGCTCCGGTCCTTCAGTGAGGGACAGGAGCGATTTGTCTTCCATAGGCCAAAATATCACGATTTCAAGGGTTTAATCACTTCACAAGGCAAAGTTAGGTCATTTTCAATACCCGGGATCAATCATCAAAATTCTAAAATTTGGTCAAAATCATTCAATCATACAAGATTCCATAACTCATCATCAACACTTAGGCAAAAATTGGACTCTGCATCAAAATTCCGACTGAACCTAGACCAACTCACTTGACCACCTGACGAATTCACCTTATTCAAAATTGCATCCTACGGGAGGAAGCTCAAAAAGCTCTCAAGATTGACTGGATTCTGGCCTGAAAACATTAAAACGGGAACCCTAAGGCTTGACTCTAGTCCAGACGACTGACATACTAAACCAAAACCCTAAAAAGCAGAGAGAAAGGCGAGCACAAACGAGCAAAAAGAGGGGGTCCCCATTTTAATGGGGCGATGTGTAAAATGGTCACAACATATTCCTAGGTCAGACTTCCAACTTTAAGTTCAAAATCAAACTTGAATTTCATCGATTCTCAGACAATCCAACTCTGATTTTTATTTCTCAGACCATACTAGTTTGATTTTGAGTCTGATTTTTAAAGTTTAATTGGAAAAATCAGAGTTATTGTTTGAAACATCTCAAGTTGACATCAAATTTATCACTCCTAACTTGTGAATTTCTCTATATTGCAGATAGTAGATGTCAGCACAAGGAGGGATTTTCAGAAAGGTGCTGATGAAACAAGGAACTAGTTGGAAAGATGATTCAACAACGCATGGAAGGACAACATTCACACTTCAAGGATGGAATCCAAGAATGAATGCAACAGAGAAGGACCTGCACTTCATCAAGACATTCGAAAAGATGAAGTCATACAAGGATGAAAGGTCCTACATCGACCTTGGATTTCTTTTGGAAATCCAAAATCAAAAGAACTCCACCCAAGAATCCAAGTCCAAGGCAAGGAATTCTAGAATCAAGAAAGGGGGATAGTTTCAGAAGAATTAATCAAAGTTAGAAACTGGATTATCCAAGATGATGCAATTGGAACAACTCGATCATCCAAAAGATACTACTTAAGGCATCGACACTTCTTCATGATGAGTAATCAAATCTACAAGGCAAGTTGAGGTGGCATCCCAGTCATCAATCGACCAATCCAAGGATTCCAAATCAGACATGTCCAGGTGCAATGAACCAAACCCAACAAGTGGCTCCTATTTTCTCATTGGTTATCCAAAGTGTTGTAATTTTCTCATTGGCCAAAAAGAGTTTTTTCGCAAATAACCCTAATTAGGGTTTTATCTGTTAATCTTGGCCATTGATCTTAAATCAATCCAGGTCGTTGCTCTGTAATGGGGTGCCTATATAAACCCCCCTCCTCTCATTTGTAAAGAGAGAGATTTCTGAGAAATTGTTGTAGTGATACTTCTTAAGTGCTAAGACATGTTCATTGTTCAATTATTGGTGAATCTTGTCTACTTCTGCAAGTTAGCATGGTTTCTTGGCTCTCCATAGAATAGATTTCATTTCAAGTTGTTAGATTGAATGAAGGATTTGATAGAATTGCTCTATGTGGAATAATGTGTTCATACTTTTGATAATTGGATGATTTTCAGTTATCGTGCAAAGTTAGCTTGAACCAGAAACAAAAGCTTATTTTCTATCGCTTTATTCATTGTTCAAGATGTTGGTAGATATGAGTGATATGAAAATCTTTTGATTTCCTTAGAAGATTGCACCGTTCTGTTGATGTGTTTTTTACGCCCATGCGAACACAGAATAAAATACCAAAGTATCTTATCCTCTCTTGAACAAAATCTCTCAGATGCTGAAGATTAGCTTAAGGATCATTTGAGACGACTCCAAGGTTCATGAATGTAGGGTCACTACGTGTGGATAAGCTCATTGATTTGACGTGATTATGCTGGAATCACAAGGGGACTTACATTCGAATGTCTGAATGCTTGATTTGTTGGAACGTAGGTCCTATCTACTCAATTGGAAGATAAAAAAAGAGCAAAAGAGATAGGGTTTGAGAAATCTACGCTAGGCCCTAGAATGTAAGAAGATAGATGAATGACAAGGTGGAATCCTACTAAGCAAGGTCTCACCATCAAACTAAACAATTTGACACAAGCTCAATGCAATCTTCTAAGGACATTTCAAGGATGTTCGGATCAATACCATCAAACATTGATCACCATTTAAGTTAATGCATAAGCAATGAATGTAGGATGACTCGAGGTTAAGCTCATATCATTCCAGTTGACCACACAAGGCACGCTCATGATCAGTAAGAGGCTAGTGGTATGGACTAAGGGGATTCCATATGAATACATTCAACAACTTCTTCCATTCAATCTAATCAACATGAAAATAAATTGAGAAGTAGAACCATGAGGCTTGTTGAAATAACAAATTTCACCATAATTTGAATGAAAAGAGTATCTCATTTACAAGTCATACCAACAATTCTTCCTTCTCTTAATCTACTCTAACTCTAATTGTTATTCTATACTCTCCTAACTATTAGCTATTAACTATTAGCCTTTACAAATGAAGAGCCTGAGCTTTTATAGAGAGCTCATTTACAACGAATGGCCAGGATTTTACAATGAAAACCCTAATTAGGGTTTGTTACAACAAACTCTCCTTAGCCAATGAGAAAATTACATTCAGAAAGTGTTGTCCAATAGATATTAGGGGTTAGGTGCCTCGGAGTTTGCGCCATCACTGGGTGAGCTTGGTTCACTAAATCAAGACATGCTGAGATAGACGTTCCTTGATTGGTAGAGATAGTGTCTGGGATGATGATTGGGACACGACCTCCAACTAGCCCTTTGTAGACTTGATTTGATTCATCATGAAGGAATATCTCTTGATACTCAACATTATCTAGCTTCAGCGATAATGACGATGATCTTTTAACTTTGATTAACTCTTCTGAAACTATCTGCTCTTGAATGTCTTAGAATGAACTTTTGATGTCATCTTTGCATGTCTCCTTTAGAATTCCTTCTCTTGTGACTTCTTTTATGTTGTTGATGTTGTAGATCATGTCTTCGCGCAAGTGAATGCTTCTTGTTTGGTCCCCTTATTTCGTTCTTCATTTCCTGCAAAACAAACAAGCAAGTATCAAATACACTTAATATGTAAGCTTAAAAAGAGCATATAAAGAGAATTTGCCCTCATGAAGGGACACTTGAAGTTGCTTTTTTTTTGTTCGCGAAGAGGAGTTCTTGAAGTGTATTCCATCCTTGATGTTCATTAAGTTTCCCTCGCCTTGATCTTCTTCATTTTCTTGAACTTTGCTCATACCCTTTAAATTGTGAAGTTTGCTCATGTAGGTTAGATCATGAAGTTTACTCTTGCATGTTGAACTTGTGAAGTTCATGAAGTCAAGATTTGTTTGTGTAGGCTTGAAGATGAAGATTGCTTTAGATGGAGTACTTGCGACTTGTTTCAATCACCTTGCTTATTCATGAAATTCACTCCAATCTTCTAAGTCATGAAGTTTACCATTGTAGAAAATTCGCCCCAAACCTTGAACTTATGAAGTTCGCTCTCATCCTACAACTCATGAAGGAGTAAAATCTCTTCAAACCAGCAGCACATGAAGTTGCAAAATCTGCTCAAAAGGGGGTGCACTTGAAGTTTGTTTCTCTTATCTTGCTCATCAAATTTGTTCTTCCTCTCCAAATTATGAAATTCGCTCATGATCTCAAACTCGTGAAGTTCATTGTTCTTGTGTGAAATCCGCTCCATTCCCTCTAGACATGAAGTTCGCTCTTAATCCCTTAAACATGAAGTTGCACATTTCGCGTCAAGGAGGTAATTCATGATGTTCAAACTTCGCTTCTATCTCTCAACTCATGAAGTTGCTGACTTTGCTCCTATTTCCCAATGTATGAAGTATAACTTCGCTCCAAAGGCTCAAGTCATGAAGATGTTGAATCTCACTCTTATCCATCAACTTGTGAAGTTCGCTTGAGAAGCGCAACTCATGAAGCAATGATTTCGTTTTAAAACCTTCTAGGATGAAGTAACAATTTCGCTTCTCCTTAGCAATTCATGAAGTGGAGGATTTCGCTCCTGTTTGGTCAAACATGAAGTAAAGAATTTCGCTTGAAGCTTGCAGCTGCTGAAGTTATCAACTTCGCTCATAAACTCAAACTCATGAAGCTATCAACTTCGCCTCAAAACACCAATTCATGAAGTAAGAAACTTCGCTCATCTTCTTTTGATACATGAAGTATGAATTTCACTCCTAGTTGCTTGAAGTTGAAGTTGTAAAATCACTCTACTTCGCTCCTCTTGGTGAGATCATGAAGTTCATTTGGCATTGAGTCCTCTCTAGGTGATTATCCTTCTTTTATTCAATTTCGCTCATGCTTATGAAATTCGCTCTCGGTGAAAGCATGAAATTCGCTCTCTTTCCCCAATGCATGAAGTTATCTACTTTGCTCACCTCCTTCAATTCATGAAGTTGGGAATTTCGCTCACTTTCTTCAATGCACAAAGTAAAAAAAAAAAACTTCACTCATCTCCTTTAAGTACCGAAGTTGATTTTTTTCACCTATTTATATCCAACTTCACTCTCAAGATCGCTTCATTTTGCTAGATCATGAATTCCGCTCCAAAGTGCTCAAGCATGAAGTTGTCAATTTTACTTCAAAATGCAAACTCATGAAGAAGAAACTTTGCTCTAAAGTGGTGAAACATGAAGTTCGCTCCTATCATCTCCAACATGAAGTTCACTCATCTCTACTTTAACATGAAGTTCGCTCATCTCATCTCCAACATGAAGTTCGCTCATCTCTTCTCCAACATGAAGTTCGCTCATCTCATCTCCAAGGTGAAATTCGCTCATCTCATCTCCAAGGTGAAGTTCGCTCATCTCTCCTTCAACATGAAGTTCGCTCACCTCTCCTTCAACATGAAGTTCACTCATCTCATCTCCAAGGTGAAGCTCGCTCACCTCTTCTTCAACATGAAGTTCGCTCACCTCTCCTTCAACATGAAGTTCTCTCACCTCTCCTTCAACATGAAGTTCTCTCACCTCTCCTTCAACATGAAGTTCGCTCACCTCTCCTTCAACATGAAGTTCTCTCACCTCTCCTTCAACATGAAGTTGTTTGACAAGTTAGTCTCTCCGCCAGGATTCATATATGGAATATAATATTTAAGTATAAGAAAGAGAAAATATTTTCTCTTTCTCATACTTTAAGTTATATTCCATATATATTGTCAGGATGTTTGAGAGTGGTTTCGGACCTCCAGGAGTTATAATGCAAAATCTAGTTTTTGGAGGTCCTTCAAATTTCCAGACTTAGTCAAATTTCAGGACATTTCAGGATCAGGATGACATTTTAGACTTCTAAGGTGAGTTCGCTCTGACCTTGATGTAAGGGACGGGACGTAGGAGGACACTATGCATTCAACCAAGGTTTGATTTAGCAACTTGAATCGTGATCGGATAGTATACAAAAATCCTAGGAATGATCTAAATAACCCCTAATCACTCAACTGACCTGACCTCCTGCACTCCACCTTGAGGAGATCCACCTAGCTTGATGACCTTCTAAGGCGAGTTCGCTCTGACCCTGATGTAAGGGACGCGACTTTGGAGGACACTATGCATTCAACCAAGGTTTGATTTAGCAACTTGAATCGTGATCGGATAGTATACAAAAATCCTAGGAATGATCTAAATAACCCCTAATCACTCAACTGACTTGACCTCCTGCACTCCACCTTGAGGAGATCCACCTGGCTTGATGACCTTTGAGAAACTCAATCCCTTCAATGCAAAGGCTAAGACACTAAAACGACTAACAACAAAACTAAAAGAGCTAACCCTAGAAACCAAAAAGTGGCGGTCCCCATTTGCAATGGGGCGATGTGTGAATAGCTCACAACGCGTTCTTGTGTAGCTGTTGAATTTGGCGAAGCAAGGATTGGTTTTTAATTCCACTTGTGCAATTCCGTCTTTGGAATTCATAGGATTAGATTAAGATTAGAAGTAGCTTCCTAAATCCTCATCCTTTTCTCGTTTTTTTCAAGTCTGGATCGAAGTAGGATTGAAAAGAGCTAATTGAAAATCATTCCAAAAAAGAGAAAGTTACAAGTGTTAGCAGCTAGCAGAATCCTTTGATTGATTCACTCCTTGAACAATTACGTAAGTCCCCCTTGAGATTACCGACATATCACAACGAACCGACTGAGACTATCCTCATTGAATCTGGAACCTTGGAGTCGTCTTTGTGATCACACAATCAATCTGTTTAGCGATTTTGATCAAGAGAGAATAGCATATCTCTAGGTATTTTATTTTGAGTTGCGCATGCATAAAAACACACCAACAAAACTGTGTTTGAAAAAGAGAAACAAAAAGGGAGAAAAAAAATTACATTGACCGTTTGAAACTAGGTAATGAGTGTGTACTTGAAATAGGAACCCACCCATAAGGCGGTGTGCCTTCATTCAATGCATTTGCTGCTTCCACATTTCTAGTAAAGGGAGTAGGGCCCAATACTTGTTAAAAGGGTACCCGATCTTTCTTCCCCATTGCATTTGGGAGATAATGGGATTCATCCACAATTTGGGGCATTTGTAGTGGCCGTCACAATTCTCATCTTTGTTTTGCAAGCGACAGAGGCGGCAACCAAGTTGAAAGATAGAAAGGAGAAAATAAGCAATTCGCAATTCTATTTCCATGATAGAGTTTTGGGACAAAGTGTGACAACCATGGAAATGCCTAGGTATGTTCGGGTTCGCACTTGGGTTCAGGTGCGGCTCGAGCCCTTCCTCCACAATTTACAACTACAATATTGGGTTCTTCTGTTTTGCTCCAAAATCCGGTCCTGATGCGATTCAAGTTCCGGTACAATCTAGGTTCGCACTTGGGTGCGACCCGAGCGCTTTGGCCGCACCTGGGATGAACCCAAGTGCGAACCTAGACCTTACCAGAACTTGAACCGCAATAGGACCGGATTTTGGGGCAAAACAAAAGAACCCAATATTGTAGTTGTAAATTGTGGAGGAAGGGGGATATTGAGTTAAAAACATAGTGACTGGTGAAATTTTGTATAAGAGATTCTATAGAAGTTTTGATTTTGGGTGTGTAGAAATAGGAAACCAAAGGGTGTGTTGTTGCCAGGCAAGTAGTGACTACCCTCTTTTTTGTGTTTGAAAGAATGTTGAGAGTGAAAGAATAAATGAAGGCTTGTAATAGAGAAATATGTATTTTTTGTTCTTTCAAATTTAACTTTATTTCAAACACAAAAAACAGGGTATCATATTTGTTTAGTTCCTACAGTGAGGTTGGTAAACAAAAGTATTCAACATGTACCAACAACATATGTAACAGGATCATTCATGTATATTAAAGCATAAATAACAATTACAGGAAACATAGATATGGCAAAATTATGGTATCTTTATTTCATTCCAAATATGCCAGTACAATGCTAGCTTGCCAAGGTTCCATCCATACACTATATAGACCCGACGGTTGGCCAGGCTGCCAACCGTCACAACCTATCAACTACCAACTACCCCATGGGAACCCATTCATAACAAAACATAAACACCCCAAACAACTATAAACTAACAAGTGTTATTAGCCCCTAACATCAGGCCCCCCCAAAAGTAGTCGTCTTCTCGACGACTAGAACAAACAGGAGCTGGAACTACTAAATAAAAGACACTAAGACTTATGAGGGGAGGAGGTGTCTCTGTCGTGGACGAAGAAGAAGGCTGTCGTCTGTTGTGCGTTGCACACGCTCCCTGTCGCCGACAAGGTCCCCTTTCCTTTTTTTGGGCCTTTTCGTCTTCGCCCTATTGAGTTCCGCATAGAGTGTCTCGCGTCCTTTTGAGCGAGCCCGTAATCAATCCATGAGATGATTGTGTTGAACGGAGGAGCTTGTGAATCCGTATGGTGAGTTGACCCTTCGGGCATGAATTCCAAGAGATCGTCTAAGCTTGTAAAATCGCCTAAGATGGGCATAGGATGATAGAAACTGGCGAAGTCTGCCAGGTAAAAGGGATAAAGCATTTAAAGGTCGCATGAGGACCCAAAGACGCCGATTTTTCGTAAGTGGATATAGGAGAGATAAGAGGATGCAAAAGTGTAAATCTTCAAAACCTACTCCGAATCCTGAAATTCGCACAAAGGAAGAATTGCATGATGTTTTGAGAGTTTGCAGGATTGATGAGAATGGCGATTTTCGCTAGCTGGAAGGTAAAGGAGCAAAAACCTTGCAAAGTGCCTCAAAGTGCCGAAGTTGGCAAAAAACCGCTCCAGAGTGCCAAAATTCGCATTTTGGAAGGTGAGCATAAAAGGTAGAGAAGAGTTTGCAAAACGCCACTAAGTGTAAAGCTGGCAAAAAGCCCCAAAACGCTCGAAGTTCGCACTTTTGAGCCAAAATGCGAAACGTTAAAAGGATTTTCAAAAGGCTCCACATCCCCAAAAATCGCGATTTGGAGGGCAATTGTGAAAGTTAGAAGTTTAAAAGTGCACTAAAAGTGCCGAAGTTGGCAAAAGCCACCAAATCGCCAAAATTGGCAAAAAGACTAAAAGTGCCAAAGTTTGAAAACATACTTAAAGTGCCGCACTTTACAAACTCCTTTAGAGGTCCGAAATTCGCCATACAAGGAAAAATGCATGGAAAGTTAAAGTTGGCAAAAGCCCCATAAGTGCCGAAGTTCGCACTTTTAAGTAAAAACGCGAAAAGGTCTAAAGGTTGGCAAAAGCCACCAAATCGCTGAAATTGGCAAAAAGACTAAAAGTGCCGAAGTTTGCGAACACACCTAAATCGCCGAAGTTCGCAAAGTAAGTGAAAGTGCTGAAGTTTTCAAACTCACCCAAATGCCGAAGTTGACAATCCACCCCAAATCGCCGAACTTTGCATTATCAAGGTAAGTCGCAAAAGATTTAAAAGGTTGAAAAGTGCATCAAAAACGCCGAAGTTTTCAAACCCCACCCAAATGCCGAAATCGCATTATAGGGTAAACATAAAGGGCAAAAGTTAAAAGTTTTAAAAGCTCGCAAACTCCACAAAAACCCCAAAATTCGCATGACGGGTAAATCGCAGAGTTTTAAACTTTTCAAGGAGCCTCTAATTGCCGAAGTCTGCGACTAAGGCGTAAATTGTGGAATGGTATAATGGATTTTCAAAATGCCAAAGACGCCGAAGTTCGCAACCTGTGAGAGAATCGCGAAGTAGCTTTGAAGGTAAAATTTGCAGACTCTCCCTCATTCGCCGAAGTTCGACATCCCTAAGGAAATCGCGAAAGCTATAAAGGTTTGCAAAAGCATCTAAAGTCCCGAAGTATGGGCAAACAACGCGATTTATTATAAAGAGCAAAATGCCAAAGCTGAAAACGGGATCGCGGGGTTTCATTTCTTTGTAAGTGCTAAATCGCCATTAACCTCCCTCCATTATCCAAAATCACGCTGAAGTAAATCGCCAAAATCACCAAGGTAATAAAATTGCTAAGTCTGAGTGTAAAACTGCAGGTTCTTTTCAAACCCAAGGCGCGAAATTTTTGAATAGGAAGTTAACCGTTAAAATTCAAATTGCAGACTCTCCCATTCAAAGTTTGGAATTCATTCTTGCAAGGCAAGTTGTGCGAATTCACGCCATTCATTTTCGCCAGGTAAGTGTGCTTCGCCTCTCTCGAAATCATTCAAAATATATGCAAAATCGGATAGATGAATGTGCAAAATGAATTAAACTGATTAAACCTAAAACCGCATCTTTTTCCGTTTATAAGACGTTAGGGGCAATTAAATCAGAGTCTGCTCCTAAGAATCAGCTAGAAAACGCATTTTCAGACTTAGGAAAATTTTAAAGCATCGTCCATTTTGAAATTCGATCCTAAAATGCCTGAGTATAAATTCGCAATCGAAAAAGCTTCATAAATATTCATGTCTAAATCAATCAAGCTTTTAGCTAAGGTGTCATGCTGTTCTTTAAATTCGGTTTTTGAATTGATCCTTGTATGCTGGCATATCCTTTATCTAACCCACTTTACTTCCTTTATAAATTGCCTTGTGATCCGTGTCCGGCTGTGCAGGATAAATGCCTAAATCGGCGGTAGAATCATCAAAGACACTTGCTACAATCGAGACATCACGAGCATCCAAGTCAGATATCCCTCGCAGAGTCAAAAGGATGAAGTATCAGTATCAGAGAGGGGGACTGAGGGAGTCAAAAGTTCAGAGTGTCTGGGAGAATGTCGGTGATACTGACTTGGGCCATATTGATATTCAAGATTTCAGAAACCGAGTCTTCTACCCTAATGCCTATGGAAGGCCTAGGCAAATGATGGAATGTGGCATTGCCCAGGCAGCAGGATTTCCCCCGGCAGTGCAAAACTATGAGCTAGTAGTGGAGGCTGCCCGACATTACCAACCAAGCTCTGGATTGGTGCTCCTCGAGAACATGGTCCTCGCTAACTTCACTCTTGAGGCCATTGGCGATGCATTTGACATCCCCTTCTCGAACAACCCTATAGCAACAACTATGGATGAAGCGCAAGCAGCGTATGATATAAACCCTGCCAAATGCAGAACATTGATAAATGAGGAGTGGTATAAGGAGAGAAGACCTCCAAGAGTCAGGATTGGGAAAAAGACCCCTAGAAGCGACTTTCACAACGAGCATGGGGACATGGTCACATTGCTCAACAGGATTATGGGACTTCCCCAATCCAATTACTTTGAAGAATGGATGTTTTACTTCACAGAACAGGTCTTCACTGGGAAATCCAAGTTTGACTGGGCCTAGATCATAAGCGACAACATCCACACTCAGCCGATCGAACTTGAGAGGAAGAAGTACTTCACTATGACCTCCTATTTGGTCTACATGTTCGCCAGGAACCAACCACTGCCAGGTTTGATCATGAAGGGTGAAATCGGGAATGGGCCTGATCAGGTGAAGGTGTATGATTGTTACCCACAGCTACACTATCAAGACATAGCTCAAAGAGAAAAGAACAGCCCGACCTATGCAGTTGGTCAATATGAGCGCGTCAATGACGCCTTCACAATGCGCCTGGTCAGGCTGATGCAGGGAGGACTACACATATGGCTCTCAGAGCAAGCTACTATTCTAGTTCAGAGGTATGGTGCCTGGTTCATCTAGTTCCCAAGGTTCTCCTATATCCGGATAGCTGGCTTTAAGGGTACTCCTTTCCGACTTCCGTGGTACCCAACCGACAAGATAGTTCTCCTGGAAGTCGCAAGACAGTCACATCCGACATGCGGCTTACTCAGGGACAGGAAGCAATCTGGATTCGCTTTCCCTATGATTATAGGCAACCAGGATGTCCATCTAAAGAACCCATCCCAGGCAGAGGAATCCTTTGTAGAACTAGCCTCCTATGGCCTACAAGAGCATTTTCCAAGGAAATGCTTTGGTCACAACAATCTGGCAAAGAGGGCCTATGGCAGGCGATACAGAGCAAAAGAATCAGTTGAAGATTATTGGAAGAACTGCTCTGATGATTATGAGGTTTGAAGGCGCGAATATTCGAGGCTGAGTCGCCGGGTCCCAGATCAACTCACAGATTCAGGAAATTGCTTGCAAGTCCGGGAATTTGAGGCAGTAAGACATCTTTTGCCAGGCATTGATTGGTCACAAGACCCGATCATTGATTTTGAGGTGGTTATGGTAGCCCCAGGAAGATATACTGACCAATGGTTGCACCAGCAGATTGAGCGACTAATACACGAGGGAGTCCAATTCACCTACCACTTGATGGGTAACCTTGATTCTCAGTCCTCCGAAGATGAGGGAACTTCCAGTGCACCTAAGGAAGAGATTGAAAAGCTTGAGAAAAGGAAGAAGGCTAAGACCAGCAGAGGAACTCGGACATCCAAAAGAACAAGAAGGGAAAAGATCCCCATTAGGAGACCAGAGGTCACTTCATCATCAAAAGACCTTAGTTCGTTCGATGATGTAATTGAACTGGATCATATACCTGCGTCGCCTTCCCAGAGTGATATTGACGCATTTGGAGTTGATGATCCACCTGCACCCAACATGCTGGATGCCGAGCTAAGAGCCATTGAATCAGTCGAACCGGATAACCAAATTGAGGAAGGAAAGATTCCATCCACCTAGGGGATTGAATTGCATGAACCCACCCAATAGAGCCGCCATGAATTGCTGCTCCATAATACTACCAAGGATGACTCCATTGTTGAAGGAGAGCAAAGGACAGATGAGACCCGTGAGCCTGAAAAGACTGAAGAACAACCATCACACGAAGGTACCAAAAAATTGTTCAGTAAAGTGGGAGAGAATTCGGCTGCGAGCAAGGAACTTGACACTTCCTCTACTCCTTCTGTAACAGAACAGCTGCAAATATGCAATAAGCCGGCTGAAAACATCAAAGAACAGGGTGCCAATTTAACCATAGCATCAGCCCAAACTGTACCTCAAGAATGGTTAATTGCCCGAGCTCAGCACAAGGCCGCCACCAAGCCACCCATCGATTTGGAGGACATCTTCTCACGCATAGACCATGCTAAGGCCAAGGGGAAGAAAAAGCCCAAGGCATATTCCAGAATAACCAAAGATGAGCAAAGGAACCGTACTCTTCACATTGCCACCCCGCTTGTAGACAAGCCAACAGATCAGATTACACTGGCTGATTATAGCATCACGACGGTCCCCATCGAACGAGCCACTAAGGAACAGGAAAAGGAGGAATTCAAGGATTTAGTACAGAACATACTCAGGCAACTTGAAGAAACAACAACTGAAAAGAACATGTATCAAGCTCGTGCTGAGCAGGTCGAGGGGTACATTGATCAACTCCTGAGACTATTGCACAATGCTTCCGAATCCCACATTCCCCCGACAGCATTGGCACAGAGAACCACGACAAAATTTGAAGGAGTACGGGATACTGCAAGGGCCATCAAGGAATGGATGCAGGGCATTAAAGAAAGAGGAGAGCAAATCTTCAAGGATCTGTGCGAAATGGTCCTCCGTAGGGAAGCCATTATTATCAAAATGTGTAAGCTGAAGAAAGAATGCTATAACACTCATGAGGCGATGGCTAAGACATTGCCCCTCATTAGGGCTCTATTTTGGACTTGTTCTTAGATCCTTGCTGCTGATACTATCCTAAATTCTTATAGTGTCAGTACCTTCAAAGATTGGTATTGGACCCTCAGCATGAAGGACGACATGAGGGATAATATCAATAAAATGCATGATAAGTGCGATGACACTTTATCAAATGTGAAGGATCTTGGTGAGAGGATCCTCAAATCCATGTTTCCTGGTTGGAAAAATGGTATGGACGATAGTGAGGTGCAACCGCAGTGGGAGGACCGGCTCAATCCCAAGGTCGCATACTCCATAGAGGATAATATCAGCATGAAGGACGACATGAGGGATAATATCAATAAAATGCATGATAAGTGCGATGACACTTTATCAAATGTGAAGGATCTTGGTGAGAGGATCCTCAAATCCATGGTTCCTGGTTGGAAAAATGGTATGGAGGATAGTGAGGTGCAACCGCAGTGGGAGGACCGGCTCAATCCCAAGGTCGCATACTCCATAGAGGATCTAGATTTTGCTTTTGAGCTTCAAGCAGACATATCATGTTTTGAAGATCACAAGTCATACTGGAGAGAGGAGTTGGAGAATTTGGATAGCCTCCTACAAGGTATCCATTACAAAATGTTCAACCCACCAATGCCACTGATGACTGAATTGTTCAAGTTATGCCTAAGATTTCAGGACTACGTTCGGGTAGAACGTAGTCCCACCAAAATGTTCAACCCACCAATGCCACTGATGACCGAATTGTTCAAGTTATGCCTAAGATTTCAGGACTACGTTCGGGTAGAATGTGCAGCTGATCGGGATATTTGGGGAGAGTATCTGCACGACGAAGTCGAGTTCATCATCGAGGAATCTAGAGCTGGAAAAGAGAAAGTGCTTTCCTAAAGTGCTTTTTTCTTTTGAATTTTGAAAAGTGCACTTTTTGGCCAAAGGGTCATATTTGACTTCCATGTCTATTGTAAATGTAAACTTTGTGTGTGTGCACCTTTTTGATTTATTTTGGATAAGTTTAAATTACGTTTTTGGTAATTATTGCTCCCTTTGGGGTAGTTGCTGATATTTACCCTCCATTTATGGGTATGGGTACCCTTTTGTAAGGATGAATCTGGGCCACTTGTTTAGATTAGATCTTGGCCATTCATCCATTTTTGAAGCCTATCTAAGGGGACTGGTTTTCCCTCATTTTGTAAGAAGTTCATGGATTGTTGCTGAAGCTTTGGCGAAATTTATAGGATTTAGTGCAAAGTTCAGACTGTTTCAAGTTTCCTTGTGAGTGCATGGTCTCTTTCATTTTTGAAATTTTCAGTTATGTTTCTTTCATTTATATAGTATTTTCTAGATAAACATTTGATAGAATCCTCGCTGTTCATACCATTAAGGAATGACTAATTGTCTGTCCTTCTGCATGGTTAATCTGAACCTTTCACATGCTTAGTTCGGTTATTGAATACTTATTGAATGAATGTTAAAGTTCTGATGTTGTGTTTAATAGCATGAAAACCCATTTTTCCCTTGAAGATCGCACTAGATTCATACACATATTGTGCTTAAATGGCTGGTAATGTTTAATTTAGTTATTTGGAGGTGTCTGTCTGTTTTCTTGATATGCTATCTTAGTTGAATAATTTAGACTTTTTGTACCTCTCTTTCCCTATCCCTCTTTTTCCCTTTTTTACCAAGAAGAATCCGCATTCCTGTTGAAATAGTATCATCCAACTGAAACCAACTGATAACGAGACTGTCAAAATTTTAGGGACTCATCCAGCAATTATCCATATCATCGTAAATCCCCTTTGTGTTCCCAGCAAAACACATCAAACCACTGAGCAATCCCGCAGTCAAGACCTGACAATCAAAACCTTGAGGTCGTCCCCTTTGATCAACAAAACCAGCATTAGGGATTTCCTTATCTCAAGAGAGGATAGGACACTCAGCGAGTACATTCTATTCTGTGTTGGCCGGATGGAGTCGTAGCAATGCGATTTTAGACACGTCAATACTGTCCCGTGTGGAGCCGGAGATTCTTCTCAGCAGTCAGTAGTTGCTTGCGTGCCTTCTTGACCATGTGTGCAACCTCCAATAATTTCTTGTCCTTTTGCTTCACTTGCAGAGTCAAGTCAGCCACCTTCGCTGCAAGTGCCTTCGACTCTGCCTCCTGCCTACTGCAATGGGCATCATAAGTGGCCACCTTCTCCTCCAACTCAACCCTCAAGTTCTTCTCCACCGTGGCGAACTGCACACGCTATTCCACCTCCTTCTCCAATCTCTCGACATACAGCTGTTGTTCTTGTTGCTTCATCTTACTTCGTCTCATATGCAAGTAGACATCTCAGAACAACCCCTCCATATTGTGCAAGGTGGCTCCCAACGTGCCAACTCCCTCCACCAGCCGCATGTGCTTCCATTCCTGTGCCATCTCTGGCATACCACTATCGGGCCACCCTCGCTGCTAGAAGTGGCGTGCAAACTCCTCCTCACACCCTGAAGCCATGAAGTGCAAGAGCTTCTCAGCGTTAGCTGAGTTGCCGACATCCACTTGTCTAGCCAATTGTGCCATACCTCGGGCTATGTTTAATATCCCCTGTAACTCCCCAAGGAACCGCTGGAGGGAGCTTGTTGGATTTCTAGGGTCTGGCGGTGTGATGTGTAGACCTGCAAGTGGTCCTCCGGACCCGCTATCCTCTACATCAATGATTTTCTGGTCATATCTACTTCCCCCAGTCTCCATGTCCTGCTCCTCTGCGGACATCATCTCATCCTGAACCTGATCTATGATAGGAGCAGCCCTGTGTTGTGTCTCACCTTGGCCAACTGCAATGTCGTGTGGTGAAGTGAAGTGGGAAGGTGAGGTGCAAGTGCAAATTGCCCGAGCCACCCGTCCAAGGATGCATCTATATCATCGTCAACTAGTGCACCCAACACCGCCAACTCCTCCTGGCCATCCCCTCCTTCCGTGTCTGCCATCAGTACGTCCACAGACTCATTCCCTCCGGGGGGTGTCGTACTGCCCTCAACTGCTACGATCACCTCCTCCGTACTAGTACATGTACTAGTACCTACCTCTAGTACGACTACCTTTCGTACGGCTACCTCCTGGCTCTCATCATTCCGCACGGTGTCAGCTTCCTTGGCATTTTGCACATCCATCCCTGCCACCGTACGATCCACCACTACTGTGCCGCCTAAGTCTCCACTCGTACGGTCTGCTGGTCGACAATTACGGTCTGCTGTTGGTACGACTTGTGGTTCTAGTACGACCAAGCTTACATGTGGCAGCGACACTCGCCTTTGTGCTGGAGGCGCCCCTTCGTCAACTTTCCTAAACAACACTCCTACTGGTCTCACGTCGCCTACGGGGCTAGCCACTGTGAGTGCTTCCTTGGGTGCCAGGTGCGCGGAAGGAGGCAATTTGGGGGGTGTAAATTTCACCCGAGTGCTTCTCCACCGTACTCGCAACCCTCCATGCTCCGACTGCTCTCCTTCCTCCCCTTCTTGTTGCTGTGACTCAACTTCTTCTTCTTCCCCTCCTCCGGCATTGTGCGGTGCCATGTAGAATCCCTCATCCCCGCTCTCTTGTTCCTCTGTTTCCTTTGTTTCCTCTGCTTCCTCATCCGAGTCTTCCATGCCGCTATCTTCTTCCACCTCTACTACTACATCCAACTTCCTCCTCTTCGCTGGTTGCATGGCATCTCCAAGGGTGTCTAGGTGAACATAATAGTACATGGAAGGTTTGTTGGGTTCCACCCTACCGCATGGCTCAAAAGTACCCCACATCTCTGAGGGTACCTGTGTATGTACTGCATGCAGAAACAAACTAATGGCATGGTGGCACATATAGAATGTTTTATGCTCTAGGTTGAGGAAATCATGAACCCTCTCTGATGAGAGTTGCGCCCAATTATAGACCTTACCACATTTGATGTCGTTCATCATTCCTATCATCCAGATGGCTATGTCAGATGCTCGGGTGGCCCCTATGAGTTTGCTTTTCACCAAATCCATCAACATCCTCCACTCCCCGAGTGCAATGAAAGCATGCTTTAGTCCTCTACTATTATTTGCAGACCAAACACTCTTCCACTATTCTTCCGTCAAATCATCTTTGCACACCAACTCCAGCAACCATTTCTTTTTCTCCCTACTGAGCTTCTTTGCTGGTTTCGCTGCAGATGCTCCCTAATTGGGTATACTAAATACCCTTTTGAAGTCCTCAACTTTGAAAGAAATCCTTATTGTGCAGCCCTGGAACTGAATAATGGAGGCTCTGTCGTGGTGGTTGTATCCGGACACCATAGTACGAAGCACAGGTTTAAAATCCTTAATATTAAACGTTAGCATCTAGATTGCGTGGTCCACCTGTGCTTTCCAGAGACAATCTTTTATCACATGGTCTGAAGGGTTTTCGTCCCACCAAGTACGACATTCACTGCCGGTCACACTGGCAAAAGCCACACTTTCTGCAGTGATTCCTTTCGGGTCCTGTATTTTTGGCCTGATCTTCACCTTCTTGCTGCTGCTGCTAGGCTCCATAGCTGTCATGGTGGTGCTATGGTTGCCTCGCCCTCCACGCTGATTTTTCCCTTTGTCACTTTTTGTTCCCTGGCCGTTATTATAACTGTTCGAATTTGTTGCGCGCCTAGGATCCTCCCAGCAAGTACGGACCATCGTACCAAATTCCCTGCCAAGCCTGCTGTAATGCCTGCACGTGATATTTCCAGACCGTATGACTTCTTCAACTTGTACGAAATCTGCCCACAGCTTCGTACGGATGGCTCTAATTCATGCATAGATTCCTTTGATTCTTTTCTGCAACTGCTCCCTGTGTGTACGAATGCCAACACTGAATTGATTGTACGACTGTTGACCATACGAGGTACACGCCCCCTTCTGTTGGCCGTACGGTCTTTCTTGTTCTCTTGCTAGTATCCGTACGCTATCATACAGATCGCTTTGCTCCATGTCGTGTCTGACATATTTTTTCGTACGGTACGACCCCCACGAGTTCGTACGTGTGCGGTGTACAGACTCCCTGGTTTGCTGGTCGTACACCGTACGGATTAAATTGATGCACTTTGGGTACCACTTCTCCTACCCTATCCGTACGAGCTCCAAATTGGTTCATACTAATGAGTCTGCTGATTGTACAATCTTTGCTCAGGTTGCTTTACAATGTATAGATCCATACGATCTTGTACTTCGACTTCTACCTTCACTCGATTTTCTTCCTTTGCAAATTCTGCTTCTACAAATTCGATTCCTCCTGTGTAATGTGTAAAAATGGGCTCTTTGGGGATTTTTATAATCATTTGCACTTTCCATGGTTAGGGTTAGGCATAAGTACTTTATTAATTTTTTATAAATAATCTCCTTTTTATTAAATGTATCTTTCCTTTATTTACTTCCATCATTTTTGCCTTATCTTTTAATTTTCTAATATTTGCTAACCCTGTCCCTTTTATTTTTCCATATGCTTTTCTTTTTCAATTTTTAATATCCCCTTGGATAATTTTTAAAAATCTTCCCTCGACAATGTTTTTTGAATTCAATTTCTTGTACCTTCAACTTACTATGGTATCCAAGGGCCCGTTTTTGTCATTCTGCTCTCCCTTTTTGAACTTCAGAATAGCTCATCTCCTCTTCTAACACTTGTACACAACAATTTTGCTCCCTTGGCTTCCTCTTCGACATATGGATACTTGATTTTTTCTTCGCTTTTCCCTTGTCATTCATTCTGATTTCCTTCCATCTTTTATTTGGTCCTTTGTTGGCATCCTCGTCCTCTGTGTTCCTTTTCACTCCTGAAGGATCGTCTTGAGACCTTAACTTAATCTCTGAATCATGCAGCCACATACATATGTGCGGCAACCTCCTGTAGCATTCTTCTGCACAACACGTCCCCACGTACTCCAAATCCCATATCTTATCCACCAAAGGAGCGGGTCCCACTCCCTTGTACCGCCCGTCGACGTACTGGCCTTTGTATTGTTGGTACCACGTTACCCTTTCCCCGTTCACCTCCGGGGGTCCTGCGGGGTTAGGTATCACCCGGTACAGTGAATTTGGTCCAGCCTCCAGTTCTTTTGCATGGGAGGCTATGATGAACAAGTCTTTGGTTTTCAACACCATCTTCAAACAGGGACCTAGTGTTGCCTTGTATTCCTCTAGGTCAATTTCTTCCTCCAGGTTTGCAGGTTCCCCTTCCTCATTTGCATTATTGGCTTCTTCATCGATATCATATGCTACATACCCCTCTCAAAGGCCTTCATATGGAGCCCTCTTCCTCCAATGACCTGAAATCCATACCCACATAGCCGAGTCCCCAAAGTACGCATTTGCCAGGGGTTTATGGATCCTTGGAACCGCAACACCTTCCACCCACTTCGACACAAGTCGTTCTTCCATGAATGTGAGCGGTTTGGCCCAATCTTCATCCTGACGATAGGGCTCTGCTTTCACCTTCGGGTCTTCTTCCACTTCCCTACTCTGCCCGATGGTCCAATCTCCTCTTGTGGCATATCACAACATGTTGATCGCTATCACAGGTTTGTTTCGTTCTCAATAAACTTTCAGTTTCAAACCATTCACCGGGTCTCTGATTGGGTTGTCGTCCAAGGCAGATAGCTTTACTGCTCCATTCTTCCCGACCTCCCTGATCTTATAGGGTCCGAGCCAATGAACTTTGAACTTCGCTGGTCACAGTTTGTTACGGCCGTTATACTATCAATAGGCTATGATACTAGTCCAAATTACTTTGGAACTGTGAGTGCATTAATAAAAGCAATTTTTATGGGATGCTAAACCTTAGGGGAAAATCTTGCATTGGTGGCCCTCTTTGATACAAGAGGCATATCAACACATCTTTGAATCATATCAGCAGTCTGTTATCTAGTATTTTCAAAGAGGAGGATGGTGTGGATATCTTCTAGAGCATTCTATTGTTCAGTAGCTTTTCTCATATGTTTAACACTATGTTCAATGACTTTTCTGGGATGGGAATGACAGTCCATGGGCCATTTTCGGGGATGACAGTATATATTAATAAAAATATATAAAAAGATTCAGGCTAGAAATGTGCATAGTATGTTTTTTGAAAATGGTTAAGGAGAGTGTATACTTAGTAAGTACAGTGGCCCCTGATTTGAGTAGACGAAATTTAAGCATTGACAACCATCCCCATCCCTAGCTTTAGCATTGGCAAAATTGTCTTGATCCTTGCTTTGTAGACGTGTAAATTCTTGTTTGAGTGACAACTGAGGCAACCCAAGTGGGCATAGACTTCCATTTATCAATGGCATTGACCTAATCCAACTTTATAGATGTCCAACGGAGACATGCTTAGAGGAGAAATAGAACATAATGTTATGAGGGGTCATACCCTTATAACATATATATATTGTTCTAATATAAGGTTATAAACCTTATGCTTATTATATTTTTTATAAAGCATATACCATTTCAACAGTTAATAATCTGATAACTATTAAATTATTATTTATATAGAAATGGTTGTTTCTAGATAGGTGTGAATAATCTGATAATCACCAGAGGAACAAACACTTGGAGGCAAAACAAAGTAAGTTAGGAGGAGAGTAAAAAAGAAAGGGTAAAATACTAAAAAATATGGACAAGACAAAAAGGATCCGATAGAACGAAAACATTAATAGGGCAATGACTAGGAACAAGGGGTCTGTCTAACATAGAGGATGATGATTGAAAGTCTAACTTAGCTGAAAGAAGACGAGAGAGGAGCGACATTGTAAAATCCAAAGAAGCTAACACCTGAAATTGGGTAAAGGAAATTTCTGTGTAGGTTTCATGGCAACAAGGTTCAAAATTTTTAAATTTCAAAGAAAGGCTCCTACATGTTCTGTTTTAACTTTTAAACACCTCCTGGAAAATCATAATTTGTATTTGTCCTTTGATCTGGTATTGAGAGCCCATGTTTATTTACAAGGCATTCTTTTGATGTAATCCTTTCCTCTCATATCAATATATAATATTTTACCTTTTTCAAAAAAAAAAAAAAGATGAATGCGGTAGTTGATTTGTGATTAGGTTCCCAAAAGTTCCAAAAAGTAAATTGATATTTTGATTTTTTGGTTGCTACATGCATTCTTCTTATATGAAATGTAGAATTGCAGACATTTATTGCCTTTTATATTAATGACATTCAACTCATGCAGAATAGTGGAGACTTTTGTGTACCTGAAGTGGGTGTCAGTAGTTGTTTGTAAATGTCTGGTAATTTTCTACTTTTATGGATTGCAACTTCAGAGAGTTTTAAATATATAGTTAATAGTTCAATGGAGAAAATTATGCCTGCACAGTCATAATTATACAAGGGAAATATTAAATAATGAAAAACCAATATTGGAAGAGAAAATATGAAGTTGAAATAAAATGAATTAGTAAAGCAAGAGCCATGATTTTTAAAGAGGTACAAAAAAATTGATTGAAGGAGAATTTATTTTAAAACTGGATAACCATAGAACAAGTTTTCAAACAAGTAGATACTCTTTGATAGGTCTGTCGAGTTGTGTGGCATTTTGATAGAAGCCTGAGGGATAATAGGAGATGACGACATTCACAAGATGGTACCCGAATAATTAAATTAAGTCATAGCCTATACCTATCATAGAAGTCAATGGTTTTAATCATAGTTGAAAAACTCGGGCTCGGCAATGACTCAGCAAGCACAAAATATTTAAAAAACTCGGGACTTGCAAAAACTTGGCAACTTTATCGAACATTTGAAAGTATATTTTTTTAAATATTCTTCAAAAACACACATTTATATAAATTTAATTTTTTAATTATATTAGAATAAACATATATTAATAGAAAACTATTTAAGTCATAATAGTATTAATTTAACATCATAGTATTAAAAATTCATGTCTTATAGTATTAATTTTACATTTAAATACGTTGGGTTTTTATGTCTGCGAGTCTTTCTGCGAGTGACTAGGCTGAGCAAATGACCCGCGAGTACTTGCAAGTCCTGCAAGTACTCGCGGAGTTTTTCAACTATGGTTTTAATTGCGTGCCAACCATGATGCTGGTTTGAGTTTTACCAACAATGAGTTAGTCTGTAGTGAATTTTTGATTCTTTATATGCAGATATATTTGGAGAAGATATTGTTGGTGATGGAAAGAGAATAAAGGGCCTTGGCATTGGGGGTCCTGAGGGTCCTGTTTCACTAGATGACGTCAGAAGATTGCAGAGATCAAATGAGGTGATATTCCTTTTTCTTGTTTGTCTCTCGAACTTGATTGCCCAAGTGTAATCTTGCATTAGTAATGTCATCAGATTTTGAATCCAGTGCCCTTTATTGTCATAATATTTAAAATTTACTTTTTGTAATTGATGTGCAGGAATTACGGCAGCAGTTGGAAGCACATGTTCTTAGTATTGAGAAGCATCGCAATGAAGCACGGGCTGCTGCTGCTCAACATGATATTGTTAGTTACATGTCTTGATCTGTTTTATGAGTTGTTAACAACTGTTCAAGTTATTATACTATTTGGAGACATTCACAGTTGCACCATAAGACAAAAGGAACAAGTATTTCTTGTCCTTTTTATATTCATTTCTACTGTAAGAGAGATTAAGAATGCTGTGTTTGGATTTATCAGTTTATTGAAACTTGTTTCAACAACAAAATAAATACAATGGATTTGGATTTTTTGGAACTAATTACATAATCACGTTCCATGTCGATCTGTCCCCCCCTCTCTCTCTTATGCCTCTGGCTCTTTCTATTTCCCATTCAAAGATCATCCATACAATCTTGGGTACGTTTTTAGGCATCCTTTTTGCGTTCCAATGCCTACTTCGTTCCTTTAAATGTACTTGGTGGAACATAGGTTCACATTCTTGAATTTTAGTCAAATATCTTGGCATTTCTTAAAATCCAAAATATTATGTTTTACTTTAGATTGTAGCCTAGGAAGAACAACTAAAGAATACTAAGCAAATAATCATTACTTTTTCAAATCAAGTTCTTTGAAAGAATTTTTTTGTGAAGTCCTTGTTCTTGTACTGACTGAATCAAAATCAGGCACAGGCATGTAGGTAAACCAATATTTTTGGGGGCTGAGTATGTCAATAGCAAAAACATTTAAAAGTCATAAATATATACATATTTACAGCCAAAAAACAGGAATAGAGTTCAAAATATCACATATCATATATATGCTAAACAAAGCTATTATAAATGTTACAAATTTTAAATTACACTACACTAATTCCATATCAATTCGTCAAACTCAAATGTCATGATAAATTTTAATTGTTCAATGTAAAAACAATACAATTAATAATGTGTCTTGTTCAATATTAACATCACCATCATTATTAACATTTTATGATGTAAATAAATTAAAAGAATATCATAATGCCCTAACCTTTGTGAAGTTATGTTTTGAACTTGTAAATTTAACATTTTCATTGCATGTCCCATTGTAATGTCCCCTTCCTAATTCGCCATAGAATTTGCCCTAGGATCACAAATGCAACAAATTAGGGTTAGGGTTACTTCTTTCCAAGTAAATATCTCTTTAAATAATGCGATCTTGGATTAGAAATTTGCAATCACAACATGACAACATATGCAAATATACACATATATATGCTTAATCGTTAGGATTAGTCAAATCAATCATAATCATAGATTACTAATAATACTACTAAGCACATTAAAGTTTGGAGGAAGAGACATGAAGGGTCTGCCTGAAGCCATTTCTACACCAAGCACGAAGGGATGTCTACCACAACCCTCTTGCTTGCTTGGCAGCTTGTACCTGCTTTCCCCATTTATGTCTTATCTTCTTGAAGATACATGCCCTCTTGTAGGATTGGGGGGAGGTTGTAAGGGGATTACTTGACTTTGTAAGTGCCCTCTTGGTTGTAGGCCGCAATGGTCCTACTAGGACGGCCTCCTTACGAGCCCGTTCGCCACCTACATCTTACTCCTCAGGCCTTATCCCACAAGAGGGATTTCAGATATTCAAGCATATCTTATATTCTATTATATAATCATACACTTAATCATTATCTATTATGCATAAGCAACATGTATATATATACCACAAGTGGTTGTGAGAGTATAGAGCACTGAGAAGGGCAGATCTGAAAATAATATCAGACTGCTTTTTTATGCCTGGTCTGAAGATTAATTCCTTTGATGTATTTGCTGTTGGATGACTAGAGGTTCGATCTAAAATTCCTCCATTTCCTTTATCAGAATTATTTCTTTTTCGATCTGCTGAATGTCTTCTTTGGTGTGATTGTGCTTGTGTGTTTTTCTTTCATTAATTGCTTACTCTTTTTATACCTTCATATCTCAGTGAGGATACACATATCTTTGGAAAGAGATATCCATTCAAACGGGTCTTGTCTCCTCATTGGTGTCTTATTATTCAAATTAGATCTGCACTTCTGATTATTCATTACAATGCTTATGTTCTATTCCCCAAGTTGATCTCCCTTGGATGTATTCTTCAAATGAAATCTTCTCCCCTTTATATCTTCCTGTGTGAGGGAGAGTCATACCTCTTCATCATATCTGCCCTTTGCAAGGGTCACAACCTTTAATAATTATCACCCTTTGAAAAAGTTACAACACTCCATTTCTGCCCATTCCTTTCTACTTCCATTAATCCTGCCTTGCTTCACATGCTCCCTTCTTTCTTCTTCCTCCCCCATCCTCCTTTCAAATGAGGTTCTCTTCTCCCTTTTATATCTCATGTTTGAGGGAGTCGCAACTTTTCATTTCATGCCTTTTGACCATTTATTAAACTTAATTAAATTTTAATTTTAATCTTATTTTTAATTTTTTATTCTTTTGTATTTTAATTTTATTATTATTATTTATAATGAAATCCTATTAAAAGAGGGGACATTACACCCATTTCCAAAGATTGTCTTACAATGAGATGGAATGTTGTTCTTTGGTCTTGTGTTGGTCTGTCTAACTGGGCGGAAGCCTAATTTGACTCATAATGCAATACTTATCACGTGATAGCAGGTATTTTCTAAAATTCTTAAAAGATGCCAAACAAGATAATTTCATGCCTTAAGTGGGTCACAATAGTGAGAATGATTATTGTCTTGAATTTCCTGTTGTGAAAGAGTTTTTTTGGTGGTTCCCCTATTAATTACAAAAAGGCAGGCAGATCCATGACTAATTACATGACATGTAGGAGGAGTTTGTAAAGGTTTGAATTTGTAATGCCATAACTCATAAAAAAATTGACCAGTGTTTAGGGTTTTAAGCAAATGAAATGCGTCAAATTTTTGCCTTTTGTTGTGATTGCCACAAAAACACTTTGTCTAATCTGGAATTGTTGTGAAAACCGCATGTCAATGATCAAATCTTCAGGGTGTTTCAGTTATTGAGTTGAAATGATTCCAATGGGGAAAATGCAAACCCTACCTGAACCCACAGTTGCATCATTTTAGCATCCAATTCTTGGATGTTTCATACCCTGAATTGGCCTGGTTTCTGCCAATTCTCAGTAACATAGTTCTTGTGTCTAGAAGCTATCATGGAAGAATTCGTCTTTATCCTTTTTCATATGGTTGAATAATGTGAAAGCAAAAATAGTTTACATATTTTACTTATATATAGTACTGATAAGAGGTTTCTAAACTACTGTCATTTGGAACATTTTATTTGTTGATATTTAATTCTATATTTTGTAAATAATGCCGACTTAAACTGTGTTAAGCAATACCTGGATAGAACTCCAGTACCGGTTACCAATTACTTGACACAGTTAATATTGTCAAGCAGCATTTCTCATTTTCTTGCTTAACAAGTTTGAAGAATAATATCCCATGAATGAAATAAATGTAAGATAGAACTTCATTGCCAGTTGCCAATTACTGGACAGAGTTAATATTATCAATCAGCAGTTTTCCTTTTTGTGCTTAACAAGTTTTGAAGAACAATCCCGTGCATGAAATAGATGTAAGATAGTTCTCAAACTTTGACAATGTGTTTTAAGAAGCCTGACATGAGGTCATCTCTTTCTGATATTGTTTCTGTTCTTGAAAGATCATTGAACAGAGGTAAATAGCACCCATCATAAATGATTATGAACATGCCTGTCTTATTAGTGGTATGTGTTAGTTTTGTTCAGACAGGCAACCTGATTGGTCACCTTTTAACTGATTTATTTGTCTGCCCTCAAATTAGTCTTTCATGTAATAATCAGAAATTTTAATTGAACAACGAATACCAAAGATTGCGGAAAAGCTGCAAGATGCTATCTATGTTAAATCTCCCTTTCCTTTGATGTTGGTAAACCAATGTGTCATCTATTCTAATATTCTTTATAGCACAAGTAACACAGAAAGAAATATACCTAGGGGTAGTATACTTTTGTCAGAAATGGTTACTTTATTGGAGACATGCAGACTTGTTTGAGATATGTCCCTATTGCAGGAGAACTCTTTAGCGGGTAGGATATCCTAATGTCACCATACGACTAAATTGATGCCTCCTATTGCCAAAGGCAAAGGAAAATCAACATTTGTTTCACATTTCATATTTTATCAGGCCCTTAGGCACTTGACACATAACACAGATAGGGGAAGGCCAAGCCACAACTTCTTGTTTCTTGTTTGCTACTGCTGGCACTCGAATAACAGATAGAGGAAAAGACCATGAATCCTCATGATTTCAAGAACAGATAAGCTTAGGGTTGAGGATCCTACTTGCCAAGCTGTGTTGCAATAGAAGTGTCATTTTGTTTAATTAACTTGAATAAGAGTTTGAGTTTTCTCAACACCTCCAGCTGCAAAGTAGTACCTATTGATGATAAGCCTTTAAATCATGGTGTACAAACTAGGAGTACACTAGTAAATATAAATTGATTGGGTTGGAGACTTTTTTGTTGCATATGGTGAAATAGTGCAACTGGCTTGTAAGGACATCCATGTCTTCTATACACTATAGTAACCGTTTTCTGTGAGATACTATCTCATTCTTTTATGGACACACCTATCAAGCGGGACTCAAAATGAAAGCATCCCTATTAGCTTCTACTGCTAGTGCTGTCTCCAACCATCACCTCCACGCTTACAGAATTGTTGCATGCCATCAAAACCGTGCTTGTCCATCTTCAACACGTGTCAATTTGTGTTTTAGTTGATATAATTTCTAATTATAACTTATAGCTATATTAGAAATTAAAGTTGAATAGCATTGAATCAAGTCATTTAAATTAGCTGTGAAGTTTATGTTTGTATATTGAGTGTCTAATGCTTTTAGATTGAAGTTAAGTTTTAATAGTGGTAGGTTGTTATTGTCTAGCTATCGCCAATTTAGTGTCTAAAAAATGTCTTAATAGTTCTTGTATAAATATTTTATCTCATAGTCTAAGGTCCAATAAAAATATTATATGTTTTCAAAGAAAGTCAAAGTCAAGTTGTATCATTTTGTTTAGAATAGGGTCTATTTTTCCTTCTTCAATGCACGAGTCATTAATTGTTGTGTCATCAAAATCATGTTTGTTAAAATATAGAAGTCTCATAAAAAAAGAAAAAAAAGCTCAAATTGTAATTGGATACACTTCACTTGTAGACAACATCCATCTTAAGGGGGTGGCATTCTAAAATTAAGGCTGAAATCCATATTTACTAAGTAGCAAACCTATTGGAGGATGAAGGCATTGGAGGACAAACGATGTCTTTTTTGTTGATGTGAACAAGTGTTTTTCCTTTTTTGATTTAACCCTTTGTAGTGTGAATAAGGTACATTATTTAACTGGACATTAGTGAGGCCCTTTTCACACATGTTCATGCGTTGAGGCCCCTTTCTCACATGTTCAATTTACTTAGGGACCTAGGAATCAATCTAGAAGTCTTAGTTGTCATGGGATCTTATCTCATTTACTTCTTTTGTCATAGGTCATTTAACATGTCATTTTAGTTGTCTCATTATATAGGATTAAGACACCTATTACAATCTTGCCTATCTCTCAACCTTGCCTATATAAGCAAGGCATCATATGTCCATTTTGAAGTCCAACATCAATGTAATCCATTGTGCCTATAATCAGGCAATATTTTTCTATTGCTGCTCTCTTGTGGAATGCGTCTTTTGGTTTTGCAAGTGATCTTGGAGGATTGAGTCCATTGGCGACTCTAACACTCTTGTTAGTCATTAATGATGAGGTTGCAAAATTGTATTAGTGGCAAAATTATATTGTTCCAAAATGATTAGTCAATCTTGCCTATATAAGCAAGGCATCATATGTCCATTTTGAAGTCCAACATCAATGTAATCCATTGTGCCTATAATCAAGCAATATTTTGCTCTTGCTGCTCTCTTGTGGAATGCATCTTTTGGCTTTGCAAGTGATCTCGGAGGATTGTGTCCATCGGCGACTCTAACGATCTTGTTAGTCATTAATGATGAGATTGCAAAATTGTATTAGTGGTGAAACTATTTGTTCCAAAATGAGTAGCGCAAAGATTGGTTCTTAGGTGGCAAAGTTAAATTGTCTTATATTGTTTGTGATCTATAGCAATGGTTGCATACGCGACAATGTGGACTTAGTCCTCATAAATTTTATGTAGTGGTTGGATGTGTTTGTTCCTAATCACAATTGTTGGTTGTTTCTGATTGGACGTGTTTGTCCCCAATTACATATGTTGAGTGATTATGTTTGATGTGTTTGTCCTTTACGATAATTATTGTGAACAAAAGTATGTGCCCTTGCCCATAATTGGTGATTGGATGGAAATGTTTGTTCCTATCCCAATTTGTTGTATGACTTTGGATGGAAGTGTTTGTCCTTATCCTTGGATAAATGTCCAATATGGTTAGTCCTACTAACGAAGCATAGTGAGGCGAGTTCCACTATTACTTGTCACAATTAGATGTTTATGTCCCTACTCTTACCTTGTGTTGTTTGATGGACTACTAAATGTGTTGATCAAGTGTTGTTAGTCCACCTATCCCCATTTGGAGAACGATGTAATGAAGGGGTGTGTGTGAGGATTATTACATCATTCATTTTCCTGCAGCTCAGTTTGTTATCTTTTAGGATGCATACAAAAGTCATTTGTTAGTTTGTTAGTACTTATGAGTATTTGGTATGGTTTGTTTGAAATTATTTCTCTTGAATATCTATGTAAAGAAGTGGTTATAGGAGCTCTCCTACAATATAAGAGATGCAAGCCCTTTCAATATGTATTATGTATTATTGAACAATATTAATATAAGCACAAGATAATATTGAGCATGCTTTGCAAACTTTGTGAGTACGCTTCGAGTTGCCGAGCACTCTCTGTTTTTTTTGCTCCGTGAGTTCTTACAAGTTTAACTCGCGAGTTTTTATAGACATACGAAAAACATGGGTAAAAACACCAACATGGGTAAAACGCTGGTTAAAATGCATCTTTCACATGTTTTTTAGGCTATAAATCCATGCAATTTCTCTTTTGAGATATTATTTTTTAATTTAATACATTTTGTAATTGAATTTTGCAAAAAATGTATTTTGTTAAGAAATTTTAACTTTTAGTTCTTTCTAAGTTGTTGAGTTTTTGTTGAGTATTTGCTGAGTTTTTGCCGAGTCAAATTTTTTGGGCTTGCCAAGTACTCTCTGTGTTAGAGTCTGTGAACTATGATTGTGATTATAATATTTGTAGTTGTATCGTACCATTCTAATAAAGCAATAAGACGAACACAAGGGAAATATTAGGATGACTATGTGTCAACTGTCAAGTATAAAAGATTGCCAACCAACTGTTGATACAATGCGGCATCAACTATGGGTGTAGTGCAATTGGTAGATGGTGTGACATTAATGAAATGGAGTGGGGATAGGCTTGCAATCAGCAATGCTAAATCGTTATAGCAAATCAAGAGCATGCTTTTGAAAAATTATAAATCCCCTTGGCATATTGAAGAACTCGAAGACAAAGAAAGAAATGCAGAAGCTTGAGATCAATTATATCCAACCACCATATCAATGCACATCAAACACCTTGAATCATATCTGTGAGAATCAAGTTATCCACATACAAAACATGTATCAAATGATCCTCTCCATGCCTTTGAGTGTAAAAAGTTGGATTAGAATGGTAGTGCAAGAAACAAGAAGCAAGCAAGAATCTATCCATCTTCTCATATGAAGCCTCAGAGGATTGTGTGAGATCAAATTGAATTGCGAAGCTTGCAAACAAGTGAAGAATCCTACACAAAGCATGGATGGAGGTTGCTCCATATAGATACTGTCATGAAGGTTACCATGCAAGAAGGAACTCTTTACATTCATTTGATAAATTAATCATTCGTGTGATGCAACAAGAGAAAGTGCAAGATGAATAGAATCTATTTTGGCAACATGAGGAAATTTTTCAAAATAATCAATGTCCTCAACCCATGAGAACTACTTAGCCACAAGACATGTTTTGTACTTGTCAATGGACCCATTTGCTGCATATTTGGTTTTGTAGATCCACTTACATGGAATCAAACTTTCTTCCCTTGGGAAGAGTCACAAGATCCCATGTATGAATACTCCTTTGCCATTCCATTGTCTGACTCATGAATACTTGTGGCATCTAAAAAGATTTGAGGATCATTTGAAAGAGCATGAATGAAAAGATTGACACTTGCTATTTGTGAAAGATTTTGGCTAGAATTTGTAGGATTATAACCCAAAGGTCCAACCTCCTTAAGAGTAGTGTTGGCCCAAAGGAGCAAAAATTGTGTACCAAGAGGTGGTGGATCAAAACTATCATCTTCCTCTTCTTTAAGAAGCAAAGAGCCCTCAAGAAATGGAGTAGGAAGTAAGAGAGAAGTAGGCAATGGAGTATCCATTTGTGTGAAGTGTACATCAAACTAATCATCTTGTTCAAAGAAGACATCTCGAGTGACAGGTTTAAAAAACTTCACATCATCACAATAGCTAATAAAAATCAAAGTTTGACTATTCTGCATAGTCTTATGCTGACCATCTAGAATGAATGCCCAAGCCTCACTACCAAATACTTTGAAAAAAGATACGTTAGGCTTGACATGGCTCTAAGCCTCCTTAAGAGCCATATTTTGCATTACCTTGTGGGGCATATAGTTCATTTCCAAATGTACTTAGCATAATTGATTGCGCTAGCTCAAAAAATGGGTGCCATATGCTTGGATTGAATTATACAATTGGCCTTAGGTTGTGTTCTATCTCTTAGCCATACTATTACATTGCTGAGTGTAAGAAATTGTGTGTTGACGCTGAATACCATGCACACTATAGAAATCCTGAAATACTTGGTTCACATATCCCCCTTTATTTGTGTGTAACTAACTAATAGAAGGATCAAATTGCTTCTCCACAAACACTTGTAAGGTCTTGTTATTAGTGGGAACCTCACTCTTGTACTTGAGAAAGCATACATATTCGTTGTGACAAGTCACCAATAATGTTGAGCACGTATTTGGCTCTTGAAAATGTAGGTGGGAATGACATAAGTTCCCTCCCAAGGAAAATGATTATAGAGTTGCAAGTTGCCAATTTAACCCTTACGAATATTTCCTCAAAAATTCATATTATTGCTTCTCTAAATGCATGCATTCCAATGTAAAATTTTGGCCTTTTCTCATGCTTAGTCATTTGTGCAGAGTTTTGGCTTTCTTTTTCGTTTTTCAGTTGTTTGTTGTTTGTGTGTTTTGTCTTCTTTAGTGCATTTCGGGTTTGAAGGCATAGATTGCAAGTAAGAGAGGGGTCTTGTTATTGCAATTACAAGATAGACTCTAACTTGTAATTGGGTCTCTAAGACCCGATTGCAAGTGGATTCTTTGTTTTTAAATATTAACTTTATTTACTTGTCATCCTAGGTTAGAAAACCGATTCATTTTAACTTTATATTTTAGTGATAGTCTAACTTGAAGTTGGATGTTTTAAACCTGATAGCAAGTCTTTCTTGCAAGTAAAAGTAATCTCTATTTAACTTGTAATTGGAGGTTCAAGACCCAACTACAAGTTCTTGCTTGGGAAGCTCAAAGAGTTATTACGCCTTTCCCTTTTCTTTCTTAGTCCGTTTTTCTTGGCAAAGAGGTTGCATTTATGTATGAGGAGATTGCATTCTAGAAGGAGTCTTCCTTTCCAAATCGAATATAAGAGTCTTTGAGAGGTTCATTCCCAAGATTCATTGCTTATTCCTAGTCGCATTTTTGGTTAGGCAGATTTCTCCTCTTCAGATATGTCCTTTTGTTTTGTTATTTTGTTGTTTTGATATAAGGGTTTTGGCATTTCAGTTTTCGCGTTTTGTGTGCCAATGTTCTCCTGATCCTTTCTCCTCTTCAGTCGGTTTTCGCCTTTTGTTGGAACGCATTTCATAGAATTCATTTTATTTACTTGCAATCGGTCATCATAGACCCTAATGTAAGTGATAAAAAGAGTTTTCTTTGTCTTTAAAGATGCATTTCAGGTTTGTGGTGCTCGAAGTCAAGTTCGCGGTTTTGTATGTAACATCTACTTGCAATCGGGCCTTTGAGTTCCTACTGCAAGTAAGAGATGTGTCTCCTCTTTCCAAGGTTCTATTCTTCCATTTGCGTGTCTCAAATCTTCTGCATCTGGCAATCAGGTTTTGAGGGGATGCATGCAAGTTATTTCCGAGTGTTTTTCCCACACGTTTTGCTTTCAAGTTGTAGCTAACTTGTAGTCGGGTCTTGCAGACCCGATTACAAGTTCATTGTGATCCACTTGTAATCGGGTCTTAGAGACCCGATTACAAGTGAGATTTTGTCTTGCTTTATGCGTATATGAATGCACACGGGTTTTCAACTCTTCTCACGCAAGTCTCTAATCAAGTCTCCTCCAAGTCACTTTCAAGCAATATCACTTGCAGTCGGGACTTTGCGCTCAGTTGCTGTTTTCCCACCCCAGAGGAGGTGATGGAAGTCTTTGTGCTTTCAGGAAACTTCATTTCCTCTCTTGGTTTTGTTTTAAGTTGCTGTTATTATTTCTTTTAAAATTGTTGTTTCTTTCCCGTGAAGAGGAAAGAATATAGTCTTTTATGAAAAAAGAGGAAAGGTTGCTATCCTTCCCAATTTAGAATAAGTATTTAGTTAGTATTAGTAGTAAAGGGGGAGCCTTCCCTAAATTAGGAGAGTTTTATACTCTCACATTGTGGCTGAAATCACAATTTTGCACATCTTACCAGGTGTATAAAATTTTCAACCAACACACTTTTTGCCACAATTGCATGCAATTGCGACCGTTTCTCTTCATGGAGGGGCATCTAAGAGGAATTGTGCCACTAGAATTCCATCGCAAATCTATAGATAGGGGATGGGCCTTTGTGTTCTTACAACACGGAAACACATTCCATGTTATGTTCAATAACCAACTATATTTATAGGTGGAGGGGCGAGCCTGACCCAGTGAAATAAACTCCCTATAAAGTGGTGGGGGAACCGGACAACAGCAATGCCCTTCCATTTTCTAGTTTTCTGATGGATTGTTGTAGAGCTGAGGTCAACTATGTAGACATGGATGCTCTCTCACCCTATGGGCGAGGCATCCATCACACCTCATCCATCTGTTAAATATGTGAAAAGATTGTATTGGTTGTCTCTTGTATTCTGAATGCAAGTCCTACTTTGACTTTAGTGGTACTGGAGGACCTAAGTCATCCTCAATGGTTGTGAGTAGTTATGACTGTTGAAGCGGGACATGTAACATCATGGTCAAACGGACACTTCATTGTCCTCCCTCTTTGTATGATAATTACACTGCTATTTTTTGTTGTATGAGACATTCCAAGGGTTTGCATAGAGATATAGGGATCACATCTGTTCTTATTTATAATGTACAAAATTAGAATAATACAACTTTGCTATTCAGTCCTATTCATATTTTCAATTTCACTCTCTGAACTTTTGCACTCTGCATTATTGAAACCTCTTGTCATAAACATAAATTAGTTCCACACATAATCTAATTGAAGCTCTTTAATTGGGCTGTCCACCAGGTTCTCACTTGGGCCCTGAATCATAATCACCTATATTTGATCCTTGCTTCAATCAGTGGTTATACTTTTCTATGGCACAGTTCCAAATGAAGCTATTTTATCCAATTGATAATAAATAAATCAAAGAGAAATTCTCTTATTTATGGCTGTCTAAGAGTCTCTCTCCTAAGTTTGATAGTACCCATTGCAAGCTTGGTTTATGCAGAAAATCTAGTTGACTTGGTTATTAGATTGACAAAATTCTTTACTTGTTTTTGCAATAAGACAACATAATCAGTTAGAATTTATCTTAGCAATTATGGTGTATCCAGCAGCTGAATTTAAGTTTGCAGACTGAAATTATGTGTTAGCCATAGATTTTACTTATTTTCTTTCCTTTCTCTCAAATAAGCTGGAAAGTGCTTGAAAGTTTATATAAGGTTTTTGGTTTATAGTTTTCCTTAGTCTATCACTCCTTTCCTATTTAATTTGATTTATGTTATTTGTTATAATTGTTCAAGGAACTGAAAGATCTTCGGGAGTCAGTCTCAGCTTCATTTTTGGAACAAATTAAGGAATTCCGCCAGGAACTGGCAACCAAAGAGAAGGATGTGGAAGAGATTACTGCTCTTTCCACACAGAGAAAGAGCTGCATAGAGGATCTCAATCAGCGCCTTTCTGCAGCATCTCAGTCCCGAACAGACGCAGAAGAAATAATTCAAAGGTATTTTAGATAACATTATACCCATATTAGAGTTACTGGAAAATTGAATAAGTTGCAGAATGAAATTTATCTGTGCAGGACATGTGTATTTTCATATGAATATTCGATATGATTATATGGATATCTCAAGTATGTTATCATTTTTGATAACCTGAATGTGTAAAATTATCTTATTGTGACTTGTTACCAGGCAATATATAATTAGTCACTTAGTAAAACTCCAAAAAAGATTTCTTGCCACTGTGGGGGATCAGAGGATTGTGTACTGTTTTTTCTGATTTCTGTAATAAATTAATAATAGATTGGTGAGATTTTTTCAAAGAGGATATAGGGCTTGGACCATGACCCATTGATTGGGTATGATATTGAAGCCCAATCTTAAGCTAGGTAAACTTGAGCTCTTCTATAGAAGGCACTAAAGATCTTTAACTCTCTGAGCTGCAAAGTAGTGCTATGATTGTTTGATTCAGTAGTAATATTATAGCTAAGCTTTCGCATAACTTGAACCATTAGCTTGAATGATTCTAATAAGTGTTGGAAGGTTGGTGCCTTCATCCTCTTGGTTGTTCATCGTCACCCTCAGGGATTCACGACATGGCTTAACCACTTCCCGTGGTTTGTTTATCTTTGGTGTTTGTATCGGGCATTAATAGGTCGATCTTTTGGTGCAACGACAAACCTTGGGCCAACAAGTGGTATCAGAGCTCGGGTGACGGGTTTGGATCCCTTGGTCGCGTTGGGGGGGGATTGTTGGAAGGTTGGTGCCTTCATCCTCTTGGTTGTTCAGTACCGTCCTTGGGGATTTGTGACATGGCTTAACTGCCTCCCATGGTTTGTTTATCTATGGCAGTGTTACAAGACTCTATGAGTTTTGGCAAGACTCGCAGAGTCCAGAGGCGAGTCGCCCTTGCCGAGGCCCATGGCCTCTGGACTCGGACTCGAACAAGTTTGGCCGAGTTTTGGTAGACTCGTCGAGTTTGTCAAACTCGGCAGACTCAATGAGTCCCATGGGTCAGACTCTACCGCGCAGGCAGAAAATAATAAGTTAAAAAAAATAAAATATTAGTTTTAAATGAAAAAAAGGTCTAGAGCATGAGGAGACCCATTGGAGGACCTCGAGGATGATGTGGATGAGGATATGGATGTCACTGAGTGTGAGCTTGAGCCTCAGACATAGGTAGAGATCATGGCTACAAAACGTTCGAGGACCTATCTTAGGCGCACACGTAGGACATTTGCAGGGTTGACTGATATTGGCTCCTCTGAGCCTTAGACTTCTAGGCTCTAGCTGTTATGTTGAACTTGATATATGTTTTGAACTTTTGATGACATGGATATCATATTCCATGAAATTTGTAGACATTTGACACTATCTATATTTCTAATGTGTTATTTAGTTTAGCTTATTTACTTCAGCGCAAGCCTAAAATTTGCATTCATACTTATGTGATCAATGTAAACTTGTGTATGTGCTTCTATTTGATGAGATTATTGTGTCTTTAATGTTTATTAACTAGGTTGCCGGTTCGAGTTCGGGCACCGGTTCAGGTTCGAAGAACCGGTACGGCAAAATTTTGAAAAGGGGTTTGGGTTCGTTAGTACAAAAACATGTAAATTATATATATATATATATATATATATATATGCAGCCTATAAGCATGGATTAAGATTAGCATGTCACATAGCATCATATAAACAACAAAACCAACATAAATTTGTAATCATAGCATCATGATCATACCATAACAGCATCTTATACATCAAGTTTAATATCAAAATGATAAAATATTCAAGTATCATTGTTTCAACTTTCAACAATTTAAAGTTTGATCATCAAATGGATTCTCTAATTCGTCATCTTCATTCTCCTCCTCCTCATCATTGACATTGACATTAGATGAATCAATGCCAATGCCAATGCCACTTGCACTTGCACTTGCACTTGAAGTTTGCTCGCTATCTGAGTCATCAAATGCAACAAGTTGAGAAATGAAATCATCCAAATCAGTGTGTTTTGGCTCCATATCCCACATCTTCGTTTCCCCTTGCTTGTAGTCATGTTGCTTGTGTGAAATGAGCCAAGTTAATGTTTTAAAACTCACTTTTAGGGTCATTTTAATTTTTTATGTGGTGGAATTTAAAAAAAATTAAATTTTGCAAAAAAAAATCCATTTTTGGGCTGTCAGACCCCTGGGTTTGACCTGGGTCCTCTTGGGTTCGCCCTAGTTCGAACCAGGCCTGTGAATCACGAACCTTGTCTGAACCACAGGTGAATCGGACCCGAACCCCGAACTAGGACTAGACTGGACCAGTACCAGGCGTCTAGGGGGCCGAACCTGGTAACTCAGTTTATTTATTAAAAAATGCATGAAAGAAGTTTAAAATTGTTAAAAATCTTTGAATTTCTTGGGTTTTTCAATTGCCGAGTCTTGGCCGAGTCCGAGTCCGAGTCAAAAATCAGCTTGCCGAGTCCGAGGCGAGTCCGAGGCTTGTAACTATGATCTATGGTGTTTGTGTCAAGCATTAATAGGTCTATCGTTTGGTGCAACGACAAACCTTAGGCCAACAATAAGTACTTGTATCAAATGAGTGTTTTCATGTTTTAGAAAAGCTTTAGAATGTAATCCTAGAAATTTTGTGATATATGTTTTAGGGTAGAAATATGATCAGATTGAAATTTATATGACTTGTCTAATATTTGGCTATTTCACTGTTTGAATGGATTGATAACTAATTTGTTAGATGATTGGTATTAATACTTAGATCCTGGGTATTACTAGTCATAGTTGTAAAACTTTGAGGCAGCAAGAACTTGCAGAAACTTTAGCAATAACTTGGCAAATTTATGGAATTCTTGAAAATACATAAATTTTAAAAAATATTCTTTAAAAAACACAATACTAAATTTGTAGAACATATTATTGATTTTCATTATATATAAATCAAAATTAGAGTTGAAACGAGTTCAATCTTTGAATACATATGAACTTAAAGTTTCAATATTAATAAAAAATATAAATCATAAATTACTTTCATAATGCTCAAAAAATTTGCTGTCACATTGAGGGTGTTGTGGACATGGATGGTATAGCGGCAATATCCTCAAGGGAGTCTCAACAAGTTCTTCATCCATAGTGATAGGATCAAGCTATATGTGCAAGGAACCCACCCTTGAGGGCTTACCAATTTTGTCTTTTGCCTCCTCATATAATGCCACATTTGCTTCTCATTCGGTTGTCTCCCTCTCCAAATTAACTAACTTATCACATCAATTAACAATGGATTCACATCAACATCGTCAAGCTCAATACTCCTATATAAATATGGATCAATGTTAGGGGTAAAAACGTATGTTAGTATGAATAATAATTATAAGTGTGTTATGTGTGGTTATGTTTTGTTGTTGCCGAGAGGTTCCCGTCGGGTAGTTGGGAGTTGGTGACGGTTGGCAACTTGGCCAACCGTCGGATCTATATATTGTTAGGTTGGAACCTCGGCAAGGGGAGATTATGTATGGACAATTGTGGACATGGGAATAAAGATATAACTTTATGGTCTACTTATTATCATTTGTCATTTATGTTATGATTGTTTTGTCCCATGAATACTTGGTACTTGCAGGGAATACTGTGTTATCTTATCATTCACCAACTATACATTTACGACTAAACATTTTGGCGCCGTTGCTTGAATGAACCTGGAGATAACCATGGCGACAGGCGGAAACAATTAATGGGTCGACCATTTAACCAACAATTAATTGTCGTGGACAGCGACACGCAAGAAGAGAGTACCGTGGAAGAGGAACGAGAGGATCAGTTGACGACAGACTTGGTGGAGTTGTGGGACGTGTTGGTCACGCAGTACGTACGGCGAGAGGCTCAGGAGAGAGCCGTCTCGGAAGGTACGGTACGTGGTGAACTCATCGTCAGCACCCCCGTCTTTGACCTACTCAGAAGTATTCCAAGGTTACTCGCCAGGAATTTGATTGCACACCAAGACCAAAGGGAGGAAACGGCAAAGGAACTTCGGCGGCAACAAGTTCTTTGACGGTACGAGGAACAAAGTCGTAAGGGGGAAGAGGAGAGGGAGGCCAGTCAGTGTCGTACCTTTGGCACTTGATGCCCCTACGACCGAACAAAGACAGACGTACCACTGCTACCAAAGGAGTAAACGAGGGAATTGTACGACGATCTCTCCGCATAAAAGAACAGGCCGACAGGAGATGGCGATTAAGAGAGGTTGTCGACTTGAGGAGTCCGGAGAAACACAACAGAAGTCGGAGTGTGGGTCGGAGTCGTAGTCGGGAGAGGCAAAAATCGTGTACGTGGAAGGAGTTGGCCGAGGTCGCCAGGAACTTGCCACTTCCAGACGTAGCGGAGGAAGATCTCGCCGACCAGGCCCCACACTCGACCTCAAGTGAAGAAGACTCCAGAACCGACTCACAAAGCACCCAATCGGAATTTTCCGAACAAGGAGAGGAGGCGGTACAAGACTTGCACGAGGAAATCGCCACTATTTTCGAAGCAACGTTGTCCGACATTAAAAACTTGTCCTTGTTGGAGGCCATTGAAATAGGAAGATCGGATCCGGAAACCCTGGGAAGGAGGGACTATAGAAGTGAAGGTGACCAAAGCTCGGTTGGCAGGGGCCCAACCAGACCAGGAGCGTACGGTACCCTTTGGACACATAGTACCTTCCCGACATATAGCCATTTCCAGGCACTGCATAAAACTGCACAGAAAAGAACGATGGCACGCACCTGGAGAAACAAAAACTTCCAAATTTCATGGGCGACGGGTCAGAGGACCCCATACGGCATTGCAAGACACAAGTCACCATTTGGGAAGCAAATTGCTGGGATGACCGGGACTACTGGGTGAAGGCATTTTCGGCCACTCTGCGAGGAATAGCTATTGATTGGTACACAGACCTTGATGCTCAGCATAAAACATCCTGGAACAATCTGAAGAAGGCCTTCGGGGAAGAATTCAAACTCCTATGGGATGACAACGAGATTGTGGCGGAAATTTACAACACCAAACTAGGAAAAAACGAAAGTGTGCGCGCATATAACAGAAGGCTGAGGGAATTGCTTAACAAAATGGAGAACCAGTCGGCAGATGGCCTCAAGAAGCGGTGGTTCGTGGAAGGATTGGTACCATCCCTGAGAAGGACGATGAAAGTAGTCCCTCTGCCATCGTACGATGAAGCATACAACCGCGCCATGGATATTGAAAGTGAAAACAAGAAATCTCGGGGGACGTGACGGACCAGTGATGGTGACAGCACGGACGAAGACAGTGATGGGGGATCCAAAAACTGTGCAAGCACTCCGGAAGGATATGATGAGGATGATGGAGGAGTTAAAAGGTGACAAAGAAAGTGGTAGGGAAGGAAAAGAACTATGGTGTACTGACTGCAAGACTGAAGGACACACTAAAGGAAGTTGTCCCTGTAAAGTTTTATGTGACATCTGCCAAGTAATGGGACATTCCACTAAGGAATGCTCGTACAACTTGAAAGCATGGAGCACACAAGTGCTCTACGCCCAACCCGACCAAGCCACATCGCCGGCGACACCGCCAAAGCCAACAACAAACTCTGACGCCTCAACTGGAGGGTACAAAAACAATCGGCGGGGTAACAACAGATCCAATAATAACACACTGAGGAACATAATTCAGTACGACGGGAAGGGGCGACCCATGATTCAGTGCAGGAAGTGCAACGAATGGGGTCACTTTGCCCGAGAATGCCAAAACGGAGGTGATGTAGGAAGTTTGTTGTGCAGATGGTGCGGTCCAGGAAATCACGAGGACATAGATTGTCCAAAACAAAAAGGGGTGAACATGCTCGATGTGGAGGGATCAAGAGAAGACGTACTGGCAATCACAAGGTTGCAGAACAAGAAAGCCATGTACTCGGACCCTCGCACAAAAAAAGAAAGACTCCAGGAGGCAAGGGCGGATATCGAGCGGGCGATGGCTGGAGAGCGGAGGGCCTCGCACTTGGCTGCTGATACACTAGTCCGATCGGAACCAGAGAAGAATATCATCAAGCAGATGTTACAAACCATAATACTCGTATGGGTGTCGGACCTTCTACAGACCATGCCATAGTTAAGGATGGCTTTGACAAATGTAACCGGGGACACTACCATCGGTCAGGAACACCAAACAATGACAAAGTCTGGTATGGACCCGGTGAAGGGATCCGGTACGGATGCCATGAACCCTATGCTACTAGTGGTGGGCGTCGGACGGAAACCCGTAGTGGTAGAGATGGATATATTGGGACAAAAGCTGACAAACACCATTGTTGATGGTGGGTCCGGAGTCAAAGTAGTGCTGGAGGAAACTTGGCGAAACCTCGGCAAGCCGACTCTATGGCCACCTAGTCGGTGCGGATCAGCACGACATCAAACCCCTTGGCACCCTCATGGCACAAAAGGTGGTAATTGGGACGCAGCACTTCCTTCTAGATTTTGTAGTCATCCCTCTGGAAAGGAAAGCGTACGACGCTCTTCTAGGAAGGGGGTGGTTGATCATAGCCAAAGCTAACCACAACTGGAAAAGGAATACGCTTTCAATCGAGAGTGACAGTCATAAGTATGTAATTGATCTAAGGAACCAGTCCGTTAGCGAAGAGCTCGCGTCATCGGACTCCGACTCAGAAGATTCAAATAGATGGGAGTGGGGTTTTGCAGGAGACAGAGGAGGGAAAGAACCCGATGAGGAAGGAGTGTTGGAACTGGATGAATGTTCCGAGGATGGAACCAGTTCACTGGTGGGACTTTTTCATTGGCAAATGGAGGACTATGAGGTCTTCCACCCAGAGTGTCACATGCTTCAAATATGTGAGATAGGAGAATCAAGCGGCGGGATGGAAGAACAATCCTTTTCCCCAGAGTGCGGTAGATACCAAGAGGGAATGGCACGAATGGACGGCACGCCAACCCACTAGTTTGAACGGGATAAACCCATCAAGTACGAGGAAAGGGACGTGAAAAAAATCAATCTAGGCAAGGACGAGGACCCGCAGGTGATACTCGTAGGGGATGACTGGAACCCCATACTAGATCACTCGTACGACGTACGCCAGTCGAGGGAGTGTTTATTTGTACATCGTATGGTCGACAAAGAAGGGAGAGTGGCAGTGTTTGAGTTATCTGTATGACGTATGACCAACAAAGAAGGGAGACTGGCATAGCCCGTACGGTGTACGACCTTGCAAGAGGAGGAATACCGTACGGCAGAACATTGCACCCACAGGAAACTAAGTCATACGATCTTGTACGACTAGCAACGGATAAAGGAGAAAGACCATACGCTCAGAAAACAGACATACCTTACGTGCAGGATTCGTACAATCCCCTCCTTCGCGGTGTTTGTACACGCAGGGAGCGGTTGTATGAAAAGTTTGAGGGTATCTGTGTAGAGATTTGGGCCATCCATGTGAAGTTGAGTGAAGAGTTGGCACAGGTTGAAGAGGCCGTACGACCAGGGAGCGAAAGTGCACGAGTTAATCCGTACGGTGTAGAGGCAGCAGTCGGTCCAATGGTCCGTACCAGTATGGCAAACCAGACAATGGTAGAGGAGGCCGCATTAGGGAAAAAAGAGGTCGCCGTACAGGTAATTGGTACTAGTACAACGAGCACTAGTACAGTACCAGCAGGTATTGGTACGGTTCCAGTAGGAACTAGTACGCTTCTAGCAAGAACTGGTACGGTACTAGCATGTATTGGTACGCCAGGTGCTAGTACGACAGGTTCAGGTACTGGTATGACGATCACTAGTACCAGGTCGGAAGGACAACTTCTGGCAGAACGAATTCATGTTTTTTTCAAGCTGGAATACAAGACATTATACATGTGCCATCATGCTATTAGCCTATTCCTGGATGCCATACGCGTGCAAGTGCCACTAGAAATGTGGGGAACCTTTGAACCTCGCGGACGGGTTGAACCAAATAAACCCACCATGAACTACTACATTCACCTGGACATCCTTGGCGACACAGTGCAGCCCACACGGAAGAGGAGGAAACTAGACGCATCTATAGAAATTGAAGAGGTTAGCAGCACAGAGGATTCGGAGGAGGTGGAAGAAACAAAAGAACAGGAAAGTGGGGATGAAGGGTTCCACCTGTCAGGACCAAAGAAACGGGACTCGGACTTGGCTCGGACTTGGCAAGGCCGACTCGGACTCGGACTCGGGACTCGGCGTCAGACTCGGACTCGGGACTCGGGAAAGTGAAAAACTCAAGAAATTTAGAGATTTTTAAAGATTTAAAACTTTTTTCAGACACCCTTTATTGAATACACCTTAAAGACACAAAAACATCATTAAACTCGGCTCATTTGATTACATACACAAGTATACATCAATCATATAAGCATAAACGCAAATTGTAGCTGAAGAAAATAACAAACATAGATATATAAATATTGTCAAATGTATACAATATTACAAAACTCATGGAATAAAAAATCCATGTCATCATATGATCATCATCAAATGTTTCATACAAATACCAAAGGTAAATAGTAAGTACTAAATACAACTACAAGTGTACAAGCCTATGGCTCAGAGGGCTGTGCACCCTCTCGCCCTGGCCCCCTGCGAAGGCGTTTAAAGTAGGTCCTGGATGATTCAGCAGCCATAGTCGCTCCCTGTGACACCATGCCGTGCTCACCAACATCAGGAACGACTGTGTCATGCTCACCAACATCAGGAACAACTGTCACTCTGAGTCTCAGTATTTCCTGTCTCTGCTCGTGCTCTCTGCTCCTCCTCTGCTATGGCTACAGCCTCAGCCTCTATATCTACCTGGTCGATCCAATCAATGTCATCATCACTAAATACAGCTATAGGAGTCCCAGGAGCTGTCTGATTCTCATTGGCCCACTCTGCTTCAAGATCAACCTAATCTAGAATGATAGGAGACATGTCAACTGTTGCATTCTTTCTCATTCTCAGGCAGAGGTTGTAGTGAACAAAGACGAGATCATTCATCTTCCCCACAGATAATCTATTGCGCCTCTTGGAGTGTATGTGCTCAAACATACTCCAATTGCGCTCACAACCTGATGCGCTGCATGGTTGGCTCAAGATACGAATGGCCAACTTCTGAACATTTGGTGTCTCTTGGCCAAAAAAGTTCCACCAATGATCTGAGTTTGAAATGAGAAAAATAAATAAAATCAGTCTCACTCATGAACTCATTTAACAAGTTACAATATAGTATTGAATAAAACTAAAATTAAGCCTAACAATTTATTTTACCTGGCATCATAGTTGTCCTACTGTCTTTGGCGACAGGACGAGAGAAGGTCTCCCCTTGTGCATCTGAGAACATCTGTAGCTCTCGAAAAAGGTCTATCTGAGAAGTACCAGCAGGTCCCATCTTCTCCATGATTGCATATAGCCCATTAAGGACCTCCGCATCAACCTTGAAAGAAGGGATAAAACGGAATGCCGGATTCAGATAATAGGCTGCTGCATGGATGGGCCTATGAAGCTGATGATGCCATCTCCTATCAATGATCTCCCAAATGGGACCATACTTGCTCTCATCTGCTCCATAGACGAATTTGATGGCCTCCTTCGCCCTATCCATGCCCTCATATATATAGCCCATTGCGGGCTTATCTCCATCCGCAACTCGCAACAAAACCACCAAGGGCTTAACAAACTGCAAAATTGAAAATATTGTGTAATTTAGAAAAATGAGCAAATAAGAGAATACATATAATAAGTTATAAAACATGAAGTTAAATTGTAGAATTTATAAAAAAATTACCTTCACTATCTCATCACAAGGGACCCAAAAGCCTTGCTCATCAAAAATGTAGTCTGCCATCTCTATCCCTGCAAGGGTGGTAGCATAGGATGAGGAAGACCACTCGTCACCAACAATCATACGTCTCAAGGCAGACTTAGACCTAAGCATGGACTGCAATGTGAGGAAGTTTGTGGCAAATCTTGTGATTCTTGGACGATGCAACTCCTTCTGCTCTGTGTATTGTCTCATAAGAGCCAACACCCATGAATGATTATATACAAATTTGCAGACATTTCTTGCCCTTTCTACACATCTCTTGACCCATGGGATTTTTCCAATATCCTCCAACATGAGGTCAATGCAATGAGCAGCACATGGAGTCCAAACTATAGATGGGTGCCTCTCCATCAATAGTCTACCTACAGCAACATAATTTGTTGCATTGTAAATTGTAATTAATGGAGGTACAAACTACAAGATAGTAATTAATTTGCAAACAAAATTAGTTTGTAATCAAAAGTTTACCCGCAACAACATAATTTGCTGCATTGTCGGTCACCACCTGTACCACGTTCTCCTCACCCACATCTTCAATCACCTCCTCTATCTGCTCACATAGGTAGGTGGCATTCTTGCAATGGGCGGAGGCATCAATGGACTTGATGAAAACGGTGCCCCCTGAAATGAAAAAATAAAGCTAGGTCAATGATCATTCAATAAACCATTAGATAAAAAATAAAAAATTAAAGACTATATGAAACTAAAATTAATCAATCACCTGCAGAAGAAACAAGAAAATTAAGGAGAGTTCTATTTCTCCTATCCGTCCAACCATCAGTCATGATGGTGCAACCTTTAGTGCTCCATGTGTGGCACTGTTCATCTAAATCTTTTTTCACATCATCCACCATTTGAGACAAAATGGGTCCCCTCAAATCACTCTCACTAGGGGCTTTGAACCCCTCCCTGCATATGGTAATGGCATCAACCATTTGTTGCCAATAAGGAGACCTGTCGCAAAGAAACTCAATGAGATAAGTTAAGTATAAAAATTAAAACAATCCAAGTTATCAAACATAAAAGTTAGTAAAACATTCACCTGGCTACAAAGAATGGAATACAGCTGTAGCTCCAAAACTTGCCAATTGCCATTTTAGCAGCATCATGGACCTCCTTGTTCCAACCCATGCCCTCAAGCGATGATTGGGACCCAGGAGTAGTGCGAGGCACAAAGAAGGAATCCAACCTAGATTTACGAATCCTAGGTCCAATGGTAACATTCCCACTGCAACTACTAGTGGTAGGAGCATGAGAAGTGGCGGTGGCACTGCCACTTCTAGAAGCAGAAGCAGAAACGGAAGCACCAGCAGTAGCAAACTGAGTGGGACGATATGGAGGTAAGGAAGAAGGGCCTCCAACACAACCTAACTGTGTCCCTCTTCCTAAAACTGTCTCTCTCCCAATGGCCGCTCGATCTTCCTTTTGTTTCTTTTTTCTTTCAATCTCCTCAACCATTACACAACAATCACGTACGGCCTCAGAGACTACTTTTAGGCATGGTTCGGCATCATGTCCACGCACACCAGCAATATGGTATTTCAGCCTATATATACCTCCATGGAATATTGTTTTGCAAAACATACATTTTGTTTGCCCCTTTCCTTGCCCTGGAAAATCCTCATGATATTTCCAAGCAGGGTCCTTTCTCATTGGGGGTCTAGAAGCCGAAGTAGACATTTTAGGATAGTTTTGTGAAACTTGAAGTTTTGGCAAATAATAAAGTGAAGTTTGCTGCAATAAAACATTACAAATACAAAATAAAATTAATACATACATTCAAAAAAACTAAAGTAGGGTTTGTAAATTTTATTTTTTTTAAATTGTAGGGTTTGACAAACCCTACAATTTTAAAAAAATAAAATTAACAAACCCTACATACAACCCTACATAGTACAACTACATACTACATGCTACATACAAATTACAAACATACAAAAGAGACAAACCCTACAATTTAAAAAAAATAAAATTTACAAACCCTACATACAACCCTACATAGTACAACTACATACTACATGCTACATACAAATTACAAACATACAAAAGATCTTGCATACAAGAAAATGTAAAACTTTGAAAATAAATGAATAGAAAATGGAATTTTTGCATATACAAGAAACAAAATAATGTTCAAAAAAACAATCTTACCTCTTACAACAAGCTTGAAATGAGCTGCAAACTCTTCCTATCCAACTCTTGATGCACCAAATCGAAACACAATGCAGCTCCAATGTGACAAATTGAAGAAAACTTGAGCTTCCTCCTTGCTGGTTTTTCTTCTATGCACCCTTGTTTTTCTTCCCAACTCACTTTACTCTTCCTTTTTTTGCAAGTGAATGAAATGAAAGTCACTTTTAGGGCTAGAAGACAATTAACATTAAAAAACGGATTTAAAAAAACTTTCCAAACTAATTTTTTTTTGCGTTTTAACTTATGCCAATGCCGGCCGAGTCCAAGGCTCGGGACTCGCCGAGTTTGGCGAGTTTGGGCCAAACTCGCCAACTCGGTGAGTCCGAGTCCGAGCCCCTGGGACTTGGCCGGCCTGACTCAGACTCGGACTCGCCGAGTCTGGGCGATTCCGGGCGAGTCCCGTTTCTCTGGTTAGGACACTGTTGTAGAGGATGAAGAGGAAACAAAGTCATGGCAGCAGGAAGAAGATGAAGAGGAGGAGCAACAAGGAGGATTGCGGGAGCAATGGAAGAGTACAAGGGTGAAATTTACACCCTCGAAACTAGCCTTGGCACACCTGGTACCTCAGGAGGCGCTTGCAGTAGCTAATCCAGTGGGAGATGTATGACCAGTGGGGGTGCTGTTCCAAAAGATTGGAGAGGGGGAACCGCCGGCATAGCGACGGGTATCGTTGCCACAGATCAGTTTGGTCGTACTTGCAGCAGGAATAGAAACTGGTATGGTGGCAGCAAAAATTGGTACGACGACAACAAAAAAATGGTACGACAACAACAAAAAACTGGTATGACGACAACAGAAACTGGTACGGTGTCGACAGAAACTAGTACGGTGTCGGCAGAAATTGGTACGACAGCGGCATAAGCTGGTACTGCGACAATAGAAACTGGTACGACGACGCCAGAAACCGGTATGGTGTCGGCAGAAACTGGTCCGGTGTCGACAAAAACTGGTACGACGTCGGCAAAAACTGGTACGACGACAACAAAAATTGGTACGATGTCGACATAAACTGGTACGACGACATCATAAACTGGTATGACGGCAGCAGAAATTGATACGGTGCCAACAAGTACTGGTACAGTGCTGACATGTATTGGTACGACAGAAACTAGTACGGCGCCAACAAGAATTGGTACGGTGCCAACATATACGGGTACGACGGGAATTGGTATGGTGCCAACAAGAACTGGTACGGTGCCAGTAGGAACTGGTATTGTGCCAACAGGAACTGGTCCGACACAAGCAAAACCCGGTACGGTACCAGCAGAAACTGGTACGGTACCAACAAAAACTAGTACGTGTGACTTGGAGGCAAAAACTGGTATGGTACCAGCAAAAACTGGTACGGGTGATTGGGAGGCATTAGCAGCCCAAGTGGCAGAGCTCACCTTACAGTTGGAACAGAAAGATAAAAAGCTACGGGAAGCTACTCACATGGTAAAGAAAGCACGGGAACGATAGCTACTGGCGGAAAAGAACCTAAACTTCAGGCCGGACAACAACCTCCTCCTGAGCCCACTATAGGGACGCCTCCTCCCTCTTCTCGGTCTTAGCTATGTTTTATATAATTCAGTTTCTCTTGTCTGAGTCGTCTGGAAGACGACTACCTCTTTGGGGGGGGCTAATGTTAGTGTTAAAAACGTATGTTAGTATGAATAATAATTATAAGTGTGTTATGTGTGGTTATGTTTTGCTGTTTCCGAGAGGTTCCCGTCGGGTAGTTGGGAGTTGGTGACGGTTGGCAACTTGGCCAACCGTCGGGTCTATATATTGTTTGGTTGGAACCTCGGCAGGGGGAGATTATGTATGGACAATTTTGGACATGGGAATAAAGATATAACTTTCTGGTCTACTTATTATCATTTGTCATTTATGTTATGATTGTTTTGTCCCATGAATACTTGGTACTTGCAGGGAATGCTGCGTTATCTAATCATTCACCAACTATACATTTAGGACTAAACAATCAACGTCATCAAGGTCAAGTGTTTGATGTGTATTTTTCCCTTATATCTTCTTTTCATGCAATTGAAGATTGTATTGTAGATAGACAAGATCATTCAAGCGCATTTTGAGTCAATCTATTGCACTTCTTTGTGTGAATAACCTCAAAAACACTTCAGTTGCATTCACGACCAGGAGCACTATAAGGTTGGGATAAAATGCGGATGGCAACTTGTTGTGATGTTTTCACACATCACCCCATTGCAAATGAGTACCCCCACTTTTTGCTTGATAGCGTAGTTGTTTTAGCTTGGTTGTCTAGCTTGGCAATAATTTTGGTGTCTTTAACCTCTTTCTTGTGAGGGGATGCAATGCCTTGTTGTCAGGATGTGATCAAGTTAGGCAGTCTAGTAGCAAACAGGTCTCCCTTTGGATTGATTTGGAGTCATTGCAGCTGTAAGTGCTCGGTTGATAGGTCAGTGCCAAGATATTCATCAAGTGAAGCTTCACAATGTAGCTTCTAAGTTGAGTAGAGGTATGGGTCTCAAGATAGAAGAATAGTCAAGCAAGTAGGGCACTCTAGGGTTAGGATGAGGAGACAAGGATCAATCAAGTCTAAGTGAATAGAGAATGGACTTCAAGAAGATAATGAGTGAAGATGAGGGATGTATGAAAAAGAGTAAAGTTGTTTTCCTGGAAATTCAAGGATGAAACCCTCACCTAGGATGAAATCAGCTTCATGTGGAGATAAGATTTAAGCGCAAGTGGTGAATCCATGACTTGCCAAAATCCACGCCTAGATAAAATCCAAGACCTTGCTAAATTCATGACTTGCCAAAATCCACACCCAGGTAAAATCCACAACCTTGCTAAATCCAGGACTTGAAGGTGGAGAGCAACATTTGTCCTTGACCAGCAAGAATCCACACCCAAAGAAAATCCACGACTTTGGCAGATCAGACCTAAAACATGAAAAATCAGAAACTCAAATCAGGCCTCATACCTTTAAACATTACAAAATCAGGTGTTGAAATCAGTGATCAAGTTACCTTTTTACCATCATTTAGGATGCATATTAGATTAGGGGTTGGTCAAATCTATCTATATCATATGTGTTTGATGCTATCCTATCATATGTGTTTGATGCTATCCTTGTTTGTTTTGCAGGTGACTATGGAAGAGGGTGAAGGAGCAGGCTGCAAGCATTTCAAGGAAACATTGCAACAAAGAAGGAAAGCTTTGCACAACACTTTAGCAAGGTGAGGAGGATTGTACGATGCAAGAGAGAGGACTTCACGATGGGAGAGATCAAGCTAAGCAAGGAAGCGGATTGCTCCACATGAAGAACAGTCCAACATTCATCAACATTGCAAGGGAAGAATAAGAACAATGCGTTCAAGGTAAAGAAGGGCAAACACAAGTGAAAGAATTGTGTTTCAAGGATGAATGATCAACACCTTCAAGGATGTCAAGGAATGAAAGATTAAGAAGACAGCAATGAGCATACAGGATCAAGAGCTAAGATATTCGAAGACATCACAATGATGATGAAGGAAATGTTATAACAATCTTGAATTTCCTCCAGAAATCCAATTCCAGAAATCCAAGATCACAGTCAGTCAAGGAAATTCCAAGACTAGGTATACATTCCAAGGTTGAAAGGTGAAACATATCATAGGGTGGATGGAATTCCCAAGTATGATGAAGGATAGGTGAAAGTGATCAAGTCAAATAAGATGATGCAATCTGGGAATATCTCCCACCATCATCTCATTCATCATGGAGCAATCAAAAATGTTTAGTATCAAGAGATATTGCTCAACCACAAACACTTGTGATGATCAAAGAGATGAGCAAGCTGAGGTGGTGACAACACACCTTCATTCATCAATCAAAGTCAACACATCTAGATACATTGAACTTGATGCATCCAAGAGTGGAGCAAGTGACACATATCACTTCATCAAATATTGTTTATCTTACCTAACCTCGATTCCTATTGGTTAGAATTCAATGTTGGACATGTGTCCAAAATATATAATCAAATCACTGGTCAAGTATTAAATGTAATGCAAAGTTAGTTATAACTAACCCTAATTTGGGTTTTATCTTGTAATCATGGCCATTGATTTGGATTTGATCTCGGCTATTCATTTGTAAAGAGAAGTCTATATAAGGCTTGCTCTCCTCATTTGTAAGGGTTAATAGAGAATATTTGATCAATAGATATTAGATAGCAAGTAGCTAAAGATAGAGTAGGAGGAGAAGGCAGAAATTGTTGCCAAGGCATGTAAATAAACATACTTTTCATTGAATTTATGGTGGATGCTGGTGTTTCTTCTACATATTGCATGGTTTCTTGTTATATCCTCAAATTAGATAGAGTTCATTGATCATGGTGGACCTTATGAAGATATTATGTTGAATTCCTCGGTTCATACTTTTTGTGGTTTGCTGATTGTAAGTCACAATGCAAAGTTAGCTTGAACCTTATTATTATACTAAGTTCTATTGTGGATATTTGTTCAATTTGCACCAACATTGGGTATTTAGGTGATGTATTCGTAGTGTGAAAATCTTCCATTTCCTTAGACGATTGCATCAATCTTGTGTAGTTGTTGTCATCATGGCTAAGCAGGGCTTGATTTGAGGGAGTTTGTCTATCTAAGTAACACTCATCGTCATCATTGATCTTAGAAATAGCGTAGTTTTTATTACAGATGCTTCTAGAGTAGTGTAGAATTTTTTGCATCAATGTTTTGGATCACACTCTGTGATCCATCATCAGGATGATAAAGAGTGTTGAAGGAGAAAATGATAGATGTAGACCAAAGAACAATCTAAAAAGGGAGGGGAGGGAGGAAAACAGAGGGGGGAGAAAGGTTACACGGAAAACAATGCAACCAAAGAAATCAAGGACAAGGCCAAAGAGAAAACAAGGGGACAAAAAAGAAGAATAACCAAAACAATTAAACAAAAATAAAGAGGAGTGAGAATTAGAAACCTAGAAAGCTCAAAACAGGAGAAACAAATAAACATAAACAAAGAAATAAATTAAAAATAAAACAAAAATAAGAAATAACAAAAAATTAAAAAAAGAAGAAATATATATATACACATAAATACATACAAGTATATATGCACACACACACACACACACATAATGTGTGTGTGTGAGAGAGAGAGAGAGAGAGAGGAAGAAATAAAAGGCAAACCAATGAAAGAACTGAGAGACACTAGAAAACGAGAGAAACAAGGAGAAAGGAGAGGCCACAAGGACTAGCTCCTACAACCAGGGAAAACCAAGGCACAAGGAAGAAAAGACCAAGGGGGGGGGGTTGGCAATAAACTAGGGGACAACCTAAGCAAAACACAAGGCCAAGGAGCCCAAGAAAAAATGACCAACGAGCTAAGCGCTAAGAAGGGTGATGGAGCGACCTAAAGGAGGAAAGCGAGGGAAACCAAGAACTACTCAAACTCCAACCATCATCACGATTGAGGTTTAAGGGGTGGTTATTGATTTCAATGGCTTCTTTAAGTTTTCTCTTCATGAAGTTATCTTCTTTGAATGGGATTTGGGTGTTTTTCAAACAAATATGGTGTTTGGTTGAGGACGAATGGTCCGTTAGGGTTGACTTAAGCGCTCGGCACAATGCTCTTTGATTCTAGTGTTAAAAGAGCATCGGGTTTCACCTATATTGGCCAAGCCGCACGAGCATACAACTTTGTCTAATCCAACATCTTGGAAAACGTCCTTGGAGTCTTTGAGTAAGGGGATGCGCTTATTTAATGTGGAGAGGGGCCTGAAAACACAACGAATGCCTTTTTTAAGAAGGATTTTGGAGATTCTATATAAGGAAGTGAAGCAAAATGGGGGTCAGATGGAAGGGCATCCCTAGTGCCAGGAAAGAATCGAGGCTTAGCTTGGTTGAAAGCCTTAGAGATTTGCTTACTAGAGTACCCATTCAATTTGAATACTAGGCGGAGATGGGAAAGCTCTTGCTCTATGTTTTCCTCATTGCAAATGCGAAGGGCTCTACAGATCAAGGTTTTAAGGATCTTCGATTTTTGGCAAGGGTAGAGATCTGACCGCCCTTTTGCTTGACTTCCTTATATAGAAGGCATATTAGAGAAGATCTCCAAAATCCATCTTAAAAATGGCCTTCGTTGTGCTTTCAGGCCCCTCTCCATGTTAAATAAGCAAGACTCCAAGGACATTTTCCAAGGTGTTGGAGTATACAAAGTTGTATGCTCGTGTGGCAAGCCTTATATAGGTGAAACTAGGCACTCTTTTAACACTAGAATTAAAGAGCATTGTGCCAACATCAACCATGAGCAGGTGCTTAAGTCAGCCCTAACGGACCATTCCTCCTCAACCAAACACCATATTTGTTTGGAAAACACCCAAATCGTTTTCAAAGAAGATAACTTCTTCAAGAGAAAACTTAAAAAGCCACTGAAATTAATAACCACCCCTTAAACCTCAATCGTGATGATGGGTGGAGTTTGAGTAGTTCTTGGTCTCCCTTGCTTTCTTGCTTTTGGTCGCTCCATTACCCTTCTTAGCTCTTAGCTCATCGGTCATTTTTTCTTGGGCTCCTTGGCCTCGTGTTTTCCTTAGGTTGTCCCCTAGTTTCTTGTCAGCCCCTCCCCCCCCACCCCCCCCCTCCTTTGGTCTTTTCTTACTTGTGCCTTGGTTTTCCCTAGTTGTAGGAGCTAGTCATTGTGGCCTCTCCTTTCTCCTTGTTTCTCTTGTTTTTTGGTCTCTCTCAGTTCTTTCATTGGTTTGCCTTTTATCTCTCTCTCTCTCTCTCTCTCTCTCTCACACACACACACACACACACACACACGCACACATACACACACACATATGAACTTGCAAACATTTGTTTTATATATATACATGTATATTTATACATATGCATATATATACATATATATTCTCATACACACATACTCACATTTTATATATATCTGTGTGTATATATTTGTATATACATATATACTTGTATATATATATATATTTATCTTCTTTATTGCTTTTTTCTTTTTTCTTTTATTTATTTGTTATTAATTTCTTTGTTTCTGTTAATTTGTTTTATTTTTTCCTTGTTTCTTATATATATATATTTCTTCTTTATTAATTCTTTGTTATTTCTTATTATTAATTTCTTTGTTTATGTTTATTTGTTTCTCCCCTTTTTTGGTCCTTTCTAACTTTCTAATTCTCATTCCTCTTTATTTCTCTTTAATTGTTTTGGTTATTCATCTTTTTTGCCCCCTTGTTTGCTCTTTGGCCTTGTCCTTGTTTTCTTTGGTTGCCTTGTTTTCTGTGTAACCTTTCTCCACCCCTCCTTTCCTCCCTCCCCTTCCTTTTTAGATTGTTCTTTAGTTTGCATCTATCATTTTTCTCCTTCAACACTCTTTATCATCCTGATGATGGATCAAAGAGTGTGATCCGAAACATTGATGTAATGTCCCCTTCTCAGGCTTTGATGTTTTAGTTGACCGATGGCCTATTTCAGAGACCTGTAGTCTACTCAATGGGTGAAATTAGGGTTTCCAGTTTTGGAGGTTGTTGTTGCTCGTGAATTAGAGTTTGGATCGCGGATTCTTTCTGGGTTTTCAGAGGGCTTCGCAGTGGTATGTCCGGCTTTGCGTTTCGAGCACTTTTTGGAATTTACTATTTTTAGTAAATTCTATTTCTGGCAGTGATCCTGATTATTTCGGCACAGTTGGTTCTCTTCTTCAGTTTGTTCAGTTGGCTTCGTCACTTTTGGCCTTGGGATGTTTTTGGAGAGATAAGTTCATTTCATTTAAATAATGTTATGTTTTAATGTTATATTTTAAAGTTGACCCCTTGGCCTAGCTTCATCACTTCAAGTTGTTTTAAAAGGTGGTCTTCAAGGGTGGACGCATCATGGAAGGGATTTAATATTTCCTAAGGTCTAAAATCTTGCTTATGAAAAGGGGTACCAACTTTATGAAGAGAAGTGAATTAAAATAAAGGTTAATTAAAGCTTTTAAAAGTGGCACCATCTCTTGGAGGAAAATTCAAATGTAAAATTAGGACGCACTCTCTAGAAGCCTCTAGAGATTCCCTGTTAAGCTTATAAATGGAGGCCTCTTCCCTTCATTTATAGGGGCTGATGTCTATCGAAGTGTTACTCTGCCGGAATGGTATTGGGGTTGCTTAGAGGAATGAATGCCTCCTAGCCTTGGCATTGCTTCTTGCTTGAAAGATAGCAACTAGTGGTGATTTAGTGTAGTCGTGAGAGTTTGTAGTGAGGATTGCATTGTAGCTTGATGTGTGCTGGAAGTTCAGTTATTTGCATTTCATTTCATTTTCGGGAGTCGCGGTTAGCAGGGCAGATTCGTAGTTTCACTCATATAATTCAAAATAAAAACATATTCATTTTGGGTATTGCATATTTCCTCTTGTTTTGGTTGGGCGCTCCTTTGTGCAAATTTGCAGATTCTAATACGAAGTGTTTTATTTTATAGAGAAGAATTGCCATTCTTGCCTGGCGTCACTGCTGGGAATTGCCTTGGGGTTTGTGTTAAATAATTTGTTGGGTTAATGTCTAATTTCTTGGTATTGGTTTGTTCGCCTCCTTCGTAGGAAGCCATTGCTTTTGGTTTTGGGTCATTCAGACTAGTATTGAGAGAGTAATGAGCATTTTAGTGATTCCATGTGTTGCTGACTAAGCATTTCCAGTGCAGGTCTATCGTAAATCAGAATATTAAGATTGATCCTTGAGTAGAATTTCTTGGACTAGTCATTTTTGTTAAGCCCGGGAGAGTCTTCTATATTGTTGCAGCATTGTATAGTCTTAATCTTATGATCTTGGCAAGCATTCACTATCATATTGTAAGTTGAATAGTAGTACTGGCAGCATTTCTTCTCATCTTCATTTCACGCTTGTTATTTACATTTAATTCCATTTCTAAGTTCTTAGCATCTTCGCCATATGGTAGCTCCATTCCCACCCTGGGTTTGAAAGCACATGCTTGGTGTCGAGTTTTCCTTCCAGCAGTTGTAATTGTAAATATCCTTTGACCATATGTTAGTCCATCTTGGGCACATTCTTGGTTAGAGTTGCTTTTAGTATGCACTAAGATCCTCTGACCATATGTTAGTCCATTTTGGGCACATTCTTGGTTAAAGTTACTTTCATAATGCTTTAAGACTCTTTGACCATATGCTCACGCCTTGCCCAACCCGGGATCCTGGTGTACATTCTTGGTTAGAGTTGTATTTCGCATCGTTTTGGTTTAAGTGCTAACCCTAATGGATGTGTGTTGCATTACTTTTTGTAATTGAAAAATTGAAAAAATTGGTCTGGGATATTTCAGTGGTATCAGAGCTTCACATCCTGCCATCCTGTGAAACAAACCTTCTATGAGTGACAGAGAAAGAAGATACTTAGCAAGGGAAGATAAGAAGGCTGCAAGTCAGTTTCAGTTTCAGTGGTATCAGGTTCCTGAAGGTCAGACATCATCGGAGGTTTTGAGGGCTCATTGGGAGTCTTCTCCGGAAACAGAAATGGGGGACAGTGAGAGGCCAGTGGGTGGTACTGAGAGGTTTACAAGCAGTCGGGATGAAAGTGGAAAAGGAAGGGAAAGAACACCAAGTCCGGGAAGGAGGTTCGAGAGGAAGATGGATGCATTAATGGATATGGTATCTCTCATGATGGGGAAAATGGGTCAGAGTTCTAATTCACAGAACAATCAAGGGCACATAGGAGAACGCAGCGGCTCCAACCAGCATAATGAACATGCTGCTCCGCATACCTCAAATAGAACAAACATTTCTTCCAGGCCTTTTAAACCCACCTTCTTGGCACTAGTAAACCCTCAACCTGATCCGGGAGAGAATGCATCATTTGTGGAACAATTGAGACTTGATCGTGTTGAGTATGAGTCTCTTCTTGATGAAATCAAGTTAGACATGCCTTACAATGATTTCGTGGACCATAAAAGGAAGAATAAAGGACATGGGAGACATCGTGAACATAGGGAAGCAATAGTACAGAGGGATTTGCATCAAGCAATCAACAAGGTTATGCTTCCACATTTTGACGGGAGTGACAGTAGTTCAGCTAGAGCTTGGATACAAAAGTTAGACAACTATCTAGCTCTTAGACCCATGACAGAAGAGGAGGCAATCAAGTTTGCTACGCTTCATTTAGATGGGGTAGCACACGAATGGTGGTACCATGGTCTAGTCACCCTGGGGCATCGGTCGATCACTACCTATGATGAGTTCACCAATAGGCTCACAGAGAGATTCGAGAAAAAGGATCTAGAAGTGCATTTCAAAGAATTGGCACAACTTAGACAACATGGCACAGTCGATGCTTACATAGCTGAATTTCAGAGGCTTTCAGTAATGGTCACGGGAATCACTGAGAGACGGTTGGTGATCCTATTCAGTGAAGGGCTTATGGAACCACTCAAGGGTTGGATTAAAGCTTTCGATCCACCCTCCTTTCAAGAGGCAATGAAAAAAGCAAGAAATATGGAGTGGGCTGCTCCTAAGGCAAAAATTCAATCCAAGCCATTATTTCACAAAAAGGATAAAGGAAAGGGACCTCACCATAAGGAGTTCAAACAACATAACACTCATGTCACAAGGCTGGATCCAGAGACACTTAACGAACTCCGAAGAAAGAGGTTATGTTTCTGGTGTAGAGAAAAATGGTCCCAAGATCATATTTGCCCAAAGGGAGTCAAAATTCATCAAATTGAATACTATTCAGCTGGAGAAGGCGATTCTAATTCTTCAGACCAGCAATCAGATTGTGATGACAGCGAAGTGGAAAGAGTTCCCGAAGAATCTGAAGGTGAAAAAGGAAGTGGGGGTACCTTGGCTCAACTTTCGAGCTTTCAAAAAAATGAATCCTTCAAGGTTCGAGGGATGATTAAGGGGCAGTGAATAGTTGCTTTGATTGATACTGGAGCAACGCATAACTTCATTGATGAAGTGGTGGTGGCAAAGAAAGGGCTGCAAACAGAAGATTTTGAAGGCTTCAAGGTTATGGTTGCTGATGGGTTTCACAGTCTTGCACCAAGAAGATCCCAAATATGTCTATGCAATTAGGCAACTACGAAGTCAAGGATGACTTCTATGTAGTCAGCATTGGAGATACAGATGATGTCCTAGGCATTCAATGGCTGCGTTCACTTGGAGAGATCTCCCTAAATCTGCAAACCATGGAGCTCAAGTTTCAATCCGATGGGAAGAAGGTGGTGTTAAGAGGAATGTCTAACGGTGGACCTCGGATTGTGTCATTCAAGCGAATGGCAAAGTTGATTCGGCATGACCAAGTTGAGTGGGCTGCGGAATGTATGATTCTCCCAGCTAGTCCGGTTGAAACAAAGAGGGACTACCCTTCTGATATCCAGTCCTTACTCACCAAGAAGAGTAAAGTGTTTGCTGATTTACCTCCTGGGCCACCTCCCGAATGAGGCTCAGAGCATGTCATAGAGCTCAAGGAAGGGGCTAAACCAGTTATCACAACTCCATATCGGTACCCTAAGAAGCAAAAGGATGAGATTGAGAAAAACATTAAGGAACTCTTGGAGATGGGCTTCATTCGTCCAAGTAAGAGTCCTTTCGCTTCAGCAGTCGTCCTTGTGAAGAAGAAGGATGGTACCATTCGCATGTGTGTGGATTATCGTGCTTTGAATCAAAGCACCATCAAAAATCGATACCCCATTCCAAGGATAGATGAGCTCATAGATGAGCTACATGGAGCCAAGTTCTTCTCAAAGATTGATCTGAGGTCGGGCTACTACCAAATTCGGATGAGAGGGTCTGATGTTGAGAAGACAGCATTTAGATGTCACTATGGTCACTTCGAGTTTTTAGTCATGCCATTTGGGTTGACTAATGCTCCTGCTACCTTCCAGTCTTGTATGAACAGAGTCTTTCAGAAGCAGTTGAGGAACTTCGTGTTAATCTTTTTTGATGACATTCTGATCTACAACAGGACATGGGAAGAACACCTCAAGCACTTAGAGGAAGTGCTTAGCATCCTTGAATCAGAAAGTCTGTTTGCCAAAGAATCCAAATGTTAATTTGGAATGAAGGAGCTACTTTACCTTGGTCACATAATCAGTGCTGATGGAGTGAAGGTTGATCTCGAAAAGATGAAGGCAACAATTGATTGGCCACCCCCAGAGAACTTGACTCATTTGAAAGGGTTCTTGGGTCTTTGTGGTTTTTACAGAAGATTTGTGAAGGGCTATTCACAAAACTCTGCTCCTCTTACTGACCTCACGAAAAAGGGAGCTTTTTGTTGGACAGAAAAGACTCAAACTACTTTTGATAAGTTTAAGAAGATCATGAGCTCTTGTCCGGTTTTGGCAATTCTAGATTTCTCCAAGCCCTTCGAGCTATAGTGTGATGCATCTGGAGAAGGTGTTGGGGCTGTTTTGATGCAAGACAAGCATCCCATTGTGTTTGAGAGTAGAAAATTAAGAGGTGTTGAAAGGACCTACTCCATCTATGACAAGGAAATGCTTGCAATCATGCATGTATTAGCTAAGTTCAGATAGTATTTGGTGGGGAGCAAATTTGTGGTCAAGACTTATCACAATAGTCTCAAGCACTTCATGCATCGGAAGGATTTGAACGAGAGACAACAAAAGTGGGTGAGTAAGCTTCAAGCTTACGATTTTGACATTGAGTATGTCAAAGGGAAAAACAATATTGTGGCTGATGCTCTATCTAGGAGACCTCATCTGAGTTCATTGTGTGAGCTCACTGCTGATTGGAAGGACATGTTGCTCGCTGATTAATGCCAAAAATCAGTTGGCAATCAGCATCATTGAAGGTACTTTTCATGACGAAAGGTACAAGGTGGTTGACGGGCTGATACACTACAAGGGTAGAATCTTTGTGGTGGCTGATTCTAAGCTTAGAAAAAAGATTTTGATGACATTCCATGACATTCCACTTGCTGTTTATCAGGGTTTCTTCAAGACATATAGGCAGATTCGGGAAAGATTTGCTTGGAAAGGGCTGAAAGGGGAAGTTCAACGCTACATCCAGGAATGTCCTACTTGTCAGATGAACAAGAATGAGCACACTCTACCTGCTGGTCTGCTGCAACCTCTTCCCATTCCCAACCAAAAATAGGAAAGCATATCAATGGACTTCATCACTGGATTGCCAAAGGCCCAAGGCAAAGATTGTATCTATGTTGTAGTGGACAGATTGACAAAGTTTGCTCACTTCTTTGCCATCACGAGTTCTTTTTCAGCAGCTCAAGTTGCAGATTTGTTTTTTCATGAGGTGTTTAGATTGCATGGGTTGCCAAAAAACATTGTGAGTGATAGGGACAGCAAGTTCCTAAGCACCTTTTGGCAAGAAGTCTTCAGGATGAGTGGTACGGTGCTTACTCCAAGCACTAGTTATCACCCCCAAACCAATGGACAAACAGAGATAGTGAACAAGTGGTTGGAAGGCTATCTGAGAAACTATGTTTCGGGGCAGCAAAGAGCATGGGTGAAATGGCTCCACATAGGCAAGTATTGTTACAATTCTTCCTTTCACATGTCAATAAGGATGTCTCCCTTCATGGCTCTCTATGGTTATGAGGCTCCTAGCTTTGCTGATTTGGTGTTTGGTGATAGCAAAGCCCCTCAAGCCAAGGATTTGTTGCAGCAAAGTCAAGACATCCTGAAATCCTTGAAGAACAACTTGGAGATTGCTCAGAATCAGCAGAAGATGTACGCTGATCAACGACGCGTGGAGCGCTCTTTTGAGGTTGGAGATATGGTTTATCTTCGACTACAGCCATACAGACAGTCTACTCTCAAGAAGAGTGGAGCTGAGAAGCTCAAGCCTCGTTTCTATGGGCCATTCCAAGTCATCAGAAAGGTTGGAGCAGTAGCTTATGAGTTGGAGCTACCTTCGAGTAGTAAAGTGCACAATGTCTTCCACGTGTCTCACCTCAAGAAGGCACTTGGACATAATGTTATTGCTTCTTCACAATTACCACCTTTGGACGAAGAAGGGCAGTTGATTTTGATTCCGGAAGAGATTATTGATTCCAGAGAGCTTTCTTTGAGAAGAAGAACAATAAAGGAATACTTGGTGAGGTGGAAGAATTTGCCCTTGGAGGATGCAACTTGGGAGAATGAGGAGATTTTGCAGCATCCAAACTTGCGATTGCTTGAAGACAAGCAATCTTGGGGAGGGCGGACTGTAATGTCCCCTTCTCAGGCGTGATGTTTCAGTTGACCGATGGCCTATTTCGGAGACCCGTAGGCTACTCAATGGGTAAAATTAGGGTTTCCAGTTTTGGAGGTTGTTGTTGCTCGTGAATTAGAGTTTGGATCACGGATTCTTTCTGGGTTTTCAGAGGGCTTCGCAGTGGTATGTCCGGCTTTGCGTTCCGAGCACTTTTTGGAATTTACTATTTTTAGTAAATTTTATTTCTGGCAGTGGTCCTGATTATTTCGGCACAGTTAGTTCTCTTCTTCAGTTGGTTCAATTGGCTTCGTCACTTTTGGCCTTGGGATGTTTTTGGAGAGAAGTTCATTTCATTTAAATAATGTTATGTTTTAATGTTATATTTTAAAGTTGACCCCTTGGCCTAGCTTCATCACTTCAAGTTGTTTTAAAAGGTTGTCTTCAAGGGTGGACGCATCATGGAAGGGATTTAATATTTCCTAAGGTCTAAAATCTTGCTTATGAAAAGGGGTGCCAACTTTATGAAGAGAAGTGAATTAAAATAAAGGTTAATTAAAGCTTTTAAAAGTGGCGCCCTCTCTTGGAGGAAAATTCAAATGTGAAATTAGGGCGCACTTTCTAGAAGCCTCTAGATATTCCTTGTTAAGCTTATAAATGGAGGCCTCTTCCCTTCATTTATAGGGGATGATGTCTATTGAAGTGTTACTCTGCCATAATGGTATTGGGGTTGCTTCGAGGAATGAATGCCTCCTAGCCTTGGCATTGCTTCTTGCTTGAAAGATAGCAACTAGTGGTGATTTAGTGTAGTTGTGAGAGTTTGTAGTGAGGATTGCATTGTAGCTTGATGTGTGCTAGAAGTTCAGTTATTTGCATTTCATTTCATTTTCGGGAGTCGCGGTTAGCAGGGCAGATTCGTAGTTTCACTCATATAATTCAAAATAAAAACATATTCATTCTGGGTATTGCATATTTCCTCTTGTTTTGGCTGGGCACTCCTTTGTGCAAATTTGCAGATTCTAATATGAAGTGTTTTAATTTGTAGAGAAGAATCGCCATTCTTGCCTGGCGTCATTGTTGGGAATTGCCTTGGGGTTCGTGTTAAATAATCTGTTGGGTTAATGTCTGATTTCTTAGTATTGGTTTGTTCGCCTCCTTCATAGGAAGCCATTGTTTTTGGTTTTGGGTCATTCGGACTAGTATTGAGAGAGTAATGAGCATTTTAGTGATTCCATGTGTTGCTGATTAAGCATTTCCAGTGCAGGTCTGTTGTAAATCAGAATATTAAGATTGATCCTCTAGTAGAATTTCTTGGACATCTCATTTTTGTTAAGCCCGGGAGAGTCTTCTATATTGTTGCAGCATTGTATAGTCTTAATCTTATGATTTTGGCAAGCATTCACTATCATATTGTAAGTTGAGCAGTAGTACTGGCAGCATTTCTTCTCATCTTCATTTCACGCTTGTTATTTACTTTTAATTCCATTTCTAAGTTCTTAGCATCTCCGCCATATGGTAGCTCCATTCCCACCCTGGGTTTGAGAGCACATGCTTGGTGTCGAGTTTTCCTTCCAGCAGTTGTAATTGTAAAGATCCTCTGACCATATGTTAGCATCTTGGGCACATTCTTGGTTAGAGTTGCTTTCAGTATGCACTAAGATCCTCTGACCATATTTTAGTCCATTTTGGACACATTCTTGGTTAGAGTTACTTTCAGAATGCTTTAAGACCCTTTGACCATATGCTCACGCCTTGCCCAACCCGGGATCCTGGTGTACATTCTTGGTTAGAGTTGTATTCCGCATCGTTTTGGTTTAAGTGCTAACCCTAATGGATGTGTGTTGCATTACTTTTTGTAATTGAAAAATTGAAAAAAATTGGTCTGGGATATTTCAATTGATGCAAAAAACTCTACACAATCTAATTCAAAAGCATCTGCAATAATTCTATGGATTGTGGAAACTTAATATCATTAAGGATAGTCTTTTCTACCCGTTATCCTTTTGCCCTTTTTTTCCAAGTCAATTAGTTTCCACATTCCAACAAAGTTCAAGTAAAACGTAAGTCCCCTTGTGATTCCAGCAACATCACATCAAGGACACTAAGTCTATCCATGAATAATGTCAAGACCTGACAATCGGAACCTTGGAGTTGCCACGTTTGATCACGAAGATTAACATTTGAGTTGATATTGTTCAACAAAGGATAGAGTACTCGGTAATTTATTCTATGTTGTAAGGTGTCACAAAACACACATCAACACAACCTTTCAAAGATTAGGTGTTGTGGCACCTTAATCTTCCCACCACAAATTTACAAGGATAATATATATAACTTTGTAAGAATTTTAGTAAACTTAAAAGTTAAAATTAAATTTAAACATACATGTTTTATAGTTGGTTGTAGTGTGGTGCTCCTACAAATGCAAAAATTTGAAGAAAATAATCCCCCTTCCAATTTCTTATAACTCATCTCCCCCTTCCAATTTCTTGTAACTCATCAAGTATCCAATTTCTTATAACTCATCAAGTATGAAGTTTGGAAGGTTCTCATCAGCAACCAATCTCTCAATACATATGTTGAGGCCAAGCATAACCATTGCATTTGCTTTGAAAGAAGGGAAGAAAAAAACCTAGGGTTCAAATAGTAGACATCAATCATTAATATGTTGGTGGAGTTGGTTCCACCTCCAATCAATTATGTACCGTATGGGTTCATATTTGGTCTTATTTAACCCATATAAATGCTGAATTACCTCTTTGGCCTTATCAATGGCCATGTATGGATACACCATGGGGTTTTGATCCTCATTTATCAATCATAGAACCCTAACCAGTGATTTTGACACCTAAATATTAATTTTTTTTAAAATCAGCGAATTTTAACATTAGAAAAAAATTAGAAATTGGAGTTTGAAAACTTACATTGATGATATCCTCCATGACTTTGACAAATCTATCATAAAAATGGTCTTCCGAACCTTCTTTTCTTTAGCTTTCCTACAATTAGGACTCTCTAACTGCCTTTCATTCAAAATCATTTGCTTAAAGTTGGGCATTGAAGCTGATATACTTTGCAAGATGAAAAAATTAGTGGCAAAATGTGTCTCTTGATTACATGAGATCTATGTGTCATGCCCCACACAGATCACAATCAGCCTTAATAAGTATTAATTTCTCGGCGGCTGAATAAACAGGCCTGACCAAAAATAAAGGAATGAAAATAACAAATAGCAACAATGAAGGGCCGACCAGATTAAGGATGTCAACTACTACTTAAGAAGTAGCAACCTTTCATCTTAAGTAGGCTGACTGGCTTAGTCATCTGCCACCCAAAACATATAAAAGGCAACACATTAATAATGAAAGGAGGCGTCCTTTCAAAGGTGATGGTCACCATGAAGAGGTATGACTCCCTCCGAATGGGATATATAAAAGGAAGAACATTTCATCCAAGAAGGGCATTGAATGAGAATTCTGATTTTGGAGATTAACTCAGAAAAAGTGCAGCCATCTATAATATTTGGAAAGTAATTGGTATGCCATATGGGTGGATGTATTATTTATTTGTTTGTTTATAAATTTGTTAAGAAGCTTATTTCATTTATTGCATTAAAAGGCAAACTCCTTTTGCTTAGTATGCTCTACAACATGGGCCTTATGCTGACCCTCCCTGGTTGGATTTTTGATCAGCCAACCGCTTCTTGCAGTGTTTTGCCATATGACCAAGCCTACCACAATATTGACATGTGATATTCTTCTTGGGACTCTCCTCAGATTTGCCGTCCTTTTTGCTAAGAGGACTTGCCTTTGCCTTTGTCTTTGGCAGTAAATACTTGTTCCATAGTGGTTGTCTTGCTACTGCTACTTCCACCTATCCTGCTGCAAGAGCTTGTTGCACATTTCATCAAACTTCACGTCAACATTGGTGGACGCAATGTCGAGAGTTCCAATGAAGTGCTCATAGGATCGTGGTAAGTTTTTTAGCATGATAACCACCATATCCTCTTTTTCCAATCTTGTGACCAATGGCCTCCAGCTGATCCCAGATGTTTTTGATCTTCATGAGATGATCTTGCAAAGACATCTTGTTGTCCATCATAATCAAGAACAACATATTTTTAAGGAAGAATGCTTTGCCCTTGTTTGACCTCTCATGCAGATCCTTTAGATGAGGCTAGATTTGTGTAGGTGTCTTGCCAGAAGGTATTTTTGGAAGCATCTCATAGGTGACAGATAATTTTAGTAACATACTGTTTCACGGTTACACTCAACAAACTTGTCCTGGTCTTTGCCTGCAACAGTGGGACGCGTGTATGTACCAAGGACAATCTGGTCAAGGCACTGGTACTCAAAAATGGCGAGCAAGCGTTTTTTCTAGGTTTTGTAATTTTTACTGTCGAAGTGTTGATTACCTTCCAACATAATGCTAATCAAAGATGTCATTCCTCCCATTTTCTAAAGGCACGAAAAACAAGGTCAACTTCAGCAATGGACTACGATTTGAAAAAATCGACAAAATTGATTTTTCTGTCAAAAATTAGATAGACTCTACTAGCACAAACCCCTAGGTTTGCAAAATGTTTGGTAGAAACCCTAGATCAATTGAGAAAAGAAGCACCTAGAAACCCTAGCTCAAACACCCACGATTTTTTGAAAAATAATAAAAAACTACAGACTAACCCTAGGTCATGTGTAGGAACTCCCAGAAAAGCCACCCATCTAAGGAAACAAAGAAACCCGTCCAAAAAAAAAACAAATCTCACAGAAAATGAACACCCAGATTGTATGGAAAACGGTGATTTTGCAGACCCTTTTCGTGCAAATTCATAGAGAAATTCTGTGATTTTTAGATAGGAAGACCCACTGCAATTTGAAGGTTTAAGAAAACCTGTCATTTCTCAACAAAGAGATAGAGGGCAGGTCCTTGGAGATCATAGTAGGAAAAAGCTGACCTGTCGCATGGAGAAGAAACTGACTTGTTTTATGTTCTGGTGTGTTTGTTCAACAGATTGCATTAGAACTGTAGGTCAGAGTTGATTCATCAGCTAGAAGTTGTTACCTGGGGACTCTTATGTAAATTCAATGTTTTTTCCTCTAGTTAATAACTCGCCTATGTTATAGGTCTGAGTATAGATCAGAATTCTTTCTCTTTAGTATGGGATATGCCTACCCCGTTGTGCAACCGAAAACAAGTACATCACTGAACAAAAGCAAAATTTCTAATTTGATTTTACTTGTATCATAGGTTTGATGGCATTGAGGCAAACTGTGATACATGCTCCATGATCTTTGGCAAATTGTATTTTTTGGTTGTTTGGTCATATTGGATTTGGAGCATATTAAAGTAATATTGTCATATTTCTATGATGTCATTTAGTTAGTTCATTAGTTTAGGTAATTTCTTTTTCATAGTGAGTTTCTGTTTTAGAAACTTTGTATGTAAATCTCTATTTAAGGAGTCTTTAATCTCCTTGTATAATATCAATTTACCATTTCAGAGCACTCTATTGCTGAACCTTAAGGGACCCAAATATACTGACAACAGTGGGTATGAATTTGTCTGTTGCAGTGTCTAGGTCAGGGTCCTCCCAAGGAAAAGCTCTAACCCAAAATATACCGTAGCATTGGGAAAACTTAAGAGTGCAATCAGTGCCCTTGTAGAGCTTTTGCAGAAAAAATCTTTTTTCTTGTTTGTGGTAGATTTTTTGATTGATTATAAACTAAATATTGTATTCATTTTATGTCACTTGTATCAAAACATGCTTCTTGTAGCACATGAAGTAATCAATGCATATGAATTGTGCAGTCAAAAGACAACAATTGTAGAACTTGAACAACAGTTGGAAGAGGAAAGAAGCCAGCGGAGGGATGAAAGAGGAAAGGCTGAAGCAGACCTGAAGGCTGCTGTAGAAAGGATTCGTTTGGAATCTCTAGAAGAACTGAAGCGTCAATCAGAGGCTGCTGCACGACAACACAAGGAGCAGATTGATGTTATAACTAAGCTACAGGTATTTCAATATTTATGGTTTTCTTGCACAAAAAAATGGGTTTCAGCTTTCCAGAATTGTAAATATAGATTGGTTCTGGATTAGATCTGCTAGTGTGGCATTCATTGGATTCCATTATCATTGATTTTATGTATTAACAAGTTGCCTCTTTTAATTTTTATGAATTATCTGATAAGAAGTCCTATTCACTGTGCAGGAGTCAGACAAAGAAAATCGTGTATTAATGGAAGCGTTGAGGTCCAAGTTGGTATGTTTCTACTGTTAACTTAAACATTTCATTTAGTGTTCATTGTGTGGAAGATTCCTGGAGTTACTACTATTTAAATTTTTTTTAATATGGAATTATATAGTCTGGAACATTTCTCTTTATCCTTTTTTCATCAGGAGGATGTAAGGGAAAGTCTTATGAAATCAGAGAAAAGGGCCCGCGAACTTGAAGTTCAACTTCGTGAAGAGGAGTCCAGTTCAGCATCTGCAAGAAAAGTATGTTCTGTAACCAAATATAAAATCTTCCAACCTCTTTTTCTCTGAGCAATTGCCTTTGTGACATTAGGCAGATAATAATGAATGTTTAAGTTTTCTTCCATGGAACTAAACAGAAAGTCGCTGAAAAGGAGCGTGAACTACAACGGATCAAAATGGAACTGGAAAAAGAAAAGGTGAGAACAGTGTTCTTTGAAGGAATTCCAATCTGATTAGTTCTATTCTCTTTGAACTTTCTTTGAAATAAATGAGTTCTTATGCTTATTCTATTCTCTTGGAACATTCTTTGAAATAAATGAGTTCTTATGCTTAAAACAATCTTCATCAGTCAAACCATAAACAAAAGGTTTGTTATTTTCCAAAGTGGCATCTGATTGGACTGTTAATTGCGGTTTGAGCCATTGATAAGGTTATTGACGTCATTTCAAAAAGAAAATCTCTTAACTGAAGAACCTTATAAGGCTTCTAGCTTTAATACCCCAAAGAAGAAACCACACCTATATAGATGCTACTTTTTCTATGAGATCAGAAATTAAATTGTTATGTGAATACATATGTAATTAAAATTTTCCAATGCCATCAGTTATATTCAATGTTTTTAATTGTTGGTTTCTGTTGCTCATTGTGCTAACAATGGCCTTTATTGAATGTTTGACACTGACTATGGAGGAAATGAAACATCAGCTCATGTTCGCTTTTTTTTCTAAGGTGGGGGATTGGCAAGTGGAAATTTTATTATTAATAAAATTTGAGTTGATGAATAGGTTTGAGGTTAAGATGAGAGATGTGTCCTCTCCTTTGAGTATCTTCCTTCCACATAAAAAGTTGGTACTGAGGCTAATAGTTGGATGCTTAGAAGTTTAGAATAGACTTAATCTTTTGATGCACTCCCCTCTGCCTGAGAGGCTGAGCTTTTTTAGTTTTCAGGTTTTGGATCAGAATTAGAGCTAAAGGATTTCTAGGTGTTTTTAGTGATATCTAAGAATGAAGTCAATTGCGGCATGCTTGCAGAGTATCTCAACATATTTATATTATGAGTGCTAAGGGTGATAAATGTAATGGACAGCTAAGACAAATGTCAGACTCGTAGCACACTTCCAATCTCCTTGACAAGGGTTGGAGCATATGGCTATCACTATGTTATCTGTTTGCATCTTCTTGTGACTCTCAGCCAATCTAATGATTTTGCTGTAACATAAGTTGGCTGCTTTTGTATACTATCTTTATATCAATATATTATCTTTTATGAAAACAGAAAAAAAGATAAATGCTCTTATCTGTGGTAGGATGCTTATCCTTGCAACAGGATTTCTGAAGCAATTTTTACAAAAATGTTCATGTGAATAGTAATTTACTACTACTAGTTCTTTTTGTCAGCAATTATTCTTTGATGCCAAGAGATGGGCTTTTCTCTTGTTGGGCACTGGTTAAGAATATTCATTCTTAGAAGTTGTGCGGACTAAATAAATTTTCATGTTAATCTCACCATTATGTGTATACTTCTCAATTCCATACTTCTTAGAACTTGAATATGTTTTCATATAGTGTCAATGATTTTAGACTTTAAGGCTCCTTTAATATATTATCTAAGGACCCCTCTTCAAGAATCCATTTCAAAGATGCATGAAGTAGATTATGAATTATCTATTGACGTGATTGGCATATATTTGACAAAGTAATCAGTCAGTGTGTACCATGATACAGATTAACTGAGAGTACCCTTTATTCTAACGTTAGCAGGCAGCACGAGAAGATGCATGGGCCAAGGTTTCTGTACTGGAGTTGGAAATAGCTGCTGCTATTCGAGACCTCGGACTTGAAAAGCAACGGTTACAAGGTGCCCGAGAGCGTATTGTTCTTCGGTCAGTATAACAGCCCCATATTTTCTTTCTGCAGCAGTCTTGAAGACTGCATATATATTTATTCTCAACTTCTTAAGCCTCTTAAAGGCATGTTACTGATTTTTCTATATTCTAGATGAATTCTTCTTGTGGGATGAGAATTATCTTTCAGTATGCTCCTTTAATGTATATTGTGCTGTAAATTGCCCTGATAGTTTTTCAGTTGCATTTTACAGAGAGACTCAACTGCGAGCATTCCATGTCACAGCTGAAGAAATTGCAGCTTTGCAACAAAAGCAGCAAGAACAATTAAATGGAATGTTAAGAACTCTGGAGGATGGTGAAAACTGTGAACTGCCAAATATAGATGATGAATTTGAGACGAGAACTGAAAATCTTTGTGGAGCGGTAAGTAGAGTAAGAGAAGAAATCAGGGCAGGTAATGTTGGAAGTGATGGAATTATAGGAGATGGAGCAACTTCTGATGAAGCAGAAACGCCAAAAAAAGATGGAGAAACAGAATGCACAAGTGATTCTAGCAGTGTTGAAAAGTGCAATATAAATAAAAGGGCAATTGGAAATACACTAGAGGACTGGGAAAATGGTGACACACAAGAAGACTGTGCAGATACAATTCAGATCACACAAAAGAATTCAAGACATGACACAGAGGTTATGGATACCATGCTATATCAAGATGATGAACAGATTGGCACTGAACAGGTGCTTGCAACTGAAGCAGAGGCAACTCAGTTGCTTGAAATCTCAGGTGGAGGTAAAAGGCCAGAATGTCATGCATATGCTACAGGAAATGAGCCAGCCAGTTCAAGGAAGACATTAAGAGGGAGGATACTGGACGATGATGAGATACAAGATTGTGAAGGGGATCTGGGAGGAGAAAAAGTGCAAGTTGAGGATGAAGAGCATGCTCAAATGTGTTGGGAAGGAAAAGAAATTGCTGCTGAAAACCAAAGGACAACATTGAATACTAGGATTGGTGCTGAATCAGAAAAGATGCCCAATATGGCTAAGAGTAGTGAGTGCCCTGCCACAACATACCATTCTATCAGAAATACAGTGAATCAAGATGGGCAGAGATCGTGTCCTGGCAATTGGCAGAAGGTGGATGAGATGGATTCCAAGATAAGGGAAGACAGGAATACCATAACAACAAATGATCTATTGACATCAGAGGTTCCTGGTAGTTGGGCAGTAAGCACTCCTGGGTCATTTCACTGTGATAATGAGTCCCTTCGGAGTGACGAGAGAAAGCCAGGAATTGGAAGGACCAATGATGAAGCTCTTCATCAAGATTTTGATGCTAGCCAAATTGGAGCTTCAGAATATGTTAGGTCAAGGCAGGATATCCAACTGAACAGCTCGATGAGGGATCAAGACATGCAGCCTGAGATAACACCAACTGCAGGAAGCCAGAATTATCCAGTTCCCAGCTTAGGCTCTCGACAAAGCCTTGAACATCAAGCCTTGACTGAGATGATCAATATTGTTGATCCTGATTTCAAGCACAGGCATGGGATAAGAAGCAGCAATGGGAATGCACCTGACAGTGAAGAAGATGATACTGAGGAAGAGGATGATAAGAATGAAGATGATGATACTCAGGACGATTCACAAGATAAAGATTCTGAATAAACATCAGTATAGCAACTGTAAAGATGTGCCAAAGGCCCAAGGGGCAAAATGCTGGTATGCTTTTCTTGTTATGGTGCTTTAATGATCCTATCTTCTTTTGTATATTATGAGAGAACTCCTGTGCATGATTAATTTGAAGTTCAACTGCTGTAAATTAATTTAAGTTCGGCTGCTGTAAATTTATTTGAAGTTAGAATGAAACAAAGTTCTGGCACATGGTGCAAATCACAGGGATTTAAATGGAAAGAATTTGCTCAAAGGCTACATGACCAAAATTTGAGAATTTAAACATGCAATCTTTCTGTAACATGTCTTGGATATTTATATGAATTCTATACAAAAGCAGGCTAAATTTGTGTAGGTTTGTGATTCGCCAGCATCATCACTCTGCTATCTCATACAAGTAGAAAAGATGAAAGCAAGAGCTTTTACCGACTTATTAACAAAAGATGAATAGATCAGTCAAATACATGGTTTCAACTTTGTTAACGTAGAAAATTATTTGTTATTATAGTCTACTAAATACAGCAGACAATCATACAGGGCTAGAATTTGATAGCCACCCCTGCCTGTAAAATAGAAATTTGAGGGTGACTACGTGTTTTAGTTTGCCTTCTACATGTTTTAATTTGGGTTCAATTTATTATATACACACTTTTAATGGAGATTTTCACCTTACAACAAATTCGATTCATTTTTCCTAAATCGTGTGCTAATATCTTTGTAGGCGATTTTGACAAAGGCAAACCCGTCAGTATAAAAATGTATTTCTTATCAAAGATACCAAAACACTTCAGGAAAAGTTGCATCAAAGAGACAACGAAGACTATATTCTATATTATAATTAGAGGCCAGCTAAACATATTTACCATCGGATATCCTTCAAAAAAGAACTTAAGTTGCTTTTGAATGCTCTGTATACCAAATTTCAACTCTACAAAATTGCGTTATAATAAAGTGTAAAAGAATATTGAAAGGAATAAAATCCCTTCGCATAAATCCAGTTCAAATAAATAGACTAATTCAAGTAAGAGTAAACTAGTATAGACATCAAGTTATTTAATTTATTCGAGATATTTTAGAGATGACAGAGATTATTTTTTTAATAAAATAATTATTAAATAAATAATATTAAATTTCTCTTAAACAAGTGTGATAATATAGTAATAAAAATATTTGTTGTAATTTTTAATTATTATAATGTTGAATTATTGTTATTTTAATTATATTTTTTATAATATTAACTAAACTCTCACTTCAATAAAATAATATTAATTATTATAATATAATATAAATAGTATAGTGAAAACATACATTTTCTTTAAGAATATAAACTTAATTTGATTATAAAATCTATATAATTATAATATAATAATAAAATTATTTTTAAATTTAATTATTAATTATTAGTTCAAGATTATATATTATTTTAATTATATTTATGTAATGTTAATGATAATTGATCTTAATAAAATAACTATTAATAATTATATAACACTACGAAGCCTAATTAATGGAGTGGAGTAGGAGTGGGAACATGAATGGCGAAAGGGTTTCTATAGGGGATACAGTTTGGGGCGATGATTTGGACAAGAAGGATGGCTCAACCCTTTGGTGTTCGTATGAGGAAGAGGTTTATCTCCTGGACATGTGGGCGGAAGCACATAGAGTCGTTTACTTGGCACGTTCTTCCTCGGTGGCTTCTGGCTCTAGGCTAGATGGCTTTTCTCACGCCCTTAGAAAGGGGTTTTGCTCCTTGCTATGTCCTCACCCCATGATGTTGCATCTAGGGCTTTTGGTGCGAATTTGGGGGCACTGCAGTCCAAAAACCTTGGTTCATCTCTCTCATCTTGCAATATTGTTGAAGATGGTGTTGTGACTATTGTGGTTGGTGTAGGAGCTAGTCCTGATGATGCCATGGACATTTGGGGCCATGATTGTTTTGGTGATGGTGGTGGCTCGATTGATGGTGAGGAGGAAGACGGGCTTCTCCTTGTTATCCTAGTGAAGGCATGCTTGAAAGAGCAAGGTGTTGGTTTAGATGGGTCTGTAGTTGATTCCCTTCTTGTGGGTTCTTGTCCTAAGGTTACTACTGCGGTTAGTGTGCCCAAGACTTCTTAGTAGAATGAGTTTGATGCATCTTTACATCCAACACCTAGTAGTCCCTTTGTGCCTTGTGTGGAGGCCCCATCCCTTGTTGTTGCTCTTGTTTCAGCCCTTGGGGATTCTGCATTTGATGTGTTTGATAGTTCGGTGAAAGGTTCAAGGGTCTTCTTGGACATGGAAGTGCTTCCCCTGTTCATGCCATGGTGGAAGAGAGATTGTTTGTCCTTGATTCTCTATTGGTTAAGATGACTGCATAGTTTCAAAACTCATTGGTTGGCAGATTTTGCAGTTTTCGATCCAACATTGATTTTGTTCGAAGATGGGTGTTTTAGATTTGGAAACCTAAGGGCCAGGTAGAGGTTTTCTCTATGTTGAATATTTTTTTCTTGTTTTCCTTTTCCTCTTTTGAGATTGCTTTAGGGTTCTTCAGGATGGTCCTTGGTTAATGTGATCTAATGCCCTTTCTCTTAAAACTTAGTCTTTGGGTTTCAACCCTTTAAGTGATGCCTCCTTCAAGTTCCCCATCTGGGTTTGTTTGTCAAGTTTGCCTTTGGAGTTTTGGGACAAAGAGGTTTTCGTGCTTATTGCCAATACATTTGGATAATACTTTGTTGTTGAAAGTCAAAAAACGTTTATTATCTGCTCGTTTTTGTGTGCTTGTGGAAAATGATAAAGTTCTCCCTTCTTGGATCACTTTATCTTCCAAATTAGTTGTTTGGGTTCAACAAATGGATTTTGAAGACTCTTCTATCATTTATCAACAATATTGTAAAGTGTGCCATGCCACATCCAACTGCCTAAGTGTTAAAAAATATCACTCTGTTTGGAGAAAAAGTTTGGTTTTGCCTATTGTTGTTGAGGAATGTTCCACTTCAATTGAAGTTATGCAAAAGAATGATAACAAGGGAAAAGCTCCTATAGAAGATACAACTATGGACCCTTCTTTAACAATCCCTAGATTGGCTAAAGTTGTTGCGAGTGATCATTCCCAAAAAAGATGTATTGAATTGTTCGATCCTTGTTCTAGGATGAAGCAAAAATCATTGGCTTATTTTGGCTTCAAACTACCATGACTTCGGAATGGTTGGTTGTAAGGTTTTGTAGTACTTTCAGTCTGTCTTTGTCTTTCATGTGTTCCATGTTGTCTTATTGTGCTTAATGCTTATCTGTATTGTACCTTGGAGAATAATGATTAGATCCAAGAACCCTTTTGAAACTCCTTTATTAAAATTTCCAAACAATAGAAATTTTACAAACTTGGGATAGAAATGAATTCTTAAAAACACGACAATTGATTAATAGGAAAAATACATTATAGAGGGCTGGGTCTGCAACTAGGGTTTGACGTGGACCCATCGTGTGCCTGGCATCGGGCTTCTCGCTCCTACGTGTGGAGGAGGTGGAAAGACCTCCTCCACGGTGGTAAACCTCTACCCCCGTGTTTCTTTCCTTTTAACTAACTTTTCGCTTAGGCTCTCTGTGTGCGGCGGTTGTAGTAATTGTAGGTGCGAGTGGAGGCAGGAGCATTTAATGCTCGATGGAGGTGGAATTAAATGGGTCAGACGTGACCCATTTGCCCTCTTCAAAATTCGTGGAGGAAGATCTTCTTGGCAACTCATTCCGAGACGCCATCGTTGGTGACGCCGTGTGGATCTCGCGAGAGGCCAAATTTTCTCTGGTAAGTGCTTCGTCTGCAGGCTTCAATGGCGGAGACGAAGGACGAGGTAAGGATCCTGCCTTGGGTCCTTGTACTTTCTCTATCTCTCCTAACGATTCTATGACCGAAGCCCTTGAACTAGAAAATAAAAGACTCCAAGACATAGCCATTTTCTTTGCAGTAACTAATTTGGATAAGTGTCCGGCTAGGAAATTTCTTGATGACTGGATGAAAAATGTGTGGGATAGAAAGTTAGGGTTCAATTTTTCCTTTTGTAGAATGATTCAGAAGGGTTTATTTGTTATTTTCTTTGAAGACAATAAATCTCAGGCAGAGGTTCTACATAAACAGTTCTAGGCCATTGGGCAAACCATCTTCAGGGCCCTCAAATGGTCCTTTGATGCGATTAATGAGGAAATTTTGGCTATCTCTTGCCCTCGGTGGCTTCTAATTAAAAATTTACCTCCCATTTTTTGGAAATTCATTCCACAAGTTCTTGAATCGATAGGGAAAGTGGTTAGAATTGACCACTCTACGAATCTTGTCCCCAACCTGGATGCCAGAGTCTTGATTTCTATCAACTCGGGCATTGACATCCCTAGATTTCTCGAAATCAAACTTCAAGATGAATCCTTCACCTGCATTCTGGAAACCCTAGGTGATCTGAACTCATGCTTCCTGTGTAGACAGGAAGGTCACATCAGACGATCTTGCCCTATTCTCTCGACTAGAACTAAACTCAATGGTAACCCCCCTGGAGCCGCCACTAATAAAGATGACCTTGCTACCCCAAATCGTCCTCCAAGACTCCAGAAACACCGTCTGTCAGAGATAAATTGGATTCTCTCAGTAAGGCCATCAATAGTGTAGTGGCTAGTCTCCCAAAGGATCAACCTGTCAAACCTCCTAAATTTGAAAATAATATCGATTCCGGCTCCTTCAATGCAAAGCCCCCCCCCATTCGGCGGTTTCTATTGCCATCTCCTAGATGGATGGACTCTAAGACTCTGGCTTGCAGGTGGTTTCTAGGAAAAATAAGAGATCCAAAAAGAAGAATACCCAACAATTTGCTCTGGAAAAAATTAGGGCTAGAGGGCACCAGAAAGCACATACTGCTGAACCAGGCATAGAGGTTGATGGATGTAGACCCCCACCCGAGGCTCTGGCAATGACCAGCCCTGACACGGACTCTCATGTCAAGTCAATTGTTAGGACTTTTGAAGGAATTGATCGTAGGGCTGCAACCCCCTCTGCCCTCTATGATCCTCAATCTGTTCCTGCAATTAATCAATCCCAAGCTTGGGATAACCCATCCAATTCGACATTAGTGCAGAACGACACTTTGGATCCCCCAGGGCATGAGGGTTGTTCCCCTCATTCTATCCTCATTGCCTCCCTGACCTCTACCCCTTTGAAATCAAAATCCTTGATTGATGATGATAATGTCCTCTATGAGATTATCTCGGCTGCTCCAACGATTGACAATCTTAAAGCCTTTTGCTCTTCTGAGACATGCATGTCTGAGGGTGATTCCCCTGAAGATGCCTTCTCGGTTGACATTCATGAGTCTGAGGTGGAGACTGAGTTGAGATCCAACTTGTCGACCATTAATGGTGAGGAGTTGAAGGATGCTGACAACCCAAATGAGGAAACATTTGAAGCTGAAGCACTCAACAGAACGAAAAGAGGGAGACCGTTAGGCTCTAAAAACAAGCTCTCTCCCATGCATAAAAAATCTAACCGAAAGGCGAGTATCCCTAAGTGCTTTAACAACTTTAAGGCTGACAAGAATGATAAATAAAAACTTGTTCTCCATGAAATGCCTATCTTGGAATATCTGGGGGCTAGAATCCCCAGATAGGAAATATGTGGTGAGAAGACTGCTTAATAACCATAAGGAGTTGGACTTTGTCCTACTTCAGGAGGTTAAAACAATTAACTTTGCATTGGAGGTCAATCAAAACTTTATTTGGAGGGACTCCCTCAAATTTTACACTAAACATGAGAAAGGCAAAGGAGGAGCTACCATACTTGTTAACCCTAATTGGTGAAGCTCTATACTTTGCTCAGGAATCTCCCCTTGCAATAGAGTTGTTTGGGTAACTTTCCAACTTGGAGACTCTTCCTTTGGGCTGTGCACCATCTACGCCCCCAATGATTATAGGGATAGATCTGATCTCTGGTAGTGGATTGCCTCTTTTCTCGATATTCCATGGATTCTGGGGGGAGATTTCAATATGGTCTAGCATAAGGAAGACAAATCAAGAGGAGCCGCTATTGAATGGAAACAAGGGGAAAAGCCTCATTGGGATAGGATGAAAAACATTAAGAAACTTTTTGACCCATTGGAAGGCTTAAAACATGTTCGTAAGGGCATTTGGTTTACTTGGTGCAACTTTCAGAAAGCCGGTAGCAGGATCTATTCCAGACTTGATAGATTCTACACCAACAAAGATTTCTTCTCCTTTATCCCAGATCTCCAAGACTCTTCGGTGGCTGTTAGACCCTCCTCCCTCTCTGACCATCACCCCATTTTTGCAGAGATTGTCACTAGGAACTCGAGCAAACCCCTTAACAAGACTGGTGGCAAATTCATTCTTAACAACAATCTTCTTAAAGACCAGGATGTTTTAGCTGCTATTCATATAGTGAGGGTATTTAATAAATGGAATTCCAAAAATGGTTCTTATATTCACAACTAGAATACCTCGATTAAAAGTTGGCAGAAGATTCTTAGCACCATTGGCAAGAAGAAGGCCAAGGATGTCAGGCAAGTAGAGCTTTTCCTATCCTCTAGACTGCACAATGTGAAACAAGACATTCAAAACGATCCGAGCAACTCTCATCTCACCCACCTGGTGGTTGTGGCTAGAGATGAACTCAGGAAACGTCAACATGTTAGAGCATTAGGAGCCCGAACCAGAGCTAGGATGCTTTGGCTATCTCAAGGGGATAAAGGCTCTAAGTTCTTCCTCAACCTTCTGAAACAAAAACAATGTAAGGAAAGGATTGACAAGCTTTGGATGGACAACAAGTAAATATCTGTTGATGAGGAAATCATGAGTGAGTTCCTCAACTTATATAAGCTGTTGTTCTCCTCTGAGGACTCTCCGGCATCCAGGATTGCTAGGGACAAATGTGGGACTCTTATTCCTAAGATTGTATCACCCGATGAAGTTAAATATCTTAGTAAACCCTTCTCAACTGAGGAAATTATTAGAGCCATTAACTCCCTTCATAATGACAAAGCCCAAGGGCCGGATGGGCTTACCATTGAATTCTATAAGGCTAATATCGCTTGGATTGTTGATGATCTTCTTGAGGTCTATAATGAAGCCACCAGGACAAGGTCTCTGGGAATTGACATCAATAGAGGACTGATTAAGCTTATTCCCAAAGAAGGGGACAAGGCTCTAATAAAAAATTGCCGCCCTATAACACTACTCAATGTCTCTTATAAGATTCTTGCTAAGATGCTTGCTTTAAGGCTTGAAAATATCTTACCTAAATTTATCTGCTCCACCCAAACAGGAATCATTAAGGGGAGATACATTTTGGAAAATCTTATTACAAGCTGGGAGGCTATGGAATGGGCTAGAATTTTAGATCAAAAGGTGGCCATGTTCTTGTTGGACTTTGAAAAGGCCTATGATGGGATTGAATGGGGTTTTATCTCCACTATGCTCCAAGCCTTTGGGTTCCCTAAGATCTTTTGTCAGTTTGTTCAGATCCTTCTTAGGGATGCTCATGCCCAGGTGGAAATAAATGGTCCGATCTCGTAGCCCTTCGAGCTCAGTAGATCTATTCGACAGGGATACCCTCTAGCCCCTGCCCTCTTTGTGATAGCCTTGGATGCTCTGTTTTACCTGCTCAGGGACAACTCTCTCTCCCCTAAGGTTAGAGGAATCTCCCTTCCAGATGATTTAGAGCTGCTTAACATCCAATTTGCAAATGATACTGCTCTATTTTTTGAATTATCTAAGGAGAACTTGAATGCTTTATCCTCCAAGCTCTCTCTTTTCTGTGACGCCTCAGGGGCTAAGATCTCACAATCCAAATCTACTTTGCTCGGATGGACTAAGAGACCTCTAGATTGGCTCTCTACCTATGGGTATCAATGGGGAGGACCAAACACAATTGTCAGATATCTGGGGATCCCCTTTGCTATCTCTCCTTGCCTTAAGGATATGTGGGTGTGGATTAAGGGGAAGATTGAGTCCAAACTTACCAAATGGAACAAGCACTATCTCTCACTGGCAGGAAGATTGCAAGTGTGCCAAAAGATCCTATCCTCCTACAGTATCTACTATGCGTCTGTATGGATGTTTAATAACTATCAAATCAATGAGATACATAAAACCATTCGGGATTTTCTGTGGTCGGATTGTAGAGGCCATAGGAAAACTCATTCTGTCAAGTGGGAATAGTGTTGTATGGATAAATCTATTGGAGGTCTGGGTCTTAAGGATATGAAAATGCAAGGGATTCCCCTGGCTGCCAAATGGATTTTTCATGCACTTGAAGGTAATGAACTGTGGAAAATTCTCATTCGCAATAATGTTAGAATGGGGGTTCCCAAGAAAGCTAAATCATAGAAATTCCTCCCCGTTAGTGATCTATTAGCTGGATCCTTCAGTCTCTATCGCAGGCTCTGCTATCTTTAAAACCATCTGGAAAGCATGGGAAGCCATTAGGTTTAGTATTGGCAATAATTGGATCAGCCGAGATAATCAAGTCTTTGGGGAAAGGTCAATCTGGTGGAACTTAACCCACAACGGTAAGCGTCTTGCCCTCACTCAAGGGTGCTCGACCAAAAAATGGGCCAACAAAGGTATTTGTTGTCTTAAAGACATCCTAGCTAACGACAATCTCATCCCATGGGACGATCTCTCCAGTAAATATCGGCTTCCTTTATCTAATAAAAGGACTTATAACATTTTGTACAATGCCTTTAATCTCCTTCAACTTCCCAAAACTTGTGATGTAAATGAAAACTGTTTTCTCTCCTTTGCTTGGATTGATGGTAGCCCGCTTGGGAGTTTAAAACCTATCTCTATTTATAACACCCTCTCTTCTAATTACAATATTCTTAACCACCTTAATTCTATTTGGTATTCTGACCTTTCCCATGCTCAATGGAGCAATATTCTTAAGGCACTCTGGGGCTCTTTGCTGGCTCTTAGGAAGAAAACCTTCAGATGGCTACTACTACTTGATAAGTTGCCTGTTAGATCTGATTATATGAAAGAGGATTTGTACTCTATATGTAAAGTCAAGGATTCCAGTAGGCACATCTTTTTTAACTGTATTATTGATAAGGAAATTTGGCTTATGTTTGGTTTTACTCTTCCATTACATAGTTGCATACTTGATCTTGCTATTGGGTACATTAAAGGCCTTAAGAAAGACACTAATCTATTCTGGAATCTGCTTTTTCGTGATATCCTTTGGTATTTATGGAAAATTAGGAATCTAAAAAAGTTTCAAGGGCAAGAAAGGGCTCTTACTGAATCTTTTCGAAGTCTCACCCTCCACTTTGTTTGCTCGTAGGTTACCATGGTATTCAGGTTAAATAAAGAGAAGTTCCAGAGATTTCTATCAAACAGACACACTACAGTCTTCATCTTCGAGTTCTCACATGACTACACCTGGGGAAGAACGAATGTTGAAAGAACACCATTTGTCAACGCCTTAGATGCTCTCATGGAAGAAATCAAACGTAATGGCCATCTAGTGCAAGAATAGATGATCCAATCTGCCAGAATGTTGGATGATAGCAAACTAGTGTGGATGGAAGGACCTTCAGGATGGATCGCCTGGATTTAGTCCAAACATATACCATGAACAATGTTTTTTGTATTTACCTCCTTCGATGGATAGTCCTTATATCTACATCTCTAGTTTTGTAAATAGACAGTCGTTGTTCATGACTCAGTCATTAGATAGGCATGTATTTTGTGAAAAGAAACATTTTTGACTTAGCATGTATAGGAAGGTCTTCTTGACTTATTTTGCACAGTCATGACCTACTGATAAATCTGTAATATCCATATTGTACCACAGTTTATTGGCTATAATCAATACAAATTTTTTTTCTAAAAAACACCACGAACTTTAGTAAACTTTCATGGAACTGATATATAATTGTTATAACAGATTTACATCACGAAAATACATCGTTTTTCTGTCATAAAATTGCTGCTAAGAACACATTACATATGTTGCAACTTCTCACAAAATAGGAAGCAAAATGAAACCCGAACACACACTGAACTTTATCCAACTTGCAAGGAAACTCTCCAAACTCTACATCAAGGTTTATTATGATAAAATAACACTGAATACAAAGAAATATAAATAAACCCACATCCACAAAGCTTACATAAATATCTATCACAAATATAGCACTCAAATCCCAAACTACTGCTTCAAACCCTCGCCTACAAGCCAAAACTCTAAAATTGTTGAAATTGTCGAATTTTTAAGCACAATGATAATTTCAGAGTGAGATTATTCTATGGTAATATGTGACTCTCGTCTTAGACCACTTGGTAATTGTTTGACTCCCATCCTTAGATCCCTTGGAAACCTTCAAACATCTCATTCTTTAGTCTCCTCTAGTATTTTATCAGCCACTGAAGAAACAAGCATAAGCTCCGATAAAATCTGCAACATGAATGATTCCAAATTGATCCAGGTGGATTTTCACTGAAAATAGTAAACACTTCCCGCATCTTTCTCTCGACCAGTCTGGCTCCAAGGATCTAAGGATACAAAATGGCAAGTTTAATATTTGTTAAGTGTGAGCCATGGAAATAGGGGCTCAAGTTTATCCGAGTCCACACACACCCACCAATTTATATTATTTTAAAACCAAACAAACAAAACCCGATCATATCATATTTATAGCCCCAACTAATACTGTAAGGCACGAGTATTATGGGGATATAAATATTATATTGTGAGCCTGGATTTATAAGGGCCATTATTTTTAAAGGGGCAAGTTTATTTTAGAAGATTTATATGTTGTAAATAGGGGATATGGTTGATGTTCCAAATCATATGGTTTTAAGCCATATTGGGTAAAATTTGTGTATAAAAGGAGGGGTAAGTTGTGAGCTAGAGGTAGTAGTGAATGGTGAGGAAATTTGGTGAGTTTGAAGAGAGAATTTTTGGAGAGCTAAGCAATTTGGAGAGTTAGCTTGTGATAGTGAATTGTTCGTCTCTATGCATTGGGAGCTTAAAGTCAAGCTTGTTGTACTTGTTGGAGAAGGACTTTTGTAATTCATTATCGTCCGAGGAGACATGATGAAGCTTTGTAACTCTTTGTAAACTCATTTTTGGAGCAAAATTGGATCGGTCTCACCCAGTTGGGCAGACCCGAAGACGTAGTCACCTTGTGGCGAACTCCGTAATCAAATCTTGTTGTTTGTGTCTCCTTTCTCTTCCTCTCTAATTTTTCTATTTCATCACTTCAATTTAGTTGTAATTAAACATTTATGTACATGATAATTTCAATTTGTTAAGCATTGTAATTTTAGCATTTTACGCAATCAGTCATAGATCCTTAATTAGATCAAGTGGTATCAAAGCTAGTTTGACTAGTATTGCAGATTTTGAATGCTGACAAGATCCAAGCTCCTGCAAGGCCAAGGTGAGCTTGAAGTCTACAATTCTGAAATCGGGAAACAAAGGACATTTCCAAAGAAGTCTGTGTCTAAAATGGAGGTACCCAAGGAGATCAGTGAGTAGGAATTTCAAAGAGCTTTCATGGCTCTGAGCGCGAAGGTGGATTTCTTGTTCAACGAGCACAAAGAGCGAAAGGCACGTGAAGAAGGTTCATCGAAGCAGGAAGATCATGAAGATAAGAAGGATAAACGACCACGTGGTGGTGAAGATCCTCCTTCATCTCCTTCATCTCCTTCATCTCCTTCTCCTCCTTCTTCCCCTTCTTCTTCTCATTCTTTTGCAAATCCTTTAAAGGGTGTGTATAAGCCTAAAATTAAGTTGGGTGTTAAATTTGAATTGCCTAAATATTGTGGGGAATTAGATGCTGAGAAGTTAGACGATTGGGTTCAACAAGTAGAGGTTTATTGTAGAGTTCAATGTCTTCTTGATGATGCCTCTAGAATCCAGTTGGCTACCCTTCGGTTGGGAGGTATCGCTCTCACTTGGTGGGAGAGTAGAACTCGGTCTGAAATCTCACAACATGGTAGAGTTAGTTTGACTTGGTCAGAATTTGTTGGTGCTCTTAGGAAGCAATTTTACCCCTTGGGTCATATGCAACAATTAATGATGAACTGGCAAAGTTTTAGGCAAGGGAAAGGGCAGTCTGTCCAAGAGTACACTGATGAGTTCAGGAAGAGGGCTATTGCATTGGATGTCCCTTTGTATACACAGGATACTTTGTTAAAGTACATAGGTGGTTTGCACTCATATCTTAGACATTCCATTTTGGTCTTGAGTCCTAGTAACTTGGATGAAGTTTGTGTCCAAGCCACACACTTAGAGGCAGGAGGAAAGGGTTTTTTTGATAACAAGTTTGGTGATGGAACCTTTGTACAGAAGTCGTCAAAAGTTGCAGAGTCATCTAAAGGAAAGAAGACAACTACTACCAAAAAGAAGGATGTTCAATTGACTTTGACATACTCACATTGTGATAGGAACGGGCATGACGAAGAACATTGTTGGCAGTTACATCCTGAATTGAGACCGACGTGGGCTCAGAAAAAGGATCAGAAAAAGAAAGGCAAGGAGAAGACCACAAATGTTGCCATCGATCTTGGTTCAAATTATGAGGATGAATCTAAGATTTCTGCGATGGATTTGAAAGGTAAAGCTCCCATTGCTTGTGTTTCTTCTGATAGTTGTGCTTCTATTTCTCGAGTTGATAGTGTTCCTAAAGATCCAAAGAGAAATGAACTTTTTCATGTAAGGGTTATCGCTAAGAATGTGAAAATTGATGCACTCATAGATAGTGGTTCTCAAGTTAACTTGATTTCTAAAAGTGTTGTCAAAAACTTGGGATTGAAACCAACACTGCATAAGAGACCGTATCCACTAGGTTGGATTTGTGAGAATGGTAAGTTCCAAATAACAAGGCAATGCACCTTACAATTCACGATCACAAGCAAGTTTGTGGATGAGGTACAATTCGATGTGGTTCCATTGAATATTTGTGGAATAGTGCTCAGAAGCTCTTATCTATTTGATTGAAAGGCTATTTTCTATCGAGAGAAGAATCATTATCATTTGTTTAAAGATGGCTTGCAGTATATTGTGCATTCTCACAAATTTAAGACTGGTCGATCTTTTGCGAATACAAGACAACTAAAGAGGGTGATTAATGCGAGTAAGGATTTGACTCTCATGTCTGTCAGTTCAGGTGTTTTTAGGCAGGATACAAAGGTGGTCAAGGCTACCAATGAACAAATGTTGCAGGATATGCCGACAAGACAACTTGTGGAGATAGAAAATGAAAGCATGAATAATCGGGATCCTTCTGGTAAAAATGTTCCTGTGGTGAAAGACCATTATGTTGTTGATTTGTTCACTTTTGTATCTACATTGCTGCTCAGTTTGATACTAGTCAGTGGTTATTGGTTAGTGGCTACAACAATTGATGTAGAGGCATATGGGAGTGATATCATGATGTTTATAATCAACAATATTTTTGTAGTCTTAATCTTGATTGTGAGTCAGGTACAAAGATACAAAAATGACACAGGGCAAGTGGGGAGGCCATGCCCTCACTTAATTTCTGAATAGATCCAACTTTTGGAGGTCCAAAAGTTCTCCAGTGGGGAGGATTGATCCAGGTGGATTTTCACTGAAAATAGTAAACACTTCTCGCATCTTTCTCTCGACCAGTCTGGCTCCAAGGATCTCAGGATACAAAATGGCAAGTTTAATATTTGTTAAGTGTGAGCCATGGAAATAGGGGCTCAGGTTTATCCGAGTCCACACACACCCACCAATTTATATTATTTTAAAACCAAACAAACAAAACCCGATCATATCATATTTATAGCCCCAACTAATAATGTAAGGCACGAGTATTATGGGGATATAAAGATTATATTGTGAGCTCGGATTTATAAGGGCCATTATTTTTAAAGGGGCAGTTTTATTTTAGAAGATTTATATGTTGTAAATAGGGGATATGGTTGATTTTCCAAATCATATGGTTTTAAGCCATATTGGGTAAAATTTGTGTATAAAAGGAGGGGTAAGTTGTGAGCTAGAGGTAGTAGTGAATGGTGAGGAAATTTGGTGAGTTTGAAGAGAGAATTTTTGGAGAGCTAAGCAATTTGGAGAGTTAGCTTGTGATAGTGAATTGTTCGTCTTTGTGCATTGGGAGCTTGAAGTCAAGCTTGTTGTACTTGTTGGAGAAGGACTTTTGTAATTCATTATCGTCCGAGGAGACATGATGAAGCTTTGTAACTCTTTGTAAACTCATTTTTGGAGCAAAATTGGATCGATCTCACCCAGTTGGGCAGACTCGGAGACGTAGTCACCTTGTGGCGAACTCCGTAATCAAATCCTGTTGTTTGTGTCTCCTTTCTCTTCCTCTCTAATTTTTCTATTTCATCACTTCAATTTAGTTGTAATTAAACATTTATGTACATGATAATTTCAATTTGTTAAGCATTGTAATGTTAGCATTTTACGCAATCAGTCATAGATCCTTAATCAAATCACAAATGGAGCCAAATCCATGCATATATGAAACCACTTTCAAAACTTAAATTTGGCGCCCAAAACCACCTCTCAAAATGGAGGAAACTTGCATGCAATAGAAATAATCATTTTTGGCAACTTACATAAGAATCCATTACAAAGACCTTAGTTGCCAAATTGCCCAAAGATACCAAGGAAACTTTTCGAAAACATGCACTATTAGCCAACTTTCCAAAGCCAACAAGTTGCTTCTAAAATCTAAGCCCAAAATAAGAAGTACTAATTTAACATTGTTTGTTGTAAGAAATATGATTTTGTAACAACAAACAAATATTAAATCAATAATATTTCCCAAACTATCATATGATCCTTATTTACTATTTTGGGATGGTTGGGCTTAGTATTTTTGGAATTTGTTTTTGAAAAAGGGACATGACATTATCTTCTCTACTTTTGTACAAGGGTCAGGGCCTTTTCAAAATCCCTGCTTACTTTAATCATAATTATTGATAATTATATAATATAAACAAGAAAGTGAAAATAGCTATATTTTTAATGACTAAATAAAAAATATTTAAAGTTATGATTAAATTGTATAAAATTATATTTGTATATATTAAAATGATTAAAAAGAAAATTTTGATTTTCAAAAAGTATTAATAAAAAATAGAATGATTTCAAAAAATATACAAAACTATAATTATAAAAATACATATTTGGGTTTATTTTTTTAATAGAAATATTTGTTGTTTAATACCTGTAATGAAATAGTTTAGTAATTTATTTAAATTTTTATTTTATTTTAGCTAAACGGTGTGAATTAAATACCTATACAATAGTTAATCGATTTTATTATTTATATTTTTAAAAATAATAATAATAAATTATTAAAATTTACATATGCAAAAAAATCGCTTCATTACAAAATTATCAATAAAAATAATTTTTTTAATTTATAATAGACCTTTTTTTCAAATATAAAGAAAATTGAAAAAATGCTTATAAAATTTATCATTCCTATAAATTTACTCTTATAAATTTTTTTCATCCAATCATATTGTAGATAAATAATTTTTAATTTAAAAATATAAATCTCAACTTTATTTTGAAAACAAAAATAATAATAATTTTTTATTCGTGCAAAAATTCAATCAATTAAGGTTAAGTGAACGCAATAGTATTGTCTATGACAAATACTAACAAAAAAAAAATTAAAAACATTCCAAATAAATAGAAAATAAAATAAAATAAAATAAAACAATTTTTAAATAATTGTAAAAAGAAAATAAAATAATATTATCGTCTGAGATCTTTTTGTCATTGTAATTCTATTGAAAATGAAATGGGTCTCTTTTCAAATGGCGCATAGAAAATGAATTTTGATAGTGGATCTATTTCCCCTCATACACCATTTCTGACTGTTATTAGGAGAGAAATAAAATTGTTGTCTTCCATTTCAATCGTGACAATGTTTAAATAGATGAAATAATCATCAATCTAGAGATCATATGGAGTAGTGGTAGTGGGAGACGACTATTCTCCATACAAAACAACATCCAATTAAAAACACAAAATTTGCAAATCATAACAAGTTTTTACGGGACTTCTACTAGTTCAAACCTCTTAATCTGCCTTCTCAATACTGTAGAAATTCAAAAAATTAACCGAAAAAAAATTGTGTTATGAAATTTGTGTTTGTACAATTGTGCCATTTGTATGAAGAATAGTCGTTGCCATGATAGTGACGCAAGCCACACTCCACATTAATTCTTGTCACCACTCCCATATGGCGGTGGGGTTAGTGACATCATTCCTTCCCTAACATTAATTGTTATGTATCTCCCCAATCCCCATTTTTGGAGCATTCAAGTTCACTTGTTCCCTTGTTGGCGTGCATTCATGGACCTCCCTCGCAATGAGCATGGATCCTCTATTCGCATTTGATTTTAGTGTTAAGGGTTTTCTTTCAAGAAGACATTTTGAATGCAATTGAAGAGATTTTAGTTAGGTTTTTTTTAATGGTGCCACTTGCAACAAGGTGAATTCAACGATTTCCTCCATGTTTATGAGTAATATCCTCATCATCACCGGGGACAAGGAGATAACAAAAGCCCTCAACATTTTCTACAATTTGGGAAAATTCGAAATGGGTATCTTTGAGTTAGTTGATAGTCATAGAGTTACCCATCAATGCACACTTCCCTCCCATGCACAAGTTATTTGAGGATTGGTTTCAACTCAAATAGTAAGAACCATGAAAGTATGAATGAAAGCAATTATACTAGCAATCGCACATTGGTGTGCAAGAGGTATGCCAAGGAACCCTTTGATAAGTCCAAAATTGTGTCGGTAAAGCATAATATTTGAAGTAAAGAACAACACAAAGTTAATTGGGGTTTGCTAAAAAATTTTAAAAAACAAATTAGAAATAATTCCTCAAAGAGGTGTTTTCCCACGGTATGTAATAATTTTAGGATATGCATTATCTTCAACATAGTAAGAAAAAAAAAATATCTACAATCTAAAAAGTAGAACATGGTGAATGGATCTAGTGGCTCAATTTGTTTACATTGTACAAAGTTGACGAAATTGATGTTCGCTTAGAGAAATTGAAATCTTATTGATTGGCAAAGCTAAAGATGGCCTTCTGAATGTGTGTAAGGAATTATATCTAACGCCATGGGCAACCTAACACTCCATGCCTTATGCTCCTCAAATGGAATTACCTCCACCTATTTTCTCTCTACCATTTTTTTTCATTGTCCTCTATAGATGTACTTGCATGGAGAATCCATTCAAAACTATTGTTAATGTCGTGGCAGTTTAAAACTATGAGTTTTTTTCTTGTGGTGGATGTGGGATCTTGTTTGCAAAGGGCATCTTCTCCTTTTCTTCAGCCTCACATCCAGATGTGGGATCTCACACATTACAGGGGACAACAAAGCAAATGAAATGGTCTCCACATTGCCCATAACTATCAATCTAACATTGAAGTTATAGTTTTCATCTATTGGCATTCTTTGGTTGAAGTTAAATTTAAATTTTAGTAACAAGTGTATTACCCAAGTATGTATTAGAAAAAAATTATGATCAAGATATGCACAATCTACATATATCATATTAAAGAAACTCTTAATAAAGCAATGGCCATGAGAGTAGATATAGGGGAATATATATACAAGTGTAAATGGAGGGAGAGAGTTCCGGAAAAGGAGCTTTCAAAAATGGTTTGAAAATCCATCAAAACATTAAGGCTGGAGATATTTCATGATATGTAGTTGTTAAAATTACCCTTATAGACGTGTAAGGAAATTGTAGATTCATAAACAACATTATCAATTTTTTTGATAGGATTGCCCCAAAGACATGGTATAATTTTTTTGATAGGATTGCCCCAAAGACATGGTATCATGGCCTGCTACGATTGCAAAATATGCACAAAATAGATTTGTTGAAAAGTTCATAAAATCTTTTAAGAAAATGTAATTGACACATAAAGTCAATTACTGCAATCTTTGCCTACTTTCTCCTTGTTTGTGCCAACACATGAAATTTAGATTACGATGTGGAATTTATCAAAGCATAATGCAAGAAGGATTTTTGTTAGACGTTATAGATGCAACTACCTTAGTGGATATGTATGCAAATTGTGTAACTATTTGCACTTTAACTATTTGGCATAATGACTCAAAGAGATGTCATCCCATGGAATGCAATGATTGTAGGATGTGCATTGTCTTGTACAAAATTGGAAAAGAATTAAAAACTTATGATCTAAAATGTAGAAAATACAAGATATTTGATCTTTGATCATTTTTTCAGAAAGTTGTGAATGAGAGAGAATAGGTAGATGTCTGAAAAGGAATTTAGCTTTGTGTCAATGATATTTCATCATCATCAGATTATGGGATATCCACAATTATAGGTATAGAAAAAATACTACCACAATTGTTGGTTCGCAAAGACAAAGTTTAGATTCCACGTCAATTATGTTGATAATCTACAAGTACAAATATGCTTGCCTGGACAATGAAACTGCAACAATAGATTCACCCTTGAACATAAAACACGAGTCTAACTAAAAACTTAACACCTGAAATTATGGCTCCCTTACCCATAGCATTGTTCTTATAATACTCATGTTTGACAAGTAATGTAAATTACATAGAAAATGTCACCGAGATTAGTTGATGACCCATGAAGGTATAAGTAGTTTTATACTTGCAAATAGATATGAGTAGATCCCCACAACCCAAAAACAATCTTCTTTCACATGGAGATTGACAGCACATCAATGTCATGACATGGAACTGTAAATTTTTACTAAGCTAAACTCCAAAAATTGTTTGAATTCATCTTTCACAAACTTTCAAAATACCAATGGTCTATGGAAGTGGATTGCTAAATGTCATTCATGCAAGAAATCCTTTCTGAAAAATCCAATTCAAATCTTCATAGCATTGTAATTTGTTGCTCAAGCTACTAATGGATATGCAATATTTCACACCATATGGATGCAAATGCAACATGACTATTCCCACATATTCTTGTTGCATAAGCCCACTATAAAACACACACTCTTTTGCTCTAATTTAAGTCAATGATTGGAAAATGACTTATGGAAGAAACCTAAAAACTAGGGTATTAATGAAGGACATACATAAAGACAAAATATATTAAATCTATGAACACATTAATAACTGGAAAAAAAGGATATACTTGAAAGGCATTGAAGGATATTAATTGCTAGAGGTCAAGGTAGCCTTTTGAGTCTTTGTGTAGGGAATTTTATGTTCCACCATGAACAACCCAAACTCATGATGCTTGAAACTATGGTTTTGGAAATTAGACTTAGAGAGCTTAGAAGAATTGTGAAAATTTAGTATGACTCGTATAAAAAGTAGTTTTTTTGTATTAGGCATGTTGGTTTATGGTCCAATCTATTTCTTAAGAAGCATTTGAGATGACCATCGCTCTCTTACCTTTTTCAGTTTCTAGTTTACATTTCCTAAGTTCATACTAATTTTGTTGATTTTAAAATTTGAAGTGAATCTCAATTCTCTATTGTATATCCATAGTTTATTTCAGATTGTTTGGTTTAGATTAGAACATTGAAAGATAAAGTAATCCTAGGAAAACCTAATGCTAGATAAATACATCCAATTAAGTTGTAAGCTAGCATACACTCAATTTTTGGTTGTATGAAAAGACAAGTAATATAGGGAACTGCAAAGGTAATATGGCATGGGAAGTAGCAAGGAATCTGTCTATATGTTGTTGTGCAAACCATTAAATTTGAGTTCATCTGTACATATAGGGAACTGCAAAGGTAATATGGCATGGGAAGTAGCAAGGAATCTGTCTATATGTTGTTGTGCAAACCATTAAATTTGAGTTCATATGTACCCTTTTCCAAAGCTCTCATTTGGCATAGGTTGGGAGGACAATGGCAAAGGTTGCAGAGTTTGCCTTTACATCTAGTAATAGCATTTTCTTGGAAGTTTCTAAAGCCTTTGCAATACATCCATTTTGTGAATATCATGCAATCATGGCATCCCATGAGGTGATATCTCTTTTCAAACATTTTGTCAAACTGTTGGTGTGCCTTATCTATACTTCCACATTTTGTGTACATGTCTCGCAGGGAAGTTGCAAATACAAAAACAATTCTCTATCCATCCTTTGATATATGCCCGTACTCTATTCCAAATCTCTTTAATAGGTAGGGAGGATGTTGGCAAATGTTGTAGAGACTGGCTTCACACCTACCGATTGCAATTGCTTGAATGTTTCTAGAGCCGTTTCAATAAAGGTATTTTGTGCATATCTTGCAATCATTGGATTTTATGAATGGATTGTAGATTGATGGGAAGCGAAAATAGGGCCAACAGAAGCATACAGGAAGCCTTGTTGTTTTCTATTCCTAAAATATGCTATCGGTTCTAATAACACATCCAACTTACCGGGTTCAACTCAAAATCATTACTCATCGTCAAATTACATTTAAATATGCAGATTTAACTTACCGCATAGTCCTTCAGGGGGTTTGAAAATAAATTTGACAATAAGCTCCTGCTAAGCTTTATAACTAGCTTAGTTTACCAGTGAGGGGTTCTCCACACTAGGTGAAGAATTAGAATCTTTTGATGGTTTCTCCTCACTTTTCGTTCTCCATATCTTGTTCATCTCTTCTCTAATTTCCTCCACGTCAACCTTCTTCTTACCTTTCTGGTCAGCAGACCGATTAATCGGTTGGCAAAACTTTGCAAGGTGTCTCGGTTTGTGAAAATGAAAACAATCCATTCCAAATGCTCTCCAAGGTCCAGGATTTCCTCTACTGGTTCTTCTTCGACAGTTCATAGAAACATGTCCAAAGTTGTGAAAAATTGAACAAGTCACATTTTTTCTATACTCCATTCCATAAGGATTAGACTGGTTCACAAAGAGTCTCTGCCAAGTAGGGTTTCTTCGGTCATTGAAAGATCTCTGATTGTTCATACCAGTCCTGCACTCAACAAATCTATGCCCATATTTGTTGCAAGTGTAGCAATAACCATTAAAAGTTCTAGGCTTGTAACCCTCATAAGCATTAGACCTATAACCATTAAAAGAACTAGATCTGCTTCTACAAACATTAGTAGTATGACCTACCTTGTGACAAATGAAGCATATTGGTTTGTAGGGTTTCTTACTAGTGGTTTTCTTGTTCTTAGGTGCAGATTTACCTTCATGCATGATGTCCTTAGCACCAGAAGGCTCTCCTTTCTCAAAGGTTGTGTATCCCAAGCCATGTGTATCTTCATTATGCCTTTGTGACTAGATCTGCTCATCAAGCATAGCAGTGCTCTTGTTGTATTTAGCCAATATCTCATTAGCATCAACCAACTCCTTAGTAAGATCTTCATTCTTTTTCATTACTTTCTCTAAGAGACATAGCTATGTCTAGATCAGCCTGTATTTCTTCTTTTTCCTCATGCAGAGTACCAATCTCTCGGTTCAACTTTAAGATCTCATCATCCTTCTCTCTGATTTTGTCTTCAGCAACCCTCCTTGCTTCCAACTCTTGACTCATCCTGATGGTAAGGGCTTCCAACTCTCTCCTCGGATTTGACTTATCATCATTCAATTTTTCCACCTCATTAGCCAATGCATCAATGTTAGCTTCTTCAAATGAACTGTATTCACTAATTTCATACAACTGTTCAGCCAACTCTCTCCTCTTAGCCAATGAATCTTTATACTTGACCCTTAACTCACCTAGGGCTTCTTTAGATTCTGCAAGCTGTTTAGAAAGCTCTCTATAACTCGTATCCCCCATGATAGCCTTGAGGATCCTTCCCAAGCGGTTACGTCTTAAGGGAATTAGGCTCTAATACCAATTGATAAACTTATAAGGCATTGAGAGGGGGGGGGGGCGGGGGGGGTGAATCAGTGCAAGCAAAAACAATAACACAAATCTAATCACCACTTTTAACAACTTGAAACTTAACAAGCATGCAAGGAAAATAATCGCATAAGCTAACACCCAATAAAACATGCACCACATGACACAATATTTTTCACGTGGAAACCCAAATGGGAAAAACCACGGTGGGAATTAGTACCCACAAGATTTGTACTCTTTCGAAATGTGCCCTATTAAGAGCCTAGCATAGTTAGGATTTTTACAACAATGCCCGGTTAAGAGCAGACCTTGATAGGAGTCACTCGGTCAAGGGATTTACAACTTAGTCCTATTAGGAGCTTTACCCTGTTAGGAGTAACCTCGTTGGAGGATTTAAACTCATATTAATGAACTACCCGTTTAAGGGATTTACACATTCAAACATGTTAGGACCTACCCGGTTAAGGGATTTAGACTATTGCAACTGTTAGGAAACAACAGGTAGTTGATCTGCATATAGCACCTTTGTGCCTGATAAGATCTGCTTCAAACATTGACTAGACATCAATACAGATCTTTACCTTTCACTGCACAATCAAACTCTCATTCTAGATCCTTCATCTGATACATCATCACACAATATTCATCCTTTTATAAATAGCTCTGCTAAGTCGGAAAACAGCCTTGGAACAATTTCTTAGGTTTAATGTATCTGGTCAATCTTGCTCAACATGCTTTACTTATGTCGGCCACAAACAAAAATAAAACATTAAGTCTACCGGTTTATCGATCTAAGTGTCTCTGCTCTACTGGTTAACTGTTCTTCTTGATTGAATGCTCAATACATCATAACTCGCTCCAAACTTTGGATTTGCTGATGCGGTACCAGTCATAGACTCCTTCCAATGTCATGAACATACATTTCAAACCACAACACTTAACTCTTCATGGATCTTCTGTACCGGTCGCTTGATCCTAGCACTATCTTTGTTTACCGGTTCACTGTTTAACTGACTCCACTACCAGTTAGGCTTTACTGGTTGGACGAAATGACTCAGATGACTGACAAAACAAGGTTTCCATCAATGACAACACAATACAAGTCATCAATTACAACTCAAACATCATCATCAAGCTAACACTCACTGCCCAAGAGAAAGAAAGAGAGGCTCACTGCCAGAATGAAGAAGAATAAAAGAGAAAGAATCCACCATTGATGCTTTTCTGCAACTACAAGAATTGTAGATACCTTTGGCTCACTGCTTTTGGTAGCTAGCACATGAAAGCTCGCACTACTCAACACTTTTCACCAACTCAATATCAGTCATCAAACAGTTAGGAAGATAGATCCTCTTTCACACACCTTCATCACATTTCACTTTCACATACACATCCTCTTTCATAATATCCAAGCATCATTATATATATCATCCTCACATACAAAAAGTCTTCCAAGGTCGACTAAGCAACCTAACCAAACACAATTCAAATTAGCTCGGCACTAAATATTCTCGTGGTAGAAAAAAATGTAAAGTGGACCACAACACATCTTAACTAGGACCAAAATAATCATCAAACATGATATACAACAATCCATAATCATCGGAGCAACAATGTGAAGTGTAAACACTCGAGGTCGGCCAAACCTAGAGTAAACACCATTGAACTTGAAAATCATGCTTCTAAAGCTCAAAAACACGTGCCAACTAAATAGAATGAAGCTAAGGACATTATCAATACGAATGTTGAGGCCTTACTACCAAGTACCCTAAAAAAGAAAACATCTGGATTGATATTGGACCAAGCTTGATTTTGAGTAATATTTTGAACTACCTTGTGGGGAGTGTGGTTCTAAATATAGTTAGAATAATTGATTACTCCAACTTAAAATGATTAAACCAAAGACTGCCTAAAGCATACAATTTTCCATCTTGTTTAGTCATTTTTTTCTTTCTGTGACATCATTCTATTGAGTGTAGAGAACCAAATACTACTCATGCATGACATGCTTAACTTGTAATAATCTTGAAGGTCTTGGTTAACATATTCCCCATTTTTTGTACATATATATTAAATAAAACAATCTAATTGCTTCTCCACAAACACCTTGATCGTCCTAAAAGTGGTGAAGACATTACTCTTCTACTTAAGAAAGTACACCCATGTGTGACAAGAGTAATCATAAATAGAGGTGAACACATACTTGGATCCTAAAAAATACAGAGCTAAAAATGGCATGAGGTCACTATTCACCAACTCAAACAACTTTGAAGCATGGTAAGGTTTTCCCTTAGGAAAGGATTCTTAATGATATTTTCTAAGGACAAAACCTCAAAAAACTCCTTTTGTGTATGAAACCTTAGGAAGAACAAGTACCATGTTTTTTATAATCAATTACTAAAGATACTTATAATCGAGGTGTCCAAACCTCTCATACCAAAGTTTTTTCAAAGACTCGTGATCAACTCTTGATGCAACAATTTTCAAATGATGTTGCAATTCTCTAATGACTACATTATGTGGGGATAACTTAACTCTCTTCGCATCCCTAGTATAGAAAATCTAGTATAGGAAGAGAAGATTGGCAAAATATCAGGAACATAGAGCACATCTTCAAAGTAATCATTTGTCAATTTTATAATACCTAACCCCTAAACTAAAATCTATGTAGAGTTTCCCACTGCAATTTGAGAAGTAGAATTGTCAAAAAAAGACTCAAATAGATCATGTGAGTTGGTCATGTAATGAGAGGCTCTTATAATAATTATCTAACTTTGTGTGAATGAATATAAACCTTTAGTTGTAAGTGTTTTACCATTGCTAAATTTGAGAATATCAATGTTTTGCTTCTTCATGGCCTCCTCAAGGCTGCAATCCTATGATGATATATTTTTTTGTCATGAATTGATAGTCCACAATAAGAATATGGTCCTCTACTTTTTTCTTTATAATGGAGGTACTCTTATTTGACTTAGAAGAAGTGTCCTGTGTATAATTTTTGTTCTACTTCGAGGAATTATCACTTGCTAAAGTTGAATTTGCCTTAGGTTTTGAAGACTTGTTTCACTATCTTTAGAGGTTTGTATCATTAATGCTTGACTTTTAGATGAGGTAATTGTATCCATAGAGACTAACTTAAATTGTTACCTTGACAATCTATCACAAAACTACTCAAAAGTTTGCAGCTTAAATTTGACACCAAGAGCATCCTTTTTTGGGTAAAAGGTAGAAGAAAATATTTGATATGGGCTTTTTAACTTAGACAAAATCAAGAATACACATCTTTTTATCTACTTTTTATTTGCCACAACCTTGAAGAAGAGAGAGAGAGAGAGAGAGAGAGAGAGAGAGAGAGAGAGAGAGAGAGAGAGAGAGAGAGAGAGAGAGAGAGAAGTTAACTAAGAATTCTTCAATGGAAGGAAGGGCAATAGGAGATAGAGTTGTCAATTTTGCATTCAAACAAGATTTAAATTCATTGATTGTACCAAATAAATCATTCAATTTATCCCACGTTTGTTTATGTGAAGTACAATTTACAATATAAAATTAAAGATTATCAAATTCATGCAAACCAATGATTCTAGGTTGTTCTAATATACAAATTGTTCATATTCCCTTGTAAATTGTATTTGTTGCTAACTTAACATTTACCACTTAGATGCTCCTCCTGAAAATGTTGTCAAAGATGCTCCTCCTAAAAATGTTGTTGAAGATGCTCCTCCTGCTTCTAGTGAGATGGTTCGTTCGGAGCCAATCGACGGTTCGGAGTTGTCAAATGTTGTTGGATTTGCCCATGTTGCTAGTTTTAACAGGTCTGAGGGTGTTGTTCATGTGTCTAGGGAGGTTGCTGGAGCACTTCATGTGCCTGTTGTTGTTTCCAGGGGTGTTTCTGATCCAAGTCCTGCTATGCCTGTTGGAGCTTCGTTGCTTGTTGGCTATCTCTCAGTTGGTGGTTCAGAGGTGTCGAATGTTGTTGGAAATGCCCCTTGTTGTTAGTTTTGACAGGTCTGAGGGTGTTGTTCATGTGTCTAGGGAGGTTGCTGGAGTGGTCCTTGTGCCTGTTGTTGTTTCCAAGGGTGTTTCTGACCCAAGTCCTGCTATGCCTATTGGAGCTTCGTTGCTTGCTAGCTATCCCTCAGTTGTTGATTTTCCTGCGTTAAATTTGTTGGAGTGGAAAGATGAGGCTGCTAAAGTTGAAGATGGTTGGATAATGGTAAAAGGTAAAAGATCTAAGAGGTCCTCGCCTTCTTTTGACATGACCTTTCGATCCCACATGAAGGGTCCCAAAGGGAAATCCTAAGTGAGGGGATTGTCTTAACCCTTGTGGGCAGTTGTGCTCTGTTTGTTTTGGGGTGCCTGTAGTTCCTCAGGCAGCTTGTCTCTTTGGGGTTTCTACCCTTTCTTTATTTGGTAGGCCTGCTGGTTTTCTATGTCTATTCTTTTTCACAACTTCGTTGCTTTTGTTGGAAGTTGTTGGGTCAGTTGTGCTGGTTTTTGGTTGTGGTTTTCATTGTTAATATCTTTGCACAGCTTGCTTTGTTGGGTTCTAGATCCTAGTAAAATCTTTTGGGTTTTAGGTTTCTTCAAAACCTGTTGTATGGGGTTTCTGGCCCCCTTAAAACCTATTTTCCCTTATTCAAAAACATTTACCACTTAGATTGGAGTAGTTGTTGTACCTTGATCTTCTAGGTGTGATAGTTGTGTGTAGCTAAGAGTTTAATATTAGGATCCATAATATAAAAACACAAAAAGGAATCGTCTAATGGTTTAAACTTACTTGATAAAAGCATTGAGTTCGGAACTCAAGTTCAAATCTCAAATAAACATCTAATATAAAATTTTAAGTTGTGTCTCTTGATCTTTCATTGTTTCCTTCTAATGCGAGATGGTTTATAAATAAATTGTGGCTCTTGTTCTCCCATAGGTGGTTTCTAGTATGGTTGCTTGATAAGAGATGGTAGAAGCCTCATTGTTGTGCTTACAAGAGCTTCTATTGGTCTCATATTGACATTATATGAGTAGAATATTTATAAATGATTAGAAATATAAAAAACATAAAAAGAAGCACTTGAAAGTGTGCCTTGAAGTTCCCCCAAATCTTATTAGTGTTGTAAAATAGCCCCCAAACAAAATTAACATAATCTGATTTTTTATAATTTAAAAGCCAAAAAGCCTAAAATATTTTTTACGACTTTTACAGAGATAAGCTTGTCAAGAGTTTGAAATTATGGGAAAAGAATAATATAATATTTTCTTTGGTAGCCAATTTTTTTTGGTTGAAAAAACACAATTGCAAAAGTTCTAGTGAAGCCCAAAAGTTTGAATTTGTGTATAGTTTCTTTAGAGCATGGAAGTCCATAGGAGTCCAAATTCCTACAAAGTTGTATTGAAGTTTAATAGGCCAAAGTTCTATATTGTTGCTTCAAAGTCTAGAAATTCTTAGCAATTCAAAGTCTTGCAAAGCTACATTGAAGACCGAAAGTCCACAATTGTTCTCAATCCTATAAACTTAGGATGAAGTCTAAAATTTCACAACAATTCAAAGTTCAAATTCTAACAATAGTTTAGACTTCAAATTTTATTAGATATATGTGAATTTAAAATGTGTTGTGGTTTAATTGGGTGAAAATTAAAGATGGCTTCTGACTACTAATTGACCTATGTGTGTCCACCTTAAAATGACAGCCTTAGTTTTTTGCCACCCATGCATAAATTCTCAACTCACCAATTTTGTTGTCAACATAACAAACATCACTCTCCTTTTATAATTTATTAATCTACATTGTATGGAAAAAGTAACACTACATAACTATCAACAAAAATCCATTTGAAACCCAAAAACTGTAATTTACATGAATTAAATTTGAAAAATGATGATATAGCTTTCATAAGAAGCACCTTTAATAAAGGGCCCTTATGTTGCCCCTTCCTTTTGATCAATCAAATTTTGATAGAAAATATTAACCCAATGCAAGCTCCAAACAATCAATCAAAGTTGCTATGTCAAAAGAGTGTGTATGATTGTAGCCTTCAAAGTAAGCTTTCTAAAAAGTATAATTTGAACTTTTTTTTTAATTTTCTAATAAAAAAATATTTTTTGTCAAACATAAAAGTCTTTGTTCAACATGTATGTATGACATAAAAATACAAAAATAATGCATGCACTAAATATTGGCTTTGATCTATATTTCAGAAATTATCAAATGACCTTATTAAAAAAATATTATGTTAGATGAGAAATATCACCTATTAAAAATTATATAAAGGATAAGAAACAAGTTAGTATACATGTTTAAAATGCAGAACAAATTAATTTTAAAAAATGGTTAAATAAATATTTAGAATGTACACATGGAATCTCAAAATGATTAATTTGTATCATTATCAAATTCTTAACACTTTACACAAAAACTAAAAATTTAATTAAAAATACTAATTTGAGTGTCTCATGTAGACCATAAAGTGTGGCATGCCCTTATGCTTCTACCCACTACCCAATGACTAACATCTTGACAATTTTTCTCCCACTTAAGTTGCTCCTCTACTTTAGACCTAAACAGGCTTCTAAAATGATCTTGTATTGTTCATTATCCACCTACAGAGGCTATGAACTAGCTCCATGAACTTCCTCTTACCTAGTATGAAGCCTTGATAATAACTACTACAATAAACCCACTACCTAAGGTTTGAAGCCACCTACATCATCCAACTAAATGCATCTCATGATAGAATATCCCTCACTCTAGGCCTATGGAGACTCCCTGCCAAGTTCATCACAACTAGAATTACAAGTATGGTATGAGTTAGAAGGCATTCTTATTTTACAAGCAAGGATAAATGGTCAACACACATGCATCAGATCAACAAAGCATACACGAATAACCTCAAACAAACCAAAGTTCTTCGTGCTACAACTTAGGTGCTTTGATATCAAATGCAATACCAAAATTTATTAAAAACATTAATAGGTTAAAGCATGCTCAACATATTTTTCACAATAACAATTACAATATAATTATGTCACAATGCATGCTCATGCACTAAGGAAGGATTTTGTGAATACAAAAAAAAAAAACTAAGCATGAGACAACAATGCATAATTGCATTGTACATAAATAAAAGTCTTCAAAATTCTCATGAGATGACCTCATTATAAAGTACAAAAGGGTAGATAGGTCTCACCCTAACACCAATGATAGGGTTCTTGCCTTTAATCACCAAGATACACACAACAAAAGTAAAGAAGCTGCAAATAGCTTATGAGGAAAACAAAAAAAGCATGATTGAATCATTTGAATTGCCCAATTATAAGTGCACACATCATAAACAAATAAGATAATAACTATTAAATATTGACATTCATTTGCACAAATAATTGATCAATATGAAGATTGCATAGCTCACCCAATTTTCACAAGAGATTGATTAAATACATTCAAGAGCACAAGTAAAACACAAAACATGTCAAATTCACTTAAGAAAGCACAAATATATAATTCAATGCACATTGATCAGTATGAAGATTACATAGCTCACCCAATTCTCACAAGAGATTGATTAAATACACTCAAGAGCACAAGTAAAACATAAAACATGTCAAATTCACTTAAGAAAGCACAAATATATAGTTCAATGCACATGAGGTAAAATGCAAGTCTCCTAGGTCAACCTTCCTTTAGGGCAACTTTTTGAAAAAAAAAAAAACGAGGGGGGGGTGTGTGGGGGGGGTTCATTTTCAATCCATCTTAGATTTGCCCCTTTCAAGTGTATCATCAACCCTTTCACCGTTTTGCATTTGCCTCAATAGACGCACATTGCCTCCTATGCAAACAAGCAAATGAGAATGGAGAGGAGGCAAAAAGAAGGTAGCTTAAGTTCATTTTCTCATTTTTCATGTCATAGGAGGATGTTTAGTTGACACATTTTCTAGGTTTTCAAAACTAAAACACTATGTTTCGATCAATAAAATTCCATCCCAAACCCAAATGCAAGCAATTGACAATGCTATAAGTAAATGGCTACAAAATGTCTTTTTTAAATATTTTTTTTACCATTAAAACTAGAATTGAACGATTATGCTAACATCTTAATCATCATTTAAATAGTTACAATTTCATTATTTTCAAATTATAGAAAATGTAGCTTTCACACTGTTTATATAGGTTTTCCCACTTTCATATACACTTTCAAACTAAGTTCAATATACAAACAAGGTTACAACTTCACATTTGCACCTAATGAATATATAGATAGTTACATTTCAATATCACTACATACTTCAAAATAGTATTTACTCAAATTTAAAAGCTTGTTCAATCACAATGCATAAATGAAAACCAAGAAACTTGATGTCTTTTATGAGCTTTTCCAACTCATTTATCCATGGTTCTAATTGTTAAAGTTTGATCAGATTTAGAGGTTATAGTATTTTTAAAATTTTCTATATAATATGTTGATCACAATTTCTCTATAATTTCGTCTTGGATATATATTAATATCAATGTAATATGAATATATATCGATCTGTAGAATTCTTAATATCAATATTAATAAGGAGATGCTTCAATACAATGAGATTGCAATGCAGATCAGAACTGTATACATAATGTTGCCGATATATCCTTGATCCAACGATTCCAAAATATATATATTGTTGAGACTGGTTTAGCACTTATCGATTTCGGTTCCTCCCAAGTCATATTGGATCGAATATAAATATTAATGAGTGGAAACATGTCTCTGTAGGGACATGGCTCTATGCGGACATAGTCCACGTAGAGACATGTCTCTATGTAGACATGGTTGTCCACTGAACACAAACTAATGTCAATCATGTATTGGTTGTTAATTATCATCGACACTAATATCGATTCATATTGTAATTTTAACCAAGGTCGATACTCATTATCGAACCGTAATGACATCAATGCAACATTAATATATATATGATATCGGTGTTATAGTATGCTATCATTGATAGCATAGTATGATATCGATATCAGCAATGTGGATATCGATACTCAATATCGATGTATGTCTAAATTAATATCAACAATGTGATTAGTATTAACAACATGATTAACATTAATGATATGAACAAAATTAACAGCATGATTAATAATAGTTATATTTCAATCATGTATATGATAACCAATATTCATAGCAGTATATAGAAGAAGGATAGAGATCAAAAGCTCAAGGCCGGTAGGCCACTTATGCATTTGATTTCATCGATAGGAATAATCCGATTGAAGCTACAATTCATTAACACTCCCTCTTAGCTAGGGAGGATGATTACTATCGTCGTGTAAACACAATAGATCCATATATTGTGTGGGAGGGGTATCACCTCAATGTGATATCAGGAGTTGTGGCATATCCACGAATATCAAGTCTAATGATATCCACCATAAATGATGTCACCTCGTGGTGACATCAGGAGTAATGGAATGTTCACAAATATCAAGTCACATGATTTTCACCATACTCACAATATCCTTTCTGGTATGTGCACTAGCATCAAGTCACATGATGCCTACCAAAAGAATATATGCTCATGGCATATCTATGGATATTACATCACATAATATCCACCATGAAATATATCAGTAATATAACTCATTGTGGTTACTCGTCACTCAGTTAATATCACTTAAGAGATATGAACTATCATGACATGTCCACGGATATTAAGTCACGTGATATCCATCATGATAGTAAGGTTTAACTATTGTAAAGTCGTCACCTTAAACAGTAACCATAAGAACAAGGGTACAACATTGAAAGATCATCACCTTTCAAGATGTTCACAGGGGCCCATGAAGTCATGTAATCACACACATGACAAAAGAGTACACACATTAAACATCTTTCAAATATATTAGTACAATAAATTTATATTGTTGAGACTCAATCTGAGATAAGTTTACATTTCTACCATACCAAGCTTACCTCTAAAGTATTCCACCTTAGTTTTGGACAGAGGTTTGGTGAGAATGTCTGTTGTTTTTTCATCTGTACTAATATATCTCAACTGAATAACATTTATCTCCACCATGTCTTTAACATAATGGTAAGGGATCTCAATGTGCTTTGATCTGTCATGGAACACTGGATTCACTGAAAGCTTTATACAACTCTGGTTATCATAGTGGATGATCGTGGGATCCAAGGATTGTCCAAACAATCTTACAAGAAGTTTTCTTAATCACACAACTTCTCAAGCTCCCATAGATGCTGCAATATACTCGGCTTCGGTGGAACTCTATGCAATTGAAGATTGCTTCCTGCTAAACCAGGAAATCATGGTTGATCCTAAGTTGAAGCAACACCCTGAAGTACTCTTACGATCAACTACACTTCCAGCCGAATCTGAGTCAGTATATCCATGCAGATTTAGATCTACATTATTATATCTTAATCCATATTCAATTGTGCCACGCAGGTATCTCAGAATATGTTTTGCTGCAACTAAGTGTAACTGTCTTGCTTCACACATAAACTAACTGAGTGCATTTGTTGCATAACAAATATTTGGTTTGGTGTTGACCAAGTACATCAAGGGCCCAATCATCTGTCGGTAGAGAGTGGAATTTGCTAATTTAGAGTTTGTTGCCACTTCTTTTAACTTATGTAGATTTGTCTCCATGGGTGTAGACATTGGTTTACAATCCATCATTCCGAACCTTTTCAAAATGTCAATAGTGTATTTTCCTTGATTTAGGATAATACCATCAACCTGTTGCCATACTTCTAAACCAAGAAAATAGTGTAGAAGACCCAAGTCCTTCATGTCAAATTCATATGCTAGGTCTTGTTTACACTTGGTGATGAGATGGTCTTCTCTTGTAATCAACAATTCATCAACATAAAGAATGAGAATCAACATGTCACCATTTATTACGTTGAAGTAAAGGTTCGGATCTACATCATTCTTGGATAAACCTAATCCTGAAAGATAGTTGTCTATCCTCTCATACCAGGCTCGAGGAGCCTGTTTAAGACCATATAGAGCCTTCTTTAATTTGCAAACATGAGAACCATTCCATGTACCACAAATCCTTCAGGTTGCTCGAGGTACACTTCATCTTCTATTATGCCATTAAGAAAAGCAATCTTCACATCCATTTGGTGAATCTTCCATCCCTTTGATACAGCAATAGCAATCACAGCCCTAACGGAGGTATATCGAGCAACTGGAGCAAATGTTTCTTCATAATCAATTCCCTCCTTTTGTGAAAAAACTCTGGCAACAAACCTTGCTTTATATTTTTCAATGCTCCCATCTGCAGCATGTTTGATTTTGAAGAGTCATTTAGATGAAACTATTGATTTGTCTTTTGGTCTAGGTACAATGTCTCAGACATCATTCTCAAGTATAGATTGGTATTCTTCTGTCATGGCATCTTTCCAAACTTGATGTTTGAAGGCTTCCTCAACACTAGAAGGTTTTGATTTGATGATTTCACTCATAAGTGCAACATAGCTGGAATATCTATTAGGTCTCTTTCTTTCCCTGAAGGTTCCTTTTGGAGCTGCATAATTTTTAGCCTCTTGAATCATTTTCCTCGCCCATAGAGGTCTTTTACGATTCGCATTAGGGTCTCTAGGCTCGTCAGCAAAATCCATAGGTTCATTGTGATTATTATCTTCTATAGGTTCATGTGTCTCCCTTTGAATCTTAGAAGCATGATCCTCTTCCATATTTAGAGGAGACTCATCATCAATTTCATTAATGTCTTTAGATCTTTTGAATGCAACATCTTCTTCAAATATTACATCCCTGCTTAGCTCAATTAATTTTTGTCTAGGGATATAAATTCTATAGGCTTTAGATGATTCGTTGTAGTCAACAAATATTCTCTTTTTCCCTTAGGGTTCTAGCTTAGATATTTTCTCTTTGGGTATGTGGATGTAAATAGGATAACCAAAGATTCTAAAATGACTTATGTCAGGTTTTATCTCTGTAAATGCTTCTTCAAGGGTTTTGTTATCTAGAAGGGAGTGAGGACATCTATTTTGAATGTAAACAACAGTACTAGAGGCTTCAACCTTGAAGGAGGTATGAAGGTTTTGGTCATGCATCATAGCTTTGGTTGCTTCTACAATAGTTTTATTTTTCCTTTCTGCTACCCCATTTTGTTGAGGGTTGTAAGGAACAGTGAACTCCCTCTTAATCCCAACATTATTACAAAAGTCTTTGAAGTTATCAGAAATGTATTCCCCCCCATTATCTAACCTTAGGGTTTTGATTCTTTTGCCTGACATATTCTCTACTAGAGCCTTGAATTCCTTAAATCTTATAAGGACTTCATTAGACTCTTTACATTTCAGAAAATACATCCATGTTTTGCTAGAGTAGTCATCTACAAAAATAACATAGTACAAAAATCCTCCTAAAGAGGTTACTGTCATAGGTCCACATAAATCTGTATGAATGAGTTCTAATACATTTTTAGATTTACTTTCACTACTATGAAAGGTGCCCTTTGTGTTCTTTCCTAAGGCACACCCTTTGCAAGTTACTTCATGATCTTGTTTTAGTTTAGGTAAGCCTGTCACAATTTTCTCTTTTGAGGGCAACACCCGAAAGTGAAGATGCCCTAATCTTCTATGCCATATCTCACTTGTAGTAGAAGATTCATGAATTAAAGCTTGAGAAGGAGGAGTGCAAAGTTTGTATAGGCATCCATGTCGAATTCCTATGGTGTGAGCTTTCTTTATATTTGACTTCTTAGGCCATGCTAGAACTTTACCATCCATGAAAGTAATTTGGTATCCTTTGTCTTGAAGGGCTTAAATGGAAACCAAATTTCGCTTGATACCAGCACAAACAATACGCCTGTTAGTTGAAGAGAGATGCTTGATTTTAGTTGAATAGTGCAGGTTTTGATTCCTTTCATAGGGTAGTTGGAATCATCTCCAATGGTGACTTCTTCACCTGAATTTTCCACTAGGCTATCGAGATGTTCTCTAAACCATGTTATATGTCGGGATGCTCCACTGTCTATGACCCAAGTATTAAGGATGGTAGATACTTGGCTTGATAGGGCTGAATAGAATACAAGTCTTTCAGAGTCCTTATTTGAGCTAGTTTTACTAACTTCTGCTAGGGAGGTTTGAGGCTTAGGCCTATCCGGACACTTCATTGCAAGGTGACCATATCTATCACACCTAAAGCATTGCACTTTAGGCATGTCCCTTTTTCTCTTGAATGAGCATTGTCCATGGGAGTCCTTTCCTTTCTTCCATTTGAAGTTGCCTTCCTTCCCTTTCTTATGAGAATTAGAATTTAAGACTTGAATCTCTTCATTTGAGATGTTTAATCCAATTCCTCTAGTTATCAGCCTTGACTCTTCTTGAATGCAATCGGTTTTTAAACAATCAAACTTAGGAAGTTTAGATCAAGCACTTATCCTTTGTATGAATGCTTCCCAAGATGTAGGGAGTTTGTTGAGAGCCAACATTGTTAACTCCTTGCTATCAATTATGTGTCCATTGGTGGATAGTTAATCTCTTAACTCTGTTATCCTCATGAAGTAAGACGTGATGGTTTCTCCCTTGTTCATCTTGACATAGTGGAGTTGTTGTTTTAGAGCAAGAGCCATGCTAGTATTATTTATTTCATACATGTTCTCTAGAGTTGTGAACATTTGATATGTTGTATCTAGTTTGGATATGATTGGAACTATGTGATCCTTCGCTGCATCCACTAGTATCTTCATAACCTTCTTGTTGTTCTTCATCCATAGAAGTTTATCATCATCTTCATTAGGTATAGGTATTGCCTTCTCCACAAATGCATTCAAATCATGTTCTCTTAGTGCAAGCATGATTCTAAATTTCCAAGATACAAAATTTGCAACTCCTTCAAGTTGGTCCTCAACTCTAACACCATTCACCATTTTGCTTAATATGAAATTCTGAGAATTTAATGGTGGTTAGTTTGCCTCTCTTTATCAATCTGATCGGATCTTCCTTATGCTAGCTCTGATACCATGTTAAAGTTTGATCAGATTTAGAGGTTATAGTATTTTTAAAATTTTCTATATAATATGTTGATCACAATGTCTATAATTTCTTCTTGGATATATATTAATATCAATGTAATATGAATATATATCAATTTGCAGAGTTCTTAATATCAATATTAATAAGGAGATGCTTCAATATAATGAGATTGCAATGCATATCAGAACTGTATATATAATGTTGTCAATATATCCTTGATCCAACGATTCCAAAATATATATATTGCTAAGACTGGTTTAGCACTTATTGATTTCGGTTCCTCCCAAGTCATATTGGATTGAATATAAATATTAATGAGTGGAGACATGACTCCATAGGGATGTCTCTACATAGACATGTCTGTCCACTGAACACAAACTAATGTTAATCAACATGTGTTGGCTGTTAATTATCATCAATACTAATATCGATTCATATTGTAATTTTAACCAAGGTCAATACTGATTATCGAACCGTAATGACATCAATGCAAAATTAATATATATGTTATCGGTATCATAGTATGCTATCATTAATAGCATAGTATGATATCGATATCAGCAATGTGGATATCAATACTCAATATAGATGTATGTCTAAATTAATATCAACAATGTGATTAGTATTAACAGCCTGATTAACATTAATGATATGAACAAATTTAACAGCATGATTAATAATAGTTATATTTCAATCATGTATATGATAACCAATAATCATAGCAGAATACAAAAGAAGGATAGAGATCAAAAGCTCAAGGCTGGTAGACCACTTATGCATTTGATTTCATTATTCCTATCGAAGCTACAATTCATTAACACTAATCTCACAAATCAATGGCAATGTCTACGACTTAACCTCGTAGTTTTGAGAGACCTGCCCTACAAGAGTGGGAGGCAAACACATGGATAACCAAACATGCTCACATCAAACATGTGGGAATGGCAACACACAAGTACATACAGCATGGTTTATCAAAAGGCCCATTTTATACCAAGAAAAAAAAATAGTCGAAGGCAAATGGAGTGTCATTTTACTCATCTAAGACACAATGCAAGGCAAGGTTGAGGATACAAAGCAACCTACAATAGATTTGTCTTAATGAACATCAACATCAATAATGCAAGGATTGCTAATAATGTTTCTTCATAATATTTCATCGAAACCTTAAAGAGGATTCATAGCTAATCCTTTATCTTTCTATGGTTTGTTACATTTAACTAGTTTGTTTTACTTGATTTAATTAATCTCTCTCTTACCACAACCATTATTTTCATTTAAAAAAAATATCAAGTGGAGATAGGCCACTCCATGCCTTTACCAATTCACTATTTTCTACATACTAAGGATGCTAATATTGCATTATCACCCTTAGTAAGGAACAAATAGGTTTGCAAGCAAATATACAAATATCCCATTTGATTTGATAAAAAAACCCACAGAATAAAAATCTCAAATTTCATTCACAATTTCAAAATTCAACTTTCCAGTTTTTGCATGAAGCTCAAAAACTCAAAAAATTCACACGTCCTTCGTTTATGTGATCTCTTAAGCTTTTTAAGCTAACTTGTAAAATACCTGAAAAAAATATTTTGTTTTCCTTTGCACAAGCAAAAATCTACAATCTTTCCTTAACATTCATACCGAAATCACAAAATAAGTACCTCGTCTTCCAAAAGCATACCCAAACAAACAACCTCAAACAAATGATCCACATCCAACAAAAGCTTCTCCAATAATCTCAAACATTCCTACAAGGGTTTTGGAATCATAGACTTTCTTTTTCAAAAATCACATAACATAAAATAGTAGAATAAAACTGACTCTTTCGGGGTGTAAGGTTAAAAGCCTTACAAAATAACTCAAAATCACAAAATAAGTACCTCGTCTTCCAAAAGCACACCCAAACAAACAACCTCAAACAAATGATCGACATCCAACAAAAGCTTCTCCAATAATCTTAAACAATTCTGCAAGGGTTTTGGAATCACAGGCTTTCTTTTTCAAAAATAAGTATCTCGTCTTCCAAAAGCACATCGAAACAAACAACCTCAAACAAATGATTGACATCCAACAAAAGCTTCTCCAATAATGTCAAACATTCCTAAAAGGGTTTTGGAATCATATATTTTTTTCAAAAATCACATAACATAAAATAGTAGAATAAAAATGACTCTTCTGGGGCATAAGGTAAAGCCTTAACAAAATAACTCTTTTCTCCTTTTCACATTCACAACGCACCTAGAGCTGATATCTTCTGAATCAAAATATGAAATGGCCCTCTAACTATGCTGTCAACAATCAAAGTCGAAAAAGTAGAAGTCAATTCTCTAGTGATAAAAACCAAGCCCTCCACCTCTCTATATAGCTGTTGGAAGCGACATCTATACATAGGAGACACTTAGCTATTTTTTGAAAAGTCCTTTGTATGATGCGCTAAATATATGGCTGGATAGCCACCAGCCTGTTGGAACACCCCTTTCATGCTCAAGAATAATCCAAATGGAATAATAATCCGAATGGAATTTAAAGTGGAAAAGTCAGCTGTTCATTTAGCGAAAAACGTTTTCCCATGAGAAAGAAACTGCCCTTAAAGGATTGATTACAAAACCGTTACAGCAATTTCAAACTCCACCTGTGGTAAACCGCTAATTTAGAAATTGTCCCCAATACAGAAACGGCAGATAGTAGAAAAGTTGGCTTTTCATTTCAAAATTGTTCATTTTTTCCATTGGAAAGAAGCTGCCCCTTTACACCAGGGGGTGATTACAAAACCACTGGAGAAATTTCAAACACACCCTGTGGAAAACCAACAGTTTTTAAACCGCCCCCTATACACAAATGTCAGTTGTATAAAACTGAGTTCTGCGGGTGATTTCTTTGCCTAAAACTTGCTGAAATGATTTCCTTTGAGGATAAGCTTTTCCTGGAACCAATATGGATCAATAGGAAATCAGCTAACTATGATCTCAGCAAGGACGGTTGGTGTGCATGATTTATTTTGTTTCCAGCCACCAGTCAAAAAAAGTGGAGTCAAAAACAGTCAAAATATTGCATTGATTTCTTTAGATTTGTAACAGATGACTGATACCAAACTAATTTGCTTGCTTATGCTTTTTGCGACATGTATGCTGTATGCATATCAACAGCGTGCTACTATGCTGTCCTTGTTTCAGGAAATATAACCGTGTGTCAAAAAGAGAATCAGGGAAATTCATTCATTTCTCTAAGAAAGTAGAAAATGGTATATATATATAGCGTCCTAAATTGTACTCCCTTAGAATTTTGACCGCATTTGAGCCCTCACCTTGGCATTCGTGTTCCGAGCCCTGAATAGGACTTGATTATGCCCTTGCTTTGCACATTTATCAACAAATTCACTAGGCACATCATCCAACCCTCAAATTTTGGAGTCTAACTGGGCAGGACCAGGGTGCCACACCCTGGTCTTCCCAATTAGGACCCAAATTTGGGCCTCTTAACGATCATAAAATTTGAGCAGGAATCCCAGCTTCGTGTCAACTCATGTCGACGGGCAAGTATAAAAAAGGTCTACCCCTCTCATTTGATCATCCACACACATGAAATCCAATTCAATATCGAGCAATCAAGCATTCAAGTTCAAGCAAGCAAGCAATCAGCCTTCCTTCAAGCATTAGAGCAGAGATAAAGTCAAGATTTAGGTGTTGGAGTTGACATTCATGTTCTATGTTATTGAAGACTTCATGAAACCCTAATTCCGTGTGGAGACGAACAAAATTTCACAGGGAGGCATATCATTTGTGTTTTAGATATTATTTAGCATCTCCCTCAAAAGGAGAACATTTTTTCTACAATTCAATCATATTTCATTTCTATTTCATGGTTAATTCCAAAACCAGGGTTTGACCTAAGGCAAACCCCTATTTCCCTTCTCTAGTGTGTGCAGGAATAGGTACGGAGCTGTGATCTTCAGGATAAGCTTTATTTACAGAGACGAATTGATCCCCCATTGGAGTGCGAAAAGTTGGGAGGACCAAAGTGACCAGCACACCGGTCCTAACAAATCAAGAGCTATTTCTGAGAACAGATCCGGATCCTCTTATAATCTTTAGATCCACGTTCGTGGCTCGATCCAGTGACTGTTTACATCGATTTCCAACCCATTTACTCTAATTTCTGCAAATTCAATAAATCAATTTAACTTAAGGGAATGAAGAGGCATATTCAACACCCCTAGAATTAGATCAGTATTCAGACCTCTTAGGTTTAGATCTAATTCCTATCATTCCCTAATGTAATGGTCCCCAAGTAAAAATTAGTGGTTTTCCTTCTATGGTGGAAACCCTAAATTTTTCACTATCTACAATATATATATACATATATATGTACATATACATTCATACATACATACACATATGGAACTGTGATTGGATTAAAATACAAAAGTTAAAATGCCAATTTAACATTTATTAAGACATGATAACGTCCAATCAATTGAAAATAATATTCTGACATAAAATAACATAGAAGTTGAAGAATAAGGTGTTAGCATCTTAGGAAATAAAGTGTGATGTCTATGGCTAGGCATATTGTCAACCCATAAATGTTACTATTTGATCTCGGATGTCCAAGTTGAAACTCGTTAACTTGGCTACGTACTAGTCTTAAGATTCAGGAAAACTATAGCCTATATTATTGATCAAATTAATTTGATTAGCGTTCAGAAGTAAGAAATTAAACCTCACCTGTTTAATACCTGTTATGAGAGTTCTTGAAAGCAACTTCAAAAATATATTTCCAAAAATTCCAACATGTACCTCCAAGAAAAATAAGTCCACACTAGCCATCTTCTCTGCATTATTTCCCTTTTCATGGGAAAACCTGTATCCAGACCCTGCACCTGTTCAGCACTTACCATGGGAGACCCTGAAAGCAACTTCAAAAATATATTCCCAAAAATTACAACTTGTATCTCCAAGTGAAATAAATCGATATTAGCCACCTTCCTTGCATTATTTCCATTTTCATGGCAAACACTATATCCTGACCCTACACCAATTTCTTTTTAATGTCTTTTCAAATTCAAAAATATCAATTGTTTTTTGGCAACCCAGCGACACATTGAAATCCTTCCAGATGCAACAATACCACAAGTTATAACACATTCACATTTAATATGAAAGTTTCCTTGATCAATCAACCACTTCACAAATTTTATAAGACAAAAATTTTGTCTTGGAAGGAAAGAATCGTGTTCTCTTCTTATTTTCTGTTAATTTTTTTGAGAGAAAAAATAATAGGATAGCTATCTTTTTCAAAGATAAATTCCACTCTATGCTCTGATGAAAAGGGTGTGCAAAAGCATGGAATAGCTTTTGGCTGCACACCAAATAGCTAAGAAAATCTGCACAAGAGCAGCATTTGATTGCATAGTGTGTACAATAGGACAGTGTAGCAACCTACACAGCCCTATATTACAATTTACGATCACCACAAATGGTGGTCAAGATCATTGAATATAAATTTGTTCTGTGGATTGAATAAATATATATCATACAAGAATGCCTCCCATTACAATCTAAGAACTTGCTCTCTTCAGAAGCACAAGAACGATGGGTAACTTTGTCTGGACTCTACCAAATGATTGCAATATATATCAGTGCTGACTATAGGTATAACATGCTTGGATTAAATCTGCTTCTGATACAATTGTGGAATACAATGGATGCTGCGTTCTTCTTTCTCAATATCTCTGAAAAATCAGGGTGAAATGCTTCCTTAACTTCGAACTTGCAAGCAAGATGAAGAGCAGCATCAGCCTATTAAATGCAGCCAATATCAATAAGAACTGTTCATGCTGCTTCACTACATGCTGTTTGAAGGTGTAGCATTAAACTCATGGAATGCCACTTGTAAAATTCATAGCATTTTTCCCATTTGCTAATGTGACTTAATTATTCCACAGCTAATGTGCTACATAATTGTTACACTATTTGTCAAGCAATGGAAATGGCATGGTCCATTAAAACAACTAACTCTCTCAATCAAAATTTGTTGTCACCTGATAACTGAGTTAAAGATGAAGAGATGAGCAGACTTGGAATCAAAACTTGAAATCATGTGTTTACTGAGTTACACTTGGTGTGATGATGCAACACTATCTGCCTTGAAAGGCAATGACTGTGTGGAGCCCCCATTCACTGACTTGTCAACCCCCCTAACATCATACTTTTCAATTACCCTTGCACGATTGTCTGACCACCAAACTTCAGCTTGCCGCTCACTAAATCTTTTGCGACTGCATAAGAAGCATGGATAATTTAAACATGGTGAATCAAACAGCATAATTAATAAAACAGAGATAAATTTTACACCTTTTATTTTTAATACAATACAATAATCAAAACTAAAATGGTCCCAATACATACCTCAAATTTTACTGGAAATGGTTTCTAATTTACTAAAACAATTGTACTTTTATAAAGGCATTGGTAGAAACACTGGAATTGAAATTAGAAATTTTTACAATACCTGAATCTCACTCGTCTGAGGCCTTTAGTGCCATTTTTGAGTAACATGAGCGTCAAGTAAACACCAGGCTCATCTTGTTCAACCCACTCTCTCTCAACTTCAGGACCATTCTCTCCCGCAGAAAGTCTATTCAATGAATTATCTATGCTTTGGTGAGCTGTAATCTGCCTTTCATCATCATTAAGAGACCTTGTACTTTGCAGTTCCATGTGATCTTGAGCTCCAGTTAAAGGACCACTGTGAAAAGAACGTTGAGAAATGATACCAGCCACATCACCATGATCAGTTGTAGAAGCAGTAACACGTTCATATTCTGGAAGAACTGTATGTTGAATTTCTGTGTCAACTGTCTGATTTGGGTTCAGAATGGTAGTATGGTGTATACCATTCAAGGGTGGGGCAAGCAAATAAGCTGGCCTTGGCCTCTCGTTCTCATAGACACCAACTGGCATCTTCTCTGCCATATAATTTAGCTGAAAAATAAAATGTACAAAAGCATGATCAATTCAGATAGCCTAAAGAATGGGTCATTTTCCAAATCATAAAATAAAGAAATTAGAATCTCTCATATCCACACAAACCAAAGAGAGCATAAAATGGTTAGACTGTAGTACCAGCAGGGACTAAAATACATGAACCCTAATCTCTCAAACTGCAAATTTTGCATCACAGATATATTAACTTATTGCATACACTTGGATCCATAAAACAAATTTAGATAAGTGACTGTATCTGGGAGAACAGTGGGCAAACTAGGATCCTGGAAGTTCGAAAATAAAATGACAGAAAAACACAACTGAACTATAGTTCAAACTCAAAAACAGATACATGAAAAACCGGTGTACAAATTAAGCATGGAGAAATGAGTAGGCTTCGATAAATAGCAGTATAATTAATTGGCTGATAAGTATAAGTAACAACGAATAGCTAAATCAAGTTCTAATTTGATCAGCAGACTCAAATGATCAATGGCTTCAAGCTTCCACAGTCCATAATGATTAAAGAAAAATTAACAATCTTTTAGGTCATTTAACGTTGGGATCTTTCTACACACTTTTCTCCAAAGTCTTTCTTTAAAACTCAAAAGATCACTCAACTCTTTCTAAACCAGACCTTGTCTCAATTGGCCTCTACCAAAGGTGGTTCTGAAATGGATTTTGCTCTGTCGAAACCAAGAACAATATGCCATAACCTAGCTCACTCAGATTAAAATATAGATGTACAATGATCAGCATTAACAAGGGAAAAAATCTGAGCTTCAAAATGTGCCCTCTATTAGTAGCTATTCAGATACGAAATTATAATATTCAGATAATACTAGAAAACAACTAAAACCAATATTTACAAGCTATGCATTAATCTCCACAAGATTGCATGTTTACATGGTACAAGTAGCACATAAAAGTGGATCAATCACCAATGAACACACTTCAATTCAATGCATTTTCCTATCACTTTGAAATAAATTGTACTTTATGAAGCAGTAAAAGCACTCAGGTTTCTTTATCATATACTTAATTAATTAAATATTAAACCAGAGAGAGATCTATTTCATCTATAAGGAATTATACTTAAATCAGTCTTTTATTTGTGTTGGTGTAGAATTGCACCTAGTAATATGTTTACTTAAGATATTAAGAATATTTAATTTTCTCGCCTAGATAACTAATAATGACATGTTCACCTTGACTTCAGGTACACAAGTGCCACTACTGCCTCATCAATCCCTGATTAAAAGGAGTCCGGTGCCACCTCTATTCAGTCAAGGTCTCTGTCTTAGTCAGATTGAGTGGAACTGATCCACAGATTGGTAGCCAAATTCTTGACCTCTTAGTTGGATTGAGTTAACTCACCTCCAGATTGGAAATGATTGGGAGTTCAACTCATGACCTCTTGAACATGTAATCTCCATGATTCATGCAGCCAAAAAGGCCTAAATATTTGTAAGCACTTTCTTGTATTTTTTCATATCTTCGATATTGGAATAGTGGATATTTGCATTCTACATTAATTGGGTTTGCTTGTAGTTTGTGTGACATGTCTTCATTCATCTAGATCTAGGTTCATGTGCTTGGATTCTCATTGAATCTTACAAATTGAATCAAAATTCAACTAATGATAGGAATTAGCTTTCATCTAGAAGGAGTAAAATATTCAAGTTTCATAATCAAATTTGAAGCATTTCAATATTAAACCATAGAGGGATCTATTTCATTTGCATTAAGTTAATTTAGTCTTTCCTTGAACCAGAACTCAACTAAAGATAAGAATTAGCTCTCTAGATTTTAAACCATTTTGGCACCAATTTACTGCATATTATACATCTTTTGCATACACTCGGTAGTTTTTTAAAACCATGTCTCCTTCCCATAACTTTGATGAATAAAACTGTATGAATTGGGAATTATTTTTAATGTCCAGTTACAAAACCTTTGTGTCAGCCTTAGAGTCACAGAATTTAGATAAGCGATTTCAGAAAAAAAAATGTATTTTTCCTTTGAGAAAAGGGTACAACCCTCCATAACAATAGAGAGCCTCTCATACAGAATTTTACTTTTTTAAGAAATTGATAAGGAATAAAAAATGTATAGCTTTTTTCACATAGATACGACTTTAGAAAAGAAATTTAAGACTAAGGAAATGTTGAGCCCTCCTTTTGAGAGATTTTGGAAATTGAATTTTTCTGGGGATTCTCGTGGTAATCTAGCCTTGTGGAGACAGTTGTGGTGATTAGGGACTCTTCATGAAGTTTTTTAAAGGTAGGCTGCTTTTTGGGACAAAAATTCCACAGTGAAGCAAAATGGGAGGCAACGACGGTAGGACTTGCCTTCTCAAACGTGGAAGGGGTGTAAGATATTGATGGTTGATAGGAACTCAGAAAATGTGATTAAAGGCCTAAAAATAGTGTATTACCCAGATTGAAAACTCTGTGAGCTTTTAGAAGCAGCAATTATCGTTAGAATTTTGAATCCATTTCCTTTGCTCAATATTCCACAATGTAATGGGGTGTCAGATAGGCTTCTTAATAAAGGAATTGACTTATTTCCTTTTACATCCCTTGTTAGTTCTAAGTGGAGTAGGATGGTAAGAAGAAATCATAAAACAAGAGAAGCCACTGTAATATTCATTTTTTGTTGCCATTTGCAATCCCTTTTGGTTGGCTTTCCCAAAGGTGAGTACCAGCTTTATTTGGCTTGTGCCCCAAGTTGTGCATTGATGATGATTTAATGCAAATTTAGTTTGATGTGAATTATGCTTGTTATTTATGGCACATCATTGCTTTTCCCGTAAAAGATGGTCTGATTGGTTTCAGTTTTGACATTTGAATTGGGCTTGGATGGGATTTTGTTTTTGGTGTGTTTGTTTTGCTTGTTATGTTATTGACATATTGTTTCTTTAGGTCTTAAGACTCATTGCAAGCTGGTCAATAGTAGCAGGGATCCATTCAATCAGGGTTGGATTTCTAACCACCAAATGCATTAAATCTTTTGTTGTCCAAACTTATTCTGCTCGATCTACTTAAGAGTATCTTGGGCAAAGAGGCATGGAGGATACTGGTTCCCTGCACTCCTGTGGAACGCTGTTGCATATTTTTGTGATAAGCTATCTCAAGAAGTTCCTTCTGGGGAGGTATGGGGGTGGTTAGAGTTTCTAGTCATCCTCCCTACAAATGTAACAATGGCAGAGAAGGATGTAGGATGCTGCTTTGAATACTAATAACAGAGAAGGTCTGCTGCTCAGCAGGTGTTGATTTGGATGGTTCAAATTTAGTTATGATCAAGACAAAGTTGTGCGAGGTAACTACAGATATAGACAATTTAACTACTTTCTTATGCCTTGCAATTTGCAGTACAGAATTTTGCTGGTTTCTCACATGCGGAACAATGGACAATGGAAGTCACCAGTATGTACATCCTATGAGTGGTCAATTGCAAAGGCCACCAAAAGGTCTGAAATTATTCATGGAATTAATTTGGGGGTTTAGGATAACCTGTGGGAAAGAGTGATACAGAACCTAAGTCTGTGATTGTAGCAGCCAAGAGTTGGAACAGCCATATGTTTGATACAGATGATGGGTTTAAAAATGAAATGGAATTGGACATAGAGCGTTTTGGAACTTCCATAGCTGGGCTGTTGTCTGATGGGTTCTTGTTTGGTCTTGTTTTGCTCCCAGTTGGCTTACAATTTTGGTTAATTGTTGTTCTCAGCCTGCTCCACCCCTATGTGGGTTGTTCATAAACACCTTTTGTTAGTTTCTGGTGTTTTTCTAGTTAGCACAGACTACATCTTTTGAGAACCAGTAGAAGCTCGAACCTCATGGGTTCCTCAATTCTCTTTTGCTAGTTTCTTTGGCTAGGTCCCCTATAGATCCTCACTACTATTTTCTAAAAAGAATGCAGCTCTTCAAATACATTGATTCAAAACAAAACCATACCAAGTAGAAATGCCAACATAACTTCACAGATTGCATTGGTTCCAAACAAAACAGTAGCAAGTATTAGTCAATTTTCTGTATCAATATAATTAGCAATTCGATAGTGAACATTAAAATAGCTTCTGAATTCAGTGAGGACAGGTCAAAATTGGCAATACTCCAAAATTTGCCCCCAACAAAATAATTAGCAATCATTGCCATTGGCCACATCAACCCAACCAATGGAAGCAGAAAGAAAAATGCACAAGATGACATGTAAACATAACTAAAAAAGTTAGCATCATCTTTGAACAGGTTTCACAATAGATCTGGACTTAAATTCATAATTAGAAACCTTACACCATCTTTGAACAGATTCTATGAGAATTTATCTTCTAAATACGGCTTAAAAATTAAAGAGCAATTTCTGAATTTTGCATATCAATTATGATGTTTAACGGTATTCCCCTTTAATGTATGTTCAGATTTGAGATTGCACTTGTTCAGGGCTATACTCCCTGACAATGTGTCCACAAAATTTTTTCGCCATTCCTGTTCTGGGGACACCTTAGTAACATCCATGAGCCATCCCTGATTTTTTTTAAAATGTCCTAGCCATTCCGAAAATATTCCCTAGACAGGGGGGTGCTGTGGAGATGGCCAGATGTCCCCCCAAGACAGCTTGGGACATGTCAGGAATTCCCAAACTGTCCCAGGGACAACCAGCTGTCCCAACAGCAAATCAGCCTTTTTTTATAAGTCCAAAATGAACAAATAATTATAAAAACCTAATTAATTGATAAATTCAAGGTGTCTCATGACTTTGGGTACTTAAGCCTTAGTTCAAGTGAAAGACTGCCTCCTCTATCACTATCAAATTTTATTTGGCTCTGGATATGACTAAAGAAATGTCTAATTGGTTGTGGCCGTTGATGATATTGGGATGAAATACAATTCATCATATTGGAGGATGCTTTTAATGTCCTACGATGCAGTGTAAAGGGTGGATAAGTAGTCCTAAAATTTGTGGTCGAATTGCTTCATCTCCATGTTTTTAGTTTAGATTTTTTCTGCAACTGGAGTAATCTCTAGCAGATATTCTTCTTGTTTACTTTTGATGTTAAGTTTTTCAACCATAGACCTTAGCGGTAATGGTTATTGTTATAGCAAATTCAGTCTAACTTTGGAGCAAATTTTCCAGCCTCCCTGACTAGCCTCATATGGCTTCTATCTTACGATTTAGGGGTTCTGCTGGCCTGAAGAGTTCATATTTCTGTTGCCAAAAAAAAATAAGGGTGACAAATTTAACACTAAGGAAACATGGTTGTGAAGGTTTCAGTACAGAAAAGTGATTGAATATAATAAACCACACAACTCTTTGATTTTTTGTCAACTGTTATTGGCTTGACAGATACCAATTGAGGTGCTTTTGAAGAAATGCATTAATCTGACAGTCACTTTAATGCTGTCCCTGAAGCAGGATTGCACTAGTACTTGATGAAATTCATCAGTGGCTTTTGATTTCAACTAAACTACATTTTGAATTGGATGCTCGGGCTCTGATATTTAGTTCTTGTAAAATTACTGAATCCACGATTCCAGACCCTGTCAGCACAAAGGAGGGGAGAAATGCCTGGACAGAGGCTGAAGTTATGTAACAAAGCAATATGATTTTCCAAAGTAATAGCTTAAAAACTATCTGAGTAAGTGGATGCTCAGAATAAGACTCATATTTTACAATGTCAGGCATTGGCCGCATATAGTGAAAAATAATCAAATAGATTTCAAAATGCTTGGACCTTAATCAAATTGAAGATTTAAAAAAGAACAAAAGAAAGAAAATGAATCTTGATCAAATTTGTTCAACTCTCATATGAACTCTCAATTCAACTCTAATGTTGTGGATTAAGGATCTATAATGTATATGATGAATTTCTTATCAAAATTATCATATGAATATTTGAAATTTTCCTATAATTTAAAAAATTTCCAGATTTTTTTTATATAGCTGTCCCCTGTGCCATCCCCTGCAATCCCTAAAATGGCCTCAAAAATTTTCATCACAAAAACATCTCCTGCCATCCCCATCCTGAAAACTTGGCAGAACATATGTTTAGGGTCCTCCACTCATGCACTTCACATCCATAGTGACTAATTTTGTTGACCTGGAGGGAAGCAATAGGCAATGATCCCATAAGATACATGCAAGCTAGCTTGGGTAGGGAATATAAAGCAAAAAAAATGTGATAAGGCATAAAAGAAAGGAAAGGACGGCAGGATGCATCAATCCAAAACTTGATAGGATTAAAGGTAGATAAAGAAACATGTCTTGAATTTAATTGAGGTACACATGTGATGAAGAGCAAAGAAATTAAGGCATTATAGATTCTATTTTGTTAAAAAAGAGATGAAAAAACAAACACACTTCCATAAATCATGGACCATCGTATCATGCTCAAGGTTTTGTAACTCTTTTACTAGTTTATTTGATCCTACTTTGGATAGCCTCGACATCAACTAAATAGTAATATTGAACAAACTATAACCATGTATTTGAAATTTTAAATGCCAAACATGTCACAGCTGTTCTTTGCTCTAAGTTCATGATCCTTGTTTACATCCTAACATAGGACTCCCTCTTAAAGTAATATTTCAAGCCTCTTCAATTTTTTCATGACCACCTAAACTTTCTTCTACCAATTTTGCAGCTGTCCCTCCTTTGTTATTGTTCTTTGGATCCAAAACAAAAAAGTATAAAATGGTGGACATAACGGTGCATATATTTGCTATAAGGGACAATGATTATTCTCTTTGAAAATAAGTATTCTCAAGAGGTACTCTTCATCAATAGTTAAGGCCTTGTAAATGTTATGCCAGACTAATAAATGCAGCCTCTAAACTCCAATCTTTAGCTAATGGCATCATGCATTCATTATGAAGCATAAATATGATGCAGATAGAGATTTGACGGAAGCTGAGGACAGTTATCTTTGCTTGAAGAATAAGGAAGTAAGATCATACTTTCCTCCATTCCCTCATCCTCTCTATGAGAACTTTTAATTTTTTAAATCCTGGAGATTAGAAAATTGCTTCTCACTTACTGATGATATATGTTTGTTTCAGCACATACACAATTTAGCAGTTACCTCCAATTGGTTGGTTAACCTCCTTCAGTAATGCTTCACCTGTATTTCGCATGAAGCATAGTCAAATCCTTGTCCAATGTAACTACTACTTCACTGAAAATATTTCCGCACTTAGTTTCAAACTTCATAACCATGGTTACTAAATGCACTTCTACGTTCCACTAATGTCTTCACCATTCATATTGCCATGAACACTAATTTGATTGTACACAACACCTGGAAGACCTCTTCTGGCATCTATCTTCTCCTTTTAACATTCTGTGCTTCCTCAGTAAACTTGTCTTTCGACTGTCAGTAGTCTTTACTCATATTGTTTTATCTTTTGTAATTCTTTAATGATTAATATCCAATAGTTTAAAAAATGCCAATGGTTTGTACTGAAACCTGTCATATGCAAAAGAAGAGTTGGCCATATCCTATGCTTAGGATTCAACCACAAACTAAGCATCAGGCGAAGCAGGTGAAAGATAAGTCTTATGATCTGGTCCTCCTGCTGTCGTTGGGATGATGCTGAACTCATGTAGGTCCACTCATCCCAATACAGCAGTCAATAATCATGCTACTAAAATTGTCACAGCACTGTAGGCTTCGTCTAACAATAAATATGGTTTCCATTGATGAAATTCAGTAGTTCTTAAAAATATACATATATTCCAAAAGAATTAGCATAGCTGCAAAGCTTGGCTGAACCAGATTGCACCAAAACCATATCGCTATCCTTCATTTTTAATATAAGAACATATGAAACGATGAAAAGGGCAGTAAACCAGGCTATGACTGTTACAGTATAGTGAAAAAGCACAAAACAAACAAAAATTAAGGAGATTGAGCTGTGTGTAAAATAAATCATGATATATGAAATTCCAAGGATCAGATAATACCTCAGAAAAATATTTTTATTTCGCTATCTTGCTGCATAAATTGAAATTCTAATTCCATGATTACTCTTTGCTCTATGCAAATTTCTTTGTACTCTGAACTTTAGAATGAAAATCATTAAAAGCAGGTTGATTAAATTGATTGGTACTCCTAACTCATGAAAACTAAAGAAGAATTGAAGATGTTAAAAATCAATTTGGAATTTCTGCCTTTTTCTGTTCTTGCACTCATGAAGACTAAAGAAGAATTGAAGATGTTGTTACTAATCAATTTGGAATTTCTGCCTTTTTCTGTTCTTGCATATGGCTGCATCTCCACCTTGCATAATTCCATCTTCATGAAATCAAAAGCATGATCAGATAATATCTTGCTTAAATATTTTTTATTTCATTATCTTTCTGCATAAATTCTAATGTCATGATGTACTTGTGCTATCTAAATTTCTTTGTGATCTAACAGTCTCTTGAAAATCATTATAAGTTAGTTTATTGAATTTGTCATTCACACTTAAAAACTCGTGAAGACTAAAGAACTCAAGACATGCTTTTGACTTCATTAAGATGGCATTGTGCAAGGAGGAGATGCAATCATACGCAAGAACAGAACAAAGGCAGAAAAACCAAGCCAATGAATAACAATATACTGTGTTTCTACCACCAAGAATCAAGGAATATTTTCACAGAACACAACTGCCAGATGTAGCAGAGTGGCAATTGCGTTATTGTCATAGCAGTTTGGTTTGTATTCACCGTGGTTGCACATGTAATGGCAATAATGCACATATCATAGCATTTTTGCTAGTGTCATGATGGTTGTTATGTGCCATAATGGTTTCTCCTAATGTAGTGGCAGCTTCACCCATGTCGAACTGAAAGCATAAACTGTGTTTCTTAAAGTATTCCTTGATGGTTGGAATCTCCTGTTCCACTCATGTTGCTCATCGGTTATCATAAATATACACTCAGCAAGTAATGGAAAAGAGCTAGAAGAGAACTCCAAGGCAATGAAGAGATTGAATGATAGCAAAGAGTAATCCAAGGGAAATTTTGAGTTAGAAGATGATTGTAACAGCAGAGAACAGCTGTCCAGCATGTTGAATTAACAAATAAGTTAATAACCCATTTTAAGAAATGTGATAGAGCACTGTGGACTGTAAGCAAAAGTTACAGTGAACTTGAAAGCTCGAATAGAGCTATTTCCTTGTAAAAACTTGAAAGATTATAGTGAAGATAAGAAAGCATAGCTTCACTCTTCTCCACAGTTCTCCCTCATTTGTGTTTCTCTAGGATAATTCCTACTGTTATCTCTCCTATGTGTGTTCTGATTCATTTGCTTGGTTGCTTCCATTCCATGCCACTGCTCCATCATTGCAAACACTTAAGAAAGCATAAGAATGATATATTCAGCTGATTACAAGAATAGCACTTGTTCATAAACGCCATTAGAAGCTTTATCAATTCTCACATAAGTTGAAGAAACAATCTCATGGACCAGACAAGAGTCACATTGTAATACTAGCATAGAAGGGGTCAGAAATATGATATGCAGAGAATATAAGCATATATATGAGCATGTCTGCAATTGCATGATGAATATATGATTATATATGTCATTTATAGTGCCATAGGAAGCATTAAGTTGCATCCTTAAATTGTTGTTTCAAACATTCAACTGCATAGAACTTAAAAACAACACAAGGAAAATTAAATGCATGGTATTGAATTATACAATGGAATAATTACCAATCACCCTTCCCCTTTGAGCAAGCCAAAAATTCAAATCTTGTAAGATTTTAACTATACGACAAAATAGCAACAAAAAGTAACGTCTATACCAGCTGGTGTAAATAGAATGGCCAGCCTGCACAAATGATAGGCTGCCATAAAACTCATAGTTTTAATCATGAAGAACATTTATATTGCAACTAGGATCTCTTCTCTCATGTGGCTTCTTCTAAGAAAAGGGTAAGATATAACAAGTTCAAGTGACGAAGAACTAAATATCTTAGCATGAATCATGAACTATAACAATAGTGCCCAACCATTTTCTTAAAACACATCAGTGCAAAAAACAAGTTTCCAGAATATATGAAAGATTGAGTTTTAAACAAGGTTACCTGTGCACTCAAGGATTTGATCGCTTCCTTTGCAGCTTTGCATTTACGAGATTCTGCTGCAGCAAAAGATATTGCTTCTTGCGCCTTCTTTGCTGCCTGTTCCAGATCTGATTCTTGTTGTTTGCATCTCTGTCTCAAGATCTCAACCTTAATAAGCAAGATACAACAATAAGAAATCTCACAATTGGAAAAGCATGCTAATTTTTAAAATCTTGAAGCTGCATGTCATTACTAGGCACTGATAACAAAATGAAGCCAATGTTCCAGGCCCCATGTTGAATTACAAAGTGTTATGGAACAACGAGTTACTTTTTATATAATGAAAATGTTATTGAATTATTGGAGTACCTGCTCTCGCAACTTCAGGACTTCTTCACTCAAAACTTGATTCGTCTTCTTAAGGTCTTCAACCAGACCTTTGGAAGAAGCAAGGCCTCCCATTGTTGGAGTTGGTGTTGCAGAACGAGGTGGACTAGATCTCCTTGTGAATGGTGATATTGATCGTAAGTTATTTTTTGACTGTGGAATTGAAATAACTGCTTTTGATAGTGCTTGTTGTGAATCAAGTAAGTTTGAGATGGTAATATCCTTTAGCTGTAGCAAAGGAAGTACTTGGGATGATGATTCCAGCTTCTTACCACGCTTGTTACCATGGGTCTTTACTTCCAGAGTCAGCAATTGTGTCTTTGAACCTCTCCTTTCTGATTTTTCTGGTCTATCTCTTGTATCATTCAAATGCCTAGGAAGCATGTTTCGTTTGTTATTATAAGATACTATTGCAAGTTCTGATGCTTTCTTCAATTTGACAAAACAAGAATCACATACACGGTGTGGTTTATTTGGATTTGGTGCCAGTGCAGCCTTCATGGCCTTTCTAGAACTACATGAATGACAGTGAACTAAACCACAATTATAGCAATGGTGACGCTTTCTTGTAAATCCAAAAGATTGCCTGCATCCTGAACACACTGGTTGATCTGCCCCTGAAACCCACTTGTGAAGGCATATGGCTGCAGTAAAATTGGAGCCACAAGCAATGTTCTTGACATGTTTATCTTTTAAAGCCTCAACTTGTGTAGGTATTTTGCGATCTTCTACATCCCCATGGCCCAATCTTCCATTAGCTCCTTTCCCCCAAGTATAAACCTCATTTTTTGACGTCAAAGCTGCAACATGGTATGCTCCACAAGATATCTCCTCAACTCTCTCATCTGCCAGTTTCCCTTCTACCGAACAAGGCAACTTGCCATCAGATTGGGGATTCCCAAGCTGACCATATACAGTACTTCCCATTGTAAAAACCTGACCTGAAGTTGTCAGGCCTACAGTAAGACTATGACCACATGCAAGTTGTCGAAAGTTATAATCTATGAGTGCTGGCACGCATGTCGGTACAAGCTTTATCTCTTTATCCCCATGACCAAGTCGACCTTTATCTCCATCACCCCATGTGAACAATTTTCCTGAGGAGCTTGCACTGGAATGTCCAACAATGACCTCTACCACTGCAGCAGTGTGCCACACACCACAAGCAATTCCAACAGTTCTTAGATCCTTTAGAGACTCCACTTCTCTTGGATATGACACACTCTTGCGATCCCCATGACCCAAGATTCCAAATGTTCCATCACCAAATGTAAACAGCTGCCCAGTAGAGGTTACCAATGCTGTATGCCAAGGACCACAAGAAACAGAGGAGACATGGATTCCATCTAGAGTACCAAAAATCTTCTTTGGTATCCAATGACTCACATCATTACCGTGTCCAAGAAGACCAACATTGTGGCTACCATCACCCCATGTAAACAACTCACCTGTCATTGTGACTGCACATGTGTGATATTCACCACAAGCAACAAAATCAACAAAATTATTAGCCAATGCTTCAACAAGCCGCGGTTGCCAAACATCTGAAGCCACTCCATGACCAAGACGGCCTCCAGACTCCTCCCCCCAGGTAAATACTTCTCCATGTCTTGTAACAAGAGCAGCATGTCTAATGCCACAAGCAATATGGTGAACATCTAAAAAGAAAGCTGATTCTAAAGGCTTTGGTAAAAGCGCATCTGTGTTTGCACCTGAAGCACTCACACCTTTTTCAGTTCCACCTCCCAGGAACCCATCCCAAATACCCTCTCCCCACACATAAAGATCCCCCAAGGCATCAGCATCATCTTGGGCAGAACCTTGACTTGAAGAACTAGGGGCACTTGAAACACTCACTCTAAAAGCTTCTGAAGTAACTCCTTTCGCTTGCATGTTTTAACAGTCTGAACCTGCATCTGAGCTTGTCAGATCAAAAATTCTTTAAAAAGAGACGAGAGATGCATTCCTTAGATGCAAACTGTCTGCTGTATTTAAATTTGAATCCTTCTCTGGTACAAAACAAAGAGAACTCCCACCCAATTTCCAATTCTTATGATTTTCGTTTTCCTGGATATTTAATATAAATGGGCATCAGTATTAGTTGCAAATAAAAATAAAAATGCAATCTAATGTGAGTATCTACAATCATAGCATTTAATGAAAATCGTCAATATCAGAATTCGAAAAGGAATCTATGCCATGCATCTTAAAGAAAAGCTTGTCTTAAGTTTTGTTCCTAGACTGAAGGTCCAAATGAACAAAGACCATATGACCCAAAAGGAAAAGAAAATAAAAGATTAGATCATAAGGAGCACAAAAAGAAGAAGTTGCAAAAGACATGGTAAGAATCAAGACCATCTAGAAATAACATAAGCTATATAAAATTCTTATATTAAAATTGATGCAATCCAAATAAGACTTTCATAATTGTTTTGATAAATTGATCACAGCTCAAATACAGTTGATCTCTGACACCTAATTGGGACTCCTAGCCTGAAACTTGCAAGATAAAACTGATACATGATATATGCTGACTGAAAATTGAGAAAATATGGAAAAAGGAAGTAAATCATTATTAGGGAAAGATACTGAGCATAAAAATTATAATATGCAGAAATTTACTGAACAAAATCATACACATTTGAGTTTATATTAAAAAAATGCACTTGTAATAAAAAAGAGAAGTTTCAATTGATTTTCCCTAAAAAAATCAAGAGTACAGAGATAACAATGCAGAAAGTGAGTTGCACAATTATCGTTTAAAAATATCATACTGCTAAGCATGCAATAATACTGCTTGGTAAAATGAAGAGTCAATATACAAAGTTGAACAGCCCCAGCTGATGTCATCCTCACAATGACTTCCCTGCCTATGGAGGTAATGCATGCTGCTTATTTTATAATAACTCGTCTTGATATGTTATGGAGGAAAGTGAAAACATTGCAGGCAACTTCATAATCTTCCTCTTTAGAGCCAATCAATTAAAAGGCAAGCCGCAGAGGGGTTTCAGCGTAGTTGGACAGTTATGATAACCATAATTTTCTGAGGTAGGTGTCATTTATCATAACCATCACTCCCAGTGTTCTCTTTGTTTAGATTCTATTTTATATTTTAATGTTCTAATGATCTCTAAAATCTTACTTATACCTTAATTTTTTTACTTTCTAGTTTTATTGTTCCTACTGTATTAAAGCAATCCCCTGCTCTTGCTAGCGTATTTGTCTATAAACCCACAAATGATCTATTGGTTTCTTATAAGAATTTTAATTGCAAATATGCATTTCACCTCTCAAAGAAATGTTCAGAAACTCATAATGGCAGAAAGCATAAAAACTTGGCACACTGATACAAATGTAACACGGTTCATGGTTATCCATTCTTTTATCAACAGAAAGTATAATTGCCAATTCTATATGGTACTTTAGAGATATGCATATGACAAACTGAAAAACTGAATCAGAATAAAAGTACTCTTCTTATTGTTCTCAAGAAGTCAGACAGCCATTTTATATTTGCTTCATCAAATGTAGTATCCTTAGGTATATCTGAATGTTAGAAGGCCTCAAAAGTAGGAAAGTTCAATTATAAATCAGTCAATATGCAAATCATCTTACACAGTTTTGTGTTTCGTTCAGGATATGGAGAATCTACAAGACATGCAAGTGGTAGAAGACAAAATATATATAATACTGGGAACCAAACATGGAGATGAGATAACAGAAACTATATTCCAAAGAGGAGATACATTCTGAAGTACATTCATATCATAAATCATATTCTTTGTTGGGAATCGAATGGTCTTCTTATAATTTCAACTAACAATAAAATTACTACTATCACAGAGGTATATTATATTGTGTTTTCTGTTATGCAAAATTGTTATAATTAATGGAACAGCAAGATACAAGAAGTGCTGGAGAACATGAGTAACTTCAATGATCTCTCAATATTAGGAAACCTTAAGAATGCACTCAAAAACAAACTTGTGCAGCCAACACATGAACACAGTGTATTCATGCCATAAAAAGAAATTTATAAAGAATCTATGCAGAAGCTGAAAACATGTACTTTTTCCTCGGGCTTCGGGTTCCAAGTGATAGCTAAAACAGTAAAAGAACAACCAAGATAGGAATGATAATCTGAAACCCAAATAGATGAAAATCAGGCATGCCACTAATGCACAATCTGGTCAAGGAAAAGAAATGAAAAAAAAATTAACAATTGCAGCAATAAACTTTGAAAAAAAGAATCAGAACATGTAAATCAGTGACCATCTCAGACAAAAATGAAAAGCATGCATTTATAGGCTGGACTAAGTGAAAGTCCCAACACGAACAAGAAATGATGTTCTTTGATTTTTTTTTACTACCGTGCTTAAAAGTTAAGCTGCCAAGGCATTTACTCATTTGGGGAAAAGATGCAAAGAAAGAAAACATGTCTATAGGACCAACCACATAGAGAAGCATTCAACCAATAAGGTACCCTGACCAATGTCTTGCATCATTTAAAATAGATCACACCTCCCTCATTAGAGAGGTTTTTGGTCCAGCAACAGATTAATCAGACTTCCCGTGAGGAAAACATCTCCCCACATCCTCCTCTATGGAGAGTGGTAGAGTTACTTCACTTTCCACACAATACATTTGGACACATGCTTCATCCAGGTCTTGTGGTTTGGTGGTGGGTACTTTTCTTCTTATACGATTATGAAACTCTCAGAGGTGTACTTGATACACATATCTTCTTATTCCAAGTCTATGCCCACTAACACGGCTTATCTTCAAAACTACATAGTGTAATCTTGTGCACTTTTCCCATCTTCTTGTTAAAGATACATCCACTTAATCTTTTGATCAGTCTTGTGACCAATGGTATAAAAATTCTCACAGGATTAGTTCTTTAAAGTCTTCCCGACTTGCTGCAATTGCCTTTTTTTTATTTCATAATTAAATTCATAATTCTCCCATCATACAAGAGCATGGCTTCCATTTTCAGACATGAAAAGAAAATTCATTGTACCCCATTAACTTTATCAACAAAACAAAAACTGTCTACTTGAATCCAGCCTTTTTGCATTAATTTGCCCAACAACAATTTTAATTTCAAATTTAGTTTCTGCTTTAAACACAGATTGTTCTTTTTCTTTGAATAATTCTTTCAAGAAATCCTCACCTTTCGTACCTTCTTCACCAGAGATTTCACCAAACTACCTAAAGAGGTTTTCTCTTTTGCCATCTTCATTTACTCTCTTGGCATGTGCTATTGTTGTTGGCTGATGCAAGAAAATCCAATCAATCCTATTTTGGCGTGTTTAAGTCTTCTTGTTTTCTTTCTCTTGTCTTCGTGTTCAGAGATACGAGGATGAATTTGTTTTGGTTTTGCTTCTATGCCTGGTTATTTACTTCTTTTTTAGAGCCTTCTTTGGGCTGTTATGCTGGTGCAGTGACAGGACGGTCAGGTCTTTTTAGTTCTTTTTAGGCTGGTGCTGTAATATGACTGTTACATTTGCTATTTTGGTTGCTGGGCGCTCAGGGAATAACGCTTGACTTTGAAAAGTTGATTGGTATGCTGACATCATTCTTTATTTCAGACTCACCAAGAGTAACAGACACCGTGCCTACCTATATTTACCAGTAACACCCTATTTAGCTGTCTTATTTCATCCTTGGCAACTGAGTGGCTAACAGGCATAGTTTTAGGCTGGGCAGTTTGAGATGCCCTCTCTTTTGGCAGAACAAAGGCTATTTATAAGGGGATGTTGCAGTAGAAAGGTGGTGTGGGAGTTTAAACAAAGTATTGGTAATAAACAAAAAAAAAAGCAGAAGAAGAAATTTGGTATAGGGAAGGATGCCGAGATGAATCTGTTGGATGCCCAGAATACTGTTTACAATGTTGCTTATGACTGAAATGAGCCTGTAGAATTCCCAGAATGCTAATTGTCCTATTTGATTCAGAAATGAGCAACTAGATATGAGAGTTGGTTCAAGAAAATCTGATACAGGGTGGTATTATATTGTTCTTTTGATGTATTAAAATTTTCTGTTATAAACTTGTTGACATTGTTTTTCAAACTTGTTAGAAAGGACTACCTTGTTCGTGACCTTTAAATGGGTTCCCAAACCTGGACTGCAGTCAATTCTTTCATGTGATTTTCCAATGCAATTACCCATGCATTCAACTCCTCCATTGTGGCACTCTATGCTCTTGTCACTGCCATATGCACACACTTCCACAAATCCCACAAAGATCAAAACCACTCTAATACCAAATTGATCTAAAATTTGTCTAAAATAAGCAAGGTTGCCAGGAGACTCATCTCCAACCCCCTGGACACATCTCGGGGACCAGGACGCATCTCCAGTACCCAAGACATGGTCAGGGAATCCCTGCATGCAGGAGGCACTCCACCACAGTCTCCGAGCGTCTCCCGACATCTCCAGCAAAATTTTTTTTTTAAAAATAACCTAACTTTAATGCCAAACATAAAAATACACCCACAAAAAGAGGAAAAGAATGCCACGAGAAGGAAAATAGTGCCGTGAGGGTTAGAAAAATGCCGCCAGTGCAAAAGAATTTGTGTGGGATGTGATTTTCTGAGGCAGAATTCATTGATTTGTTTGGAGTGCTTGAGATTTCATCATTTATGAGGCAACATATCTGCCGTGTTCATCCAATACGATTAATGTTGGTTTGCATCTTGCAACAATTGTCATATATTTTTAATTTTTTTAATTTTCCTATAGTATTATTGTATTTAATTATAATCTTCTTCTAAGATGAAATTGTAATCTATACTTACAGTCGGTTATAATCTTCAAATCAAAGGCTATTAAAATATTAGGGAAGAATTAGTTAAATGACCATGAGATGAAGTGCATATTGACCATGAACTATGAACATTCTTTTTCCAAAAATGTGAAGCATAAAAAACTTGAGGACTTAAAAAAAAAAAACTATGAAAACCAGAAATACAAATCAATGAACAGGTATAAATCTAAAACTTGAATTCTATCTAATCCACTTACTGTTTGTGAACCTCAAAAGTCAGGAAGATGTTTGTCCAACAGATGCAAAGATACTGAATCCAATCCAGAACCTTCAGTTCTATTGATGCCAATGACAAACTAAAGTTTGATTCCACTAGCTTAATATTATATAAGTCAGCAAAGCATTCTCCGTCATATGTGCATGTGTGGGTGTGCAGAGATAAAGCGAGATGAATATAGAAGTGTGTGTGTGTGCGTGCTTGTTCACATGTATGTGCATACACATACATGCTAGAGCAGCATGCTATAAATTCATCCACAACATAACAACATTAATTGAACCTCCAAGAAATGCCAAGTACATTTTATGGCAGCTATCAAAAGATCAACAAGATTTTATTAAAAGCTTTACCAAGTATGATGTGTTGAAGCACTTTGTAAACAGTGCAAAGGGCAATGCAGTTATGGTAGTAAAAATAAATAAATCATAAAATGACACCATAGAAGCACCATGGTGAAAGGGCAAATAGGAATACATGATTCACAACCATCTGGATTTTGAATATAAGGTCAGTTATAAGTTGGTTATGTCAAATGTAGTTTTATATTATAGAAGAAAACAAAAATGAGATGAATGCAAGCTATTAGAACAGTTTAATTTGTTCTATTGTACATTCTGCATTCCATCGTGACCAGAATTTCTCAATCAATGCACACAAGTTTTGCTGACAATTGAAGAAGTAGGTTTTGCCTTACTAAAGATGAATAAAAAATCTGCCAAAGACATCTGAATTTTTAGATTATAGAGCCTGCTAAACTGGCCATACCATCACGTCCGTTCAATCTCTCTGGTAACTAAAACAATTCTATAAAAAATTCTAAAATCCACAATTTACGTAATTTCAAAATATCATAGAATTGAAACAGGAATTCGTCAACATGAAAAAGCTACAAAATCACCAAATAGATCAACCAATGCATACCATTCAGATTCAATCGTTATAAAAAGTTATAAATGGCCAGCATAACTCGTGTAACTTGAGATAAATTTTAATAATGACGCAATAATTCTGGACCCACAATGCAGCCGCATCTCTACGGGAAAAAAACAGGTAACGTATCCCGTATAAAGCATCCATCACCATGTATCATCCATGTCAAATCAGACACCGGTTTCCGTACAATAACACTAACTATTTTCACGGAAAATTGATCAATAATTTCCTAAGACACGATTTCAAAAACCTAAAAAATGACTCCAAACCCTATATATTCTAACAAATATACATTGATCGATTCTCCTAAACAAAAATATCATTCGTTGATATACAAACAAACAAATATGCATAATCTGTATGATTTCAGGTTCCTACAGCGACTGCCCTCGTTTAGAACATTACAACGCAACAATTCTTCAAATCACGGACGAGATCCCAATTGCTTCGAAATAAATTGTAATAATGGTTTAGCAATGAATATGTATATTTTTCAAAGATTGTATAGTCGAATTTAACTTAGAAAACCCCTTACATCTCTGTGATTTTGAATCATAATTTCCTCATCTTCTTTTTTCAAAATAAAAAATGAAAGTATTGTGCGGATAAATCGAAACAAAAAATTATGCAGCAACATAAATAGTTATTCCTCTGTAAAAGGATTTAGTGATTGAATACAATTCGGCATGAGAGTAGGAAAACGAGCTCACCGCTTTCAATTTTGCACCGAATTGGGCCGTGTTTGGATGCGTTAACAAGCTTGCGATCTGGTCTGGACGACTGACACCTCCAAAAGACGTTCATCGGCTCAAAAACGTCAGAATCTCTCCATAAATTGAACCAAAGTGCCATAACTTGGAAGGCGAAGAAAAATATTGCGGAGGGCAGGGGACGCCATTTTCTCCTTAAGCATGTAAAACAAATGTTATAAATAAACTTAACGCGGTTTCATTAGTTTTTCACGTCCGAAAACAAAGAAGTCAAATAAAATGAAAAGAGAGACACATTCTTTGGGTCAGAGCATTGGGTTGAAATTATCTTTGTGCGAAGGTGAGGTTTTTATGCCATTCCGAAAACTCTGGAAGTCTCGGTGTACCAGCTTTCAGCCATTAAATTTTGTATTTGATATTGATGTGAATGAGGAGGAGAGAATATTACACAAAGGTGAGGATTATCCGTAGATTGTAGTTGTCCCTCTTTGATTTTGACTCTTTACGAGGGAGCCCTGAAAATAGAAGTGGGCCTCCCATTTTTATATTTTCTCCACATGGATGGACTACTTGGCGGCCGCCTGCATAGATTATTTGGCTCGTGGATCCTCTCATGCCCTATCTCTTTTCCTTTTTTTGTCTTAGTAATATATGTGCTAACATATATCTTCACAAAATCTATATAAATATATGGAGAGATATTGTTAGGAAGGTACTTATTTTTTAATAATTTTTTTAATTTAATAAGTTGAATAAATGCATGGAAAGATGTATTTTATAAAATATATGGAAAGATTTTCTTGTGGAGGTATTTATTTTTAATATTTTTTTAGTATATATAAATTGAATAGATGTTTAAAAAGAATTATTTTATATAAATTTTATAAGAATTCAAAAAATATTAAAAAATGCTGACAAATATTTTTAGGATTTTGTTTTAAAATTAAAAAGTGCAGTTTGGAAATAGACTTAACATAAAAGTTTCCAAGAATAACCAAAAAAATAAAATAAAATAATGAAGTTAAATTTGTATTAATTTATAATGATAATTAGTTGAAAAAATGATAGGTTTTTAATGATATAAGGTTTCCACAATCCATAGAATTTAAGAAAAAAAATGATAAAATAAAAATAAAAATTAATCTAAGGTTGCGTGAGTAGCCAAGTTGGTGTGAAGGCGAGTTGTGAGGCGTAGTGTTAGGCTAATGATCCTGGTGTTGGGCATCAACTCTAGTTCGATTCTCGCCAAGATTACCACAAACCCTTTTTGAGGCCCATTAAGGGGCCTAACTAGGTTTATTCAGTTTTGGATAAGCCAGCAAAGGTTGCCTGGGAAAAAGCAATGGAGGGATGGTAGAAAATTAACTTTGATGGGGCGTCGAAAGGGAACCCTAGGCCGTCAGGAGCAGGTTTCATTATTCGAGATTGGAAAGGGGATGTGTTAGCTTTGGGAGCAAAGAAATTGGATAATGGTACAAATAATGTAGCAGAGACTTTAGCAGCTTTAATAGCTATTAGATTTGGTAGGAAACTGAGGGCATTCAAAATTCACTTAGAAGGTGACTCCTTAATTATAATTCAGGCAATTATGAAGGGGAGTATTGAAGCTTGACATCTACAAAACCCGATTGTTGAAATAATGGAAGAGTTAGCCTATTTCGAGGACTTTTGTATAACCCATGTTAGGAGATCTGGGAACATGGAAGAAGACATTCTTTTGAAATGGGCTTTAACTTTTGAAGAGATTGGTGAACTAAGTGTAGCGTCGTAAAATTGCGACACTTGCAATTTCGACTGCATTTGGGTCTTCACGATGGCGGCGCAACGTTGAACCTGAATGGAGACCCCGAAACCTGTTTACGACATCAAAAACTGCATCTTTCTGCACCTTGGCCTGATCCTCCTTGCACCCTACTGTCCCAGGAGGTGGGACCATGGCGCCCTGGTCCCTGGCCCTATTTTGGGCTCGGTCTCTTGTTGGGCATTAGGTCTTCAAGTTTGCAATTTGGAAAATAATGCTCCTAGGTCAGCCTAAGGTCGGAAAAATCAGTCTCCTAACCCTAATTGACAAGTATATAAACTACATTTCCCCTCCCAGAAAGAGGAGGGTGAAAAAAAACATATGTGTGCAAGAGGCGGAAGCGATAGGCAAACATTCAAACATTCAAGCATTCAAGCATTCCTTCAAGCAATTGAGCATTCTAGGTCTCCATTCAAGGCTAGGTGTTGCATTCAAGACAAGGATTCAACCATTGAAGAGGAGATCACCTACAACATACAACATCATTACACCTTCGCATGTAAGAAAACAAACATTCTTACAACAAGGTATCAAGACTTGATTACATTACAAACACTTACATTTACAGCATTCTCATTTCTTGGTTAATTCCAAAAATCGGGGTTTGACCTGAAGGCAAACCCCTAATCCCTAACCCCCCAATCGTCCTCTCTTTTCTGTGTGTAGGTTGCAGGTATGCGGCTATAATTGAAGATCTGGAATCCTTGTGCAAAGATGAACAGATCCCCCTTCGTTTCGCGGATTTTTCGGAGGACCGTGTGCACTCCGGGCGCCATCGTCCCGTCAACTTTCGCTCAAACTTGCAGGACAACATCATCTCGACATTTTACTGCTAATCCGTAGCTTCATCTCGTGTCCCTATCTCCGTCTACAAGCGAATCTTTCTTACTTTTACATACACTCCTAGTTCAATCCTTCTATCTACATTCTTTACAAAAGAGGGTATCCTTGTTGTCTCAACCCTTGAAACTCATTTAGAATTCAATCTTGCATTGTGTGGGATTGGATCTTGTGAGTTTCAACCCCTCTTTTGAATGTAAAGTCTCTCCTAAGTGAAAACCGTCAATCTTAGTGACCTCCTTTCTCTCTCCTTGGAGTGGGGGAACACCTAGGGTTCGATTTTCTGCTTTACATTTTGGTGAACCCGACGTGAACATCCTAATTCTGATTATTCATGGTTAGATCTGAAAATTTTTTGCTTCCTTAATTACATTTCCATGTTTGATCTTTTGCAAATTTTAAGAGGTTAATTGCATAAAAAACCCTAAATTTTCTTTTTAGTAATTGAGCTTGTGAAATGTTTAATTGTTAATGCTTGTTTCAGATCTACCCTTCTATTGCAAATTGTCAAATCATATTTGTGCTTTAATTCTGAAAATTAAGTGGTTAAGTGTCCAAACCCTAATTTTTAAAACCCTCTTGATTCAACCTTTGACCGATGATTTCACTGATCAAAACACCTCCAAATCGGCTGTAACTTTGGATTCCGCAACAAAATCATAATATCTCTCATCCCTGAAAATTTTGAAAAAAAGTTGCGAGGACCGTGTGCACCCCGAGCGCCATCGTCCCCGACATTTTTTCTGAAATTTCGGGAGCTAGATCTTACTGTATTTTTCTGCTAGAATCCAGAATCTTGGCTGATTTCATCAATTCTAACACTTTCAAAATTAAAGTCAAAGTTGGTCTAGTGATTGCTTGGATTAAGGCTTATAATCATTCAAAAATTGTTGAAATTGAAATTTTGTGTTAAAATTGTATTTCTTACTGTCCTAAATCTGAATTTCAAAGCTTGCATTGCTTTTAGTATTCCCTCTAAAATCTTAAAATTCAAAATTTCAGTTTCCCTCTCTTTTTCAAGATTCAAATTTTGCATTTTTCAACAATCTTGGTAGGGTTCAATTTTGAGATTGCAACTTTAATTTGGCCTATCTACAGATCGTAAAATCACTCAATTTTTTCAGATTAGCTTTAAAATCATCATAACTTTCATCCTTGAAAATTTCGAAAAAAGTTGCGAGGACCGTGTGCACTCCGTTCGCCATGGTCCCCGACATTTTTTCTGAAACTTCGGGAGATTGTCATGATTGCATTTAACAGCTTAAATCTAGGAGATTGGCTGATTTTATTGAAATTTACTACCTCTAAATTCGAAAATAAATTCAAAATTCAAGATCTCAATTTTCAAGATAACAATTAAAATTAAGTGCTACCCCCTTGGCCCTAATTTTCAATTGTGCCTACCTTTTTTGGAAGTTGTGTTTCCCTCTTCTTTCACAAAGTTCAAATTGGATTATCATTATCTCATTGTTCAATTTTGCCAACTTTATTTTCAAAATTCAAAATCTTCTCTCTCTCTCTCTAGTGCATGAGTTTTACAACAATAAGCCCTACTTACACTATTCCCATTAGACAAAGCCTTAGAATTAAGTCTTTCCAAGGTTTAATTACCGAGGAGATGGAACCTAATTTGAATGGCCTTTTTAACGAGGACATGGGTAATTCCTCTAATCCTCTTAATGATGAAGAAGCTCTCCATGAGGTTTCTGTAGAACAACTTTCAAAATTGGATAACCAATTTGATGATTTTCAGCAATGGATGTCTCAAGAATACCCCGATAGTCAAGCTCTTTCATTAATTGAGGGTCTAAAACGTATGGTTCAAAGTGATAAGAATGGAATTGATATTTTACGTAGTATTGCACACATCGTGGATTCGAATGTGATGCCTATGAAGAGTTGTGCCGAAACTTTAGGTTATACACAACCTCCTACTCAAGTCAATCATTCTACCCCTTTGACAACTTCTATTGCTAGTATACCTACTTTTACATCAAACATAATGACTACTTCAATACAAAACATTCCACCTATGATCACCAGTCATGGGGGCAATCCTTCTTCTTCAATCAACCCTCTTCCTTCATTCAATCCGACTTCTTCATTCATTCCTTCAATAAGTGTCCCTATTACATCTCCACAAATGAACATGACGCAAGGGGGCAATTCATTTAACCATTTCATTCCTCCTTGTAGTGTTCCTTCTTTCCAATCATCTCCTATGACTAACTATCATAGTGTCCCGCCACCTTACTCTCAATCAATACCTTCTTTCAATAACATAATACCTCCATCACAATCTAACATGTCTAATATGAACTCTTCGACTGAAGCGACCATTAACAATCTTGCACAAACTGTCTCTTCTTTACAGCAATAGATTGCCTCTATGAATCAATCTAAGTTTAGTGTGCCCACATTTGATGTTACGAGCCCACTTTCTCTTGACATTGTTCGAGCTATCCCCCCTAAGCATGTTGAAATCCCGCAGTTGGAACTTTATAATGGTAAAGGTGATCCTCTAACACATGTTAAGACCTTTCAAACAATATGTACCGATTTTGCTCATGACCAAAGGTTGCTTGCAAAACTGTTTACTAGAACATTAAGAGATAAGGCTCTACAATGGTATTGCTCATTGCCTTCCTATTCTATTACTTCTTTCCAACAACTTGCAAATGCTTTTATTCAACAATTTCAAAACAATATAGGTCCTAAAGTTACTTTGATTGATTTAATGCATTGTAAACAAGGTGTTAAAGAAAAAGTGACTGATTTCATTGGTAGATATAAGCATTTATGTGCTCAAATTTCTTTTCCAATACCTGACAATGATATTCAAAGAATCTTTATTCCTAATTTACAAAAAGATATTAGAGAAAAACTTCTGTTTTCTGAGTTTACTTCTTTCCAACAGTTGTGTGCAACTCTTCACAATTATCAACTAACTGTGAGTCAAATGGAACAAGCAAATCCTATGGCTCCAAGTGATAAGGGTGATAGTAGTCAACAACCATTTGGGAAGTTTAAACCGAACAGAGGGTTCATTAAGTTCAATGAAAACATCACCAACAACAATGTGAATGCAGCATCAGGTGTGCCTCCTATTTCTAAGTTTTTCAAGAAAGAAAGAGAGTTTACTCCTTTGAATGAATCATTGCATAGTATTATGAATAAGTTATTGGAACAAAATGTGCTTACTCTCCCTCCTATAAATCAAATAGATCCTGCAAAGATTAATTCACCCTATTTTGATAACAAATCTTTTTGTCAATTTCATCATCAACCTGGGCATGATACTGAAAAATGTTTTTCTTTAAAGGGTAAAATTCAAGATTTGATTGATAATAATACTATCTCTGCTTCAGGTGTGAATGATAAAGGCAACACATCTGTAGCTCCTCCTAACCAAAATCTTAAGATTTTTACTGATCCATTACCTTCTCATACCTCTAATGTGATTGAGACTAATGATTCCTCTTTCTCACCTGACGGTCTTGTGTCTATGACTCCGAATGTGATTAACTTTGTGGAGCAGCAAAAAATCCCTAAAGAACCTTCCATCACATTTGATTCCAGTGAAACTATCAGGGCACCTGATGGTCCTTTATATATAGTTGCAAAAGTCAAGAATACACCTTGCTATGGAGTGCTTATTGATCCTTCTTGCATGGTTAATGTCATTACTGAAGAATTTCTTTTTACTTTGCAATTGAATCAAGTGATCTATGACAAAACAAATGTGGTTGTGAAACTATTTAATGCATTTTCTTCTCCTGCAATTGGTTCTATTACACTACCTATTGAGGTCCATAACAAATCCCTTGATGTGAGATTTGCTATTATTCCATCATCCGAACAATTTCGTGTGAAGCTAGGCTATCCTTGGCTATCTTCCATGAAAGCTATTGCTTCTCCTATTCACAAGTGTTTGAAATTTCCCATAATGGTGAAGTTGTTACTGTCAATCATAGTCTCTTTAAACCAGCTGAAAGAACTTCTAGCGTTCCTATTGATTATTTTTGGCCTAAACAATTTCAATCTCTTCCACCGCGAAGTGATCATCTTTTCAAATCTTATCAAAAGTGGAAAAAATATATGATCCTATCTCTAAGTGAACCTAGAACACCCAAACTTGATATTCCTATCATTATTGAGAAGGAAGTTCTTCCTTTGAAAGATAAAACTAATGTCTTTCCTCAAGAATATTCCCAACCCATCCTTATGGATGTGACTATGTCTATGACTAATAAACTTTCTAAAGGTAGACCTATACCTCCTCGTCATGATGGACTTGGTCTCCTTCCTAAACCAAATATTCCTCCTTTATATGGAGCAGTTCCTCCTCCTTCCTCTTATAGAGAGAAGAGACCTTCCTCTTCTCCTATTGTCCAACCTAAGAGACCACAACCTAAACACCCAAGTGATAAGGATGAGAACATTCCTCCTCCTCAATCTTCTCAACTTCCTACTAAGACTAGACGAAATTGTTCTGTGCGTGAACGCCGATGAAAACGTCATCTTAGAGCTCGTGCAGTTGTTTCCCAAACTTTGCAATCCCCAAAAACACCTTCAGCTAGTATTATTCCATTTTCTCCTCAGCCGAAAATTGAGCCAAAATCTCCTAAACATAAGATGCATGATGGTTTTGATCCTGTGCGAGTTAAAGATCCTATTTTTATAAATCTTGATGATGATATAGATGAAAATGTTATTCATGATGAAAATGTCACTTCTCTTTCTTCTGATAGTGAATATGAATATGTTGATATTGATAACCATTTATCTAACGAATTTTCTAAAGCACTTATCTTAGCTCCTAGACAAGAACAACGTGGCTTGGAACATGAACATAGCCCTTGTTTGGATCTTGTGATAACTCCATCTGTTGTGTTGGATGTTCCTCCTCTAGCGTGTTTCCTGCCTTCCCGAAATATTGATCAGCAAGATCGGGGGGTGGATGACGTGCTAGACTAGTTCATTAGCATAGCAGACTCTCTCCTCCTCTCTTGATCTCTTTTGTTACTTCTTCTATGTGTTATTCTCATTCATCTATTTGTTGTCCTTAGTGTTGTCTACTTGAGGACGATGCAAAGCATTGAGATCTCTTTTGATCTCTCTCATGTTGACTCAAAAGACACATGTGTTCCCTCCTTCTAGGTGACCTTCCTTGATTAGGGAATGAAGAACAATTATGCATACATACATATGATATACATGAATTATCATACAACATACTGACCCCAAGGAAAGCGAAGTCACCTCATGCTTTGTGTTTTGTGTCTATTATCCTCGGGTTTATCTCACACTTGGGGGCTAAATCTTTGTGATAACATGCTCCTTTCCCTTCTCATTTCTTATGTGTATCACTACCTTAAAGAAATCACCCCCGATGAGGTATGTGCGATCCCTTTAACGTAGGGGGCATACACTCTGTTCATATCTCTTCAAGATTCTTAAAAATTTCTTGGCGAACTTAGCTTTGCCTTGAAAATTTTTGGTATTATTCTTGCATGACTCATAGTGAGGGAACCTTACTACTGACAGTCATGGTTCTCCATCGTGATCTTCCCTTTTACTTTGTCAATCGAAGTCGTAATATCCTTAGTCCACTGGGGGCTTGGTGTATCTTGCCTCCTTGACGTGGTGAAAGTCTTTCAATGTTGTTTCCTTGTACTTTACCGGAAGTATGGGCGTACGCTTATACTCCCGCTAAAGTGGGGGCTAAATGTAGCATCATAAAATTGCGACACTTGCAATTTTGACTGCATTTAGGTCTTCACGATGGCGGCACAACATTGAACCTGAATGGAGACCCCAAAACCTGTTTACGACATCAAAAACTGCATCTTTCTACACCTTGGCCTGATCCTCCTTGCACCCTGCTGTTTCGGGAGGTGGGACCATGGCACCCAGTGCCCTGGTCCTTTAGGACCATGGCACTTAGCGCCCTGGTCCCTGAGGACCATGGCGCCCAGCGCCCTGGTCCCTAGCCCTATTTTGGGCCCGGTCTCTTGTTGGGCATCGGGTCTTCAAGTTTGCAATTTGGAAAATAATGCTCCTAGGTCGGCCTAAGGTTGGAAAAATCAGTCTCCTAACCCTAATTGACAAGTATATAAACTACATTTCCCCTCCCAGAAAGAGGAGGGCGAAAAAAAACATATGTGTGCAAGAGGCGGAAGCGATAGGCAAACATTCAAACATTCAAGCATTCAAGCATTCCTTCAAGCAATTGAGCATTCTAGGTCTCCATTCAAGGCTAGTTGTTGCATTCAAGACAAGGATTCAACCATTGAAGAGGAGATCACCTACAACATACAACATCATTACACCTTCGCATGTAAGAATACAAACATTCTTACAACAAGGTATCAATACTTGATTACATTACAAACACTTACATTTACAACATTCTCATTTCTTGGTTAATTCCAAAATCCAGGGTTTGACCTGAAGGCAAACCCCTAATCCCTAACCCCCCAATCGTCCTCTCTTTTCTGTGTGTAGGTTGCAGGTACGCGGCTGTAATTGAAGATCTGGAATCCTTGTGCAGAGACGAACAGATCCCCCTTCATTTTGCAAATTTTTCGGAGGACCGTGTGCACTCCGGGCGCCATCGTCCTGTCAACTTTCGCTTAAACTTGCAGGACGGCATCGTCTCGACATTTTATTGCTAATTTCAGGTCTGTAGCTTCATCCCGTGTCCCTATCTCCGTCTACAAGTGAATCTTTCTTACTTTTACATACACTCCTAGTTCAATCCTTCTATCTACATTCTTTACAAAAGAGGGTATCCTTGCTGTCTCAACCCTTGAAACTCATTTAGAATTCAATCTTGCATTGTGTGGGATTGGATCTTGTGAGTTTCAACCCCTCTTTTGAATGTAAATTCTCTCCTAAGTGAAAACCGTCAATCCTAGTGACCTCCTTTCTCTCTCCTTGGAGTGGGGGAACACCTAGGGTTCGATTTTCCACTTTACATTAAGAACTGGAGATCTTAGACAATTGTCTCTAGAGCAGCTTGATGAGTGATTGGGGGGCGGGGGGGAGGGAGAGCTCGAAGTCATTAATGGGTGTACCTCTCTGACAATTTTTAATTATTGCACTGCTCGAAGAAGTATTGTGAGAAAGGGCAATGGAATGTTGATGACACTACATTTATGGCGGAATGGAGTGGTAGTACATTCTTTTCTTGATGAATTGAAAACCATTTTCGTGTTGAAGAAGCCATCGAGCAGATGTGGAGTAGGGTGGGGAGTAGGGTGACAGTATTGGGGTTATAGTGATTTTATGGAGGTGAAGTTTACGCTAAAGACACGAAAATGGTATGTCCCTTTTTTGGAGATGTATCAGACAAAATATTAAGAGGAATGTTTTTATTCCAAGATGGAAGATTGATCAAATGTGTACATATAATACTAGGAAAGGTTTTTGGCAACTTGAGACACAGGTACAGAACGAATATGGATGTTTATTCTTTAATTCTGGCATGGGGATTGGATGTGGGTGAGTCGGTGGAAACAGTGAGAAAGATGATGGAAATAATTGTACACAGGGATTTCCTGGATAGTATGGATTCAATCCTTGAGTGGACGATTCTGGGAGTAGGGCTAGATGTTCGTGAAGGAATTGCATCTACACATCATGAACGCTTTGAGAGACCCTTTCCCTTTATTTGTTGGTCGGAAGGATGTTATAGAACACAACGCAGAGCTGAGGCCAAATATGGTTGGGAAGCTTTAAAGGTGTTTGTACAAATAATGGAGCTTGATGCAGTGATTCAACAGGCAAAGGCAGAAGTAGAACCCTCAAAGGGCAGAGTGTTGAGATAGTGGAAGAGGAAGCGGGAGTGTGGGCTGGTGGAAGCTGCAGATTCAAGGAGCTCGAATGATGCATGCAATTAACTCTTTCGCTATGTAATGAAGTACAAGTTTTTAGATGAACAGTGTTCTCTTTTTAGGTTAAACCATGTTTAGTTTAAATTCCTAGTTTAGTTTGAACAGTGTAAACTGGTAATGTCGATTCCTGATTCTGGAATTTTTCTCTGGTTTTGCGAGCGAATTTTTTTGAGCTCGTTATGGATGTATTGGAACTAAAGAGGGGTTTTTTGGGGTGATGGTTATGCATGAATAGATGTTTTTGTTTTTGGATGGTTTTGGGGGATGTTTTTCGAGAAATGTTTAGAAGCACTTAAGAGATGTTGATGTAACTTTTGATTCGAATAAATAAAAAATCATATTACCAAACAAAATAATAATAATAATAATCTACTTAAAAATGAAAAGAAACTTCAAAAAATCAAGAGTTGAAAAGATAACAAAAGATCATTTATATATTTGAATTTATATATACAAGGGTCTCTCCTATCAAAGAGGTAAGCTCTAGAAGCTCGAAGTTGCTAGACTAACCTGTCAATTCAAAATTAATGAACAAAAAAATATTATAATTATTTGATTAATAGATCTTAATAAATTAATTAATGAATCAAATTTTATATATATTATATATGTGAGGTTTCACAATCAAATATAAGATTGTATAGAAGTGAGTCATTCGCAAGTTAGATATAATTCTAATATGACTTCACATATTAGTTAACTTACAATTTTATGCTAGGTGAATCTTTAATAACTAAGCATGAATTTGTAATATATCTTGATGGACTTGAACCTAACATTACACATGTTGTAGTGAGATTTTAGTAAGTATTTTCAATATGTCATAGTGCTTGAGTCAATGTAAGTATTAAATAAGCTTCAACACAAATTAATTGTTTTCATGCATCTATATAGAGACATCTTTTTTAATATTTTGTATTTAACTTTTAAATTATGTTTGAAAAAATTAGATTTTATGATAAACATAATACTTTCTTTTTTAAATGTCTCAATCTACTAGAAATCAAATGATTTTTTGATTAAGATAAATTTGTAATATTTAATAAATTATCTAATCATAAGATTGAAATTGTATAATCTGTGCATTAGTTGATGTGTGTTTTTTTTTAAGATCACCAACTTGATGAATACAAATATTTTTACATGTCTTGATATATTATAATTCATGAAATCTACTTATCGACCCATTAGGAACAAATTCAATGTTCAACTAAATTATCATGACAAGAGGTATCATTATTAATTCATTGGCGCCATTTATGAATTACACCTAACTTCAATTTGCCTCTAAAGAGCTAACTACTTAATAAGTAGCCCATGCATCACCATCTTCATTCATTAGACATAAACAAGTTAAGATTGATAATTAATTTTAGTTGTACTAAACAGTAAAATGATATCAATATTATATAATTACGTTGAAGGTGTATTACACTCACATAATGGATGAAAAAATATGTGTTAATAAAAACTAGAACCATTAAATTTGACTTGTTTGTGACACTTAAATGCATGAAAAGTAAAAAAAATATTTTATTAGATGCACAAATATGTGTTAATAAAAACCAGAATCATTAAATTTGACATGTTTATGACACTTAAATGCATAAAAAATAAAATAAAATATTTAATTTATTTTCTCCCCTCACCTACTACTCACTCTAAGTTTAACTATTAATTAATTCTATCTCCATCATACTAACAGTTAACTTTGTAATTATGTCAATCTAATATTATAATAATAATAATAATAATAATAATATTTAGTCTTAATAAATTTTTCGCTTTGGTGAAGAGTTTAATAGAAATATGAAAATATAAAAAAATAGTAATATCTTAATAATAAACTAATATTGATTACAATATCATATTATAGTAATAATTTAATATTAATAACAATGTAATAATATAATATATCTTAATGGTTCTTCTCGGTATAACATATCCGGTTGCATCTGCATTCTGGTATTTAATGCTCCAATAACATAACCATTTTTTGTTTACTATTTTCTCTGTTATCTGGTACTCCAATCTGCTATTGGGTATTGTCAGTATTCTGGTTTCACATCTCCACCGGTAGCAGGTGTTAGTCTTTTGGAATTTGGTATCAGTGATGTACCGGTAAAGGTCCCATCTGCTATCTGGTTTTGTCAGTGTTCCGGTTTCTCATCCCACTGATAGCAGGTGTTAGTCTTTTGGTATCCGGTATCAGTTCTGGTGATTTTGTTGTACCGGTAAAAGTGTCTCTGCAGTTACCGACTTCATTTTTTGTGGTTGTGATAATTTTGTACCAATATTTTAGTTCTGGAATATTTCATTCGGCTGTGTTCCTCTTTTTGCGCTTTACAAATACTGGAATATGCTCTCTGGACACTGGTGATGGTTGGTTTGCAATACTTTGGACTTTGGAGATGGTTGGTCTGCAATATTGATAACTGGTTGTCGGGGTCGATTCTAGGATCTCTCTTAGTTTATCCTCTTCCACTATTCTCATCTGTGGCCTTTTTGTGGATTGCAGGGGTTCCTTATAGCTCTATTTTATCTTTCTCCTTTGTATCTGAGCAAGGATATAGGGTTTTCTTCCTGATTCTTTCCCTATTGAGCTCTTGAATCAGTTTCTTATTTATATATATATATATATATATATATATATATATATATATATATATATATATATATATATATATATATATATATATATATATATATATATATATATATATATATATATATATATATATATATATATATATATATATATATATATATATATATATATATATCTCTATGTGGCTTGCCACTTTTGCCAAAAATATATATATATATATATATATAATTTTTTTAAGTGGAATAATGAACAAATATGATTCTTTCAACGTACTTTACCTATATTTCTCCAAAGATGGATATACCAGTTATATTATGTGTGAATATTTTATATATTATTTTTATTAATATTAATAGTTTTCTAATATTTCTTAAAATGAAAACTTAGTTATGAGAGATTTTTTAAAAAATTTCTTGTAAGTTTTTTCTTTTCACTAACAAAATATTTGTCAATAAGTTATTACATTATTATATTATATGTCCACTTACATTAGAATTGTATATGTCATCTTGTTAAACATCATACAAATATCAAAGCTTAAATTTATACAATTCATAAATTTTAATAAATATTTTTTTATAAAATTATTATTTTTCTTAAGTGTTAATTTTTCTAGCTTCCTTTCCACATATTATATGATTTTAAATATCAAATATAATATTACACTCATCAATAATAGAATGATATATATCATCTTATTAGACATTATACATTTATGCTAACTTGTTAGACACTAATTTTTATGTTACTTTGTCAAACAACATACCTTTAAGAAGGATTGAACCTATGAATACAAGAAAAAATTTAAAATTAAACATTTTCTCTTTAACAATAGCAACTTTTTCTCTAGTGGGAAAGGATGACAATGAAGGCTGCAATGATGCTCTATGTTCTTTCTCGTGCTAGGGCTTGCATGCCCTAGTTGCAGGCCTTCTCTCTATCAAATCAATGTGCATGTGCCTAATGTAGGTGGGGTTGAGCTATTGTATGTGTGGGGAGGGTTTTTTTTTAATTTTATTTATTTTTTGCTACTTTGTGGGGGTTTTTTAGGGTTATTCTTGGTGTGTAGAGGTGTAGGTTTCTTCTAAAGGGGTTTGTTGGTGGCCCTTTGCTTTTTTTTTTTGCTAGTTCTATTAGAGATATCCTTGTCTGGTGGACTAAACGATAAGCCAATTTTGTCTTTTTGGAAGACTATCAGGGGATATGTTGTCCCCATTTAAGCTTGATAGAATTGTAAATTTTCTAAATAAGAGCAATTTTGAGGAGGGCTCTTTTTAGAATAGAGGACTACAAATTCATAAAGAGAGTGGTTGTCTAGAGAGGGTAACTATTTGGCCACCCATGCACTGATTTGCAAATTTATGGGAATCTTGGTTTCTCTTCCCTTTCTAGGTTCTTAGGCCCAATGAAATTAGAACTTAGAGGGGGATATGGAGGTGATGTTGGCAACAAACGATTATTTCATTATGGTTTCCCTTGCTTGGCAGATCATGACAAGGCTTTCGAGAGAGGTCCTTATTTTTACAATCAAGTTAGCCTATTTATCAAACCAAGGCATGCAATTTTTAATCCTTCGAAGAAGCTCCCACTGAGAGTGCTTATATGGGTGCAACTTCCTTGGTTCCCGTTGGAGTTTTTGGAGGAATGATTTTTGCATATGGTCGATTTGTTGCTTGGTAAGCTAGTGGGCCCATCACAATAGACGTTGAATAAAAGGTAATCTCTTTTGCTTGTGTATATGTTGAAATTGACTTAAACAATTTATTACAAGATTCCTTAGAATTTTTCCATATAGAGGATAAATGAATCATAGGATATAAAAGTTAAAACATGTACAAATTATAAATAAGAAAATTTAGATTATCCAAGGAACAAGTCTTACAAGGTACAATAATGATAAGATAATATAAGTTAAAATTATGGGATAAAGGATAAATCATAATATAAACCTAATATTAATAAAAATATATAAAATTATAGATATCAAAACTTCAATGAATTTAAGAATACATGAATATAAATTCTTATATTAGATATGAAAAACCTATTTTTTATGAAAGGAAGCCCTAGACTAAAACTTGGTCATGTGGGATTGGTCAAGTTCACCAATATGTAAAGGAATTTACTAAAGTTTCCTTAAGCTTAGTCTAGGATAATATGATAAGATATATGCACATGAGAATAATTTGTTGCAAATGTTAATGTTGATGTCAAGGTTGGTGCTATCTCTAATAGTTGGAAATATTGTTAATGATGTCAAAGGAGTGTGTTGCACAAGGTAGGCATTTTTGGATCCTTACCTCTAGGTTCTATGTTGCAATTGGTAGTGTTTGATCTTACTTATCAGGGTTAACCTCTTTGCCCTAAGTCCAAAAAAAATAAAGCAATATATGTCCTAGTTGTTTTTGTTGAACACATTGAAATACTAGAGTGGGGGTGAATCAGTATTCAATTAAAACTCAAACCCTTTAGCACCACTAAAACCAAACACTTAGATCAACAATTTTAAAAATCTAAAATAATAGAGCATTTAACACAATTGCATATGAAGACACCAGATTTACATGGAAAACCTAACAAGGGAAAACCACAGTGAGCAAGTTGCTTGGATCTATTGTCCAAATCCAACTTCACAATAATATAAAAAAAATTATAGCTTTGTTTTAGGTTATCAACCCAAGTAAGCAAGAAATTTTTGAATCACAATTTTATGGTCACAATCAAAGGAAGTTCACTACTCCCTAAGAATTACAACACTTACACAAGGAGGTTATAACCTTAGAGTATCATTAAAATGATTGATAACTTCCATTGCAACACATCCATGTCATCAGTTGCCTTTGATGCATTGCCTCTAGCACACTTTTAGGATCATTCGAATGTAGACACCTTCAACTCACTACTTTTAGTATGCATTAAGCATTTCTTCACACACTTTTGTACTCAATACCACATGCAACAGGTTTGATATTTCATTTATATCCTTTTCAAGCACCCAACAACCTTCTTCAAGTTGGCCAAAGAGGTCATCCCAAAAAAATTTGTAGTAGAGGGGAAGCATCTATGACCCAAACCTGGAGATAAACAGGACCCAAAACACCTTAGCACACCTCTCCATGTTGGCACAAACCTCAAAGCATCAACATAAATATTCCAAGTCAGCTAGACAAGCACCTCTCCTTTCATACATCTACTCCAGACCACAATTAGTATTGGATATTTTAGGAACCAAATTTCAAAGCACATACAAGCATGGTATGATGTTCAACATCATTCCTATGCACTTCATTCATAAAATTATGCATAAATGAGTTGGTGCAAGCTAGTTAATATTGGACCCATCATTGTACGCAACCCACATAAAATAGACTTGAGATATAACAATTAGATCCATACTTGTGATACATCTAAACACCTAAAACTTGAGAAAAGGAAATATACAAACAATATGAGAAAGTCTGCCAAACCACAAGGATAGAAAAATAAATGAAGAGAAGTGTGGAGAATTCTTTGTGTCCATTATGATAGGCGATAATACTAACTCTACTCTACAAGCCCCCAAAACTTGTGTCACATGAAAATGAGAAACATACTTATTTCACAATTTCCTATGTCATATTTACAAATCGTGAAGCTATATCTTTAAATGAAGAGAAATGAAAAATAATCTCCTGAGCCAATGACACTAAAACTAGCACTACATACTTGAGCTGTTTTATTGCAACAATCTATCAGTCATAGCACATATGACATCCAACCTAATGGGCGAGGTTGTTGATGTCACAACTTGCATCATTTAATCTTTCAATTATCAAACCGAGTGTGTCTTAGAGTTGTATGCGATAAGGATGTTTTCAAGTTGGGGAGTTTTACACTAAAAACAGTTATTTGTGATTTGGTCATGCTCCGTTAGGAGCTCTACATAAATCAAAACTAAGGCACTTAACTTATCCTAGAATGAGACTTTGGTGACTCAAGTTCAGATTGGACATGACTTAATTGAAATCAATTCATGAAATGTTGAAGCTACAAGTATTATTAGTATTCTAACTAATCTACTGCACACATACACAATTCAAATTTTAAATCTACTTTGCTTGAAAAGACGCTTGCGGAAAATTGAAATGATAATATAAAGAATAGTTGAAATGAATCTAAATTCCATGAATAAACTCAATAAAGTTTTTGTCTAATATTTACTTCCATCACCATTGCCATATTCTACTGGAATCATTTTCAATCTAAATATAATTAACAATTGAAATGCTTCAAATATCTAAATCTAAACTAACTTAATGAAATGCAAATTTGAACATTCATAAAAAGATTAACTAACTTCAAACACCACTAAAACTAAGAACTACATACAAACTACAACTGTGAATTAGATTTGATTTTTGCTTTTTAACTTGAATTTGAAACTTGCTAAAGATAAATACAAGATAATACAATATCACCTCCTTTTGGTTGAGCATGCCCTGCTCTTCCTTTGGTGGGGTCTTTAAAAACCGTGATTCAGATCAACTTCTAATTTGCATTCAAATTGGCCCCCTAAGGTGAGTGAAACAAGGTTCGAAATTATAGAATTGAGAATATTGACAATGGAAAATGACTGATGACTAACTATTTTCTATCCATGAATAGATGGATATATAGACATATCCTTATTTAAAATTCAAACTAAGGTGTTGGCTACTTAGATGGGTAAAGGCTACTAAAAAGACTAGAATGGAATTTTTCATTACAAAGATTCACTTCATCATTGGCAAAACTAGAAGTTTCACAAATGTCCAAAGAAGTAAACTTGGAGATAACAAATGCACTGCATAGCTGGAGCGATCAAGAGTTCAATCAAGAGTTCCACATTGCTAATCTAAGAATTTAATAGTTCCACATCATGAAACAACCTTTTCAAAAATTTGATACAAATCCACCAAAATAGGACAAGAATATAGTTGCAAAGATTCTAGATAAATGGTCATTTCTTCATTCATTTAATCTTTGAAGTCGTGCATTTAGTACAAAATATTATTTCTAATATATATCCTAATTAGTTAAGTACAAAAGAAAAATGAGTAAACATGAAAGTATATAGTCTACTGCCAACTACATTAATTAACAAAATAAAAAAAGTTTTTAAGTATAAACTAGGTATTTAAAATGCCATAATTAGGCACTCATCACAACCATGAACTTCAACACATCACTTATTTTCCATCCATCCACGAACATAAAAAGCAAGAATACAACACAACATTACAACTCCTTGAAAGCTATGAAAATAAAGATTTAACTAATTGTTTGAATATTAAAATCTAATGCAAACTAAATCTTATACCTTCATGCTCCATGAACTAAACTAAAGTGGTTGCTCCCTTGACCACTTGATTTGTTCTTGATTTTGTTGGATATGTAGATTGCTCTCTAATTGCATAACAAAATATGAGCTAAGGATGGATTTTGGACTCAAAATGACAACATGAACTTAGCATGAAAGTGTGTTATGGATATGAAGGACGAAGCTCCAGTTTATAAAATTTTGGAATGAAAATGGACAGTGAGGATTGAAAGTTAATGGAGGTCTAAGATTGAAGGATAATATATGAGTTGGATTGGATTTATAGCCTTGTAACAAGTGTCACAAGGTGGAGACATTGGGAAGAACACTTGTCATGGAGAAGAGTGCAAGGTGTGCTCACACGTGTGAGCACATCTTGGGAAGAAAGTGTACATAAAAATGGCAAAGTGGAAGAGGTATAAGAGGATGGAGATGACAAATGGATGAAAGGGAAAAGTGTAGGGTGACTCCATTAAGAAGAGCATTCTCACATGTGTGAGAATCCATTGTTTTATTTGGTCAAAAGGTGAGATGGAAGTGGGAAAGTGACTTGTGCATGCAAGTGATACATGTGGACTTGGGTAGGCGTGAACAATTAAAAATTAGAAGAAATGTTAATGAGTGTAGGAATCAAGGAGACTGGTTAATTAACTAATCAAGATTATTAGGTTATTTGGCTAAAGTGGGATTTAATTTATTAAAATAAATGAAACATTAAAGGAATTAGTGGGATATATACTTCATTATATAGAAGGAAAAATAATTAATTTAATTAATTATTTTAGAAGAATAAGGGGAATTAATTATGTTACAAGGGATATTTAATTAAATAAAATTTGATTAATTTTATGTGTCTACATTTTGCCCCCTCTTTGATGCGGTGTTGTGAAATGACACCAGATCAAAGATACAGATGCCCCAGCAAGAATAGCAAGGCAATTATGGAAGGGCGATGTCTCCCTCAAGAATTTGGCTAGAAAATGGAATTTTGAGAGCAAGTTCTCAAAAGGAGAAAGAAGACAGATAAGAAAGAATTAAGGTGGCATATGAACGGAAGAAAAAGGAAGAAACAGGAGCGAACAATAGATAAAGGAAAGCAAAGAGGGAGACTATATATAGGCTATGGGGGGACCATTGGAGGTCATATGTGCACTCTTTATTGACAACACGTTAAGAACCCTAGAGAAGAACAAGTAGCAAAATGTCAAATATTCCATGACACCCGCAATGGGGGAAGCGAGTGAGGCGATACCAGTGGCCGCCTGAGCTCAGAGAGATGATATGTACCATAACTTATCTTGTGGTTTTTTCTAGATAGGAATTTATTACACAAAAAGGGGGGAAGTTGGTCAGGGCGTAGATATCGATCGTCGATTCAACGTCTATGCCCATAGCTCGACATCTACACCTGAGAATCAGTGTAGGCACAAATGGGTCTATGCGAGCACATACAAGGAATCATATGTGCAGGCATCGATCCAACGATCGACATCTGCGTTGGGTGAATTAGGGTTTTATAGGGGATAAGCGGACTGAGGAATTTCATCTCCATTGTTCAATGCAGGTGCTTGTAAAATGACATTTGTGTCTTAATTTTAGCATCTACGCTTTTTAGCGTGGGAGGGTTGAAAACAACATCTCCATTAAAAAGGGAAAATGAGCTATAAGGAAAAAGGGGAAAGGAGGATAAGGGGATGCCTCGACTGCCATGGGTAGAAAATGATAGGTTAGAATAGAAGAAAAAAAAGAAATCATCTGGATTTGGGTATGGATGTAGGAGCAGTTAGGCATTGTGGAGTCGAGGGAGCACTGACTGCTGACTATGCAATTACATGTGGAGTTGGGGAGTATCGATAGGGCACTACTACAGATAGTTGGGCTTGAGTAGGTGAATAGATGGTCATGTGTGTGACTGCATAATGCGATGATGACAACATTGATTGAGAGGTGGCACAATGATACCTATAGTTTTCACTTGTCAATGGGAGAGGCATCAATCACCCTAGATGATGTGTGGAGGATCCTCCAAATCCCCATTTAAGGTGTCATCCTTGAGTACTGACTAGAGCATGGAGAGCACTATATGCGACAAGTATTTAAGACAAAGTGGTTGTCGATGGATAGGAGACAGATGAGACTGGAGACAATGATGGAGAGACATAGATGGATATTGCGCATAGCCTTGTCAAAAGAATGATTGATCAACGGTTGACTGATACCTAAACCTAAGTGAGCACGGATTCTACATTGGCTAAGTGAGGGTTCTATAGCGGAAAGTGTCTGATGCAGTGACTTATGTGTAGGGATATGTTGTGCTCAGATAGTTGGATCATGATATTCACATGTGTGTACCAGGGGTTTAAAAGTTTGGGGACAAGAGTGACACTCCTTCACATATGGGCATTCAAGACATAGTCATTTGTCGACTGCTCGAGGTTAGATATAGGGAGCCACAACATCCATATGTCAAAATATATGGAGGTCTTTTATACTATGCATGGATGGATGCATTGCACTACTGGAGGAGATGTCTAGATGAGATGATGGACTTCACATGGTGGTCATATAAGACCTATGAGGCATTGGAGGATGATGGTTATTATGTTTCATATGTACAAGCCACATGTTGGCTTATTTAGCAATTAGTGCATGTCATCGACCAATACTTGCCCCATAGGGTTATAAGATAGTTTGGACTATAGCAAGATATTATGGGGGAGGAGTTGACACATCCACGAATCACACGTGAGGCTGGAGAATGGGGGATCAAATAGATTTGATGTGGGCCTGGTCCAGCTTCTTAGAGATGACATCTATGCCATGGGATCCACATGCAAATATTATGGATGTAAGCACATCACCAAAGTATGTTGCATGGTGGGATCAACCCAAGCCGATCATATTGACCATCGCATGTGTGTTCGAGGTGGATGAGGGAGGGGTTGGGGTGGACTAAGTGGTAGGAATATATGGAGATGATAGGGGTGATGGGGGAGAGGGAAGAGGAGATGGAGGAGATGTATTGATGGTCAAGTCCTCAGCAACGGCTTAAGCATGAGTGTGGAGGCCAACGTGAGTACTGAGGGAGAGGAGGTAGAGAGGAGGGAAAGTAACACCATAGGTGCCAGCATAGGCACAAAGATAGGCATAGGTACAAGCTTTACTATAGGTTTAGGCAAGTTCCCTAGCATAGGAGTAGGAGGGAGGGCATAGAGTTGATACCACAAGGTTAAATATAGGTTTTTACAAATGCAATGGATGCCCAGAGAGCTATAGAGAGGGTCATGTGGGAGACCGAATATTATAGGAGACTATATGAGGATATAGTACCAACAGATTAGTGAGCTCCTTCATATGTCAAGAGGACATCATTAGGGAGGATGATATCAGAGGCATCGAGAGGGTCTATCACAATGAGGGCGCTATGACCACCACCATAAGCATCTAGCATAGGAGGGGTAGGTCTCACACCATCTGAAGGCGAGAGTAGAGGATAGAGGATCATGTTATGTCACAACTATATTTTGACCCTATGGGGATTTCCTTTGTACTATGAGTTGACACATTATTTTGTTGATATATATGAGATGGGCATGATTTTGCCATTCATTATTTATTGTGTACATATACATTTATTATGGATTTTGTGATGGACATTGATTATGGTTATGATAATAATTATGATTATGTATTATGATGTTTATGATATGTTTATGACTTTACTAATGTGTATGGATGTAGTATGTGTGGATAGATGCAAATATGTATGCATATGTGAGGATGCTTATAATATGATTCACATGATGTTGATAGTTTATGATACAAGTGGAGTATGCATGATATGGTTTATTTGGATGTATGTCATGATGATGATATATTTATGGATGTATATATTGTGTGAGTGTGATGGATATGAACATGATGGACTGATGGGTATATGTTTGTATCGAATGATTTGTGGTTGCAGGTTGATGAGTAATGTGCTTATATATGTATATGTGGATATATGACTTATGCATGCATGTATAAATGAGATGTATCTATATGTATGCATATGACATGTGATGATATAATGGATGAGCTAAATTGAATAATGCACTTAATATGAATAAATCTAATATATGCAAAATGAATCTAAGGAAATGAACATAAATAATGTGCATATAAGGTTAAATGAAACTAATGAACTTGAATGAGTCTACCTGAGACTAATTGGACTAAAACTGAAACTAAATAATTTAAATGGGAAATTAATACAATGGATCTATATGAGGGGGTAATACACTAATGTGCATGAGAGATTAACTGAATAGTGTGATTAATGATAATAGTTTGATACACAAATGCATGGCACAAGTAGTACCGAGTCTTATCCACTATCAAATCCCTTGTCTAGGATAATCAAAATGACTAAAGGGAAGCATGAACATTCGGGATCAGATTGTATGGTGGCATGTTGAACATGTTGGGAAAATGGTGTTTCAACCTTGCATTTACATGAGGTTAATATTTATATTAAGCTTTCATTTGAGCATTAAATGGTGTGAAATTCTCCCCGAAGCTTCTAGTTGCCTAGATGAGCATGTCGGTAATTTTTTGTCACAAGATCATAGCTAGTTTTGAAGATATTAAAGTTTTCATTTTTTGAGGGTGCGATGAAAGGTTTAAAATTAATTTTGAGGAATTAAAAGGCTCCAAAATGCCTTGAAAAGAGGGTGTAAATGGTGTAGTGGTTTACGAGGTAATAGAGAACTTCGAGAGATTTGTGGCGCTTCAAACGGTGTCAATCAGACACACGGTCCACAAGTTATGGCCTTCGAAAGTTTGGACTCCTAAAATAGGAAATATAAATTGCATTGGACACATAAATGAGTTGTAAAAGGGAGGAACACATGTTGATGTGTGCTTTGACACGTCATAGGGCATCTAGAATGGAGATAAGGTCGACTCTACTTTATTGTCTGGTTTTAGCCTATGGTTTTGTAATATCGTTTGGCGGTTTCTTGTATTATATCTCCTATGTATGAGGTGTGTGAGATAGAGGTTGTCTGTAAGAGTCTTATGGCTATTGAGTTACCTTTGAATATCTGATATGTGGTACTCTTGTGAAGAGATTGCTCTATAAGTATTGTAATATGTTATTGATTACTGAATAATATATTGAGTTGCTTTTGGAGTGTGGGGGTTTTCTCTCGAAAGGGTTTTCCCCACGTAAATCACTATGTTGTGGTATGAATGTTATTTATGATTATTTTTGTTAATCTTTTGTAACTATTGTAACAATCTGTAAAAAAATTTGCATTACTAGATTTGAGTGGGAGCTTGTGCAGAAGATACTTTTTTATCTTGTTGTAGGAATTTTCAGATGGAAAGTTTGCCAGGGAGAATAGAGGTGGAGAAATTGAATGGTAGTAATTTTGAGATGTGGAAGCTAAAGATGGAAGATTTGCTAATAGATTGAGATCTGTGGGATGATGTTGATTTAAATGTCTCAAGACCTGCAGATCCTACTGCGGTTGCTTAGTATGATGTTATGGACCGAAAAGCTAAGGGTCTAATAAAATTATGTCTGGTAGACTTTGTTATGATCAACGTCCATGAAGAGAACTCTACAAATAAGCTATAGACTAAGCTTGGTGAGATGTATCAAGCCAAATCTTTATTAAACCAGATTTTCTTGAGGAAGAAATTGTATTCCTTGAAAATGGAAGAGGGTATACGAATTGTAGACCACCTGGAAGCATTTAATATGTTGGTGGCTCAATTAGTATCTACTAGTGTTAAGATGGACGAAGAACAGAAATTCCAGATCTTGTTTTGTTCTTTGCCTGATTCGTGGGATTCTCTTGTTATGGCTATCGGTGATACTTATGTTGTTTTGAAGTCTAAAGATGTGGTGGGTGCCCTACTCGGTGAAGAGATGCGAAGGAAGGTATCCATGATTTCGAAGGAAGCCCTAACTGTTCATGGAAGACCTAAGGAAAAAGGCAAGAAGAATTTGAAGCACAATGAGTCCAAATCTAGAGGGAGATAGAAATCTCCTGGAAAGTCCAAAATCATTTGCTGTAATTGCAGTAATTCAGGTCACATCCGTAAGGACTGTAAAGAAGAAAAGAAGAAGAAAAAGAAGAAGTTTGATTCTGACTCTTAAGTCCAAGAAGGAAGATGGTGATGCATTCATTACAACTTTGGCTACTTGAATGCAGGTAATAATGCATGGTTAATTGACTCAGGTGCATCTTTTCATATGACTTCCAATAAAGATTGGTTTTCTGAATATGAAGAATTTAATGGAGGCAAGGTGTAATTGGGTGATGATTCACATTTAGACATTGTTGGTCAAGGTAAAGTTAGGATCAAGTTTCCTGATGGTAGAATAAAAAGGATTAGTTGTGTGTTGCATATCCCTAGTTTAAAACTAAATTTATTATCTATGAGCAAACTGATATATGGAGGTGTACAGGTAGTCTTTTTTGATGCAGGATGTAAGATGATTAAGGGTGCTATGGTGATTTCTAGGGGTTTTAGGTTTGGCACTTTGTATAAGCTAGAGGCATACACTATTGAGTGTAATAGTACTTCTATAAAAAGTAAATCTTTGGATACTTCATCAGAAGATTTGAGGCTTTCACCTTCAACGGATGGACATGGTTTTTGGGTACCTAAGGTTTCTCTTTATTCTGAAGCAAAGTTACTTGCAGAGAAGACTATGTTATGGCACCAGAGACTTGGCCACATTGGAGAAAAGGGTCTGAGGACCTTGAAAAATAAAAACCTTGTTGAAGGTTTGAATGATTGTAATCTTGACTTTGATTTCTATGAGCATTGCATTTATGGAAAACAAAACCGTGTTTAGTTTTACTCAAGTTCTCATAAATCTTATGGTGTTTTGGATCTTATTCATTTTGATGTGTTTGGTTCTATAGATGTTCCTTCAATTGGAAAATCCATATATTATGTTTCATTTTTTGATGATTTTGGTAGAAGGACATGGGCATACTTTCTAAAGAGTAAATATGAAGTTTTCAGTCATTTTAGAGAATTTAAAGCAATGGTTGAGTTGTAGATTGGAAATAAAATTAAATCTTTGAGGACTGATAATGGCGGTGAATTTTGCTCTAATGATTTTGATAGATTCTGTAAAGATTGTGGCATTAATAGACAAAAGACAACTATGTAGTCTCCACAACAGAATGGAGTTGCAAAAAGAATGAACAAGACACTGATTGAGAAGGCTAGGAGTATGCTAAGTGGTGTTGGTCTAGAACAAAATTTTTGGGTTGAAGTCATTGCCATTGCTTACTACCTAATTAACAGGTCTCCTGCATTATCTCTTTTTGATAAAACGCTTATGGAAGTATGGCCAGATCACAAGCCTTCATTGAGACATCTTAGAGTTTTTGGTTGTGAGGCATATGCACATGTGCCAAAGGAGAAGTGAACAAAGTTGGAGAACAAGGCTATGAAATGTATCTTCATCGGTTATGGTTATGGTGTGAAAGGATACGAGCTTTGGGACACTATTGCACAAAAGGTAATTCATAGTAGAAGTGTTATTTTAAGAGAAATTAAGTTTCCTTTTGTTACATTGCAGCCAAAATAGACTAAATAGGAAGATGTGATTTAATTTTCTTCTATGCCTGAAAGAGTTGAATCAAGACCACTTGGTAGGCAAGAAGTTGAGGAGAGCTCATCTAGCTTTGAATCTTCAGAAGAGGAGGAAGAACCTCCAACTCAGCTTGTTCGAAGGTCTACATGGCATAGACAACCACCTGAAAGGTATTCACCTGATGAGTGGAGATGTATTTTTGCTTTGAATACTAATGTGGATAAACCTAGATTTGTAGAAGAGGCATTTGGCATGAATTATGCAAAATCTTGGAAGATTGCTATGGAAGAAGAAATGGTAGCTGTAAAAAAGAATGACACGTGGGATCTTGTACCATTTCCTGAAGGACGAAAACCCGTTGGTTGTAAATGGGTGTTCAAGAAAAATATTGGTTTTGATGGAGGCATTGAAAATTATAAAGCAAGGTTGGTTGCAAAAGGCTACTCTGAGGTTGAGGGTGTTGATTATGGTGATATATTTTCTCTTGTTGCAAAAATGGCATGCATTAGGTTTTTACTTTCTATTGATGTTGCTTACGATTTAGAGGTTGAGCAAATGGATGTGAAAACTACTTTCCTTCATGATGATTTGGAGGAGGATATCTATTGTATATAGCCAGAGCACTATGTGGTAAAAGGTAAAAGTAATTTGGTCTGTAAATTGAAGAACTCTTTGTATGGCCTCAAACAGAGTCCTAGGATGTGGTACCAGAAATTTGATACATATGTGTTAATTTTGAGATTTGAGCATTCTAAATCAGATCATTGCATTTATTATAAATCTGATGATGATCATTTCCTGTACATTGCATTATATGTTGATGATATGTTATTCATTGGTAAAGGGAACGGTATGATTTCAGAATTAAAGTCTCAGCTTGCTTCTAAATTTGAAATGAAAGATCTTGGTGCATCAAAACACATTCTTGGGATGGAAATTAGAAGAGATAGAGTGAATAGAAAGTTATGGCTAGGCCAAAGTAAGTATGTGAATTCACTATTACAAAGGTTTAACATGCAGGATTGTAGACCATTATGTATTCCCTTCACAATTGGGATGAAATTATTTGTTTCAGATTGTCCTACATATCCATCAAAGATGGAAGACATGAGCAAAGTGCCTTACCAGAGTGCAATTGGGAGTTTGATGTAATGCTATGGTCTATACTAGACCGGACATTGCCCAAGTAGTGGGAATTCTTTCTAGATATATGTGTAATCCTAGTAGAGTTCATTGGGATAAAGTCAAAAGAGTCTTTAGATATCTAAAGGGTACCTTAGAGTATTCTTTGTGTTATCATGGTAATTTGGTTGGAGATGAGAATTCCCTTGATATTCATGGTTATGTGGATTCAAACTGGGTAGGAGATATGGATAGAAAAAGATCCACTGGTACTTATGTGTTTACTTTATTTGGTGGTGCAATTAGTTGGATGAGTAAGCAATAGGTTGTGGTTGCTTTGTCCACTACAGAAGAAGAGTATATGGTAGCTACTCATGCCTGTAAAGAAGCCATTTGGCTTAAAAGACTATGTTTAGAAATTAGAATAAAACAAGGTGCAGTGATAGTTTATTGTGACAGTTAGAGTGCGATCTGCCTAGCTAAGAACCCGATATTTCATGCTCGGACCAAACGCATTGATGTCTAGTATCATTTTGTCAGAGATATGGTCGAAGATGGTAGGGTGAAGTTGTTTAAGGTAGATACTTTGATGAATGTTGCAGATTCTTTAACTAAGGTTGTGAGCACAAATAAGTTCAAATGGTGTTTGGAGTCTATGGGCCTCATGGCCCCTAGCAATTAAATTATTGTGTTAAAACTCCAATTGCTCTTGCAAGGTGTTCGAAAAGTGGGAGAATGTTGGGAAAATGGTGTCTCAACCTTGCATTTACATGAGGTTACTATTTATAATAAGTTTTTATTTGAGCACAAAATGGTGCAAAATTCTCCTCGAAGCTTTTGGTTGGCTAGATGAGCATGTTAGTAAATTTTCATCGCAAGATCATAGCTAGTTTTGAAGATATTAAAGTTTATGCTTTTTGAGGGTGCGATGAAAGGTTTAAATTTAATTTTGAGGATTTTAGAGGCTCTAAAACTCCTTGAAAAGTGGTTTTAAACAACATAGCTATTTACGAGGTGGTAGAGAACTTCACGAGCTTTCTGACGCTTCAAACGATTCATCAATCAAACACACAGTTCACAAGTTATAGCCTCCAAAAGTTTGGACTCCTAGAATAGGAAATATAAATTGCATCAGACACATAAATGAGATGTAAAAGGGAGGAACACATGTTGATGTGTGTTTTGACATGTCATAGGGAATCTAGAATGGAGATAAGGTCGCCTCTACTTTATTGGCTATTGAGTTACCCATGAATCTCTGATTAGCGGTACTCTTGTGAAGAGCTTACTTTGCAAGTATATTGTAATGTGTTATTGATTATTGAATAATATATTGAGTTGCTTTTGGAGTGTAGGTTTTTTCTCTTGAAAGGGTTTTCCTCACGTAAATCATTTTGTTGTGGTATGAATGTTATTTATGATTATTTTTGTTAAGTTTCTGTAACTATTGTAACAATTTGTAAAAGTTTTTGCATTACCCTCCTCTCAAGGTTAGTGTAGGAAGTTGTTTCGCTACTTAACTTCCTTACTAAACATAGAGAGTATCGTTGCAGATTAAAATAAATGACACAATGTCAACTTGGTTTGGAGTTGTATGTACCTTGTGACAAACTGATTCCATTGATTAGACATTATGAGTGAAATGCATAGGGGGTGACCTAGGCTTGTATGGAAAGGCATCCTACATGAAAATGACTTTTATAATGAACTTCATGATCATAATATGCATGTAGCAAGGGATTATGTGTCTAGGGTGCCTAGGAAGAAGCATAGCCACTCTTGAATCTTGAAGTGTGGTTGCTCTCTATTGTGTGTTTGTGAGAAATTTTGGTAAGCATAAGAGTCTTCTACATATTTCATTCTTTATAAAATGCAATGTAAACAATAAAATAATGGAGGCCATTTAATTCAATACGTGTTACAGAGGGGGTGGCGGGCCCTGATGCAGTCTAGGATGAACTACATGAAAATGATGAATGCATTATGAATGAAGATTCAAATGTGAGGGATAAAATATTTTTGTGTGTACAAACCATAATACATAGGACTAGGAAGAAATAGAAGGATAAGTGAATAAATTGGAGCTCAAGGGAACATGAATAAGGAGGTGATGGAATAGGTAGGATGGAAGGCTTTATAATGGATAGGATGGGTTGATTGTTATGAATTTATGTGGAGGGAAATCCTAGTTTTGATATTGTAAAGGAATAAAAACACCATTGGTTATAAAATCCAAGATGCCTTGATTTCCCTTTGCATTGACTATACTCTCAAAGAATAGGTAATCTTATGCATGCAATTGTTAGTATAACCAAGAGAGGAGATATGATGCATGAGAGTCTAGGGACATCCCTGTGCACACATGTCCTTTACGAGTACTTGGTAGGTATATATGCAAAAAAATAGTAAACATACCATAGCTTCATATTCAAATTTATATCTAGACTTGTTGGATCATGTAGAAGAGACCCATCAAACATGCCATACAACAAAAACTATGCCTCAATATACACCAATCAAGACACACTAAGATATAGAAAGATCTAGTCAATTCCAAGTAGGTATAGTGATGGGAAAAAGATAAAATCAAAATGAAATATCAATGCATGCAAACAATTCCTTTGGCCAACACACATCTCTTACTAAGAGGTAGGGCAGGTATTTGGATAAAATTTCCAAGCATGGGAAAGATGCATCTTGATGGGCATGATGGATAAAAGATCACTAGAAGGAAATTGAAATGTTGAAAAAGGAATGTGGGCAAGAAAAAGCCTGATTTTGGGTGATACACCGCTGACGGATGTTTAGGATACATGAAATTCAAGTAACTCCCTTTGGTGGGAAGCTCAGTGTAATGGGATTATCCTTATTCACAATATTGGGATTACTCATCATCTCATCCAGAGGGAGGGGGGTGATGGGGAGAATGGATGTGGGAAATGAATGCATGAGGCAAAGGTGAAGGTGAAGAAATCTTGCATGCATAGGTAATGGATGGTGATATGAATTGGATGGTGAGATGGAAGTTTGATAAAGGTTTGTCAGAAAAATATCTCTACTCAAAAGGTGTGAGGTGAAAGGGGATGGGTGGAGAATGAGATAAGAGTACATAATAAGTATCCAAATAGATGGTGGATTCAGTTTATTTACCTTGACACTTGAGAATGATTTTTCACAAAGTGGTTTTTCAGTAATGGATGAATGATTTTTTCTTTACTTTTTAAATTTTTTATTATTTGTATGTTTTGGCATTTTTTTAATTTTTCTGGATTTTGTGAATTTTTAAAAACTAGGACACCCTGAGAACTTTTCATAGAATCTCTTAAGATGGATGATGTTCATGGGCTCATCCAAGGGTTCTCCTTTAGGTGTAGCAAGCTAATAGGCCCCATAACCATACTTAGCAAAGATGATGTAGGTCCCTAACCAATTAGGCTCAAACTTTCCTTTCTTTTCTCAGTCCCAAAGATTTTTCTAGTTTTCCTTAAGTGCAAGGTCACCAAATTCAAACTCACAGGTTCTAACCTTTTTTTGTATTGGTGATAGTTCTGATACTAATTATAAAGTACAGATGCCAATAGCTAACAAGATGAGAGGGGGGGGGGGGGGGGTGAATCATACAAACTTAATCTTCCATAAAATCAACAGATTCAACCTCGGTAACTTATACTTCAGCAATATAACCAAAACTGTTAAAAATGTAAACTCATAAACACATAATCATCATAACACTCATAACACCAGATTTAACATGGAAACCCAAATAGGGAAAAACCACTATGGGATTTTGGACCCACTAAGAAATATACTCTTCTAGAGTATGCTCGGTTAAAAGCAAATCCTGTTAAAGATTACAAACACATTGCTAGATGTGACCCAGTTAAGGGATTTCCCTCAGATCTGTTAGGATCTTCACTTTGTTAGAAGTGACCTTGTTAAAGGATTTCAAACACTCAACTAGAATGTTGCCTTGGTAGAGGGTTTACAAATAAGACTGTTAAGTCCACTCGGTTAAGAGATTTCTTGTCACTTACAAAATAACAGTAATTAAAATATATCTGCAACTTCACATCTAAAATGCTAAAGCAAATTCTTATTTGCTCAAAACAATCTAGTCACAAGACTTATCTTGTCCCTTTGTTGGGCTCTCTACTCTGTTATTCAAACAGGTCTTCAAGCTTCTGTGCTTGGTAATCACAATGTAGCATCCCTGTGCATACACTTTCCCGCATACATTGTTTATCAACAATTCCTTATTTATAAACAATTGCTAATCGCTTAATCTCCTTGATTACATTTCCCATGATCAATCTTAACCATCAGATCTTCAATCTTGACCAGGTTTAATGTATCCTTTCAATCTGAAAATGTTTTACCTCGCCTCGGGACTTGCATTCCTTTCTTGGAACTTGCACAAGGTTATTGCGGTTCAATCTACACTGTAGATCTTCCTGCCGATTTTCCTTTTGCATAGATCCTTAACAAACTTCATGCACGACATACCAATCATTTATACATCTCCAGCTAATCATTGTCCTTCATTAAATAATGCTTTTATCCATCCAATGCGCACTGTCATAACTCGGTTGCAACTCGGTAAATACTAAACTTTACTCGGTAGACATTCTACCTTCATTAACCGATATCGATAACCTTAGGGTTTACCGACTAGGTTCTTTGCTCGATGACATAGTATAGTATTAACCTTACAATCAACAACATATGTAGGATATCAAAACAATCTAAACATCATGATCTCATCATTGTCTAACTCGGTAATAGTTGCCCATTGAATAACTTATTCCTCCTCTTATTCATCACATTCTTTTTGTGTCTTTTACCGACATCTTAATTCTCTTCTAATCAATCTTCTCAAGATATGGCAACATCATACTGAATCAGAAAATCAATTTCTTGACATCAATGACAAAATAAAGTTATAAAGATAGTTATCATCCTTCTTCAGTTATATCAATAATCTTCAACAACCTTCTCAATATCCTTAATGAATATCAACAATCTCCTGATATTGAAATGCCAACAATATTTCTTACTGTAATGCCAACAATTGGGTCTAAAGGCAATTTTGATATGCACATAGATGATTCAATGCATTGAGATGTCTTTCACCTAACAACTGAATCTCGTGAAGTCATGCAACTATATATTCCTCTTCAAGGAGGATATTATGCAATGATACCCTTAACAAGGGAAGATCGATCTCAATTGGTAGGATGACTTCAGAACCAAAGACAAGGGAGTATGGGGCAGTGCCAATGGGTGTGTGGATGCTGGTGTAGTAAGCCCATAGGGTGGAGTTAAGCTACAAGTGTCAATTATGGCCAACTTCATTGACTGTCTTTTCAAGAATTTTGATAATGCTTTCACTTGAAGCCTCAACTTGATCATTACCTTGACCATTCCCTTACATCGTGATTCTTGAAATTTTTACAAATATGCCTTCAGCTTGTCATTGATGTCAACTCTTAAGTCTGGAAGTAGTTTGGTTGTATTCAGTACAATCTGGTTAAGCATAATTTATGTATATATGTGTAAGATATTATCTGGATGATCAAAATCTATCTAAATATGTTTAGAAGGTTAAATAAGGTTATCATGATGTATTTCCATAATATATGAAGATTTTTTTTGGTCTGGTCAATATCAGAGATATATTTAGATGGTTAAATATAGAGGTTGTACAGGTTCAAGTTGATGCAGAGGAATGCATTGCATTCCTCGTCTGGCTGGTACACAAAAGAATGATACATATTGTTGGATCATGTTGCTAATTCTTGTTGTGAAGATTTGCTTATCTTAATTTTGGTTTGAAATAATGATTAGTGTGTGATGACCTATCCCTTGAAGATGTTTTTGTCTATGTGGTTGCATGTAGAATAGTTAGAACTCTTTTTAGATCACGAAGCCAATAATGTGAAGGTCTCTACATGTTTTTGTGCAATCTGCAATTGTGGAATCTATTTTGTGGCCGATGACAAAATACATGTTACATCTTCACTAGGATGACTTTATGAAGAATTTTGTTGACCTAGATGGTATAAATAAGTTGGAATTGTTGGGTAAATGTGTGTGTGATATGGTGTTTAGTTGAAAAAAAAAGTGATGCAAATATTATGCAAAGATAAGGCAAAACAGAGATTTGAAAGTGCTTCAGAGAAGTCAGATGTCTACTTTACCTACATTTTGATAGATTTTCTTGTTGGATATTGTTGTTGTTAGGATATGTTGTTGTCATTGATGTCAACATATTCCTGTGTTTTGGTGTTGCAGAGAGCTATTTGGTGATCTGGTGATTGCATTGAGTTGATATGGGTGGTTTATCTATTTGGGATGTTGGGATACTTCATTCCTTATTGGTTTCAGTGATCCGGAAGTTTACTTGATCTATTATTTGATCTGGTTTGAAGTTTAGTCTTTATGTTCAGTGGTTGGCAGATTTTGGTATTTGATCCATTGTGCTCTGGTATGATCATATCTTTGGTTGTAGATTTTAGAGAATTTTTTTGATGTTCATTTGTATCTTCTTTTCAGATGGTTCATGATTTGGTGCTCCACGAGTCATCTTTCTAGTCTAAATTGTTGTTGTGGAGTGTTCTTGTGAGTTAGCGTGTTGATCAATGAAGATTTGGATAAGTGGTGTTCGTGCAGCTATTGCAGATGGTTCTTATGTGCTTGTTGGTGTTTCCTGATTGTGTCCTATTTTTTTTAGTGGTCTGCATTGATCCTTGTGTGGGGTATTGGTGTTTTTGTTGATCTGGTGATACTCTTCGTGTTATGCGGTATTTCTGGTGGTGTAGTGTGTTGCAGTTGATCTTGGAAAGATTTTCGGTGGTGATGCGTGTTTGGAGATTTGGTTTAGGTCCATGCTATGTTTTCTATGACCTTATATTGGTTTGGTGGTTTATTTATGTATCGTGTGATGTAATTTTGTAATTAAGGTTTGAGGGTTTGGTCGGCCTTGTAGTCAAGGTTGATGAATTGTATAAATAGGTATTAGATTAATGTAATTTGGGTGTGGTTGTTGTGTCTGCATTATCAGGGAGAGGTGTATGTGTGCATAAGCAAATTTATCTTTTAGTATGATGTAATGAGCAAAGATTGTTGCAAGGTAGACAAATGAGCTTAACCGGAACTGTCATCAAGCATTAGCAGATGCTATTTTTGCAGTTCATGTATTTTAGATTGTAGTCCGATCATTATTGTAAGGTAGTGAACCTTCCTTGAGGGTTGAAGCCTTCTAGGTCATTATATCTTGAGCAGTGAGCTCTAGGCAGTGTTCCTGAATGCATGTGCATTCCCCATTGTAATATTTACACATACTACTACAAAGTATCATCTTATTGTGGGTAGGTTTTCATCATGATTTTTCCCTTAACCGGGTTTTCTACATCAAAATCTTGGTGTTATGTGTATTGTTGTTATTGTGTTTATCTTTACTCTTGCTATAGTTGATTGAAATATGAGACTGTGCTTAATTGGTTTAATCAGGTGAAAACAGATTCACCCACCCCCCTCTTAGTTTTCCTTCATTATTGTTGTCAACAATTGGTATCAGAGCTAGATCCTTTGGAAGAAGCTTAACCGCTTGAGGAGATCTGGGATGGCAGCTTATGTGTTCAAGAAAGAGAGTCTGAGATTTGATGGAAGCAATTATACTATTTGGAAGGACCAAATGGAAGTTCATTTGAAATGTCTTGGAGATAAGTATTGGAAGATTACAAAGAATGTCTACAATGTTCCTCTGAATGGACTGGTTACCACTTTTGAGATCAAGGATGTTGAACATAACATAAGAGATAAGGAAGCATTGTTGAGTGCCTTGACCAATTCAAAGATGACAAATGTGATGGGTTTGAAGACTGCACATAAGGTCTGGAAGAAGCTAGAGACCTTGTATGAAGGAGATGTGCAAGTTAAAGTTGCTAAGTTGCAGAGTTTCAAAGGAAAATATGAAGCATTGAAGATGGGAGAAGATAAAACATAACATCCTTTATGGCTAAGGTGAATGAGCTTGTCATTAATATCAGATGTTCTAGTGGAACCCTTGAAGAAGATGAGATTGTTGCAAAGGTGTTGAGATCATTGCCTCTTGCTTACAAACATAAAGTAACTGTTATTGATGAAATCCAGAATGTGACTACAGTGATTAGAGACATGTTGGTTGGAAAGCTTGTTGCATTTGAGTTGAACGAATTTGGAGAATCACATGGAAAATCCGAGACTGCATTCAAAGCCTCTATATTTGGGAAGCAAAAGTTGTTAGAATCCAAGAACACTAAGAGGGGGGGGGGGGGGGTGAATCAGTGTTCTACCAGTAATGACAGTTTTGAACTTATTGATTATTAACTGGTTAACAATAAATAAAATTAAAGTGCATACACCAAATAACACATAAAGAGGCAACACCATAACACCAATATTTATACGTAGAAAACCCTACAAAGGGAAAAACCACGGTGGGGCTTATACCCATAATATCTATATACTTGATCAAGGTATACAAATATTACATATAGGGGATTGCACATGTAATCAGGCCAACCGCCTAGAGCTCACTGACTTACAAAACATTACAAAGTAGTCACAAAGTAGAATAAACTTATAAGATGCATCTGACCATGTTGGATAAGTTCGGGTTCATGCTCTTATAACCCTCATTGTGTATCAGTTGTTTCAAATCCTGCTTCCATCCTTCAGTAATCCTTCCATCCTTCCTCTGTCCAGTTTCCTTTCTCTTGTTCCGTCCTTCCATAATCTTTGTTCTCCCCTATTCTACTACTGGTTATATTGTGCACATGAAACTGCACACAGAAACTTCCAATCGCTGACCAAAATGCATACCGATAATTACTAAATAATTTGAAACCAAAAATTTGCATTCCACAACTTCATCGATCTATCAGTGAAAGGATCTCCTTAAATATCCTTCTATCTTCCACCATGTGGGCTTCAATGAAAAGTATAAACCTATCGGCTATCGAATCATAATAAATCTCAAACATAATCCCAATGATCATGTCGGCCTTCACACATTACCATAAAATCCATGAAATAAATGATCGAGGCCTTAAGATCTCCTAGTCGGGTCCTATCTATTACCAGGTTCCAAATGCACATTACCGGGATCAAGACTTAACCGGTTGTGAAGCATAGTGAATGCTGGTAAAGTGAAATGAATGTTAGTTAACCCAAACAAGGAATATGTACACCTAAAGATACCTGAAGAAGGGTTTCCATCAATGACAACCCTAAAATCCATTAGCCCTTACTGATGAGTGTCAATTGCCAACAATCTCCCCTTTTAGCATTATTGGCAACACTCATGTGAAAAACTATGATAGCACCAATCTGCCTTTGAATCTGCTTGACCACTCGACCTGTACATATGTGTCAGATGATCCCCCTGAGAACTATATACATTTTTCACTTTATTCCTCTCCCCCTTTGGCATCAATGACAAATCAGGGTGTCCTCAAATAATTCTTTACAGTTATAAATGTAAGCCGGTTCTATACAAGTTTCATAATGTCCACATACATATTCTTCAAAAATGAAAAGTAGATATCCCAACCTTTCTTGAGTGAATCGAGAATGGAGATGAATCCATTCAAGAGACTGGCATGATACTCAATTTCTTCTAATGTAGTGGGATCCTCTCTCTGCATATTAGAAATACATTTAGTTTTAAGAAACAATAAATTATCTAACCTGGGACCAATAAGATTTCGAAGCTCATTTAATCTCTTTATTATACTGTCCCTATCCTTCTCCAATTTCAAAATTTGATCCAAGACTACCAAAATTGGACCATCTAAAGAACTTGTAAGATTTGTTGTCGGGTTGTAAGAATTGGAAATCTGAATTAAATTGTTCCTGCAATCCGACGGTTGCTTGTCTATGGATGCTATGAGTTTACCAAAATGTAGACAAGTCTTATATACACTACCTCCTTCCGCCAAAGCAGATGAGCTTGCACTTTCTTGTGCTTGAAATTCTGGTACTAACCGGTCCAAAACTTCAAAACTGTGTTGAATTAATTTTTTGCCTTTTGACTCTTCCTGAGCCAATTCTTGGGTAGCTTGAGCATGAAGAGTTGTTGCCGCCAAAATTTTTTGTCGATGACATTTTGTGATAGGGTTTGTCAAAACTGATAGAAATTTGTGACAAATTCCCTTTGGTTAAGGTTGTAGTGTCAATTGCCAAGTCGGAAGAGAGTTTTGTCACAACTTCCTTACCCTTGTCTGCCAGTGAGATAACCTTAGAATCTTTTATCTCTTATGCACCAGTGGCTTCGCTACTTGGTGCCCTATTCAGATCCTGAACATCCTCTGCACCCTTATTACCTGTATCCTTATCTATATGTGTCTATGTCCTCTATATTTTTTATATTATCTGTCGGTAAATTCTCTAATGTAAAATGTGACTCACTAACCGGTATAGTGGTAGTCGGTGGAGTGCTAGTCGGTTTCTCAATATGTACACTTTGTTGTTTTGTTGGTTGTTGACCTTTTGGCAACTGAATATTATGAGATTGCACAAAACTGAGACTAAGCTCATAACCCAAACTCAAAAGAATTCTCACCCAAATATCTATAGTTTCCTTTTGAATCTCCTCAAATGTTTCCAACATTAAGTTGTGTATTCTGTGCTTGGGATTAAATTTGGATGAGCTGGTTTTATTAATTAAATCTGTCATCTCTAGAGGGGTTATTGTGGGATGGAGATTGACCAATTTGTCTCTTTTATCTATCGGTCCAGAGTATGAGCATGTAATTTTCAGGCCTCTAACTTATCTTACAATTCTTTAGGCAAAATTTTCTCAAGTTCAGTTAATGCCCTACTAAAAGAATTGCTTCCTCAATTTGCTTCTTATCCTTCTCCTCAAATCCATCATATTAAAAAAGAAATATTATCTAAATTTCCATCATTAATGATCTGATCAATTAAATCTTGAGCTTCCAACTTCTTCTTACTGATTCTCCTCTTTGCTTTCGATTGGGACTGCTCATTTGACTTTGGTTTTCTCTTATGTACAATTGTTATATTGGGCTTTCGGGGAGTCTCCTTGACATGTTCTTTCTTTTGCTCCTCCTTCTTCTCCCTCTCTACACCTTTCTTCTTTGGAATTTCCTTTACACCATCATTTGATTTTGTTTCCTTAGAAGAAACATTCATGTATTGTTGGGTGGCCTTCTGCTTAGTCGGTTTAGAAGTAGCAGGCTATGTGGATGGTGCTTCTGGTCTCTTGGAATTCTCTGTTTGTACTGGGACCATATTAGGAGTGGCTTGAGCTACTTTTCGGGCTTCCCTTTCCTCTTTCCTCTCCTGCTTCATCTCTTCTTTCCTGGGGGCTTCAAGAATTTTAACTTTCTGTTCAACTCTTGCCCTGTCATGACCTTCACCAATAAGAGATTCCGCTGCAACCTTAGTCATTTTCTTTCTTATTGTTGGTGCGACCTATTCCCTGTGAACCTTAAGTCCTTTTTCTTGGGCTGTGCCAAATTTTTCTTCCTTTTCATCTACCAGTGCCTACATCAGGTGTTGTGCATAGGCATCCAGTGTGACCTCGTCCACCTCATAGCCCATTGGCATAATCCAAATTATTCTTGGTTGTATAGCTTCCATCATGCATTCATCTTTGTTAACCATAAAACATATAGTATCCTTATATTTTTTTACTATAGATTTAGGGATCCTAGATCTGTTCTTCATTTTTTCTTGAAAAGTCTTGAAAAATGCCCATAGATTTGCCTTGCTAAGCTTATCCCCTTGCCTATCCAAAATTTGACCTAACTAAGATGCTATCGAGCTGTCAAAAGCCCATTGAATCTTTCCAAAACTGGGAACTATACCCAAAAAGTAAAATACCAAACAGATAACAAAAGATCCATACTGGAAAGTATTATTTTTGTCTTGCTTGATTTTTTGGAGATTAGTCATGAGTTCTTTCAGTATTACGCTGCAAAGATCGTAGTGTGCATCCTTTTTAACCACTTGATGAGCAACCAAAATATTGTTGCCGGAGACAGAGTTTAGCCGATTAGATTGATAAACGTTGTAACCTATAATCATCGTAGAAAATTTCACATCAATATCCCTTACATCATCAACTCTCATAGATCGTCCATCCAAAGTAGCGTCGGTGAGTTTATTGAGTTCAGTGTTAGAAAGCTTGCACCTAGGGCTAGGTACACCTCCAACTTTGTGTAAATAGGTGACATTCTTGATCACTTCCTCTGTAATCTTGTACGACTGGTCCAACGAGATAAACACTCTGTGAATGTACCTCAAAACATATTGAACCCATTCCATCTCATCAAAAGTAGGAAAATCCATGAACTAAGTGAAACGCTTCCTCTACAAGTGTGCAAATTCTGGTTTCAGCTAGTTGTCGGTGATTAGTTTTTCTGTGAAAATGCAGGATAACGTATATCCTCCAAGATCCTCAATATTGCAATGTATGTATGCCCTAATATCCTCAGTGTGAAGAGTACCACGACAAACGCTCGAAAATGCACCCAATGGTTCATCCAAAAGAGTGTTGAAAGGATGTTTCTTGAAAACTAGACGGGGTGGTTCTTGATTTCCACGACCAAAGGAGTGTCGATGCTAGATGATTAAGAAGCCATAATAACCAGATATGGAAACTAGGGTTTCTGCAAATGAAAAATACCTCAAGACACTACCGGGAGATGAAATTGCTTTTGAAAATAAAGTGCTTGCACAAATCACCTTGAACTCTGAATTGCTTTGGAAATCGCTCGTCTGAATGCTCAATCACTATGTGACAAAAATAACTTTACTTTTATCACCATCAACCCTAATTTTCACTGTCATAAATGCTACCGAGAAGCATTACTAGTTCACATAGTCTGCAAGTAGGTTCTGGTAAACTCCTAAAATTTCCTGAGTACCTATCTGCAATCAAAATTCTTTGACTTCAAATCCAATTTGGGGTATTCACGTGATCTTCAATGATTTGTCTTCCCCTAAGGCAAAGTGCCTTAGTTACCGATTGTATCTGCTACCAGTGTAGGACCTGATGACGCTACCGGGTGATCTGTCGGTTGTGTATTTGATATTCTAACCCATATTTTCTCACGTTGTTGTCTGATGTCTTCCACTTTTGCCTTTCCCTTCTCATCTGCATTTCCATTAGTTGTCAGTGGGTTCTTACTTCTACAATATTTAGAAATATGTCCAACCTTGTTGCATGCATAACAGACAATATTGTTCTTTTGAAATGCTTTGTTAAACCCTGGATTTCCTTGATTTCCATTTGATCTGCATTGGTTAGCCATGTGTCCAAATTTGCTACTGGCATGACATCTTACATTTCCAAGATCGGTGAATGATGTATTGTTCTAATTATTTCTATTTCTGCACTGACTAGCCATATGACCATATTTATTCCAAACAAAGCATGTACCATTAAATTTGTGAGCATTAGGTTGTCTTATCGGTGATTTCTGGTTCTGGTTGTTGGTATGATTCTGCTTCTATCTGGATGATTGATCTTGTTGTGCAGTGTCAGAGCTTTCTCCTTCTTTATAACCAAGACCTCTCTTATCATTAGCATCTCTCTGATTCTTCAGCAGTTCATCAAGTTTAGCAGAGCTATCATTGAACTTGTCGTTGTACTCATTTTCAATAACCAGGTCATCTGTCATTATTATAATCTATCTCTCAAGTTCATGTTCATTGTTCTGGGACTGGGTCAACTCAAGTTTTATCATATCATTCTCATGTGTCAGTCTGTTACATTCACTAGATATATCCTTCAATTCTTGAGCTAGGTTTTCTTCATTTTTATTTATGTCCTCAATATCCTTGCACATTCTCATGGTTAGGGATTGCATCTCATTCTTTAAGATAGTGTTCTCCTAAGTGAGTTTTTGACATTGATCCTTTATAATATCTTCCTCATCATTGTTTTGATTTTGCAATTCATCACAGAGTTCCCTTCTCTTAGCCTTAACAACTGAAATCTTTCCTTGCAATGAAATGATATGTTCTCTAGCTTGCTTTAGTTTATTTTTCAGTTTACTATTCTCCATCTGCTCATTATCAAGATCCTTAAGAGCAAGTCAAAGTTGTTGCTGCAGACCGGTTTCCATTGATTCCAAATTCTGGATCTTCCTCAAGTGGTTAAACTTCTTTTGAGGAACCAAGCTCTAATACCAATTGTTGGAATCCAAGAACACTAAGAGGGGGGGTAGGGGGGGGGGGTGAATCGGTGTTCTACCGATAATGACAATTTTGCACTTATTGACTATTAATCGATTAACAGTAAATAAAATTAAAGTGCATACACCAAATAACACATAAAGAGGTAACACCATAACACCAATATTTATATGTGGAAAACCCTGCAAAGGGAAAAACCATGGTGGGGTTGATACCCACAATATCTATATACTTGATCAAGGTATACAAATATTACATGTAGGGGATTGCACATGCAATAAGGCCAACCGCCTAGAGCTCACTGCTCAAACATAGAATGGGAAGTCTCACTGACATACAAAACATTACAAAGTAATCACAAAGTAGAATGAACTTATAAGATGTATCTGACCATGCTGGATAAGTTTTGATTCATGCTCTGATAACCCTCACTGTGTACCGGTTTGTTGATGCTTTGTTATGCCCTATTCTGCTACCGGTTATGTTGTGGATGTGAAATTGCACACAAACACTTCTAATCGCTGACCAAAATGCATACCGATAATCACTGAATAATTCACAACCAAAAATTCGCATTCCACAACTTCATCAATCTATCGCTGAAAGGATCTTCTTAAATATCCTTCTATCTTCCACCATGTCGGCTTCAATGAAAAGTATAAACCTGTTGGTTGCTGAATCATAATAAATCTCAAACATAATCCCAATGATCATGTTGGCCTTCACATGTTACCATAAAATCCATGAAATAAATGATCGGGGCCTTAAGATCTCCTAGTCGGGTCCTATCCATTATTGAGTTCCAAATGCACATTACCGGGATTAGGACTTAGCCGATTGTGAAGCAAAGTGAATGCCAGTAAAGTGAGATGAGTGTCGGTTAACCCAAACAAGGAATATGTACACCTAAAGATGAGTTCCAATCACTTGAAGAAGAGTTGCCATCAATGACAACCCTAAAAGCCGGGATGAGTGTCAATTGCCAACAAAAGTATGATCCGGGAGAAAGTTCATGTTTATGAACAAGAAAAGAGAGAGATGGAAGAGCAAGAAAGATAATTGGATGAGCTTGAAGCCCTTATTGCTTGGAGATTTCCTAAGGGAGCCGATAAGTATGATGGAAAGTTACCTTTGAAATGTTTCTCTTGTAATAACATAGGACATTTTTCTTCTAGGTGCCCTAAGAGGATGTCTAGATATGATAAGGATGATAAATTTGAAAGGCATGATAGATCTAACAAGTATGATAGATATGAGAAGCATGATAAGAATGATAAGCCCTATAAGCCCTACCGAAAGTTCAAAAATCAGAAAAGATGCTATCATGTGGCTAATGAAGGTGTAACAGATGAAGAATCAGAGAATGGGAATTCAGAAGATGAATTTGTATTTACTGCTATCAAGGAAGATGATCTGGTACCAGGGAATCCTACAAGCTGCATTGTTGAGGAGAAATATTTGGCTGCTAAGATTGAAGAGAAAGATGAATGGGTGATTGATAGCGGTTGTTCACATCATATAAAAGGCGATAAAGGTAAATTTGTGAGTATGGAAATGTATGATGGTGGTATAGTGATATTTGGAGATGACAAAGCCTATTTGATTCGTGGTAGAGGTTCTATATCTTTCAATGGTAAGCATAATACTGATGATGTCATGTATGTTGAAGGTTTGAAGCATAATATTTTTTAGTGTTGGACGGATGGTTGACAAGGGATATGATTTGCAATTCAAGAATGGTAAATGCAAGATCCTAAATGCCTTTAGTGTAGAGATTGCATCAAGAACTAAGACTAAAGGTAATCTATTTCACTTAAATGCTAGTGAGAGAAGTTGTTTGATTGCTTAGATTGATGAAAGTTGGCTATGGAATAGGAGAATGTGTCATGTTAATTTTGACTGCATGATAAGGATAAGTTCTACTCAAGTTGTTAGAGATTTACCTAAGATTGTGAAGCCTACTAATCCGGTATGTAAGGAATGTCATATGGGAAAGCAAACAAGAACTTCATTTAAGAGTAAGTTGTATTCATCTAGTCAATTGTTAGATCTTGTGCATACTAACTTATGTGGCCCTACTAGACTGAGAAGAATGCAGGGTGACAAATATTTCATGTTGTTGATTGATGACTATTCTAGGATGATGTCGGTTACCTTTCTAAGGGAGAAATCAGAAGCATTGGAGAAATTCAATATATTTAAAGTTAGAATGGAGACTAAGATAGGGTTGAAGTTGAAGTGCGTGAGATCTGAAAAAGGAGGAGAATTTACATCAGGAAATTTTGATACATTCTATGAGAGGAATGGCATTAGAAGACGATTATCTGCTCCTAGAACCCCTCAACAGAATGGAGTTGTTGAAAGGAAGAACAAAACTATCTTGGATGCTACCAGGACTATGTTGATTGAAGGAAATGTTGCACAGACTTTTTGGAGAGAATTTGTTAGCATTGTTGTTTACACATTCAACCAGGTGCACATTAAAGGTGATTCCGGTAATACTCATTATGAGCTATGGTTTGGTCATGTTCCTATAGTTAGATATTTTAGTGTTTTTGGAAGTAAATGTTATATTAAAAGAGATTAGGATATAGAAAAGATTGATGCAAGATGTGATGAAGGAATCTTCTTGGGATATTCTACTAAGAGCAAGGCCTACCGATGTTACCATAAGAGACTGAGAAAGATAGTGGAGAGTGCAAATGTGAAGGTGGATGAATGTCTTGGAAAGCAGATCAGAGCACACAATTATGATTTTGATGATGAAGATGTTGTTCCTAAGCCTGCACACACTGAGATCCTAAAGCAGAATGATTTGGTGGAAACAGTTAATCCGGCTATTGCTATTGTCAGTAAAGAAGTGCAAGAGCCTAAGAATCAGAACAATCAGAAGACTCCGAGGTATGTAAGATTGAATCATTAAAAAAATTAGATTATTGGTGATATGAATGAAGGTGTGATGACTAGGAGAAGGATTGTTGTTAAAGAGATATGTTTGATTCCAAAGATTGAGCCTAAAGATGTTGTAGAAGCATGTAAGGATGAAAATTGGATAAAAGAAATGGAAGAAGAGCTAAATCAGATTGAGAAGAATAACACATGGGAGCTTGTTCTGAGACCTAAAGACAAGAATGTAATTGGCACTAAGTGGGTGTTCCAGAATAAACTGAATGAAGCTGGTGAAGTTGTCAAAAACAATTCAAGATTGGTATTCAAGGGATGTTCTCAGATGGAAGGAATTGATTATGAGGAGACTTTTTCTCTTGTGGCTAGAATTGAAGTTGTTAGATTGCTGCTTGCATATGCTGCTTATAAGAATTTCAAGGTATATCAGATGGATGTCAAGTCAACCTTTTTGAATGGAGATTTGGAAGAAGAAGTCTACATTGAGAAACCATATGGATTTTCATTATTAGATGAAGGAGATATGGTATGCAAATTGAAGAAAGCTATGTATGGACTTAAGGAAGCCCCTAGAGCTTGGTATGCTAAATTGGACAAATACTTGACGAAGTTGGGATTTTGTAAAGGTACTATTGATAGTAATTTATACTTTAAGGTTGAAAATAATAACATTTTGATTGTTGAAGTCTTTATTGATGATATCATTTTTGGAGGAGATGATGATTTGAGTATGAAGTTTGCTGATGATATGCAAAAGTAATTTGAGATGTCTATGATAGGTGAAATGAAATTCTTCTTAGGATTGCATATCACTCATATCAGTAAAGATATTTTAATTTCTCAATCTAAGTATGTGAAGGAATTGTTGAAGAAGTTTGGGTTAGCTGATTCTAAACCAATTGGAACTCATATGGTGACTAGATGCAAGCTGTCTAAGAATGATGAATCTCATAAAGTTAATCAATCTTTGTATAGATATATGGTTGGTGGATTATTGTAACTCAGACTAGACCAGATATTATGCATGTTGTTTGTCTTTGTGCTATATTTCAAGCAAATCCTAAAGGGACTCATGTTACTATCGTGAAGAGGATTTTCAGATATTTGAAGGGGACTATTGACAATGGTTTGTGGTATCTGAAGAAAGATGATTTCCTGTTATGTGACTACACTGATGCTGATTAGGTAGGTGATGTTGATGACCGGAAGAGAACTGGCGGTGGAGCATTATTTTTGGGAAAGAAATTGATTTCATGGTCCAGTAAGAAGCAAGATGTTGTATCTTTATCTACTGTTGAAGTTGAATACATTGCTGCTGCTAGCAACTGTACTCATGTAGTTTGGATGAAGAAAATGTTGAAGAATATTAGATTGATTTATGATGATATTACTATTATATATTGTGATAATTCAAGTGTTGTCAATATTTCAAAGATTTGGTGTTGCATTCTAAAACAAAGCATGTATCAATTAAGTATCATTTCTTGAGGGAGAAAGTCAGCGATGTGGAAGTCAGATTGGAATATGTATTTACAAAGGATTAGATTGCAAATATTTTCACTAAACCTTTGCCTATAGATACGTTTGGCTATTTGAGAGACAAATTAGGGGTCGTTACCCCTCTTGATGAGAACTAGATGCATGGAGTTGCATCAATCCGATGGACTTCAGAGCCTTATCTATTTATCTGGGTTGATGAGTTGGTGCTACTACTCAGCTGGAGTAGTCTGTGTGTGATTTTGATGTTCAGTTGTGAGTTTATCCTAAGAGGGAGATTGTCCTTCTTAGAGTATAAGTTTTGGGGAGAGAAGCATAATTTGTATTCTATCTTTGGCATTGTTGTCAAAGGGGGAGAGAGGCATGTGAAAAACTGCTTTATATTTGAAGCTTTGTGTGTTTGATCTTAAGGGGAGTTTGTTGCAAATTGTTGGTGTTTATTTATTCCTTTGTATTGATTATTTTTCATATTCATATGTTTCCATCAATGCCAAAAGGGGAGATTGTTGGATATTGTTGCTGCTAGGATATGTTGTTGTCATTGATGTCAACATATTCTTGTGTTCTGGTGTTGCAGAGAGTTGTTTGGTGATTCAGTGATTGCATTGAGTTGATATGGATGGTTTATCTATTTGGGATGCTAGGATACTTTATTCCTTATTGGTTTCAGTGATCCGAAAGTTTACTTGATCATATTATTTGATCTGGTTTGAAGTTTAGTCTTTCAGTTTAGTGGTTGGCAGATTTTGGTATTTGATCCATTGTGTTCTGGTATAATCATATCTTTGGTTGCGGATTTGGGAGAATGTTTTTAATGTTCATGTGTATATTCATTTCAAATGGTTCATGATTTGGTGCTCCGCAAGTCATCTTTCTAGTCTGAATTGTTGTTGTTGAGTGTTCTTGTGAGTTAGTGTGTTGGTCGATGAATATTTGGATAAGTGGTGTTGGTGCAGCTATTGCAGATGGTTCTAATGTGCTTTTTGGTGTTTCCTAATCATTTCCTATTTGTTTTAGTGATCTTCATTGATCCTTGTGCGTGGTATTGGTGTTCTTGCTGATCTAGTGATACTCTTTGTGTTATGTGGTATTTCTGGTGGTGTAGTGCATTGCGGTTGATCTTGGCGAGATATCTGATGGTGATGCATGTTTAGAGATTTGGTTTAGGTCCATGCTATGTCATCTATGACCTTATATTGGTCCAGCAGTTTATTTATGTATCGTGTGATGCAATTTTGTAATTGAGGTTTGAGGGTTTGGCCGACCTTGTAGTCCAGGTTGATGAATTATATAAATAGGTGTTAGATTCATGTAATTTGGGTGTGGTTGTTGTGTCTGCATTATTAGAGAGAGGTGTATGTGTGCATAAGAAAAATTATCTTTTAGTATGATGTATTGAGCAGAGATTGTTGTAGGGCAGACAAATGAGCTTAACTAGAACTATCATCAAGTGTTAGCAGATGTTATTTTTGCAGTTAATATAATCTAGATTGTAGTGCGATCATTATTGTAAGGTAGTGAACCTTTCCCGAGGGTTGGAGCCTTCTGGGTCATTATATCTTGAGCAGTGAACTCTAGGAAGTGTGCTTGAATGCATGTGCATTCCCCATTGTAATATTTACACATACCACTACAAAGTATCATCTTATTGTGGGTAGGTTCCCACCATGGTTTTTTGCTTAACCGGGTTTTCCACGTCAAAATCCTGGTGTTATGTGTGTTGTTGTTGTAGTCACATAAATCTGTCCACTTAATTAAATGAATATTTAATATTTATTTGATTATTTAACCATCAATTAATAATTAATTAAATTAATATTTAATTAATTCATCTTAACCCTCTTCTCCTATTAATTAAATAAATTATTCAATTTATTTGATTTAATTCACTTAACCAAATTCAGACCATTAATTAAATAAATAAATCATATTTGTTTAATTAAATCTTCTCTCACATTTAAATAAATTAATATTTATTTAAATCCCCCAAAATCCCACCTCTCACATTTAAATAAATTAACATTTATTTAAATCACCTTTATCCTCTACCCACTTGCATTTTCCTACAAATGCAAGTTGCACAAACTATTTTAAATAAATCATTTATTTAAATCACCTTTTATCCTCCACCCACTTGCATTTTCCTACAAATGCAAGTTGCACAACTATTTTAAATAAATTATTTATTTAAAATCCTATTTATCCTCACCCACTTGAAACCTTTAATGGTTTCCCTTAAAGTCTTCAAACTTAATGGCTTCCTTCTAGAGTCTTCTCAAACCTTTAATGGTTTCCCTTAAAGTCTTCAAAACTTAATGGCTTTAAAGTCTTCAAACTTGATGGCTTCCTTCTATAGTCTTCTTAAGCCTTTAATGGTTTCCCTTAAAGTCTTCAAACTTAATGGCTTCCCTTAAAGTTTTCTTAAGACTTTGATTGCTTCCCTTAAAGTCTTCAAGCCTTTAATGGTTTCCCTCAAAGTCTTCAAGCATTTTAATGCTTTATCTTCCTTTTTCTCATTTAAATAAATTAATATTTATTTGAATATTTATCCAAATGCAACTTACACCATTTAATTGAAATAAATAATTTTATTTTAATTGAAAATACCAAAATTCCTCCCACTTGCATTTTCCTACAAAATCCACTTGCATGCCTAAACCCCTTCTAGATTCTTCTAAACTTTTCCTAATTAACCTAATCCATCCCCTAAATATTGTCACATTCCTAAGCAAATTGAAGTCACTTCTCAAAGACTCCAAAGTCTTTGAAAATCAATTAATGCTTTGTGTGTTCAACAAATTAACCTCTAAAGTCTTCCAAACCACTTATGGCTCTTACATGACCATTAATGGTTAATTCCACTTGCACCCATGGTTAAGGACTTTGACCCCTAACTTAACCCTCATGTAACCCATGTGTCTCTTCAAAGCATTTATTTCTTTGACTAGGGTAACCATCATGTCCCCTCAAGCATTTAATGCTCCTTGTCTCTCCTCTCAAGCCTCCTCATGGTGACACTTGTCAACATGGGATTGGGTTGAAAGTCTCACATGGATTGAATATCTTTCAATCCTAACCCTTGTTAAGATTACTCAATCTTAACCCTTCATTTCCCCATTTCTTCTATAAATAGAACCCTTCTCCTCAAGCAAAAAAAGAGAAGCATTAGAGTATTGTTGTTATACTGGCATTAGCATAGAGCTTTCTCATAGCATCACTATCTACACTTGCATAGCATTTTCTTATCATATTCAACTATCTTGAATCTCCATATGGCATCCATGGCTAGTGCTAAAAGCTGAGAGCTACACTCATTTGGGACTTGGAGAGGAGAGAAACAAGGGAGGAGCAACTATGAGCATCTTGATTAGCTATTTTATTCTATGTTTATATGCTTTCTATTTCATGCTTAATATCTCTCTTGATATGCCTGTTTAGGATAATCTTTTGTTGCTAACACTAACATTTGTTTCTTGTGCTCTTGTGTGTGTTGCCATCAAACAAATTTTCTAATCCTTTTTGCAGAGCATCAGTTGTTATTGTGTTTATCTTTACTCTTGTTGCAGTTGATTTAAATATGAGATTGTGCTTAGTTGGATTAATTTAGTGAAAACTGATTCACCCCCCCCCCCCCTCTCAGTTTTCCTTCATTTTTGTTGCCAACAACTTTTTCTTCATACAGTTCAAATTGTTTCCTATATTATATCTAGAAAGTTGTTTGTATCTTGCCCCGAAGAAGTGATCTTTAATTGTGCAAGTCTTTATCTTGTAACTTGCCTAAGGTCATGTGCCTTAGTCTATAAGTCCAGAGCAGTGAGCTCTTTGGGTAGTAAACCTTGTAATCAATTAATACATATTGTGAGTTTGATTCTCACCATATTTTTTCCTAGTTTGTGTTTTCCACATAAAATCTTGGTGTTCTTGTGTGGATGAATTTATTGTTTCTATTATTTACTTTCTTGTGTGCATTGGTTTGAGTGGATGTTTTATTTCAAGCAATTTAATTTGATCATATTTTAGTTTATGTTGATTTCCCCCCTCTTAGCATCTGATAGTGTTCAATAATTGGTATCAGAGCAAGGATCTTGAAGAGATTGTTGAACCACTGAGGTAGATCTAGGATTTTAAAACTTTGTTAAATTTGAGGATATGGATACTAAGAGCTATCATGATTGAGAATTTGAAGGTATTGTTGATATGGACGTAGAATTGAGAGTTGCTTTGATAGATTTGGATGAAATCAAATTCATGTGCAAAAAGGTTGAAGACAAAATTGCCTATTTGGGAAAGCTACTTGATGAAGGAAGAAAAGTGATAGATGATCTTGACACAAAGTTGAATAGAAAAATAAAGGAATGTATTAGACTTGAAAAATAAGTGCATAAACTGAGGAAGGAATTGAAAGAGGCAAAGTAAAAAATTGATAAAGGTTTGGAACTAAAAGGTGGAAGTGGAGTACTTGATGCCATGATCTGTGATCAGAAGTAGAATAATGATAAGAATGGGCTTGGTTTTGATAAGGGAATGTTATAAAGGAAAGGAAAGGTTGAGAACACTAACTTCATTTTGGTTTGCAACAACAACAACAACAATGCTAGAAGGTTTTCTTAGACTGCATCCAAGTACTCTTTTAATGAAAATTGTCTTTCATGCAATCCTCAGAAATTTATTTCTGGTGAATTCTGGATGGTCTGATTAGTCCGCAATAAAAATAAAGTATTTATCAACTTTTTGGCTATAACACTTTTATGACTGATAGTACTTTGGTAAGTTGAATATAATGGATTTTTGGGCTCATTTTGCTCACTTGTGAATTGATAATTTAGAGAGCTGTCGTGAAAAGAAGAGTTTTTGTGCATTCTGTGAAGTAAAGTGTTAGAGGGAGCAAACCCTAGTTGTGAATATAATATCGATTCCCATTGTTGTTGATCCTGAGCTCAAGTTGAGACCCGTTTTCTAGCCATACCTGTTTGTTGTGATAGTCAAAGATAGGGAAGGTGCATTTTCAAGTGTGGCAATTTACTACTTGTATATAGAGGATGTTAGAGCATACATTCATGTAGAAATAGGAGAAGTAAGTCACACAGGTTTCAATGATCTCTGGGTGAAAATGTCTAAAAGCGATGGAAGTTCTCTTAAAAGTGAATACAAGAACATTGTCGAGTTAGGGTTAAATATTTGGAGGGTGTTTCCTGATTTTCATTATGACATCGACTAGATAAGGGTTCTTCTAAGAAAAATTCATGGAGATACAATTTATCTGGATAAACCCTATAAGATTACGAAGAATGACATTAGGGATTTGACCAACTTATGTGAGAAGGGCACCATTCTGGTGAAGAGGTCTGTAAATTATGACACAGTATCTAAATTAATTGGCTACAAGTGGGATGGAAGAGTCATGATGGTCAAATATTTGATTATTTGTGATCAAAATCTTTGTGATATCCAAAATTTTGCTCCTAATAGTTTGTACAAAGCATTGACGAAGAAGAGAAGCAAAGTTGTGCAAAAAGAAAATGATATTTGAATTGCTACTATTGATTAATTTTGTAGTCCATTGTTTGAAGATGTCAGAAGAAAAATTCAAGTGGTTCTTAATGTAATAATATACAAAAAAGATAGAGTGAATCTAATAATGAGTGGAGAATTGGAAGATATCAAACAAATTATCAGACAAACTGATGATATTGCAGTTGAAGTTGCTTTGGAGGTTGTGAAGTCCTTATCATCTCCTTTGGATAAGGTGAACAAAAATTTATGTATCAGTGAGATCATTGGAAGTGCTCTTGTGTTGGAGAAAGAAGCAGAAAAACATAACATTGTCAAAGGTAAACCGAAAGTAGTTCCGAATAGTGAAGTTCAGTTTGAACAATTTTTTACTATTGCAGAATAACCGATGGTTGAAGATGAACAATAGAATGTGAGTGACAATATTCCAGACAATTCTCTTGAAGATCCATGTGATCAAGTTATAAATGAAGTTTTGGAAACTTTGGCGAACACCTATAAGGATGTAAATATGGAAGAGAATGATGAGATAGGCATGTTATAGAATGAACTGGATAAGTCTATTATAGATGAATAAAAGAAGAAGGATGAGACAGGTCTGGAAGATGTTCAGGTTGAAAAAGAAAAAGGAAATGAGATAGAAAGAACATTTGTAGAGGAACCTCCTAATGTGCCTAAGACAACAAGATTAAAGATGTTTATTGAACCATAAATTTCATCTAAGGTACTACAAGTACCTATTACTCAGGGGAAATTAGATTTGGGTAAATTGACTCCCCGACAAATGCTTGAGTTAAGTAATGTCTTACATTTGGAAGCAAGAAAGAAGGACTATGTGTATAGAGATCTAGTTGAAGATATGCTAAAGTTTCTCCATGAGAAACTTTCAAGTGTGCAAATTGATAACTCCTTTAGTGTTGAAGATCAATTGAGAGTTCTATTTGAGAAACTAAAAGGACAAGCTTCAAGCCTTGAGACAGAGATTTCAAATGCTTGAGAAAATAAGTCAATAGGTAATTGTCTACTGTGGTTAAAGAATAAGTGTGCAGACGCACACAAAGGACTTCTATGTAAAGCTTGAGCATAGTGTGGGTTGTGTGATTCAATTCTATAGGTTTTTCCATACATGGCTTGAGTCCACTAGTCAGATTCATAATGAAATTGAAGCAATTGAGGTAAAAATCCTAGTCATCCAAATCAATTGATATAAAGAATGATGGGAACTCTAATGGAAGAATGCTAATTGAGTATCTATACAAACAATTGAATGAACTAGTAAGAAAAATAGAACATGTGAAGAAATATTTTTATAGGTTGTGAGATATCGTGGATATGCATCTCACTAGTATGGTGAAAATAGTGAAAGACTCACAAAACCTATGTGCATCCACTTTGGTTCCAACGGACGATAATATTGTAGAACAATTTATCCTAGAAATAGAAATCCCGATTAAGATTTTAGTATCTATTGAATTTGATTGGAGTTCTACTTGGTGAGCACTGAAAACTGTTAACAAAGCTATCATACCTCTTGCCTTACAAAAATTGTGAACACCAATGGTACAATTTTCTTTCTTTGTCGTGTACATATTTTCTTGGATATTTTTGTTGATGGAATGTTGTTCATAGGGGGAGAAAGTTCGTTGTATAGTGCACCTTTTGTCTTTGATGTCAAAGGGGGAGAGATTTTGGGTTTGTGTTATCTTTTTAGAGAGATTTTGGGTTTTATCTTTTTGGAGAAGTTTTTGATTTTTTTACTGGCACTGGGTTGCCATCAATGAAAAAGAGGGAGATTGTTGTAAATGTGCCTTCAACTTGTCATTGATGTCAACTCTCAAGTCAGTATAGTCTCGTTAAGCACAATTTATGTATATATGTGTCAGATATTATCCAGATGATCAGAATCTATCTAAAGATTTTTTGAAGGTTAAATAAGGTTATCATGATGTGTTTCTAGAATATATGAAGACTTATTTTGATTTGGTCAACAATGGAGATATATTTAAATAGTTAAATATAGAGGCTGCACAGGTTGAGGTTGATGTGAAGGAATGCATTACATTCTTTGTCTTGTTGGTGTCGACGCCTAAAATTGTCCTAGCCTAATTAAATAAATATTTTATTTATTTAATTATTTCATCCTAAGCCTTCTATTAATTAAATAGATTATTTATTTATTTAATTAATTCATTTATCCTTTTCTAGCCTTTCCCTATTTAAATAAATTTTATTTATTTAAATTATCCTTCCCTAAATTAAATAAATATTTTTATTTATTAAATTGCCCAGACTTATTCTATTAATTAAATAGATATTTATTTATTTAATTAATTCATTAGCTTTTTTCCTCCATGACACTTGTCATTTATCGCTTGATTTTATCTTACCCACTCCCTTCATATTTCATCATTTTTTGTACCTACCCTTTAATCCTAGCCGACCATTTATCTTTTCACCTCTTAATCCTATCCCTCCATTTCTAAGGCGAGTCTATATATAAGAGGATTATTTCATCCTTATCAACCCTAACTAATGTGTCTAATCAATCTTTCATGCGATCAAGCCATCAAGCATCTACACAACCACAATCTGTTCTTTGTTGAGCTCTTGTGCACAATACAAAATTTGAGAGCAATCATACCAAGAAATATCAATATAGATAGGAAACAATAGAGATCAAACCCTACCAAGCATGCAAATAGTATAATCTTTTCCTATTTTGTTATGGTTTGCATGTTTTAGGTTCTGCATTGGTGTGTGGTGGATTCTTAATTGTAGAACTAGGGTTTTATGTGGTTGGATCTTTGTTGGTTTTATGGTAGTTTAGCATTCTATTTTCACTATATATAGCTAGTATGCAAAAGAATGATATATATTGTTGGATCACGTTCTTAATTCTTGTTGTGAAGATCCACTTATCTTAATTTTGGTCTGGATTAAGGATTAGTGTGTGACGACATATCCCTTGAAGATGTTTTTTTATCTATGTGGTTACATGTGGAATAGTTCAAACTCTTTTTAGATGATGAAGCCGATAGTGTGAAGGTCTACTTTTTTTATGTGTTCTGTATTGGTGTAATTAATTATTTTGGGACTAATGGCAAAACACATGTTACATCTTCACCAAGCCAACTTTATGAAGCATGATGTCGATTTAGATGGTATCAATAAGTCAAAATTGTTGGGTAAACGTGTGTGCAATATGGTGTTGAGTTGGAAAAATAAGTGATGTGAATATGATGCAAAGCTAAGGCAAAACAGAGATCTGAAAGTGCTTCAGAGTAGTCAAATGAGTTCTTAACAACAAATTGTTATATGTATTTTGATAGATGCTTTTTCTTCATATAGTTCAAACTATTTCTTATATTAAATTTGGAAAGTTGTTTGTATCTTGCCCTGAAGAAGTGATCTTTAATTGTGCAAGTCTTTATCTTGTATCTTGCCTAAGGTTGTGCGCCTTAGTCTGCAAGTCCGAAGTAGTGAGCTCTTTGGCCTATAAACCTTGTAATTAGTTAATATATATTGTGAGTTTGATTCTCAACATGGTTTTTCCCAATTTGGGTTTTCCATATAAAATCTTGGTGTTCTTGTGTGGATGCATTTATTGTTTCTATTATTTACTTTCCCACACATTGGTTTGAGCAGATGTTGTGTTTCAAGTAGTTTAATTTCATCATATTTCAGTTTATTTTGATTCCCCCCTCTCAACATCCGGTAGTGTTCAATAGAAAGGTCTTTCATTATCTGTGGTAATAGCTTGCGAGATGACATATGAGGTAATTCAAGATTAGCTTTACTATTTGTTTGTTAGTAGTATAGGTGAGGGGAATGACTTTGACCCATTTAGTGAAGTATTCAGTGGTGGTGATAATGAACTTGTGAACATTGGAGGAAAAGGGGTAGATTTTTCCAATGAGATCAAGCCCCCATTGTGAGAAGGGCCAAGTTGCAATTATTATGACGGTGCATGGATAAGATCACCATGTTTTTGACATTGGAGACACTTCTTCACAAAGTGGTAGGCCTCTTATTCTATTGTAGGCCAATAGTAACCTATTCTAAGGATATTTTTAGCCAAAGTGATACCACTTGGGTGTGCTCCACGGATACCCTCATGTAACTCTCTTATTGCTCTTTTAGCCTCTTCTTTGTCTAAACACCATAAGAGGGTTCCATCGACGTGCCTTCAATATAGGGTATCTCCAAGAATGGTGTAACGAGAGGAGTGTTAGATGAAGGTTTGTTGTTGGGTTTTTGGTGATGTTAGGGGGGATAGTGTTATGGTGAAGGTAGATGTAAATGTTGTGATACCAAGGGGAGTTAGGACCAACAATTTTGCATACCATTTATGATTCAGAGACATCATATGATAGAATGAGAAGATGCTCAACCAAGAATTCACACTTGTGATTATTTTTTGGTATCTGTAAGAGGGATCCAATAGTAGCCATAGCATCAACAACCTTATTGTTTTCTCTAGGAATCTATTCAAACTAAATGGAGGTGAAGTGTTTCTTAAAGTCTTCAACCATATGGTAATAGGGGAGAAAATTGTTGTCCTTAGTTTGATAATCATCATTAACTTGTTTAATGACCAACTGGGAGTCACCATAGACATACAAATTAGTGATTTTCCACTTTATTGTGATGTAGAGTTCTGTGATGAGGGCCTCATATTCAACGATATTGTTTGTGCATTGGAATGCTATCTTATAGGACTTGAGGATACAATCACCTTGAGGGGCAACAAACAAGATGCCTGTCCCCAATCCATGTTGTGTATAAGAGCTATCAAAATACAACTAATAGTGAGTAGATAATAATAGAATCATCATGGAATTATGTAATTAAGGGATGGTCTTCTTGTAAAGGTGCTTTAGCGAGTTGATCTGCAATGACTTATCCTTTGATAGCTTTCCAATCCACATACTCAATGTCAAATTCACTTAGTATCATGACCCATTTAGTTGTTCTACCTATAAGAGTCACTTTGGAAAGAAGGTACTATTGTCACAAAAGTTTATACCCTTGCCTAAGATATTAACTTAGACAACCTTATGAAACATGGAAACAACCTCAAAGTGTCGGACCTTTGCTAGATGAGGTTGAGTCTCCAAAGAAGGCCAAATTCATCTCTGATCACGGTGTAGTGTTGAACCAACCCAACACTTTTAGATCCTACTTCTAAACCCATTCTAATGACTTGCAGTGAAAAAAGAAAGAGAGAATGCAAAAACTAAAAGGGGTGATGCATCAATATTAGAGTAAGATTCTCCCTGCCTATGATTGCACAATACACCAACGAAAACTCCCAAAGACATACACAAATTTCTATTTTAATCAATCTCCTAAGGCATGCATGAAGGTTAGAGATCAATAAAATGTTGAAAGGAAAGAAGATGATTCACAATACAACACCTATGAGCATGATTAACACAACATACAATCTGGACACGAAGAAAAATGCATTCAAACAAGAAGGTAAGATGCTTTACACAAAAATTTTGAACTAAAAGAGGTAAAGATAGAGAAATTTTTATTGATGTAAGGCAAAAGAAAATACTATAGTTATAAAAAGTAGAGATTTTATAAGAGAACAAATGGAAGAACCCCAAGATTATATGTACATGATTGGCTTTATAGTGCTGGCATAACTTAGGTTTACATCGAGTTTTAAAACCTTAACCAAATTAGGGTTAGATTATAGAAGAATAAAATAATTGAACCAGGTCCAGATCTAATTGCTTGCATGCATATTTTGGCCTCTAGAAGCTAAGAAGGATGTCTTTGCAATTGATGTAGGCGTGAAATCCCATCATTTCCTTTCGGCCTTGTCACTATGATGGAGTCTAAATGTTCTTTGACATGATAGAAATTCCTCTGCAAACTATAAATAGGGATGGGAGGTTGTGTTTTACATTTGAAGAGCCTGGATTTGAATAACAAAGCAGAGAGTAGTTGGGGTTGTTGGGCATTCAATTTCAACTTCATTGTCAGTAACCACTGCCTAACTATTGAAATTTGAACCATGCCTTGTGAGATTTAAATTCCAGCCCCTCAATTTGATCTTTGCATAGGAATTAATGGTGTGGATGCATTTGAGGAGCCCATAATGGTTGATTGAGTCCTAGTCATCAATATAGTCCTTGCTTTCATATGAATGACCCTAATTGCATTTGAAAGACCCCTCATATGCTCCCCCAAAATTGGGCCCACAATCACCATGTAAGAACCACATCAATGCCACTAGCATTTGAAATGGCAACACCCCACCACCCAGTGACATCCCATTTGGACCCACCACATGGCCCACGAGGACACAAGGCCAAGCCTATTATACCTCGCCATCCCGCGAGCATCCTCTGCTAACATCATGATTCCCTACAGGGTTGCGGGGTGGACAAACTGTTGGTCCTTAAGAAATTGTGGTCGTTGATCCAGAGATTAATGATGCCTGGAAGGCCACAAAATGCCTCCTCATTTAAGCCCACAAACCATGTTGGAACCACATCATCTATTAGGTAGTCAATCATGAATTATCATAAGAAAGGTTGGGGCCCACAAGACAAGGTTGTGGGGACGCAGGGTAAGAAAGGCTAAGCAAACCCTACCTGACCAACTCATGAGTCAAACAAGGTGAAGGCTAGGCCCCTCAGTGGGATGCAGGGACACTAAACCTTACGGCCAAAAGAATCCAGTAAATGGGTAATAGGGGACTGGTTGTCAAATGATAAAGTGGTCTCTGGCCAAGAGGATTAAGTGGATGTGACTGGTTGAGCGAGTCAATAGAAAATTATAACATAGGTCGAAGGAAAGGTCTAGGGTTCAGGGTTTAAACTTTAGGGTTTTAGATTTAGATATTACAGAGGTTCTTAGCCCATGATTGATGTCTCAAATCAGTTATGAATAAAGGGCTTAAGGGTGACATGAAATGTCAACATTTTTGGTGACTTAGAAGGGGATATTAACCTACTAAATACAAGACCAGATGCTTGTGAATCCATTGGGTGTAGAGTCAAGAACCTTGCACAAACTAAGAAACTACTCTCTTCCTCTATCAAAACTTTTACAACCTGAACAAAACGTAAAAAAATTTCTATTTATAGAAAGGAAGCAACTTGTACACATGCACTTTTAGGAAAACAAGGACTAACTAATATTTACAAGATCTTAAAACCTGCTTTAGAAGCAAGGCTTAAGATAGTTCCCATTAACTAGAATGAGAAGAATTTCACCATCAGGTCTAGATAACTTAAATGAATTGGCCTCCTTACAATTGGTGATTACATATGGGCCACTCCATATGGCATCAAATTTGGAGTGCCTTCCTAGTTTAGCTCCGTCTACATCCCACTTGAGGACAAGGTATCCCTTTTTGAAAACCCTATTTGTAGAATTTTTGTCAAAACTCTTCTTTACTTGCTTTTGATGTATCTCAAGTGTATGTATAGCCCTAATCTTGATTTATTCAAGCTCCATTACTTCATCTAGCCTAACTGTCATTCCATCATTTTCCATTAGCTCTAGTTGGTGTGCTAATTCAAGAGAGGGAAACTCAAGAGATAGTGGGAGTTGTTCTTCACTCACATATACCAACATGAATGGAGAATTGCCAAGTATACTCTTGGGTGTGATTTTATTAGCCCATAAGGATGTCTTCGACGTAACATGCCAAGACCTCTAATTGCCTTCAATTATCCTTTTGATTATCCTAATGAGATTCTTTTTGGAGGACTTAGCTAATTCGTCACCCTGAGGGTAATAATTCAATGATTTTTTTAGGTAAATACCATGCTTGACTGTCCATGAACTGATTTGTGCTCCAACAAATGCCTTGGCATTATTTGATATGATGGTGGAAGGGGTACCAAATCTTGTCACAATTCTGTCAATGAACTCTAACACTAAAGTCTCTGTGGTATCCTTTAATGCTAATGCCTCTGCTCACCTTGTAAAATAATCTATGGCTACAAAAATCCATTTATGATCAACATTGGAAGATGGATTAATCATGTCGATGAAGTCTAAATCCCATTGTGCAAATGACTGATCTACTTGAATAGGGTGGAGAGGAAGGGAAACTAATCTTTGTTTGTTTGGAAAGAAGGCACATTTCTTGCATTTCCTCACCCATTTGTGTGAATTCTTAAACAAGGTTGGCCAATAGTAACTAGCCCTTTTTATTTTAATGGTTGTTTTTCTTGCAAAGAAGTGGTTGTATGAATGTCCATCATTAAATTCTTCCAATATTCTATTGACCTGATCATTCTCTATGGATCTTAGTAAGACTCTATTAGAATCTTTCTTGAAAAGTATGCCATCCACTAGAACATAGGGAATGGAGTGCAACCTAAAATGTCTTCTTTTGGTTCTATCGAGACCTTGAGGATATCCACCTTCTCTTAAGAAGGCAACAATATCTTTTATCCAATTGATTTGATAGTCATTGTTGGCTGGTTTTTCTTCTTGTAACACAAGGGAAGCCTCTAAAGGTGTCTTAAATGTTGAAACAAATTGTTCACATAGGCCATTGCCCCTTACAAGCTTGGTGATCTTAATGTGGATGTCATATTCCATGACTTTTGTTATCCATCCAAACCTCTTCTCACTTATATCCTTGTTGAAAAGAAAACCCTTTACACTCGTATGTGGAACTAACAACTAGATCCTATTGTCAGACAACATGTGTCTAAACCTCTTCAATGCCCTAATAATAGTGAGGACTTGCTTCTCTATATAATTATACGTAAGCTTATAAAATTTAGTCCTTCACTGAAGAAAGCTATGGGTTGTTCCAAATTATCCTTATTCAACTGTGTCAAAATAGTTGAGATGCTTGATTCTCCTCCAAGAGTATAGAGGATAAAATCCTTCTCATAATTAGGATTGGCAAGAGTAGGGGCCTGGGCAATTGCTTACTTAATTTATTCAAAACTATCATTTCCCTTCATGGTCCAACTGAAAATTAATTAATTTTTTAACATGGCTATGAGAGGTTTGACCATAGCAGCAAGGTTGGGAATGCACCTCCTCACAAAGTTGATCCTACCAAGGAAACTCTGCAATCCTTTTTTGTGATGAGGGAGTGGAAGAGAAAGGATAACTTTCGCCCATTCTAGATCTATATCCAAGCCATCCTTTGATACAATGTGTCCCAATAATTTTCCTTGATTAGTAGCAAATACACATTTGCTTGGGTTCAAGGACACACCATATTCTTTGCATTTGATAAACACTTGTTAAAGATGATCAAAATGATCAACTTCATGCTTTGAATAAATAGATACATCATCAAGGTATATGAGCACAAATTCTTTTAATATGCCTCTAAAATCCATATCCATCACTCTTTGGAATATAACACCTACATTAGTAATCCCAAATAATATTTTATAATAGGCATAAGTGCCCCATTAGTAGTAAATACAATCTTGTATTGGTTTGATTCTTGGAATAAAACCTGATTATAGCTTGAATATCCATCCAAGAATGAGAATCGTTTAGAGCCGCTAACCTTAAGAGAAGCTCTATTGAGATCCCTAAAGTCCACACATAATCTGATTTCTCCATTCTTCTTTCTCATGAGAACAAGGTTAGCTACCCATGAAAAGTGTTTAATAGGATATATTATATTAGCTTCTATGATCTTAGTTAAATCTTTTCTCATTAAGGGCTCTATCTTGGGATTTATAAGCCTTTGTTTTTGTCTAACAAGTTTTGCATTAGGGCCTAATTCTACACTATGTTGGGCTAAAATAGGATCAAATACTTTTAGATCTTCATAAGTCCAAGCAATTACATCATTAATATTCTTGGCAAAGATTGAAAAAAGTTTCTTGTTCAATTTTAGAGCATACCTTTCCCAAGTTGAGTGTTTTACCATTATCAACGTTGATTGGCTTATAATCACCTTTCTTTGCATCTAGGTTCGTGCCTTTGTTATTTACTTGATCATCCGAATTGAAGATGATCTCCAAGGTGACTAAAGCTTTAGAAAACTTGTTGGAATGGAGCTGCATGATCTGATCTCCATATTAGTGTTGCAACATAGACTAAATTTTAGTAGATAACTCTATCCCATTTTGTAAAAAAATGACAATCTGTTGATTTGATTTAAATACTTGCCAATTTGTTTGGTTATCTGGAATACTAGGCCTCACAACAAGCCTAATATGTTGTTCCTACTTGCTTGCAATGTGTGTTGGTATGCCATACTATGCACCAACTATTGCTTGTCTATTAGCATATTTATTTTGATTCCTAGGAACACTTTGAATATTGAAGGCCTGAAATCCTTCGATCAAGTCCAAAACTCTATGTTTGTATGATTTGAGCAAGTTGTTCTTTGTTGTACTCTGAGCTTTGACATAGTTAACAACTAGCTCACTATCTCCAAATACATGTAAAACTTTAATATTACTTCTTTGAGCTAATTGGAGACCTTGAATCAAGGCTTCGTACTTGGCTACATTGTTGGTGCAACTAAAATGTAGCCTGAATGAGAAGTAATATTTCTCCTCAGGAGAAACAATCATTACACCACTACTAGCACCAATCTTGTTTCTTGAGCCATCAAAAAACATGCTCTGTAATTCCTTTGGATCTTATGTTTTGGTGAGATTTAGAATATGAGTATTCTCCTCATGAATATAATAAGTGCCAAGGCTGGTTTCTTCAGCCTCATTCATGGGATCAAATTGAAAAGCATCAAACCATTCATCTAATAAGCATTCAAGAAATTCCTTTAAAAGAGTATTAGGCTCATGGACTATACTTTCCTCTACTTCATCATGCAAGGTGTAGTTCATATTTATAGGGCTAATAATGTAGGGCTCGATGTGATCTTTAAAAATGGGTTTTGATTTAATGGTAACTTTAGTATCATATCTTGTCTTAAATAGTATATGGGACCGATCAGATGATAAGTACCCACCTATATTAGTTGTCTTACAAGATAGAAAAGAAGGTAGGTCGGTCTATAATTGATATGTCTTAAAAGATAGTGCAACTAGGACATGCATGCATGGTCAAGTTCAAGTCTTTTACTACCCCTATGGTCTTGATAGAAGTGCCATCTTATTGGACAATCCCCTTAGCCACAAGTTCATATTTTATGCCAAGAAGATCAACTACCTTCTTAGGCATGACCAACCTACTAGCTCTTGAATATATCATACAATTGTGAACTAAGTTGTCAACTATAATCAAAGAGATATATAAAGGAGGTGGCTTACTTACATTACTTGGATTTTCTTTGTCCTTGGGTTGTACTAAACTAGTTGAAGTGAAGTTCCACTTGTTGTTGTTTCTCCTTCTAATTGATTGAGGTTCTTCAATTCCTCTTGAAGCAAATCTCTTTGAGATGGGCTAGATAGAGCATCCCACATGGAGACATTGAGATTAGCTTTCTTCATTTCATCTATAATGCTGAAAGGAATGCACACTAGTCTTGAAGGACCTTTAGTAACAACAAGATCTAATTTTGGTGTAGGAGCAACTTTAGGCTCCTCTTGTCTCTTACTGCTCTGATTTGTATTTGGATTTGGATCTTGAGCAACTGCTTTGTCTAGTGTCTTTGGGATTGTAGTATGTGTGGCCATTTGTGAAGTTTAAGCTTGAGGCATCATGGGAGGTGTAGCATCCTCCATAGCTCACCTTTTGGCTCTTGTATTGTGTGACACAACATTATTTCTTATTTGATTAACAACATAGAATTCTAACTCTTGCCAATTGACAAAAGTAGAATCTCCTTGTAAATTAGCTTGATTACCAACACTTGATTGATTTGAATCATAGTACTAGCTTGAAGTTGTTGGTTCATTTTGTACCACTAGATCTTGAGAAAGATATCCATGTTGACATGCAATTTGATTATGGGGCCGATTGCAAGAATAAGACCAATCTTTCTCTTGAGCAATTTTTTTTTGCACATGAACAAGTGTCTTATAGTTATTTACAATTTTAGGGCTTACACTATTCAAGGGATTTGCATAGTTCCATTGATTTTGCCCTTGAAATGGTGGCCTATTCTGCTGATAATTTTGATTTGTACCTTGATATGGTCTGTTATTATGATTTTGCCATCTTTTTATTGTCACCAACTCATTGCTGAGGTTTTGAATCATAGCCTTGAGCTCATGAATCTCATTTGAAGATGATGAAGATGTGGATGGTTGACTTGTAGATGCAATTGTTATGAGATCCAAGGTGGGATGCTAAGTAGGAATATTTGTAAATAAAGGCATTGGAGGCCTTGGAGCTATTTTCCTAGCTTGTATTAAATAATTTTCATCCCTTATGGCTTACATTATATGCACTTGGAAAGGTCACTCCACCCATTAATTGTATCATGGTAGCTATATCACTATTGAGAGCTCTAAGATAGTACAAGAAATCATGGTTGGGAGATGACTTCACTTTACTATTGTTGGGATTCTATCCCATGTTTTTTGAAATCTAAAGTTGAAATTTCCCATGAATTCATGAGGTGCTCTTTGATGGTATTTAACTTCTCTACAGGTGATAAATGGTCACTTTTATCTTCAAAATATTTACATAATTTATTTCCTAATTCATCCCAATTATGAATAGAACTATGTGCAATCCACTATACCACTGCAAGGCTTTTCCCTTAAGTGATAATGCCAAGAGCTTAACGACAACATCTTCCTTTGTGATATCATGGACAGTGCAAATATTTGCAACCATTTGAATGTGTTATATTGGGGTGGTGGAAGTTTGACCAGTGAAATCAGGTATACTTTTTAATGCAACTATTGGTATATCATGTTTTTGGGCTAAAACAAGAGGACTACCCCCATTGAAGGTTGCAAAAATATGATTTCTAGGGAGATCCATATGAAATAATGGTTTATTCAAATAAGTAGTAGGAACCCTAGACTATTATGGTCTAATAGGTGGAGGAGTAGAATGAGACCTAAGAGGTGTAGTGATTGCAACTTTAGCACTCCTAACTGGTGATAATGAAAGTCTACTTCTCCTTCTAAAATTTGAATATGAGAGCTTTGAGTATTGAAAAATACCTCTAGAAGATGCCCTTTTTTGAATTTTAGGCATGAAAACATCAATTCTAGTCCAAAACCAAGATGTGAGAGCAGATTAGAGTTTTTGAGTGCTTGAAAGTGAGCCTCTTGAAGACTAAGATGTTAAGAGAAACACTATATCCTTAGCATGAGAGTTGAAGCTATTTATCTAGCGTTGGTAGGTTGATGAAATAACTTGAAAGTTTGTCCCACCAGGCGCGCCAGAAACTCTTGTTGCAAAATTTTTCACCCTTGCCTGAGCTATTGACTCAGACAATCTTATGAAGCATGAAAACAACATCAATGTGTGGGACCTTTTCTAGATGAGGTTGAGTCTCTAAAGAAGGCCAACTTACTCTTTGATCAGGGTGCAATGTTGAACCAATGGGAAAATTTTTTAGATCGTACTTATAGACCCATTCTAATGACTTGCAAAGAAAAAAGGAAGAGGGAATGCAAAAAATGAAAGAGGTGATGCACCAAGATTAGAGTATGATCTTCTTGCCTATGACTGCACAATACACCAATGAAAACTCCCAAATACATACGTAACTTCCTAATCTAATCAATCTCCTAAGGCATGTATTAAGGTTAGAACTCATTAAAATTTTGAAAGGAAAGAAGATGATTCATAATACAACACCTATGAGCATGATTAACACATCATACAATCTCAAAATAGAGAAAATGCTTTAGACAAAATGTTTGAACTAAAAGAGGTAAAGATAGAGAAATTTTTATTGATGTAAGGAAAAAGAAAATGTTACAGTTACAAAAAACATAGATTTCCATAAGAGAACAGAGGGAAGAACCCCAAGATTATGTACATGATTGCCTTTATAGTGCAAACATAACTTAGGTTTTTATTGAGTTTTAAAAACCCTAACCAGATTAGGGTTACGTTACAAAAGAATAAAATAATTGAATCAGATTAGGATTTGATTACTTGCGTGCATATTTTGGCCTCTGGAAGCTAAGAAGGATTGAGAAGGATGTCTTTGCAGTCGATGTGGGCATGAAATCCCATGATTTTTGAGTGGTTTTGTCACAGTGATGAAGTCTAAATGTTCTTTGATAGGATATCAAGTCCTCTATAGACCATAAATGGGGATGGGAGGTCATGTTTTACGTCTATAAAGCCTAGATTTGAATAGTGGAATCATCTTAGAGTATTTGATTAGAGAAGAGAATAGTTGGGGTCGTAAGGCATTTAATTTCAACCTTATTGTCACTCACCACTGCCTAGCCATTGAAATTTGAACAATGGCCCATGAGATTTGAATTTTGGCCCCTCAAATTGATCTTCAGACATGAATGAATGGTGTGGATTCATTTGAGGAGCCCATAATGGTTGATTAAGTCCTAGTAGTTAATATAGTCCCTTGCTTGTAGATGAATGACTTTGATTGTATTTGAAACATCCCTCATATGCCCCCCAAAATTGGGCCCATAGTCGCTATGTAAGTGCCACATCAATACCACTGGCCTTTAAACTAATAGCACCCTGCCACCTTGTGACGTCTGAGACCCACCACATGGCCCATAAGGATATAGGGCCAAGATTGTTACACCCCACCATCTTGCAAGCATCCCCTGTTGATGTCATGATTCCCTTTAGAGCCGCAAGGTGGAAAAATTGTTGGTTCTTGAGAAATGGTGGGTGTTGATTTGGAGATGAACGATGTTTGCAAGGCCACAAAATGCCTCTTGAGACTAGTTGGCACCACATCACTTGTTGGGGAGTCAATGGTGAAGAACCCCACCTTCTCGTGAGAAAGGTTGGGGCCCATAAGGCAAGGTCGTAGGGATGCAGGGTAAGAAAGACTAAGGCAAAGCCTACCCTACCAATATGTGGGTCAAACAAGGTCAAGGCTAGGCCCCTTGCAAGGATGTGGGGGCACTAAACCTTAAGGCCAAATGAAGCCGGTAAAGGGGTAACAAGGGGTCAATTGTCAAATGATAAAGTGGCCTTTAGTTGGGAGGCTTAAGTGAATGTGACATGTTGAGCAGGTCAACAAAAAAATATAACATAGGCTGAAGGCAAGGTCTAAGGTTTAGTGTTTAAACTTTGAGCTTTTAGATTTAGACATTGCAAAGGTTCTTAGTCAATAATTGATGTCTTAGATTGGTTAAGAATAATGGGCTTAAGGGTGACATGAAATGTCAATAGGTACTTTAGTGGGTAAATTTTGGCAATGAGCTTGGTCTTGTGAATAAGCATATAGTGATGTAGTTTTTGAGTACTGAAAACCATGCTTGTTCAATGGGTGTATAGCTGAGCTCATAACCCACTAGAGTATGATTTATGTAATATATGGCTCTTTCTTTTCCTTGTTCATCTACTTGTGCCAGAAGTGCCCCTAAAACAACTATTGTGGCCAATCTATACAATGGGTGTATAGTTGAGCTCATAACCCACTAGAGTATGATTTATGTAATATATGACTCTTTCTTTTCCATGTTCGTCTACTTGTGCCAAAAGTGTCCCTAAAGCAACTGTTGTGGCTGATCTAGACAAGAGAAGGAGTTGATTTGGAAGAGGAGGCATTAGAACTGGTGGGAATGCAAGACATTCCTTAAGTTTCTCGAATGCCCTTTGATAGAGGCAATCCTACTAAAATTTTGTATCCTTGCAGAGCAAGTGAGAAAATGGTTTACACTTATCAGCAAGCTAGGTGATGAATCAAAAGATTTATTAAAGCGTACCTTTAGTTATAAACATTTAATATGATATTTCCTTCTACCTTACCATGATAGGCATTTAAGAGTATATAAGATAAGTATCCTACAACTATTATTTCTTCAAAAGTTTAAGAGTTCTTTTAACCATATAACCTATTTGTTTTATCATTAGGCAATGAGAAAATTAATCAAATGACACATGATTTATCTTTCTAAAGTAGGCTTAGAGAGATTATTCATTTTAATCATTTCATATTGCACCATAAAGGTATACACAACATTTCTACAACTTATTCTATATAGTTCTATTATTTAATTGATCATATGGTTACATATTATCCTTTGAAATTTCTTATTATACACCATAAATGGGAAGACTATGTTTGAGATAAGTTGGATGGTCAAAACCCTCTTCACTTTGATGAATTTTTTATTTTGCTAATGAAAGAGGGCCTCTGTTTTTTTCTTTTTCTTTACCATCTTTGTAAGATTTTTTTTTTTCAATCTACTACTAAAAGGGTTTTATGTAGGTGAAATGTAAGTGCTAGACATATTTTTAATCTATGAATTGAGTCCAACTTCAATCAGTTTTTCATGAAGGATTTAGTTTTCATGTCAGAATAGATCTCACTTGTGACACTAACGTTCCTTGTATGAGAGGATTGCATGTAAAATGATATAACTAAAAATATATGTTTGTGTCTAGCCTTGCAATTGTTTGTTTGTGGAAATATTTTCCAATAATTTGATTGATGTTATATTAATTTCATTCTCAACTTTAATATTCTTTGATGTACTTATTTGAATGTCAACTTTAATACTGTTTATAAATATTTAATGAGATTATTTTAATTTATGTTGATAATTTATGGCCTTAGAATTAAAAAATTATTTTTGGTGAAGTTTGTCTTATTTAGTCATTTCATATTACTGTGTCAATCATTATACAAATATAATAGACTATTTAGTCATTTCATATTACTGTGTCAATCATCTCTATGAAATCTACTTAAACATAACACTCTTCAATGGTTAAATAGTCAATAGCAATTTCAAACTTCAACCCTATCAAAATAGGCATTCCTTTAGTGAGTAGTATTAGATGGATCATGATAGAGATTAAAATCAATACCATCAAACAAATTTTAACCATAATGTTTTCAAACAACACCATATATACTAGGAAACAAAAAATGTATGGAATTTATATTTATTATCATTAAGTTAGTTCTATTTTATTCTTAAATTTTGACAATAATTTATAATTTTTTTTATGGATGTAGGTAAATTGTTTAGTACTTAGGTGGATCTAATTTTCAATGTGTGAGGTGCATATTCATTCTAGAGAGCTTGATGTATATTTAAAAAAGTTAAGAGTGTGCATGCAACATCCCAAATAGTATCTTTGGTAGGAAAATTCAGAGAGGACTATCATATTTGATATTGAAGGTTCAATAATAGATTGATATTATAGTAGCTGGAATGTTTTAACTTCATATAAGAAAACATGTTAGAATATAACTTTAGACCATCCTCGAGGATTGCATGAATGACCTTCTAAAATTCAGAGATTCAGCTCTTTGTGAGGATCTCATCTCTTTACAAAATGAGATAAACTAAAGTAAATCATTACTTTGGTGGACCTCCAAACTTTTCATTTGAGGAGATTTGTAGTGTCAAATTGGGTTTAACGGTGTAGATTCATTCCTAAGAGCTTGGAGTGTATGTACACCATCATATACAAAGACTAATTTTACATAAATTTTGATTTTATTATTTTTACGTTACTTTAAGAATTATATTTATTTTTTTAAGGAATTATAGGTACATTAATGAGATTATTGGATAATTTGACACTCATACTTGAGCGCACTTGCTCCTAGTGAGTTTTTTCACCATCAAACTACTTGCTTTTCATGAGAGAAAATTTTAGAAAGAAGTTTATTTCAATTTTGACACACCCTCAAATATACACCCGAGTTGGGATCAACTATAATTCCAAATCCAAAATTTAAGATAATGGTATAATTTAGTTCTAATAAATTTAAGATGAAATAAATTTTTAGTTATAATACAAGATTTTTAATTTTAATTATTTTTTAAAATACTTTCATAATAAAATTGATTTCGCCTGGGAAAACCCGCTAGCTGAAACAATTGGTAAGGTTGTGCTAAGGCTTTGGGCTTGTCCCATGTACGTCCAAGGTTCAACTCTTTTCGACTAGATTTACTTGGCCGCTGGGTGGTTTGAGATCGCTCAATTGTCTACAGTGGACTAGTATCGCCTCAACTTGCCCCTCTATAACCCAACTTGACAACAAAAGTAAGCTCGAGACAAGATTTGGTACGATTTGATGGATTGAGATGCGAGAATACCCTTGTGATAACAAAACTTCACCGTTGGGCAATTTGAGCTCACCCAGTTGTCTACTATGGACTAGTATCGCCTCAACTTGCCCCTCTATGACCCCAACTTGACAACAAAAGTAAGCTTGAAATAAAATTTGATAAGAATTGATGAATTGAAACACGAGCATACCCTTGTAATAAAAAAAAATGATTTCACCTATCATATAGAAAAAAGATCTCATTGCTACTACTAGAAACTAAGTGTTTTTTTTGATTTCCCAATACGAATAGCATACTTTTAACTTATATAGGAGTGAGACATCCACTTTGGAGAAATATTATACATATGTTTAGGTAGGCTTGTCCTTGTACCTATAACCTTTTGCAATGATATCTTATCTATAGACTTGATTATTCCACTTTAAACTTATTTCCTCATGTGAAGGAGCAAATGCCTTGAAATTGGTGCACAAAAAGTCCAAAATACATGTTGGACTTTATTGAAATGCTTCCAAGAACGAAATGTTAAATCACCTTTTATTTTTGTAACTGAAATATATGCACTCTACTTTTGGGCCTGTCATTTCGAAAATAATTATTATGCATGATTACAAGGATTAAAGTGTACTTTAAAATATTTCAGGCCTTTTAATAATAATTACTAATATAATGTGGACTATCAATCAAGTTAACGAAGTCCAAAGTCTTCAAATTATTATTTAAAAACAAATTGTCCCCTGTCCTTTCATTTTTCAATAGTGTTTTTGAAAGTGGTTTGGGTGGTTTTTTAATTTTATTGTAAAAGTTTTTTAATTAATGTTTTAGGTTATATATATATATATATATATATATATATATATATATATATATATATATATATATATATATATATATATATATATATAGTCTTATTGTAATAATAAATAGATTATAAAATGTTATCTAAAATATTTATATATTTTTTAAGATTAATTTAAAAAATGTTTTAAATTAATTTTATAAATAATAAAAAATTGATATTTAAATTAATTAACTTTAACTTCTTTATACTATTGTATAAATATTAATCTTAATTTATTAAACAATTATTAATAATAAAAATATTTTTATTTTTAACTGTTTTATATGTAACAAATAAATTAATTTTTATTTTGTTAAAAAAATAAAAAATAAAAAGAATAAATTTTAAAAAAAAAGTTAAAAAAGAAATGAATGAAAACAATCTAGAAATGAAAAATTTAAAATCAATTGAGAAGGCCATTAAATGCTCAAATTCTAATCACATATCATGCTCCTTGTTCAATAATGATCATAGCTTTAATTATTGGAGATAAGTATAAAGATGTAGAAATAGGCTTAGTGAGCATATAATCTATCTATTATTTTTGTAAAACATGGTCTATATATTATTTTGTAAAGTTTGGCGAAATAATCACATTTTAAAGTATAAATAAAGTAATATATTAAATATAAAAATGTTAAAAGATAAAGACAAGTTTTAATAGATGTAATTATTATGGAGGAGCATTCTAGTTCACAAATAATCTTGTACCATAGAAAAAATGTTTGTTGGTTATTGTTTGTTTTGTAGTTCTTTTATCAAACATACATATTCAAGATGTTTCTACAAGTTGCTACAAATTAGATATATGTTGGTTGTAGGTTATAACATACATCGGGACATGTGATATCCCACTATGGACCACATAATCCTTAAATGAATCTTATTATGAGTCTATAATTATTATTATTTTAGTATGTTAAGTTAGTTTTATTGGTATTAGGACACTATAATATTCCAAGGATGTCTATATATAAGAGGTAGTGAGTAGCTCTTAATCATCATATTGTAGATCATGTTCTTGTTTATGACTTGTGGAGGTTTCCATTCTACAAGTGATTTTTTATTTATTGGTAATATGGTAATATTATTATTTTTTAAATTTATATTTACATTGATATTGAAAATATGAGACAACACCATCTACATAAACCCTAACCACCTTGCTTGCTTATAACACCATACCATTTTTTACAAACACCATCTGACGCTCGACCTGTATGCATATAAACATTATCTATTCTAAAGAGTTGTGACTGTATTGGATTTTCATCCAAAATTTACAATTATACCACAATCAAACCAATCATACAAAAACCACAAAATTCACAAAAAACTATCCTTCAAAAAACCTATTTATTGTATGCCCTAAGGGGTCCATTTACCCAGTAATCTTCAAAATTGAGACTTGCTTGAAGAACTTTGTGCTTTTGCTCCATCACCACACCATCATCTTCATGCTCCCATTCTGCACAAGCTTTCCTCTTCAACTCCCTATTCACACTGACATCCTCATGGTCTAAGCCTCCATTCACGAAGATAGTCCTTTAAAGACTCCCACCCAATGCATGCTTCTACCTTCCTCTCATTCACATTTCTCACCAAACTCTACGGAATGAAAGGTTGGAGTTGTGATGGTTGATCACCAATTTTCAACCAATCTCCCTTTGCAACTAGAAGGCCTTCACCCGATCATGCCCACTCCAAAACTGGCCTCAATCCATATGTCTAGTCTTCTTCCACACACTTCTTGAGGACCCATTAGATGTCCTCCTTACTTCCCAACTCCAACCCCCATGCCACCAACATTGAGACTATATCAATATTTGTATGATACCTATGCTCCATTCTCATGAATTATTCTCCAAATAGAATGTCCAGTATCTACACAAATAAAGGGTCATCAAATTTAACAACACTACAAAGTTGCTTCTCTAGGATCCGACCCAAGAAGGCAAGTTGTTTCTTAGGGGTGACCAGGATGAATATTTTTGCCTCACTTCACCATCAGTTTGATGTACACCAACCTACGCCACCACCAACTCATTTTGCATCAAATGTATCCTTGATGCCAACTTTAAAATAGACCCCCATCCTATTGCATTAAACGTGCACACCTTCCCATGATTGTTTATGCTTTTGGAAATGTACGACCCATCATTGATCTATAATTGTAATATCTCGTAAATATTCCCAATAAAATTATGCTTGATCCTCCATTAATGACATCACCCACTTCGACAACATATCCACCACCCTATTTCCATTTCTCAACACATGGCAAATTTTAATTGTTTTGAAGGAAATTAAAAGATTCTTGATAATTTTGATAATTTTATTTAGTTCCAAGTAGAACATTCACCCCTAATTATTGAATTAATAATAATTTGAGAATCACCTTCTAAATGAAAATTATCCACTGACATTCTCTTGGCCATCCTAATTGCTAGCAATGCTGCTTGGATTTTGGCTTCATTATTTGTGCCCTCCTTTAGCCTTTTTTCTCCAAAGGCAAGAACATTGCCATCCTAGTCTTACCACAAACCTTGTTCCTGAAGGTCTTGGGTTCCCTTTTGATGCCCCATCAAAGTTGACTTTCACCCAATCTATTTTAGGCTTTATCCATTCATCACCAAACTTCACCTACAGATCTAGATCAACCTAGACAGGCCCACTCTAAAAGTGACTCTATTATTATCAATTATTTATATCATATTTCTTATTATATTATTCTAAGTGGTAACTAGTAGGAAGAAAATAAAAAATGAACTTCTTTTCAATTTAGGAGGTTAGATTGTAAACACATATCTCTTTCATCTTGACAGAGAAATTCCTATAATTTGGAGGGTTGATTAAGGATATATTAAAGTTGATATAATCTAAATTTGATATCATTTGAAATAATTTTGAAGTAGTTATTTTAAAATTAGTGTTTTGACCTAATTCATTTTCAAGGCTATAAATCAATGAATTTATTGAAGATTTTTTCAATAACATGAGATCTTGACCTAAGAAAGTTATTATAAAAACTTAATCTTATTTAGGTTTATTTTGTGCAAGTTATTAAAAAATTATTTTTCTTACACCATGGACAAGGATTCAATAAGAAGGAAATGAAGGAATTTGGTAGCTCTCGGGAAGACTCTAGATAAGGATGATCCAATAATGAAGGAGATATATTGCATAAATAAAAACTATTAAGGATATTTTGGTGTTGAAGGATGAGGTGAAAGGGATTGTTATAAAATAACATATCAAGTAATTAGTAGACATAATTGATTCTCTTGTTAGTTTGATGGATTCTAAGGAGGTGGATTTACATCATAAGACAGTTAAAGAAAATGTGTCTTCTAATGGATATGCTAATTTTAGGATTGAATCAAAACTAAAGATGGATTCTCACCAAAATAATTCTATGTAAACATTGGGAACTTCATGCCAAACATGGATATGTGTAAATCATATAGAAATGATCTAAATAATTAGATATGTCAAATGGATTAGTTATTTGATTTTTATTATGTTCATGTCAATAAAAGGTTGTAATAGCAGCCTTATACTTAGAACTAGGCCATTTCCTTTGGTGCCATTGGTTCTATGAAGTGAAGAATAAGGGATGTGATTTTACATGATTGATTTTCTAAGAGGAACTCATGAAACATTGTTGTGATAGTCTTATGGAAAACCACTTTAGCTAAAAACTAGAATCAAAGCAAATAGGTATATTCAAGGACTATACTCATCAATTAAAGACCTCTTCATTAAGAGTGGAGCATGTTATAGAGGAAAAATTGAATGAACTATATCTAGTCGGTGGAAAGGGCCACATCAAATATAAGGAATGCATGTTTTATGTGCATTATATGTCCCAACCAATAATATTGGAAAGGAAAGTAGAAGAAAATGTTTTGGCTAATATAAGAGAGGAATTCCATAGTAAACACGATTTAATTATTGGATGAATAATTTTCCAATGTGGGGTAAGTTCGAGTTGATTCCATTTACTGTGGAAGTTTTACACTTAGAAAAAAATGGCAAATCGTGAGGAGCGCATGGGAAATGAATCAGGATCCCGTTATGCTTTGGGGTGTCGAGTCAAATTTTGAATCGGGGTCCCATTTTGCGGTAGGGTCTCGAGCCTAAATCTACGTAACACAATCCCATTTCAAAAATAAAATGGGATCCTCTTTCTTTTTATATTGTTTATTTTTTATTATTATTAAAAACAACTTATATATGCATGAAATATAACATTTAAGTATAATAAACTTTAAGTTATATTTCATGTATATATTGGTAGGATGTTTGAGAGTGGTTTCAGATCTCTAGAAGTTATAATGAAAATTATAGATTTTAGAAGATCATATAAATTTTTAGACAGTCAAATTTCAGTAATCAACAGGCTCCTATCAATATTTTCCAGCTTTCTTTATCTTCCTTGAGCTCTAGACTCATCTCTCTCCATATCACTCTTCCTCTATCCCCTCTCTACCTCTCTATCTCGCTCTCTTCTCTCTCCCAAAACCTAGACCTCTCTCTCTCTCTCACACACATCCTTAACTCTCTACACACCTCCCCTCACTTCCTAACTACCTCTATTTCTCTACATATACCTCTCTCTTTCTCTATGTATCTTTCTCACCCTCCCTACCAACTTATCTTTCTCTACATACATCTCTCTTCTACTTGATATATATATCTCTCTCTCCATCTCTACCTCTCTGCTCCTCCCTCCTTCCCTCTCTACTTTTATCTCCCCTCTATCCCCTCTCTACCTCTCTCTCACATCCTTAACTCTCTACTCTCTATCTCCTATCTCTCTACACACATCCCCTCACTCTCTACGTACCTCTATTTCTCTACATATACCTATATATCTCTCTACATATATTTCTTTCCCTCCCTACAAAACTCTCTCTCTCTCTCTCTCTACTTTTATCTCCCTTGTATCAATTCTCTACCTCTCTCTCACTCTAGTCCCTCTCTCCCAAAATATAGAACTATGTCTCTACCTCTCTCTCTCTCATCCTTAACTCTCTACTCTTTGTTTCCTCTCTCTCTACACACCTTCCCTCATGCCCTACCTACCCATATTTATCTATATATACCTCTCTCTCTCTCTCTCTCTCTCTCTCTACCAAATTATCTTTCTCTACATACGTCTCTCTTCCACCCTCTCTTTCTTTCTCTATCTCACCCTCTCTCTCTCTCTCACACACACCACCCCTCCTTCCTTCCCTCTCTAAAATTATCTCCCCTCTATCCCCTTTCTACCTCTCTATATCACTCTCTCTTCTCTCTCCCAAAATCTAGACCTATCTCTCTACCTCTCCCTCTCGCTTCCTTAACTCTCTACTCTTTGTCTCCTTTCTCTCTACACACCTCCCCTCACTTTCTACCAACCTATATTTCTCTACATATACATATCTATCTCTCTCTACATACCTTTCTCTCCCTCCCTACTAACTTATCTTTCTCTACAAACATATCTCTTCTAGCCTCTATTTATTTCTCCCTCTCATGCTATCTATCTCTCTCACACACCACCCCAAATTCCTTACCTCTACCTTTATCTCCCCTCTATCCCCTCTCTACCCCTCTATCTCACTCTCTCCTCTCTCTCCCAAAATATAGACCTATCTCTCTACCTCTCTCTCTCTCTCACATCCTTAACTCTCTATACATCTCCCCTCACTCCCTACCTACCTCTATTACTTTGCATATAAATCTTTATCTCTCTCTACATACCTTTCACTCCCTTCCTACCAACTTATCTTTCTCTACACACATCTCTCTTTCATCCTCTCTCTCTTTGTCCCTTCCACCCTCTCTCGCTCCATCTCTACCTCTCTACCCCTCCCTTCTTACCTCTCCCCATCTTTACCTATCCATATCTCTCTACTTCATTCTATCTCCCCTCTCCCTCTCTTTTTATCCATCTATCTTCCCAATCACTCTCTTTATCCCCATCTCACTCTTTGTACTGACCCCTCCTTCCCTCTTTACTTTTATCTCCCATCTATCCCCTCTCTACCTCTTTATCTCACTCTCTTCTCCCTATTTTCCAAAATCTAGACTTATCTCTCTACCTCTCTCTAACATCCCTAACTCTCTAATCTTTGTCAAATATCTATCTCTACGCACCTACCTTCACTCCCTCCCCACCTCTATTTCTCTACAAATACCTATCTCTCTCTGCATACCTTTCTCTCCCTCCCTGCCAACTTCTCTGTCTCTACATACATTTATATTCCACCCTCAAAGATTACATTGGTAAATTTGTTGTTGTTTATCTAGATGACATCTTGATTTTTAGTAAATTTAAAGAAGAACATCTTAGGGATATAGAGATTGTATTGAAGAAACTATGTGATGAACAACTAACTATTAATTTGGAGAAATGTGAGTTCATGAAATAGGAGTTGGTGTATCTTGGGTTTGTAATCTCAAGTGGTGATTTGAAGATGGATACCTCAAAGGTGGAAGAAATAATCAATTGGCCTACACCAAAAATAGCAAGTGAAGTGAGGATTTTTCATGGTTTGGCTCAGTTTTATAGGAAGTTCATCAAAGGGTTCAGTGAGATATGTGCACCTATGCTTGATACAATCAAAGGAGGTGTAAAGACTAAGTTTCAATGGACAAATGAGGCACATAAAGGATTTGAACTCTTAAAGACAAAGGTGGCTACTTAACATGTCCTTGTTCTTCCAAGCTTTGACAAACTCTTCACTATTGAATGTGATGCAAGAAACATAGCAGTTGGAGTAGTCCTAAGCCAAGACAATAGATCGGTGGCATTTTTTAGTGAAAAGCTCAATGAAGCCAAGAAAAGGTATTCTTAATATGATTTGGAATTATATGCACTTTTTCAAGCACTTAGGAAATGGAGGCATTACTTATTGCCTACAAAATTTATGGTTTATACTTGTATATGGTGAAAATGGATAACAATAATAACAATATTGAAAGGCTAAATGAATTCAACCACAAAACCCTAGCCTAACAATCAACAAAGATCCACCATAACATATGAAGATTACCTAAGACAATGCAAATCACATGAAATCACAAAGATTATACCATCACATGTCCAATAGGGTTTTGATCTCCATTCTTCCTATCTCCATTGATCTTGCTTGATATATTTGCTCTCAGATCTTATATGCACAAGAGCTCAACAAAGAACGGAATGTGGTTGTAAGTAGGATCGTAGTGTAGTCAATTGATCAAGTAGTTAGCTCCTTAGTTCATTAGCTCATTAGGGTTTGATAATGAAGGAAGCATCTCCTTATATAGAAGACACAATATGAAATGGAAGGATAAGATTGAGAGGTGTAAAAGGAGGTCGGCTATGATTAGAGGGTAGGTAAAAGAAATAATAAAATGATGAAAGGGGTAGGTAGTGTATGAATTAAGAGATGAATGACATGTGTCATGGGTAGAAAAGGTTAATGAATTAATTAAATAAATAAAGATTTATTTAATTAATAGAAGAAGTGGGATCGATTAAATAAATAAGATATTTATTTAATTTAGGAAAATGATAATTTAAATAAATAAATGTATTTATTTAAATGAGAAATAAGGCTAGAAGAGGATAAATAAATTAATTAAATAAATAAAATATTTATTTAATTAATAGAAGAATTAAGCTTAGATAATTAAATAAATAAAATATATATTTAATTAGACTGGACAATTTTGGGTGTCTACATTTTGCCCCTCTTTGAGACAATGCGGCTTGTCGCGTTGTTTCAAAGAAGATAATATGAACTGATACAGAGTTGCCCCAAGATGGGAATGATATGCCCCCTTGAGAGATTGGATGAAAATATCTGAAAAGATTGCAGACAATCTCTCGATAAGAAAGAGAGGCTAGAATGGACTGACTGGATAAAGTGACAGAGTCACGGGATAATGAAGACTGACTCGGGAAATGAAGGCGAGGGCTAGGATAGGCTATAAGATAGACCACGGGGGAAAATACATCCTCATTGTCATCTACACATCCACAAGAGCGTATTGCAGAGCGAGAATAGAGCAGAAGCAGTCAACAATGATGGCTTTCACTCACAGATTCGACTGTGTTCGCCGATTTCAGAGGCCAGCAGAGGCAGGAGAGCCGGTAAGTACCACCAAACCTCCTCGTACTTTGACGCATTTAATTTTGTCATTAATGCATGTCGAATAGGGTAATAAATGCGCTTAGACTAGGGTCCAAAAAGTGTCAAAAAATGTTTAGGCGCGTCTGCGTTGGTGCCAGGCGCGTCTGTGTCTACTAGGCGCGTCTGTGTCTGCTAGGCGCGTCTGTGTTTGTGCCAGGTGCGTCTACGTCTAGACCCACATTTGCATCAATTGTGGCCGCGTCTGTGATGGACAGGCGAGTTTGTGACAAGAAGGCACGTCTGTGTCTCCCAGGCGCGTCTGTGTAGAGCATAGGCACATCTGTGTCAGGCAGGCGCGTCTGTTCAGTCTTTGAGCATGTTTATGTCATGTAAGCACGTTTGCACTGAAAAAGTATGAATTTGCATCTTCTAGGTCAAATCGACAGTTCTATGATGAACATACGCTGTCGATTGGATAAGCTGCTGAGAGGATACACTCAAGCAGGTCCTCTAGGAAGACTAGGATAGATCAAGGCACTTTGTGATGAACAGTGAGTACCAAGATAGAGTACTTTGTGATGAATAGGGAGTACTGAAATACGAGCAGCACTTTGTGATAAACAGGGAGTGCAAATGTGAGTAACACTTTGTGATGAACAGGGAGTGTCACACACGTAGTACTTTGTGATGAACAAGGAGTACCACTAGGATAATCAACAACACTTTGTGATGAACAGTGAGTGTCACTAGGGTAGAATGCCATATGCACTTAGATAAAAAGTAGCATTTTGTGATGAACAGTGAATGCCACGATGACTGACATGATTGATTTGCTTGACTGCAGGAGTATTTGCCTATGTTGGAGTCATGGGAGAGATTCTCGTTGACACAAAGGTTGCGACCTGAGTTGTCGCTTGAGGACAGAGCTGCCATCGAGGAGATGGGTTTGAGACATGTGCTGTATGTGCCTGAGTTTCGGGCAAACATGGGTTTGCTGATTGCGCTGGCTGAGAGATGGCACTCTGAGATGTGCACATTTCATTTGCCGATGGGTGAGATGACAGTCACCCTGGAGGATGTATACAGGATTCTGCGGGTGCCGATCGATGGGGAGCTGATCCCATACGATCGAGATGGCGACAGAGAGGCCCTAAGACGAGTATTCCAGGACCCTGGATTAGAGATGAGGGCAGGACACGTGGCATGGGACACCATGACAGCCACAGGGTTAGCATTGTTGGCAGTGATCAGAGGAGCTATCAGTGGGTTCCTATGTCCGGATAGGGCAACACGGGGATTGGCTGTGGGCTGGGGGGAGCACTGGAGACGCTGATGACACAACATGCCAGATATGCCTGGGGACCATGTGTGCTGGCACACTTGTATTACGAGCTACATTAATTTGTTTATCATGGGTCAGTGGGATTGGGCTGCGGAGTTACATTGCTGCAGGTATGGGCTTACGAGCATCTGCCGGTTACCCGACCGATACACTTCAGGGGCAAAGGTCATGGGCATAGCTTCATGCATTTATATGATATGATCACCTCGCAGCCACGGATTGGCAGGCTAGAGTACTGGCGGTGAGTGATTGATGACATTGATGAGGTCATATGGCGACCTTATCTAGGCTGCGAGCAGTGGGAGGATGACGCAGTTGAGCTACCGTACACCTTTCAGAGTAGGTACCTGATTGGGCGGATGCCCTATGTGCTAGAGAGGCAGCTGGTAGACAGGATTGGCTGACAGTTTGGCCGGATTTAGAGGATGCCCCGGGGATCAGGCATGTATGCCCACACAGTCAGGGATCAGGCACAGTTTGGGCCGCTACTGTCGTATGATCAGGCAGTGACTCAGCTGGTGGAGATGATACCTCTTCCTTGGGACATGTGGCCTGAGATTGAGGATGCCAGGATGGATGCAGAGTATACAGCATATTGGGCAGAGCATCCATTCCCCCGATTGACAGATCCAGGAGAGGCACTGGAGGGAGATGGTGGTGGTGACGAGGAGGATGGTGGAGGTGATGGGGGCAAAGGCTGACGGAAGAGGAGAGGAGTAGTTGGAGAGAGGCGAGTTGCACCTCAGAGGGAGGGTGGAGAGGAGAGGCAGGCTCGGGTGGTGAGGGGTCGCGATGGATTGCCGCTACAGGTGCCAATCAGCACAGGGTCCCAGGCAGGTGCAAATACAGGGACAGGGACATAGACAGGTACCAGTATAGGTACCCGTACAGGCACAGGGGTAGGCACCTACAGAGGAGGAGCCACAGGCAGGGGCAAAGGCAGAGGCAGAGGGGGTTTACCCAGTGGAGGTTGAGCTACTAGATTTGAGGGAGATCTACCAGGGCCAGGCAGATGAGATTCAGGATCTGGAGAGGGAGAGGGATCGGCTCAGGACCAGGCTCAGGGATACTGAGTGAGAGCGGGATTAGGCTATCCAGTGCTACATAGAGGCTGAGACAGCATTGAGGGCTGGGAGGCAGGCAGCAGAGGACACAGGGGCCGGATATGCCTATGTCCTGCGGGCAGGAGAGGAGATAGCCTACTGGAGGGACCTCTACTATGGTGCAGTGCCAGTAGATCAGCAGGCGAGGAGCTTCCATAGACCATCGCGTACAACGACAGCTATGGGGGGGAGCCGGAGGAGACAGGCATCGAGTGGTGGGGTCATGGGTCCTCCGCCACCACCAGATAGAGGGGACAGGCAGGATGATCCTGGGGCAGGTCCTTCAGGGGCTCAGATTCCACCGAGGCTAGGCGGCTTCGAGGGAGGGAGTTCATCATAGCCTTAGAAGGCTCCCTTTGTATCAGTTTTGTACCATTTTTGTATTGTAGACACCTGCGGGTGCTTTTGTAGCCATATGATTTTGACATCATTGTATCATGACACTTTTGATTATATATATGAGATGATTCATCTTTGCGGCAGCTATATGCATGTGTACCTATGTGATGAGATGTTCTATGATGTATGTTGTATGCTATGGATACAAATATGTATATGATGCAATGCAATATTTATTTTTTTGTTCTTTTTATGTTTTATATGTTATGCCAATGCAAATGTGAATGAATGAAATGCAAATGAATATGATAATGCAAATAATTATTTACATGATGAAAATGTAAAATGTGCTAATATGTGTTGTGTGCAGGATGTGATGCAGTTGTGATATCTATGTGTATGTATGAAATGCTTATATGTGGTAATGCAAGTGCAACTACATGAAATGCAAATGTTTTTGGTGTGTCATTATACTCAATCATGTGATAGCGGGCTACATGGATTTGAGAAGGACGATGGAAGTCAATCAAGAAAGGGGGATGAAAGACAGAAGATATGAAAGTGAAAGAGCTTCTTGTGCGTTATCATCATTGAGCTTTATTATGGGAAGTAGGTTATGATAATCGAGGTATATGTTCGACCCAGAAAGTCATTGTACCTGTTTGCATGGAGATAAGACAGTCACAAACAAGGAATGCCCCAGTTCACACTAGACTCACAATGTCCTCATATCCTTGGACAAGTCATAGCATTACTAAGAAACAATCCACAGACAGCAAAGAAAAATAGGTGACGATACCCCATCCTCGCCTTTCTAGTCAAAGACATCCTGGAGATAGAATCTCTAGTCAGAGACATCCCAGAAAAGCTAAAAGACATGTCACCAAAAGATAAAATCAAGAGAAAACCAAGACTCGACACCAACATCCACTGTAGTCCTCAAATTTAGTGTCTCTTGTCACTTGTATAAGTCTTATTTGATTGTGGTCACAATGTTTACTTTCACAAAATGGATAGATAGCACTGAACCATATGTTGTCTGAGTCTGTTGAAAGATTTGATTTGTTGAAGCCCATTGTTGCTGCTGTGTCTCATCTGAAACTGACTGAATCCATGAAACTGATACTTTATTGTGGAGAAGACGAAACTTTATTGCGGATCTGGGATGCAAATGCTGCTTTATTGCGGATTGTGCGCGGATAGATTGAAGAAACTGGAAGAAACTGTACTCCTCGAAACATGTGATGTTCTTAGTTCCACACCCATTACTAGATGTAGGATTTGCCTTAGCCACATATAGGATCTGATTTATTATGGATGGAAAGGGAGATTTGTTATGAATGGCTAACCAATCTTAGGTAGATCAATAACAAGCCATGATGGGAATGGGTAAGTTTATTATGAACGAATAGGTTGTGAGTGTGTGCAAAGTGAAAGGATGAAAGTGAATCCTGAAGGAGGAAGGAGCAATGTCTCTACACATGGCGTTGGTGACCCAGTTTTCACCATGGTACTTGCCCAGGGTGCCACCGAAGTGGTTTTCACCGTTGGACGAAATTATTTCTCTTTACTTTTTTGATTTTTCAATGTTTTTGTGTCACAAGGCGCCCGTTTGCCAAGTTTTCACCAAGTAACGATTTTTTTGTTTTATAATTTTTTTGTATTTTTGAATTAGGATACTCTGAAGAGCTATGTGTAGAACCTGCGAAGGTGCATATTGTTGATAGGATCCTCCAAAGGTTCACCTTCTGTAGTTGAGAGCTGATATGCACCCGATCCATATGCTGCTGTAATAATGTAGGGACCAAGCCAGTTTGGTTCGAACTTGCCCTTCTTCTCTCTGTCTTGTTGATTTTTAGGATTTTCTCTGAGCACCAAGTCACCTACCTCAAATGTGTGAGGCTTGACCTTGTGATTGTAGCTGCGACTCATTCGTTGTTGGTAAGCTTTGAGATGACTAAAAGCAATTTGTCTTCGTTCATCCAGTAGTTCCAGCTCTTGTAAGCGAGAGACCCTATAGTCTTCATCACTGATGATGTTTTGCAAAGAGACCTGTAAAGAGGGTAGCTCGACCTCAATAGGCAAGATGGCTTCAGAACCATAGACTAGTGAATAGGGTGTAGCTCCTGTGGGTGTACGGACACTTGTGCTGTAGGCCCAAAGTGCAGGATTAAGTTGAATATGCCAATTACGACTAGCATCGTCGACTGTCTTCTTTAGGATTTTAAGGATTGTTTTGTTAGACGCCTCAGCTTGGCCATTACCTTGGGGGTAGTATGGTGTGGAGAAACGGTGGGCAATATGGAAGCGGTCACAGAGTTCACGAACATCCTGATTTTTGAAGGGATGCCCGTTATCAGTGATAATGGAAACAGGAATACCGTATCGACAAATGATATAGTTGAGGTTGAATGTAGCAATCTGTTTTCCAGTAACTTGTGTGAGAGGCACGACTTCAATCCATTTTGTAAAATACTCTGTGGCAGTGATAATGAATTTATGACCATTGGAAGAAGGAGGGTGAATCTTGCCTATGAGATCGAGTCCCCATTGACAAAAGGGCCAAGGAGACGCAAGTGGTTGAAGTTCTTGTGCTGGTGCATGTATGAGATCTCCATGAATTTGACATTGCTTACATTTCTTGACAAACTAGTATGAGTCTTTTTCCATATTGGGCCAGTAATATCCAGTCCTGATGAGTTTCTTGGCCAAGGTAGGACCACTAGCATGTGGACCACATATCCCTTCATGCACTTCCCGTAACGCAATCTGAGCTTCATCGCTTTCTAAACATCTAAGAAGAGTGCCATCTAGACCTCGCCGGTATAGGTTATTAGCTAAAATGACATATCGAGAGGATTGGTGAATGAAAGTGCGATGCTGGTTATTTGATAGATCAGGAGGTAAAGTATTGTCACGTAGGTATGTGAAAATGGAACCATATAACTGGGATTCGGGACCGACAATGCATAACGTCTCAGTAGGCATGATCTCATATGAAGGGACCAAAAGGTTATCCACCAAGAACTCATAGTGGGTCTCATTTGGAGGTAGATCAATCAGTGAAGCAATTGTAGCCATGGCATCTGCGGTGCGATTCTGCTCTCTTGGTATCTGCTCAAAGTCTATCTTTGTGAAATGTTGTTTCAGACCATCCACCATTTGTTTATAAGGCATTAACTTTTCATCTTTTGTTTGGTAATCACCAGTTGCTTGACGGATAACAAGTTGGGAGTCCCCAAAAACATGAAGTTCCTGGATCTTCCATTGAACTGCAATTCGTAATCCTGTTGTTAATGCCTCATATTCCGCTATATTGTTAGTGCAAGGAAATGATAAGCGGTATGATTTTGGTATAGAATCCCCTTGAGGAGTTATAAAGAGGATGCTAGCTCTTGCCCCATGCTGTGTATATGAGCCGTCAAAGTATAGTTGCCATGGCTTTGCATGTGACATTGTCAAAATGGATTCATCTGGAAATTCTGAACTTATAGGAACATCATCTATCATGGGAGCATCTGCTAATTGATCTGCGATGGCTTGTCCTTTTATTGCTTTTCTGTCCACATACTCGATGTTGAATTCACTCAGTATCATTACCCATTTGGCCAGTCGCCCAGTAAGTGTTGCCTTATTGAGAAGGTATTTCAATGGGTCTATCCTTGTAACTAACTTTGTCTTATGAGTAAGCATGTAATGTCGTAATTTCTGTGAAGCAAAGAGCACAGTGAGGCATGCGTGCTCAATTGGTGTGTAGTTTAGCTCATATCCCACCAATGTGCGACTGATATAATATACTACTTTTTCCTTGCCGTCAACAATTTGTTGCGCTAAGAGTGCCCCCAGTGCTGTTGGAGTAGCTGAAATGTATAATAATAGTGGTTGATCTGGAACTGGTGGCATCAGAACTAGCGGATTTAGAAGATAATCTTTGAGCGTCTAGAAAGCCTATTGACAGTTGTCATCCCATTTGAATTTGATATTTTTATGTAGCAGGTGCTGAAAAGGATTACACTTATCTGCCAGTTGTGCTATGAATCTTCGAATGGACTCGAGTCTGCCTTGTAAGGATCGAAGTTGACTGATATTTCTTGGTGGTTGCATTTCCAAAATAGCTTTGACTTTTGCTGGATTCGCTTCAATTCCTCTTTTGGATACAATGAATCCTAGGAGCTTCCCCGAGGTTACTCCAAAGACACATTTCTTAGGGTTTAATCTTACTTTGTATTTTTCCAACCGATCAAAGGCAACTGAGAGTATGTCCAAATGTGTATTTTTGTCTATTGATTTGACCAAGAGGTCGTCAACATAATCTTCCACTGTTACATGCATGAGATCATGAAAGATAGTAGTCATGGCTCTTTGATATGTAGCACCTGCATTCTTTAGCCTGAAAGGCATGACATTCCAGCAGAAAGTTCCCCATGGACAAGTAAATGATGTTTTGTGTTGATCCTTGGGTGCGATCCTTATCTGATTATAACCAGAGAATCCATCCATTAATGATAGCATTTCATGACCTGCTGTGAGATCAACAATCAAGTCAATATTTGGTAATGGGAAGTCATCCTTTGGACAAGCTTTGTTGATGTCTCTGAAATCTGTACATATTCTGATGCTGCGATCTGGTTTACTGACAGGTACCAAGTTGGAGATCCATTCAAGGTAATCAATTGGGCGTATGAATCCGACATCCAATAACTTCTCAAGTTCTGCTTTGACTAGTAATGCCACTTGTGGATGCATTTTTCTTAATTTCTGTTTCACTGGTTTTGCCCCCGGTTTGACTGTCAGATGATGCATTACCAAATCCGGATCCAATCCAGGCATATCAGCGTATGACCAGGCGAAGTTGATTTGTCGTTCTTTGAAGAAACTTATGAATTTTGACCTTTCGGACTCTGTCAGTGATTGAGCTACGAATATGTTGTGTGGAACCTCCTCTGTACCAATGTTTGTTTTGATAGTCTCCTCTACCAACATGGATGACTTTTCTTCATATGATGCTGGGAGAATGTCGAGCCTTCCATCTTCGGGTGCCTCAGAGAGATTTTCACCCTCAGATATGTCCTTTCTTTTTACTTTTTTGGAGTCAGATAGCGCCACAATGTGGTTTTCACCATAAGACCCTTGATTTGTTCTTATTTTCACTTTTTTGCGACTGGAAGGTCCGACACCCTCGCCAAAATATGCCACGCTATTGAGTTCTATGGTGTATCCTGCTTTATGGTCTCTAGGGGGAAGATCATCTCGTATGCCTAGGTAGTCAATAAAAGCTTCATCATTTTGGAATGTATCCAATTGTGCAGGTCCTTCTTGATCCCAGTCAATGAGTTGGCGGTGAACAAGGGGAAGGCCGTTAATGTCTTCGAAGTTAGTGGGGCTAAGAGTGAAGATGTGGTTATATTCGGGTATGTCAAGGTAATTATCGAGGTCATCGATGGCACTCTCCTCATCAGTCTCGATCACGAGCGAATCCAAATTATCATCACTAGTAGCGCATTCTGGGACAGGTGTTCTCATCCTATGTGATTTCAACCTAGAACCTTGAGACAAGGACTGTGTAGACTCCTCATAGGTTGTTTCTTGACCAACTCTGAATTTGTTATAAAACTCCTCCTCTTCTGTGGGTTCACCTGGCTCTCTGAATGTCTTAGTGAGCTCGTAGTCATTGGAAGACTTGTCGGAACTCCATTCCCATTCGTTGGAATATGTGGAATAGCGATTCTCTTGTTGAATTTTGGCAGCTTTGATCTGTAAGGCTTCTTCTATCCTTTGGGTGTGGACCTTGGAAGTTAAGAAACCAAGTCCTTTCGAGCGTTCCTTCTTTAAAGTCAATTCAAGTTGTAAAGGTTCAATGATGCCTTCCTTTCGTAACCCCAGAGGGCTTTTCCCATCATACCCGAATTTTTGTAGAATTTTGAAGCCTTTGCCATATTTCTCACATGGAAGATTGATGTGGTCTTGTGTTTCCTCTTCATTGTCCCTGAAAAGCATTTGGTATAAATCTTCCTCTTCTAGCTCGCCCCATTTTTGAAAGGTAGTGGGATCCCATTTGAGTTTCATGATGGAGATTTGCTTGTTAGGATGTGGTCTTCCATATTCTTTTGGGGAACTCATGAATTGTCTTAAGTACATGGTCTGATTGAAAGTATATTCCCCCATGCCTTTGTCCTGAAACTTGCCTTTAAGCTCACCTTGTTTGGATGTCAAAGGTTTTAATGACTCAGGATCAATATATGCCGACGAAGGAACAACTTCCTGATTACTAGGAATGATGGTCTCAGTCTTTGATTTTAGGTTATTGCAATATATGAATGGATTAGGATCGCCGTTAACTGTTACTTCCACTCCATTATGAGGAAACTTAATGCATTGGTGATATGTGGATGGGACTACCCTCATTTCATGGATCCAAGGACGTCCTAGTAATATGTTATAAGTGAGATTTAAATCCAGGACTTGACAGACCACATCCTTTGTAACTGGCCCAAATATGAGAGGTAAGATGACTGTACCCTTGGATGAGAGCTCTTCATCATCATATGCCTTAATGGTGATCTTATTTGTAGAATTTATAGCTTTATCAGAATATCCCAATTGTGTGATAGTGCTTAATGTGCAAATGTTTAGACCTGCTCCTCCATCTATCAGGACTCGTTTTATTCGATGTTTGTGTATGAAGGCTTCAATGTGTAATGGTGCATTATGTGGCTGACTTACGGAGGCATCATCGGCTTCTGTGAAAGTAAGGGAGTGTGGAATGGAAAGGTATCCCACCATGGCTTGAAACTGGTCCACATTTAGATCAGCAGGAACAGCAGTATCTCTCAAGATTTTATCAAGAATGGCTTTATGTGCCGGAGATATGCGTAATAGTTCAAGGATTGAAATGAGCGCGGGTGTCTTCCCTAATTGTTCTACAAGGTCATACTCAGGTTTGGTTGATGAAGAAGCGGTGTTTTTAGTTGGAGCACCTTGCAAAGTTATTTTACCTTGGCGGGTTGTAACATGACATTCAGAGGTAGGTTCGGAAGAAGATCCAACACCTTTTAGGACAATCTTGGGTCTCTGAGTAGAATTCTCGAACGCTTTGTCCTTGATGATAATAGTAGAGACATAATTGTCCATCGAGATGTGATTGATAGTTGAATCATAGTTGTAGGATGCTCTAGTATAGTTGGTTTGATCATCTATAGCTTTGGCTTTTCCCTCGTCATGTTTTGGGAATGGTTCCTTAAACATCTCATGTTCTTGATTGGAGGAATGTCCCTCAATCTCAATATCACCTCTATCAATGAGATCTTATATGATGTTCTTTAGTCGATGACAATTTCCTGTGTTATGACCCTTACTCTTATGAAATTCACAATACTCATCATCATTCCACCAATTTGGTTTGACCTTTAGTTCATATGGCGGGAAATCTGGAATTGTGATCACCTTGTTTGCCACTAACTTCTTGAAAACTGACTCAAGTGGTTCTCCCAACGGGGTATACTTCCTTCGTGATCTGGAAGTTGTTTGAGTATTCACTTGATTGTTTGTAGAACTTGATCCAGAAAAAATGAATTTGGGTCGCATTGTGTTGGCATCAACAACACCATCATTGACCGTGTTCTTGTTTTTATTCCAAAATCTTGGCTTGTCTTTTCCTTTAAAGTCATCTTTGTTTTCCTTGAATATTTTAATGACTCCTTGTTCAATTAGGACCTTTTCTGTTGCTAAACCTTTTTCAATGATGTCCTTGAAGGTGGACAAACAAGCTTTCCTTAGATCATAGCCAATGTCTTTGTTAACATTTTGTGTGAACATCTCTACCATTTGTTTTTGTGGAATTTCACAAGAGCATCTGCTGGCTAGATTTCTCCATCTTTGTAATAATGAGGCAAAAGATTCTCCCTCTTTTTGCTTGGTGTTGCACAAAGTAGTGACTGATATGTCTGTCTCTATGTTATAGGAGAAATGTTGGATAAATGCCTCTGCTGAGTCACCCCATGACTTAATTCTAGGTGGGAGTTGGGAGAACCATTCCATAGCTTGATCACCTAAGCTTTGTGGGAATAATCTCATCAAATATGTCTCTTCTGCTGCTACCTCAATGCAAGCTGTGAAAAATTGTCTTATGTGTGCCTTAGGATCCCCTTTTCCTCTATACTTATCAAATTTAGGCGTCACAAAGTGTGTAGGAAAAGGAGGCATTGAAATGCTCTTGTCAAATGGATAAGGACATATGTCTCTCATTGTGTATGTTGGCTTTGGTGTATTTATGTCCTCCATTTTCTTTTGTAAGTCCCTGATTTGTTGCTCCAAATTGCTCTTAGGTGGAGATCGACTTCTTGGACCATACCCCATGCTTGAGGCACCAATTGGAGGAGGAGCATGTTGCATATATGGATGATATTGATCATACACATGTTCATATGGAGGAGGTCTGTAATGGCGCTATGTATATGGACCACTTGGTATAGATTCATGTTGAGGAATCCCATATCTATTTTGCGCATGTATACCATATTCTACAAGCCTATCATGTTCCATTGTGTTGCCCCCAAATTTGACACGGGGTTTCCTTGTGTCCAAATTTTGAGCATGCCTTTGAATATCCAATTGCCGTGGTGGTTGATCCTTAGCATTGATATGTGATTGAGCATATTTCTCTGCATAAGACTTCCATAATGGTCTACAAAGGTAAGTATCATATGCTTGACCATGTGTATGTGGGACCTCTGGTTTTTGAAGCAAAGCTGATGGTGATTCAGGTACCATATGTGGTCCTCTATTTCCTCCACTATTAGGTCTCCTTTGATCCATATTGGAGTGAGGTTGTTGCAAAGGTCTATGTTCCATTATTTGAGACATGTCAAAATCATGAGGTATCTTGGCTCCACTTTGTGCCATCATTTGTAAGAAGTATTGTCTATCCCTCCTCATTATTTCCTCAACCAATCGATTGAAATGGGGATTCATAATGGATTCTTCCACATCTGCTGAATGTACTGAAAAGTTGTCCACATTGTCATTGTGTGTAGCATTGTTGTTTATAGTGTCCATGTTCTCAACATTTGGAATGTTTCTATAGACATCCATGTCAGGTAATGTAGTATGATCAGAATTGAAAAAGATATCATTGTCATACTCATAAGAACTCATGTTTGCGGACTCTTGAGCCTCTTTAGTTTCTCTCCTAGATTTTTGAAGACAGGTTTCAACCATGAACTAGGTATTGACCAAGATGTGTGAGACTAGATGAAAAATGGAAAGAGTATGGAAGACCAAGAGTTGAATGGAATGTAAATGAGTCTGAAGTGTACTTGCAATGTCCAAAGTGTAAGACCAAGTATGTATGTAGTAGAGTAGGTGTGACTTCCAAAGAGAGGATAGTTTCTCTTGATGAGGTAAGTTGACCTTGACTCTAAGTAAGACCAAATGAGACCCAAAGGTAAGAAACCTTGATGAGGGACCACTTAGCAAAGTGTTGTTGTATGTAGTGTGTTGACAAAGTATGATGAGGACAAGCAAGTGACCTTTTGACTCAAGTTTAGACAATTGTGAATGTAATGTAAGATGTAAAGCAATGATGGACTGTGTGAGACCCAAGGACAGGTTGAATGCTAAATGAAACCCTAGAGAGATGACCTAGGAAGCTCAAGAATTCCGAAACTGATTGTGTTTGTTTGCTAGACTGTAACAGTTTTTCAATTCTGGACACAGACGCGCCTGTATACCTTACAGACGCCGCTTCCCGACACAGACGCTACTCTGTTTAACACAGACGTGCCTCTGCGATTTTCTATCAAATGTAATGTTTGTTGTTGGAGCATAGACGCGATTCTGTCCTGCACAGATGCGGCTAGACAACACAGACGCTATTATGCCCGACACAGACGTGTTTCTACAAATTTTGTGCAATTTTTCCAATCTGTGAAGTTGTTTTGTTGTGACCAAATCTGACTGTTTGACTATTTTTCATGACAAGAGGACACAGTGTTGATGAGGACTCAATGTTTGCAAGTGTCTTAGACTCCAAATGATTCCAAGAAAGTGTGTTGTTTGATGTAAAAAAATGTTTTGCATACACTTGAAGACACAAAAGACACAATGTTTTGCTGTTTGGTCTTGAATGTTTTGAATGTTTAAAATAAGTCAAGCACAATTCTTATGGCTGGCCAAGACAATAGTTGTTGATCCCACATGGGGTTTTACCCCCGAGGCTATGCTATTTAGAGCGGATACTTAGATGCTTGACCTCACTGGCTCCACCCTCGGCACTCACTTCTCGGGTCAGCCAAGCATCAGTCCCCATGAAAACTCCCCATGGCGAACTTTGTATCTCTACTAAGGACCGTATGTGTGTGGGCCGCTACCAGAGGTTCGACCTCCTGCCCCAACAACTAGAAGGATTTGGGCCTCTAAAACAAAAAGGTGCTAGTAAGGGCATCCGCTCGTGTGGCCATACATGCGGCACTTTCAGCTCTGTAAATACAGAAGGCTCCCAGCCGGTAGGGGTTACGCCCTACAACTGATCAAATAAATTTGATCAAACGGGTTTATGGGGAGACATAGTGTCGGTATGAACTAATCAGCACACGTTATTCATAGTTTTCACCATGAATACATTTGATTATAGTGGTTCGGATGAGGTGGGTTTTCCTCGCTACCACTTGGGTCGTTCTCTTCTCACTAGTAGTCCTAATGACCACACGGGAAGACAGGCCCTCTAAATATTAAACAAAAAGAGCCTATTGCTCAAGACACAAAAGACAATGATTCAATTTTAGTGCACCAATGGAAGTGTTTGCTAGTCTATGAAAACAAGGCACACAATAAAAATCCAAAACCCTCGCCAAGGATCTGCAACAAAGAGTTGTTAGTAGTTTGGATTTGTTTGAAATAATCACCCCTTCCTGCATGCACACAAGTTAGGTAAATTTTAAAACCCAAAAGACTTTGTGAAAATAGGGGCCTTCAACCAAACGATTTTGCTTTCAAGACAAGCTGCACCAATTTTGTTAGTCTAGATCTGAAAATGTTAGTCAAAAAATAAACCAGATCTGAAACCCTAAATGCAAAATCCGAAAACTGAATCAATGAAAAATGCAAAATTTCAAAACTGGTAAACACAGATGCGGTTACCATCTACACAGACACGACTCTGCGACACAGACGCGGTTCTGTGAGACACAGACGCACTTTCCTGACACAAACGCGGATAAAAATGACACAGACGCGTTTCAGTAACACAGACACGCCTTTCGGAAACTTGCAAAATAAAATTTTGTCAAAAACCCGGACGCGATTAAAGATGTCGCAGACGCGCCAAAAAATAAAAAACGCGATCCGAAAGTATGCAGATGCGAAAATGTCGAAAATGTTGTCGGAAATGCCAGATCTGCAACTTCAAACACAAAATCTACAACCAAAGGTTAAATGCAAAAGGGACAAGAGTCCCACCGGGCGTGCCAAAATGTATATGGTGAAAATGGATAACAATAATAACAATATTGAAAGGCTAAATGAATTCAACCACAAAACCCTAGCCTAACAATCAACAAAGATCCACCATAACATATGAAGATTACCTAAGACAATGCAAATCACATGAAATCACAAAGATTATACCATCACATGTCCAATAGGGTTTTGATCTCCATTCTTCCTATCTCCATTGATCTTGCTTGATATATTTGCTCTCAGATCTTATATGCACAAGAGCTCAACAAAGAACATAATGTGGTTGTAAGTAGGATCGTAGTGTAGTCAATTGATCAAGTAGTTAGCTCCTTAGGTCATTAGCTCATTAGGGTTTGATAATGAAGGAAGCATCTCCTTATATAGAAGACACAATATGAAATGGAGGAATAAGATTGAGAGGTTTAAAAGGAGGTCGGCTATGATTAGAGGGTAGGTAAAAGAAATAATAAAATGATGAAAGGGGTAGGTAGTGTATGAATTAAGAGATGAATGACATGTGTCATGGGTAGAAAAGGTTAATGAATTAATTAAATAAATAAAGATTTATTTAATTAATAGAAGAAGTGGGATCAATTAAATAAATAAGATATTTATTTAATTTAGGAAAATGATAATTTAAATAAATAAATGTATTTATTTAAATGAGAAATAAGGCTAGAAGAGGATAAATGAATGAATGAATTAAATAAAATATTTATTTAATTAATAGAAGAATTAAGCTTAGATAATTAAATAAATAAAATATTTATTTAATTAGACTGGACAATTTTGGGTGTCTACAATATTGATAATCAAGCTCTTAGTTTTGTCAACTCTTAGAAAAAGTTGAATCATAAGCATATCAAATGTGTAGAGTACTTGCAATCTTATACTTTTACCATTAAGCATAAGAAAGGTCAATGTAATAAGGTTGCTGATGCATTAAGTAGAAGGTTACTAACAATTCAAGAAGTGTAGCTCAAGAGCATTGGATTTGATAGTTTCAAAGGGCTATATCAAGATGATGAAGATTTTGCTGACATCTACAAGGTTTGCCAAGAGTTTAGGAATCATTCTCATAGTGAATATATAGATTTTACTTTGCAAGATAGTCTTTTTTTTAAAGGAGGAAAAATTTGTGTGCAAGAAGGGTCCATGAGAGAGAACTTGATGCAAGATAAGCACAATGGTTGCTTAAGTGGTCAGTTTGGGTTGAATAAAACCTTGGAACTTGTTCAAAGATTATATTATTGGCCAAAGATGCAAAGGGATATCAGAAAGTATGTTGAACAATGTGTTGTTTGTAAAAAGGCAAAGGGAACCTCTTCCCATGCTGGACTCTATCAACCATTACCTATCCCAAACCGACCATGGGAGTGTGTAAGTATGGATTTTGTTGTTGGTTTATCCAAGACCAAAGCTAGATTTGATAGAATCTATGTTATAGTAGATAGATTCAGTAAAATGGCCCATTTTATTCCATGTAAAGTTACTCATGATGCTAGCCATATTTCTCATTTGTTTTTCAAAGAGGTCATTATGATTCATGTTTTTCCAACCAGCATAGTGTCAGACAAAGATACCAAGTTCATTGGTCATTTTTGGAAAAAATTATGGAAGAGATTGGGTACTAACCTGTCTTTTGGCTCAGCATACCATCCCCAAATGGATGGCCAAATAGAGGTGGTAAATAGGATACTTGGGAACCTTCTCATATGTTTGAAAAAGGAGTATGGGAAAGCTTGAGATCAGATCATCCATCAAGTTGAGTTTTCTTATAATGACAGTGTGAATAGATCAACTGGCAAGATTCCTTTTGAAGGAGTTTATGGGATTCATCCAAGAGGTGTGTTGGAGCTTAGATACCTTGGAAGTATGGAGAAAAGGAGTGGGCATGCTATTGATATGTCTTAGTCCATGAAGGAGATTCATGAGCAAGTTAGGCAAGCTTTACAAGCAAACTCTCAAAGAATCAAGGACAAAGTGGATGAAAAGAGGAAGAATGTGCAATTTGTTGTTGGTGACTTGGTAATGGTCCACTTGAACAAAGAAAAGATTCAAAAAGGTGTGCACAAAAAGCTTCAAATGAGAAGGATTGGACCTTGCAAGGTCTTAGCCAAGTATGGACAAAATGCTTACAAGATTGATCTACTCGAGGACATAGCTGTGTCTCCTATTTTCAATGTTGCAGATTTGGTGCAGTACAAAGGCACAATTCTAGAGGACTACAATAGAGTTTTAGATGTCTCTTAGTCACTTTTAGACTTGCCTTTGCCACCTCCAACCATGCTACAAGCTGAGAAGGTGTTGGATTCAAGGATTCTCAAGAAGACTAGGCATAGCGCCTACATGGAGCATTTATGGCAACATCTTTCAGAATCTGAGGCCACTTGAGTACCTGAAGAATTTTTTTTAAAGGTTGGAATTGACCTCTCTTTGTTGCCTAAGGGAGTCACTTGACTTCTTTATCATTGGGGGAGTATGGTGTAGGAGCACCTGAGGTTTCTTAGTAAACCTTCAATTTTTGGTGTGACTGATCCTCATTGGGTCAATGGTTGAATAAAGGACTATTGAAGAGTCCAAAATTTTTCTTTGAGTTTGTTTTGTAGTTTTCCTTGTCATTAAACTTAGCTTATTTACTCTGTTTTGGGCCTATGTAAGCCGCATAGAAAATTTTGTAAAATTCCTTGTAAGGCCTCATAAGGATTTTTAAGATGTTTATTTGATGTTAGGAAATCATCCTAGGTGGTCAAGATTGTGAAGATTTGACATATTTGTTAAAATGCATTGTAGAGTAAAAGTTGTCATGGTGGCTTGACAACATTTTGTCAACAATGTGAGTAGTTTTGGAAAAATGCTCAAAGCTGTAGTTAGTGGTCTGATTAGTGGTTGGATTTGATTGAGTGGGAATATATAAGGCCACTCAAAGCATTGTAGAAGAGTTAGATCCTCTAAGATTGAATTTTCAATAGCAACTTGAAGCAATTTCCTAGTTTTTCACTGAAATTTATCAAATTGCTTATTACAGTCCATACCAAATGGATTAGTTTCCATATTGTAATTTCATGGATACTTAGCACTTGTTGTTGTGGTTCTTTAAAGATTATGGTGTCATTTCATTTTGCAGGTTTAGCAGGTGTATTTAAATTCTTTCTTTTCTTCACTGTTCTCGGTCAGTGCAAAGGGGTTTAGGCCCTAAAAATGGCTCCATCTTGAATTCCCATTGTGGTTTCCCAATGGTATTTTGGATTAAAGTTATAGAGTTTATGTGCAATGTTAAATACTAAATTCCGTGACCTAGAAGTTGCATTTGATCATTTTAAATTCATGCCCTAAGCGAGCTCTACCATAGCCCGACTAGGGAACATGACTGATATTTACCTTATTTTTTGTAGGGGTGGATAAATTCAATAGTGCTAAGTGTTTGGTATTGAGGATGGATGTTAGATAGAGCCTTAGTGCAAGTGTGGAGGCTTGAAAGGGTGTGGAGACATATAAACCCCATTGGTAAATGCACACAAGTCCAAAACCCTTAAAAAGTACCATTTTTAGGACAGTATATGTACAGACAAAACATAACACCCAACCTCAAAAATCTTGAAGGGTGTCCAAATGGGTATTCATATCTGCAAAGCTTCTGATTGGTCCTTTGATAGTTTTATAACCAAAGAGAAAAAAATGTAAAAGGAGGGCTAAAAGGGGCTCTTAGGGCTACAAGCCCTTAATTATATTGTTAGGCCCAATATGGAAAGCTAATGTACTGAGAGGGGAGAGGTGAATCAGTACTTCAAATCCTTTTTCCAACAATATCTTTACTGTTATGTATAAACCAAAAACTATTGTAACATAACATAAAGCTAAAACAAATGAGTAACAATCATACATGATTCACTCCATAACACATATATTTTGGTTACGCAGAAACTCTTGGTTAGAGAGAAAAACTGCAGTGGGGATGGCACCCACAACTTCACTACTGCAATAATAAAGAATGCTTGGTTAGAGCTACATTTAGCTATTTCTGATAGCTTACCCTGTTAGGAGTAACAAGATCTGTTAGATCTACCTTGCTAAAGGATTTTACAACACTATATATATGTTGCACCTGGTTAGAGGATTTACAATTTATAGACTTGATTAGAGTCTTTTACCCTGTTAAAGGTTTCTCTTACGACTTCAAAATATTACAATATAATCATTACAAATATCTGCAACTTTACATCTGAAATACTAAAGCAGATTCTATGTGCTCTGAATAAGATTCCCTAGCTTGTAGCATACCTCGGTAACCCATAATGAAACTTGGTAAACCCTTCTGTTTACTCTATTCCTAGACTGTTCTCTGATAACCTTCTTGGTGACCTCTATGTCTTGTAACAGTCATAATACTCTGTGATTTCTCATGTATCACATAAGTCTTGCTTCATACACATATGCACACTCATTTCTCACATTCACATCTGTTTCTAACCCTAAATTCATGTTGTATAGATAGACTTCTTATGTCAGTGATCTGATTCATTACTTCGATCTTACAAACATGATTTCTCGAATAAATAACCATGCAAAATATTTCATTAGCTAGATGACCTCAAAATTATACAAAATCTGTATGTGCAATTTCCAATGTGATAACGGTTTTGTGTGCCTCGATCTTGTAACACTCGATCTTGTAACACGTTTTCATATGTGTGTCCAGGTTCAATGAATCTAGTAACACGTTTCACTCGATGTATTATCTTTATTGCTCGGTAGTCATGAAATGACACTCGGTAGACAGCTCGGTGTATACTGGGCTTTGTGACTATTTTCCTTCTGTAACCGACTAGGCTATTCATACCGACTAAATATTTCGGTAGTGGTAACCGACTAGAGTATATAGAATGACTTTATATATAAAACTAATGGCAATTTGATAAGTAGTAACAATCTCCCCTTTTGCCATTAGTTGAGATGTTTGACAAAACTACTTTCAAAGTCATTACTCAAAAATCTGTATACTTTACAAAATTTGACTAAACATGCAGTATATACATTAGTCATTGAAATAGTATAATCAAATATACTCCCCTTATCAATATGTTGTGCAAAATTCTGTAATCACTATTCTTTCCTCTGTTCATTGCTCGGTTCACTGCTCTTGGATACTTTGCATATTCTACTCATTCTCTGCTCGTTATACTCCCCCTGTATACTACACTCCGGTTGTTTAATACTTTGAATACTATACACTCTTGATGATATACTCTGATATACTCCCCCTTTTTGACAAACATCAAAATTTAGTTACCATTGGGAGGTGGCAATTGATCAAAAATGGATTTGTACTTTGTCTTGGCTTCGGTGAGAGCGACAGAGAGTGCATCATTTACACTGTCCATTAAAGAATTATGTGCATTAATATCAGCCAATAATGAAATTAAGCCATCTAAAGTGCTTCCCTCTTGTGTAGTAGAGAGATAAGTGGCTCGGTTTAGCTGTTCTTGAATGGATGAAAGATGAGGAAGGAATAATGTTTGAAGTGTCATTATGTCCATCCTGATCTTGTGTTCTTCATTCCTCAGTTCCAATTGTTGAGCCCTGAGCTGTTGTAGCTTAGTATAAAATTTTTGAACTGAATTGGGCTCGGGGGTCAACTTATTTGAAAGATTGGTGATCTCTTTCTCAATTGCTTCTATTTTATTCTTAATGTCCTTAAGAAATAAAGAAAATGTGCAGAGTTTCTGAAATAATGAAAGAATGTGCTTGAGTTGAGGGGACAACTCAACAATAAATTTGACAAGTTTTACCTTGGCAACAACAATGGATTTCTATACTTCCTCTATCATTTTAGCAGTTAGCTCCTTGTCTTTTAGTTTGCTCAAGTATTCAGATGCATCTACTCCAGATGTCTCAATCTAATTTAGGAGTTCATCCAATTGAATATGGATGGTTGCATCGGTTGATACTGTAGTTGAAGGTAGCATATCTGATAGTAAGGTCTTTACCTTCTGAAGTACTTTATTCTTCTTTTGTATGGCCAGTTGCTTCTCCTGTTCGGCCTTTTCTTTGCATAGTTCACCGAATTCAGTGAGTGCTTGCCCTTTCAATTTGGAGATGTCTACATTGGGTAACACTATCGGTTTTGATAAATCAATTTTGAAACTATGCTTTTTCAACTTCTTTTCTTTACCTTTCACCGGGTGAACCACTACAATAGCTTGAGAGGCTTGAGAACCCTCGGTAGGTTGCTCGGTAGAGACAACACTTTTGTCAGTTTCTTTAGCCTTGGTAGTGTCCTTCAGTGTCTCGGTGCTTGGTGTCTCAGCAGTAACATTTTCCATGCTAGAAGGTGCTTGAGAGGTTTGTTCTTGTGAAGTACCTTTTGCTGTAGACTTTTGACCTTTGGTGCCTTCACCTGTAGCCTGAGGAGCTTCGGTTGTAGCAGGTTGATTGATTGGTGGGTAAGGCTGAACTTGTTCCAAAATAGATTCACTGGAGACAAGTTTTGCATAAGCATTGCCTTATATCATTTCTTGTTTAGGTGCCTCTGCATCCATGATATCTTCATCTATTTGAATGGTGTTAGCAGGGTCTTGCTCGGTGACTCCAGGCTCTTGGTCAGTGACATCGACTATTTCCACTGTAGATTGTTCACTAGCATTCTTTCTTTGAAAGATGGTCTTCCATTGCTCTTTTGTTTCCTTCTCCACTTCTATATACAGGCCATTCATCAATTTCAAGGCCTTTTGTTTTACTGTAAATTGAGTTTGGCTGTTTGTCAGATGTTCTTTTATTTCATCAACCAACATATTAGGAAAGAGATGCACCAAACTTCTTTCTCTGATTTGTTTCTCCAATTCTAGGGCATATTGCCATCTGGTTTCGATATGTGCATATAATTCCTTAGGAATAGAATTACATACTTCTAATGGGACCACTCAGAATTTGAGAAGTGTACAAATGACAGCTTCTTCAATTTGCCTCTTTTCATCAGCAGATCTGGATTCATATTTGACAAATCTGAATCCACCAAATCCACCATATTCCTTTAGATTATTACAAAAAATTTCTACACTATGTACATCTACCTTCTTGCTTTTCACAATCTGAAATTTATTTGCATCTTCAGATTCGGTATCACTTGACTTTTTTGGCAAAATGAGTCTCCGAGTAGATTTCTTATAAGTTCTAGTTACCTTAGGAATGACAACAGTCTTTTGTTTCTTACTTGGTGATGCAGTAGATGCCCTTGTGTTAGGTCTCTTTGTTGGAGGGGTCAGTAGGGCCATTGAAATGTCCTGTTTCTTTCTCTTCAACACTTTTCCCTTAGGCAATTCGGTGCTAAGTGTTATGGCTACTTCTTGGGCTTCTGTCTCCTCTTCAGTGATGGCTAGAACTCCTTTAACAGGTGTGGAGGAAGACTCTTCTCCAAATTTCTCAGTTAATGCCTTAATCATCTTTGTAGCTTTTCTTGTAGCCTTAGGTACTACAATGCTCATTTTTACTTTTTCCTTCACCTCTTCATAGGTTCCATACCTCAGCTCAGTAGTATGCCTTGGCAATGATAGATAGGCATCAATTTGTTGTTGTGTGATATCAAAATCAATCTCGTAACCCATAGGTGACAAAGATTGAGTCCTCGGTTCCACAACATTCACATAATAGTAATCGGTGTCGACCTCAAAACATATTTCATCTTTGTATTTTTCTACCAGTTGTGGTGGAATCAGGTACCTGTTATGCATTTTCTCTTGGAACTTGCTGAAGTAATCATCCATTATATCATTAAAGTTATCACCTAACTTCTTGATGAAGTCATTGATCTGATGGGTGATTGGTCGGTGTAGTTCCCAAACAACTTTACCGATTGTTGGAAAAAAATTCTCAAAGTAGAAAAACATACATACAAGTAGTGATTCAAATTTTAGAGTATTTGCCGTCTTGTTCTTCTTCGGCTTCCTGATTGTGTTCAGATTTTCAAACAAGGTCTTCCGCAATACTTCACACAAGTATATTTTTAAGCCTTTCTTAACAATTTTGTATGCTAAGTCCATTGCTGCATAGGGTACACTATTTTCCCTTGCCGATTGGAAGAAACAGTAACCAATTAATCTAATGGCAAATTTGAGTTCAGGATCAGTGACATTGTTTAACTTCAGACCTCTGTAATCCGATTCAACTCCAGTCAAACTGATCAATTCCTTCAGTGATATCATTTTCTATGCTCGGGCATGATCATAGATAGGATAACCGGTGATCAAATGAATGATTTCTTTAGTGATCTTAAACGGTTACTCTTGTAGCCACATGAAATCATCATGCACTTGACTTAGTACAAACTTGACCCACTGGGGTTTGAACACACGGGGATAGGTTAGGGCTTTAGTCAATCCCTTGATTTTGATATGCTCATACTTGCTATCCATTTTACCATCTGTGCACAATTCATCATATGCATCTTTGATCTCAACATGACTTAGTTCTTCAACATGACATTTTGTGAAGAATCTTACATCCTCGACTAACAAGACTCGACCCGGGATGAGTGAAAAAGCAGTTTTGTCATCCGGTTCATATGTAATTTTGGGAGTCAAAGAGTATTTTAGTGAGGGCTTTTCTACATTTGTGACAACAATGGGGTCTTGGATCTTATATGCCATTTTGATTTCAGATAAAAGTTGACACAACAACCTTAGGGTTTGAGAACTTAACAAACGACAGACGCTTCACACTCAACAGATAATAACAACTTAATGAGTTTGGTAAACTAGCTTAGCAATGCGATGAGATTCGATGTAAATACCTTAGATTTTGCTTTGAAGATGGTTTGATCGCCTTGATTCGCTCTGCTCTGCTTCTTGAAAACTTAGTGAATGAAAATGACTGTGAAAAACCTTTCAAGTACTCAAAAATACCTTATCGAGCTTCGTGCAAGTTAGGTCGAAGACATTAATGCACTCGGTTCACTTAACTTTCTTTCCCCTTTTTTGTGCTTTAACCGAGTAACCAGATTTCCTTCATATACCGACTTGACAGGCTTCCTGAATTCACCGACTTAACAGTTTTCTTGTAAAGTGCTCCAAAAGACTTTGATAGAATTTTAGACTTACTACTACATCTTACTATGCAGATTTTGAATTTAGTACATACTAAAATAGGATCTGTTTAAGATTTAATCTTATGAGAATGCAGTCCCTTCATACCTTTACTGATTAATTTGGAGTGGGAGCACCTAACTCGGTAGGTAAGGTGCTTTCTTTATTTGACACAATTTCCTTCTTTCTCCAAATCATCTTTAATTTCTCTTTTATTTCCTTAGTGTCTTTTCTAGGTTGATCTCTGCAATCTCCAGCCAAGTGTCCAACTTTGTGACAATGAAAACATGCCATACCAGGATTTCTCCATGATCTTCGGTTATTCATTCCAAACCTTATAAAACAGTTGGCACTTGTATGTCCATATCTTCCACAACATTCACACCATATCCTTGTATTGTAATCCCATGGTACCGTAGAATATTGTTGGTAAGGATATGTGTGAGTTCGGTAACCTCTAGTATTTGCTCGGTGTGCAAACCACATGTGGTTCTTTTGCTTAAACCAACACTTCTCGGTACTATGTCCATATCTATTGCAGTTTTTACAAAACCCTTTGAATTTTGCCTTCTGATAATTGTTAACAGACTTTGTCCTACATTGATTAGATGTGTGACCATATTTATTGCAATTGTAACAATAACCATTGGTCTTAGTGGTATTCGGTTGCTTACCTTTTCTAATTTGACACATGTTGGCAGTATGACCTTGATTTCCACAGTAGTAGCAAATAGGCTTCTTCCTTTTGATGTTATTCCTTTTTCCAACTTGTTTTGATGATTCTCCTCTCTCAGTAGTGCAGATTCCCTTCTCAGTAGAGTCTTTTCCTTTGTAATTGAGTCCTCCTTCTTTGTAGGGTCATCTTGTGTTCAGTTGCTCATCCAACATCTTTGATGCTTCATAACTCTTCTTCAGTGTTTCCTTGGATTTCTTCTCTGTTTCAAGTTCATTGCTCAACCTTGATACTTCAAGTTTCAATGCTTGATTCTCATCATCTTTCAGATTTGCTTCATGATGTGTATAACCTAGTTGATCTGTCAGATTTTGTTGAATACCAGTTAGCCTTATGATTTCATCATTCTTATCAGATACTAAGACTTCAAGTTGTTATTTCTCTCTTTGTAGATCTCTTGCTTTATCCTCGGCTATCCTTAATGCATCTAGATTTTCAGTCATCTATGTACTAAAATGTTCATGTTCTCTTTTCATTGCTTTTAGTTGATCAGCCAATGCTTTGTTCTTTTCTTTCAACATTCCAATCATTTCTTCAATTTCTTCAGATATATTGTTCTCAGATGATGTCTCGATTTGTTCCACTAACTCTTGAGAATCCTGCAAGTCATCAGATAACCTTCTCCTTACTTTCAGAGATTTTTGCATTTGCCTTTGCATGTCTGCAATCACTTGATTTGCATTATCCAGCTCTTCTTGTAGATACACAATCCTCCGAGATTGTTTATAGCCTTCCATTGATAAGATCTTTCTCTTTAGGTAGTTAAACCCTTTTCCAAGATTCAAGCTCTGATACCAATTGTTAGGCCCAATATGGAAAGCTAATGTACTGAGAGGGGAGGGGTAAATCAGTACTTCAGATCCTTTTTCCAACAATATCTTTACTGTTATGCATAAACCAAAAACTACTATAACATAACATAAAGCTAAAACAAATGAGTAACAATCATACATGATTCACTCCATAACACATATATTTTGGTTACAAAGAAACTCTTGGTTAGAGAGAAAAACTACAGTGGGGATGGCACCCACAACTTCACTACTGCAATAATAAAGAATGCTCGGTTAGAGCTACATTTAGCTATTTCTGATAGCTTACCCTGTTAGGAGTAACAAGATCTGTTAGATCTACCTTGCTAAAGGATTTTACAACACTATATATATGCTGCACCTGGTTAGAGGATTTACAATTTATAGACTTGATTAGAGTCTTTTACCCTGTTAAAGGTTTCTCTTACAACTTCAAAATATTACAATATAATCATTACAAATATCTGCAACTTTACATCTGAAATGCTAAAGTAGATTCTATATGCTCTGAATAAAATTACCTAGCTTGTAGCATACCTCGGTAACCCATAATGAAACTCAGTAAACCCTTTTGTTTACTCTGTTCCTAGACTGTTCTCTGATAACCTTCTCGGTGACCTCTGTGTCTCTGTAACAGTCATAATACTCTGTGATTTCTCATGTATCACATAAGTCTTGCTTCATACACATATGCACACTCATTTCTCACATTCACATCTGTTTCTAACCCTAAATTCATGCTGTATAAATAGACTTCTTATGTCGATGATCTGATTCATTGCTTCGATCTTACAAACATGATTTCTTGAATAAATAACCATAAAAAATATTTCATTGGTTAGATGACCTCAAAATTATATAAAATTTGTATGTGCAATTTCCAATGTGATAACGGTTCTGTGTGCCTCGATCTTGTAACACCTTTTCATACGTGTGTCCAGGTTCAATGAATTTGGTAACATGTTTCACTCGATGTATCATCTTTACTGCTCGGTAGTCATGGAATGACACTCGGTAGACAGCTCGGTGTATATTGGGCTTTGTGACTGTTTTCCTTCTGTAACTGACTAGACTGTTCATACCGACTAGAGTATATAGAATGACTTTGTATATAAAACTAATGGCAATTTGATAAGTAGTAACATATAGGAACCATGAAAACAATAGGGAAATGAAAGGGAGTAAACACAAAAACAACCTGGAGGGAGTTGATAAACCATGTCAGATCCTTCTTAGTCCCCTACAAGTGAAGAGAATTGAATTAGGCATATTGGAGGTTGACACTTAGTCATGTGAGTTCTAACCTTGGATTTGAGTAATTGGAGCAATCTAGTTGGTAGAGAGTTCTCCAAAGGAGTTTGGGTGTTGAGATTGATTCACACCAGGAGAGTAGGGCATAAAACAAACAAGGAAGCCCACAATAATACCTTTTCCTAATTTATAAACCAAATTGCAACTCTTTTGAGAGAGTCTCCCTATCACTAAGGGCCAGGTCCCCAAGACTCTTTTCGAAGTAAAATCCGAAGCAAAAATCAATGTTGGAATTCAATTTTTTTTTGAAATGGTATCCCATTTCTTTTTATATTATTTTTTATAATGAAAATGACATATAAAACAAGAAATAACTTTTTCTATATTGTTTACTTTTTTTTATTAAAAGTTACTTATATATACATGAAATATAACATTTAAGTATTAGTCACATTTCAATATGTCTTTTTCTGAGATATTGAAATGTGACTTATACTTTAAGTTATATTTCATGTATATATTGGCAAGATGTTTGAGATTGGTTTCAGATCTCTAGGAGATATAATGCAAATTCTAGATTTTAGAAGATCTTATAATTTTTTAGATAGTCAAATTTCAGTAATCAACAAGCTCCTATCAACATTTTCACACTTTCTCTATATCACTCTCTTTATCTCCCTCAATCTCTATACCTATCTCTCTCCATATTACTCTCCCTCTAGAGAAATATAGGTAGGTTGGGAGAGAGAGAGAGAGAGAGAGAGAGAGAGAGAGAGAGAGAGAGAGAGAGAGAGAGAGAGAGAGAGAGGTATATGTAGAGAAATAGAGGTTGGAAGGGAGTGAGGGGAAGTGTATAGAGAGAGACATGAGACAAAGAGTAGATATTTAAGGATGTGAGAGAAAGGTTGAGAGATGGATCTGGGGTTTTAGATAGAGAGGAGAGAGTGAGATGTAGGTAGAGAGTGGATAGAGGAAGAGTAATATGGAGAGAGATAGGTATAGAGATTGAGAGAGATAAAGAGAGTGATATAGAGAAAGTGAGAAAATGTTGATAGGAGCTTGTTGATTATTGAAATTTGACTGTCTAAAAATTTATAAGATATTCTAAAATTTAGAATTTGCATTATAACTTCTAGAGATCTAAAACCACTCTCAAACATCTTGCCAATATATACATGAAATATAACTTAAAGTATAAGTCACATTTCAATATCTTAGAAAAAGACACATTGAAACGTGACTATTACTTAAATGTTATATTTCATGTTTATATAAGTAATTTTTAATAAAAAGTAAACAATATAGAAAAATTTATTTCTCACGTTATATGTCATTCTCATATTAAAAAATAATATAAAAAGAAATGTGATACCGTTTAAAAAAAAAACTGAATTCCAACATTGATTTTTGCTTCGGATTTTACTTCGGAAAGAGCCTTAGGGACCTGGCCCTTAGCCTTGGACTAATTTGACCTTCAACTTGAAGGTCATGTCAGTGTCCATACAAAATATTGATTTTGGACATATATCTGAAGATCTTTTTGTAGATTTTTTTGAAGAAATTAAAACCCATTATAGAAGAGACTATCTAGATTCCAAATATATAAATTTAAAAAAAATTGGATTATATTTTTTTATTTTTAAAATAATTTCTAATGAAACAGGTCCATAAACTTGAAATAATAGGATTTCTTATTTTTTTAATAACTTTTTTGTTTTTAAGTTTTTTGAAAATAAACTATATGGCATCGAACTAGAGACAATTCTATACAGTTTAAAAAAAAATCAAAATTTTTTAAGTTTAGGTCAAGTTATGCTTGCCGTACATGAGGGTGTTTGAAAACAACAATTATGCCCAATAAATAATTAACAAAAAAACTATATTCATAAAAAAATTACAAAAAAACATCCTCATCAAAGATGAGTGAGTTAAAAATCTTTTACCAAAAGGATTCAAAAAAATACTTTCATTTAGGTCAAATTATGCTTGTCGTACATGGGCATGGTATGGTCGTGAAAAAGCGACTTTTAAACTATAGATTTTAGAAATGCCTATTAAAAATTAATTTTTGTCATTTGGGCATTAAAATAAATTACATATTCGAGCACTACATTTTTTTTTACTAAATTTTTCAAGATTCATTCTTTAAGTGATTCAAATGTTTAGGTCAAACATGAAATTTTTTGAAAACAGGGAAAAAACTTCCATTTTTTGGCCAAAACGTGGACTCAACTTCTTGCAAGCACGTTGTGATTTATATCATTTTGATTGGTGAAATTTTTTTAACATTGCATGCTTGTTTTGTTGGATTATTCAAACCTAATCAATAAATTTGGGCCACTCATTTTTGTTACAGACTGCTTGATCAATGATTGAGATTCAAATCTTAACAATAACTAGCTCGTATTTGAAAATACAAACATAGTGAAGGTTGACATGCACAAAATTAATTAATTTTTTTTTTGGCCAACCTGTACCTATTAGGGTGACGATTTAATGCATTTTAGGATGAAATTGACTTGATATCATATCATGATAATGGATATTTATTGGATATATTTCAATATTTCCAAGTATGTGTTTACAAAGGAAATCCTATCTGTCAATTGTGGGTATCTTGGTGTGTGCATCTCATGATATCTTTAAGCATAGAGCTAGTGTATGGGAAGTAGAACAAGTGTGGATCTATACATGACAAAATGAAAAAGAAAAAATATTCTTGATCATTCTTATTTTGTGCAAAACTTTGTTGCAATGTGTTTTTCCATTCTATTGTATTGTTCTTTATGCTGAGGTTGGTGCCTCATGATTTTTGAGTTGATTCTTAATTCAGGGGATTGGTGTCTCTTGTAAGTTGGTGCTTGTAAATTTATTATAAAGAGATTGGTATTCCATGTGGGTCTATTCCCATAAACAGTTGTAAGATCATTTTATTTTATTGCGAGGCTAGATTTGGCCAGTTGATCCAAGCAACTTATCTCTAGTGGTTTTCTCCCTTCTAGGGTTTCCAAACAAATATAGTGTTCTCTTTGTGTAGTCATTCTTGATACTCATGTTGATGCTTTAGATGGGGATTTGATTATTGGTTTCAATTAAAAAGTGGTAACATACTGATTCACCTCTCTCTTAGTATATTTGTGTGCTCATCAATTGGTATCAAAGCTAAGTTCTTCTTGTATAGTCTAACAACTGAAGGTAGATATTAGAAGTACACATGGCATATCAAGAAATATTCTCCTCAAATAAAAAACCATCGTTGATTGAACAAACTATGCTTTATGGAGCATAAGAATAGAGACCTATTTGATGACTTAGGTTTTGATGTTCAAATACTTTTTGCATATAGTTATATAATTCTTGAAAATACTCCAATAGATCAAGCTGGAAAAAGAGTTAATGAAAATAATGAAAAAGCTAAGAATGCTATCTTGTGTACAATATCAAATTCTGAGTTTGTCAAAGTTATGCACATCAAGAAAGTAAAGGAGATCTGAGATAAAATTTATAATATCTATGAAGGCAATGATAAAGTCAAGAAGCTAAGGGTTAGTGCAGGATCAAGGGGGGCCAAAAAGTGGCGATGTGAAAAAAATAGCCTTCCTCACTCACCTAAAAACACGAAAATCCATGTTGACTTTTTGCTTGGCCTGGGTGTCAGTACACCTTGGTCTGGTAATTACCTATATTGGATATCCGATTTTTATTTGTAATTTTAATTTAAAAAATATATTATATGTTACATATTATATAATATATATAATGTAATAATATAATATAATATAATATAATATAATATTATATATAATATAATATTGTATTATATAATATATTATTATATTATAATGATATATTATATAATACAATATTATATTATATATAATATAATATAATATAATATTATATTATATTATATATAATATTATATTATATATAATATTATATATTATATATATAATATAATACAATACGTATTATATGATACAATAATATATTATTACATTATATATATTATATAATACGTATTATATAATATATTATTATAGTATATTATATTATATTATATTATATTATAATATAATAATATATTATATAATACAATATTATATTATATATAATATAATATAATATAATATAATATAATATAATATAAAATTATATTATATATTATATAATATAATACAATATTATATTATATATAATCTAATACAATATAATATTATATATAATACAATATAATATTATATATAATATAATATAATATAATATAATACAATATAATATTATTTATAATATAATATAATATAATATAATACAATATTATATTATATATTATATAATATAATATTGTATTATATTATATTATATATTATAATATATCTAATATAACACAATACGTATTATATAATACAATATTATATTATATATAATATAATATTATACTATATTATATTATATATTATAATATATATAATATAATATTATACTATATTATATTATATATTATAATATATATAATATAATACAATACATATTATATAATATAAGAATATATTATATATGTTATTTAAAAATAATTTAAGTATAGAAATTGGATATTCGATAAAATCGGATATCCGATTTTCTGAGACTTTTATATTTCGACAGTGACAGTCCCGTGAGTCATTTTTAACTCACGGGCCGTGCGAATTCATCAAAATCCGATATCCGCTCCATCCGATATCCGGTGTTTTGACAAAAAATTGCTAAAAAATAGATTTCGAGTTAAGAATTTTATCGTTTTGAATCATTTTCATTCATTTTTTGTATTTTTTATTAATGTTTATTTGATTTTTCATTGAAAATATGGTTTTTTAAAATCAAATACCTAATTGTTTAAATTTGTTAACTAAATTTAATTGTTTACATTCAATTAGGTTAAAAATGGGGGATAACAATGAAAACACTGACCAACCACAACTGCAACAACCAAACCCTCATTTGCCAAACCCCCCCTCAATTCAAGATTTGATTGCACAAAATTTGAATGAATTGAAGGGGATTACAGAAGTATATCGTAGGATCCCTCGTCTAAACCCATTGTTTGATCCTCTCGCGTCAATCATAAAAAGTATGGAAACCATGACTGAGGAGCACGATGCCGCCCTTTTGTGGCGAGATTCTATGAAGGAAAAATATGTAGATGGCTTGTTGTATAAGGATATCAAGGATCTTGAGATATCCAAAGCCGAAATCGCCTCATTGTTTGTCAATCCCCGTACTGGTCAGCCCATAGATCCCCAAAAAACAAAACTTTTTATCAAATGGTGCACAAATGATGGGATTGTGAAAAACTTTTGGGATCGTTGGTGGATGGTTTTCGACAAACCACCCAACAACAATCTTGATATCCCCTTCTATTTCATAAAAAAATTGTATGCTGAGTTTGTTTTACACAAACATGTGAACTACTTTGACATCCAACCTTTCCAAGGTGTAGGTTTAGGTATGCCCCAAAATAGACCTGGGGCAGTTAAAGTAGTCTAGGGCCCATATGTCCCCCCTTCTCCTGTTGATACCCCACCTACAGTTCAACATCCTGATATCATTTGTGAGGCGGCTTCACAGACCATATCGACTATTCACTCTTTGAGTAGCCTTTTGGCTTCTTAGGCTGCGTCAGTAGCTTAGCCTACTCTTGAGGTAGCGGTACATCCGGTGCCGGTGACACATCATCCTCGGCTCCACACATATGTGTGCCCCATAGTTGTGTCATGTGTGGGCACGTATGCTTGGGTCTAGTTGGATAGCCCATTGATCCTCCTATGGACAGTGCAGATTATGTGGTGCATGAGATGCATGATGCATCAGATGTTATTACACAGACTGGAGGATACCCTAGAGAGTCCTCACATGCTAGAGGTGAGGAGGCACTGTCATCATACATTGATGATGTATTGGTAAGATTTGTGTTTTCATAGTTCATGTTATATTTTAATTAAATATTTATAAATTAGATAATATTAAGTACTAATTTTTATTTACATGGTCTATTTAATAGTTGATGATCGAGGATGAGTTGAGACAGATTCAGGAGGGCACCTTGTCGGCCATTTCATTTGGCCTTGATAGGTTGACGATACATATATTATTGCACCTAGTCATTTGTATTTTATTGTACATACATGCTCATCATTTATATTGGTATTAATTAGATTATGTAGTAACTTGCATGTATATCTTATTTTACTCTTGTAGGGCACAAGTAGCACGAGTGCGGGGCAGTGTGATTTAGGATCTGGTAGAGTAGTTGGAGACAAGGGAAAGGTAATTGAATGCAAATATGATTGAATGAATAGTTTAAATAACTTATAGTGATTATACATGTCTAGACATAGATTGATAGTTTCATATACTTGTTGTGTATATATATAGAGAATTCTTGGCTTCACATCCTTGATGACTACACCTAGTATACCTGAAGAAGAAGAAGAGATGCCTCAAGTAGATGTGTGTTTATTTTATTTTTTGATTAGTAGATGTTACCCCTATATTTTTGCTCATGCCTAAAGTCTCATAATCAGCTAAAAATCAGATATTGTTAATATTTTAATGCTGAAGTTTTTGTGGCCAAACTCCATGTCAGCTGAGAGATTTTAATTGTTTTATTTTTAGCTTACCCATATACCCAAACAATTAAATATCAAGTCTTTTGTCTCTTATGCAAAAATGATTTCTGGGTTATGCTCTGCTCAGCTTATTTATTCAACAGTTAAAATTTTATAAAAAATGGAGCCTTCAGTAAAAAGTTATGCAGGTTTTTCTATGGCAGCCCAAAGGAACAATTGTCATTGAACTTGAACCTTGAACCTTATTAGGTTCAAAAGGTTCAAGGTTCAACGCGCAACCAAATATGAAAAGAAAGTGATAAAGCAAATATAATATGAGTGTAGTTTGTGTTTTTGAACCTTCTGATTGAACTCTGCAGGTTCAAGGTTCAAGCGGTTCAAAAAGTTCAAAAGGTTCAAGCAGTTCAAAAGGTTCAAGCAGTTCAAAAGGTTCAACGTTCAAATTTCGGGTTCACTGTAATTTTTGGTTTTTGAACTTGAACTTTGAACCCTCTTTGGTTCAAGCACGTAGGTTCAAGGTTCAAGGTTCGATTTTAGAGGTTCAAATTCAGAGTTTAGAGATTCATCAGATGCAGGTTCAAAGTGCCTGACTTCAAAATTTCAGCAAATTCAAAATCCAATAATATTGGCATGTTTAATGTTTGTAATTTTCAATGTAATCTGGAACCACGGATTTTTTGAGACAAAAAAAATTAGTCTCGGTGCGAGGGGCATAACTTTCAATTGAACCGTTGGATCGCGCTGAAATTTTAATATGATTTGAAAAATGTATTTTCTAAATACTCACCGGAGTGATCGGAAAACTTTAATCTCAGTCAAAAGTTATTTATCTCTGAGTATGGGTCTATAAAAATTCTGAGATAAAAGACTTGAAGATTTAAAACAAAAAAAAGTTATCAGGAAGAGGATAAAAGATAAAAGAAAAGATTGATTAATTATCTTTTTAAGAATCAGTTATTGATAAACTAAAAGTCTCTTTAAAGAAAGAGAGAGACTATATATATGAGAAAAAAAGAAAAGAAAGGGGTTCTGAAACTGTGATTTTGGAAACAATAGAAGAGTTTTTTTTTTTGATAGGAATTGTGGGAAGTGTAAACGATAGCTGATTATTAATGGAATGTTGTGATTGTTGGCAATATTACATTATAAGGATATTGAGAAGGTTGTTGATGATTATGGACATAACTGATTAAAGATGTTTTACTATCTTGATATTATTATTTTGTCATTGATGTCAAGAAATTGATTTTCTAATTCAGTATGATGTTGTCATATCTTGATAAATATGATATGAAGATTATAAAGGAGTTGGTAGAGACACAAGAAAGAATATGATGAATAAGGGGATAAGTTATTCAATGCGAAACTCTATCGAGTCAGACAATGATGAGATCTTGATGTTTTAGATTGTTTTAACATCATACATATGTTGTAAAATGTAAAGGTTAATACTATACTATGTTATCAAGCAAAGAACCTAGTCGGTAAACCCTAAGGTTATCGCAGTCAGTTAATGAAGACAGAATGTCTACCGAGTGAAGTTTAGTATTCACCGAGTTGTAACCGAGCTATAATAGAATGCATTAAATGTTTACATGTGATATTTAATGAAAGAAGCTGATGAGCTGGAGCGGATCAATGATTGGCAAGCCGTGGAAGAAGTTTGTTAAATGAATCTAAGGCAATGGAAAGTCGGCAAGAAGATCTACAGCTCAGATTGAACCACATTACCCTAACACAAGTTCCAAGGTGAATGTGCAAGTTCCAAGGTGGGGTAAAATGTTTTTAGATCGAAAGAAATAATGAACTTGGACAAGATTGAAGATCTGATGGCTATGATTGATTATGGGAAATGTGATCAAGGATATTAAGCGGTTAGAAGATTGTTTATAAATAGGAAATTGTTGATAAACAATGTATGCGGGCAAGTGTATGCACAGGGATGCTACATAGTGATTACCAAGCATAGAAGCTTGAAGACCTGTTAGAATAACAGAGTATTGATGCCCAGCAGATAGACAAGATTAGTTCTATGTCTAGATTGTATTGAACAAATAGGAATCTGCTTTAGCATTTTAGATGTGAAGTTGCAGATAGATTGTATTACTGTTATTTTGTGAAAGTTACAGGAAATCTCTTAACCGAGTGGACTTAACAGTCTTATATGTAAATCCTCTAACAAGGTGACATTCTAATTGAGTGTTTGAAATCCTTTGACAAGGTCACTTCTAACAAAGTGAAGATCCTAACAGATGTGTGGGAAATCCCTTAACCGGGTCACATCTAGCAATGTGTTTGTAATCTTTAACATGATTTTCTTTTAACCAAGCATACTCTAGAAGAGTATATTTCTTAGTGGGTCCGAAATCCCATAGTGGTTTTTCCCTATTTGGGTTTCCACGTTAAATCTGGTGTTATGAGGTTTATATTGTTCATATGCTTTTGAGTTTGCATGTTTGATAGTTTTTGGTTATATGACTGATATATATGTTACCGAGGTTGAGTCTGATGTTTTTATGGATGATTAAGTTTGTATGATTCACCCCCCCCTCTCATCTTGTTGGCTATTGAATCTGTACTTATATTAAGTATTAGAACTATCAATTGGTATCAGAGCTTTGGACTCCGAAAGGAAAGTTTAAAGGCACTTGAGTTAAAGATCCAAAGATGTATAAGAGGGATGCACCTAAGCTGAATAAGTCAAGTTTCTCTTCATGGTAGAAAATGATGAAGCTACATCTATCAGGAGTTGGAGAATATGCTATATACTATTTGGAGAATGATTTTGTTGCACCGAACACCTATCCATTGACTATGGAAGAGATAAAGGCGAAGCAAGAACATATTCAAGGAATGATTGAAATAACATCTACATTGATCGATTTAGAGTTTAATGATCTAGAAGACTGCAATGATGCAAAGGCAATGTGGACTAAGCTCATATCTGTATATGGAGGAGATGAACATGTTCAAAGAGAAAAAGCTGATAGTTTAAGAGGACAACTTGAATCTATGAGGATGAATGAAGGTGAGAACACAACCTAGTACAGTACAAGACTAAACGAGATTGTAAATCAAATCAAAGGAGCAGGAGGAACTATTGAAGAAAAGGATGTGACAAGTAAGTTGTTAAGAACCCTTTTACCTGCCTATGCAATCCGAGTCTCTACAATCAATGAATTGAGGTCTGTACCTAATATGTCAGTTTCCTTGGATGCTACTATTGGTAAGCTACATGCATTTGATTTAAGTAATTTTGATAATAGTGGGTCATCGGTAAATAAAGTTGAATCTGCATTTAGTTCTTTTTGTCTGAATGAATCTAATGATTACAATGAAAGAAAGTATAAGTACTTTGAAGGAGATCACAGTGGAGCAAGTGAAAGATTTCAGAAGAACATGGAGGAGGTACACAAACTGTATGAAGAAATCAGAAAGCAAGAAGAGTTTGAAGCACTATTGGCCAAAAGGTTACCGAGAGGCAAAGGTAAGTATAAAGGAAAACTACCTTTGAAATGTTTTAATTGTGATAAGATTGGACATATGGCTTCTAACTGTCCTGACAAAGATTTTACTAAAAAGAGATATTACCGAGATGACAGACAGAAAGATAATCATTACAGAGGACATTGAGACTTCAGAAGAAGAGATAGAAAGACATGCTTAATTGCTGATGAGGAATCTGAAAATAATAAATCAGATGAGACTGACACAGAAGAAGTTGTTTATGTGGCTATCAAGGATGGATCAAATGAAGAAAGGTATGAAGAAAAAGCCCTAATATCTCACATAAACACTAATGATTCTTGGATTATAGACAGTGGATGCTCACATCATATGACAGGAGATAAACACAAGTTTGTTATGTTAGAAGATTATGATGGAGGCTATGTTAGATTTGGTAATGATGCACCATGTCCGGTAAGAGGTAAAGGATCCATAACACTTCTTGATAAAGCAAGATGCAATGATGTTTATTGGGTTGAAGGTTTGAAATATAATTTGTTGAGTGTAGCATAGCTAAACAACACAGGTTACCGAATAGATTTTCAGAAAAGAATTGTCAAAGTTCATGACAAGAATGGAAAGTCAGCTGCTACCGGGACACAAACAAAAGGTAATACATTTCACCTTGACTCAACCCACAATAAGTGTTTGCATGCAAAGATTGATAATACTTGGTTATGGCATAAAAGGTTTTGTCATGTTAATTTTGATAATCTGATCAAGATAAGTAAGAAGCACAGAGTAAGAGGTCTACCGAGTCTTGAAAAACTTGAGAATGCTATGTGCTGAGGATGCCAGATGGGTAAAATGACAAGATCAAGCTTTAAAAGTAAGTCCTACACTTCTAAGGGAATTTTAGATCTTGTGCACACTGATCTTTGTGGTCCTATGAAAGTTCAAAGTTATTATGGTGATAAGTATTTCATATTATTTGTGGATGACTATTCAAGGATGATGTCAGTAATGTTTTTAAAAGAAAAATCAGAAGCTTTTCAAATGTTTAAGTGGTACAAGGCTAGAGTTGAAGACACCTTATGAAATCTGGTATGGCAAGAAACCTAATGTAAGTTATTTTAAGATATTTGGAAGTAAATACTATGTTCATAAAGATGATAGAAATGGCAAGTTTGATCAAAAAAGTGAAGAAGGAGCATTTCTAGGATATTCTTCTAGAAGCAAAGCATTTAAATGTCTGATCAAATCATCTAACAAAATGGTAGAAAGTGCAAATGTGAAAATTGATGAATTTGCAGAAAGAACTGATGAAGGGAATTCCAAAGAACCGGAAGACTATGATGAATATGTCTATGTGCAACCGAGAAGTCCTATCGAGATAGTCGTTGAAGAAAATGTAGAAAATATCCAGTTATCGAGTGATGAAGAAGATCATACAGAACCTACCGAGCCTGTATTAGCCAAGTATGTCAAAAGACACCATGCACCAAGTCAGATTATAGGAGATAAGGATGATCCAATGATGACAAGGAACAAACTGAGACAAAACACATGTTTCATATATGAATTTGAACCGAGAATTGTGAAAGAGGCATTTAACAGTGAAGATTGGATAAATGCTATGACTAAAGAGATTGATCAAATCAAGAAGAATGACACATGGACACTGGTCCCAAGACCGAAGGACAAAAATGTAATCGGTACAAAGTGGATCTTCAGAAACAAGCTAAATGAAAAAGGTGAGGTCATTCGGAACAAAGCAAGATTAGTTTGCAAAGGTTATGCCCAAGAAGAAGGAATTGATTATGGTGAGACTTTTGCACCTGTTGCTAGACTTGAAGGAGTTAGAACATTGTTGGCATATGTTGCTTTCAAAAACTTTGAGGTATATCAAATGGATGTCAAATCTGCATTTCTGAATGGAATATTAGAAGAAGAAGTTTTCATTGAACAACTTGAAGGATTTGTTGAAGACAATGATAAAGATCAGGTATGTAAATTGAACAAAGCTTTATATGGTTTGAAACAAGCACCGAGAGCATGGTATGAGAGATTGCACTCTTGTTTGATTAAGATTGGTTTTATAAGGACAAGTGAGAACAACAACATGTACATGAAGAATGATGAAAATGGAATACTAATCTCAGCCATATTTGTTGATGATATTATATTTTGTGGAAGTGACTCTTTATGCAAGAACTTTGGAAATGAAATGAGCAAAGAATTTGAGATGTCATTAATCAGTGAGATAAAGTATTTTATAGGCTTACAGATACTGCAAATGAAAAATGAGATTTTCATTACTCAATCCAAGTACATAAAGGAAATCTTGAAGAAATTTGGAATGGAGGATTCAAAACCAGTAAGTACTCCTATGACTACCAACTGTAAACTATCAAAGAATGATGAATCTGCATTCTTTGATGAGATACTTTACCGATCTATGATTGGAAAGTTGCAATATGTTGTTCACAATAGGCCAGATATAGCACATGTAGTAGGTATTGTTGCAAGATTCTTTGCAGATCCTATGGAAATCCACATGACTGCAATCAAAAGAATTTTCAGATACTTGAAAGGCACTGAAGATTATGGCTTAGTATATCAGAAAGGAAATGATTTTGATTTAAAAGTTTATATTGATGCTGATTGGGCAGGCAACATTGATGACAGAAAAAGCACAAGTGGAGGAGCTTTCTTCTTAGGAGAAAGACTAGTGAGTTGGCTTAGCAAGAAATAAGGATGTGTTTCTCAGTCAACAGCCGAAGCTGAATATGTTGCAGTAGCACTGAATTGTACCAACATTGCATGGATCAAACAACTGTTGGAAGGTATAAATGAGAAAGTTACTGAGCCATTAAATATATTCTGTGACAATACTAGTGCCATTAATATTTCAAAAAACCCTGTTATGCACTCTAAGACAAAGCACATCTCTATCAAATATCATTATCTAAGAGAAGAAGCTCAAGAGAAGAAAGTGGTGTTGGAATATGTTAACACAAAGGAGTAGATAGCTGATATCTTCACCAAGCCACTATCAAAGGACACTTTTGAATATCTCAGAAGTAAGTTAGGGGTCCTACCCCTATCTTTTACTCACTGACCGAGTTCGGTGAAAGCATCACTTCGATGACTCTATTGAATATCTTTTTGGAAGCTGATGCTGGATTGATACACTTTAGAATATTTTTCTGAAAATGTACTGGAATTAATACTGGGATAATATAGAGAATGATACAGGGAATAGGAATTGAAGACAAATGCTCTGATCGAGACTCAGTTGATACACAACAGCAAGCAATAACTTCTTACAGAAAGAAATTATGTTTTAGTTCTTTTTCTTTTTGGCATTGTTGTCAAAGGGGGAGAAGACCTACCTAAGGGGGAGAAGACCTAAGGAGGAGAAGACCTACAAAAGGGGAGAAGACCTGAGAAGACTGAAAAAAAAAAATAGAAGAGAAGTCTAATGAATGGGGGAGAGCATTTCAGCATTTCAGAATCATAGCAATCCGAATTTTTTTAAAGATCAAATCAATTGGTTTTGCCATCAATGCCAAAGGGGGAGATTGTTGGCAATATTACATTATAAGGATATTGAGAAGGTTGTTGATGATTATGGACATAACTGATTAAAGATGTTTTACTATCTTGATATTATTATTTTGTCATTGATGTCAAGAAATTGATTTTCTAATTTAGTATGATGTTGCCATATCTTGAGAAATATGATATGAAGATTATAAAGGAGTCGGTAAAGACACATGAAAGAATATGATGAATAAGGGGATAATTTATTCAATGGGCAACTCCACCGAGCCAGACAATGATGAGATCTTGATGTTTTAGATTGTTTTAACATCATACATATGTTATAAAATGTAAAGGTTAATACTATACTATGTTATCAAGCAAAGAACCTAGTCGGTAAACCCTAAGGAACCTAGTCGGTAAACCCTAAGGTTATCGCAGTCGGTTAATGAAGACAGAATGTCTACCGAGTGAAGTTTAGTATTCATCGAGTTGTAACCGAGCTATAACAGAATGCATTAAATGTTTACATGTGATATTTGATGAAAGAAGCTGATGAGCTGGAGCGGATCAATGATTGGCAAGCCGTGGAAGAAGTTTGTTAAATGAATCTAAGGCAATGGAAAGTCGACAAGAAGATCTACAGCTCAGATTGAACCGCATTACCCTAACACAAGTTCCAAGGTGAATGTGAAAGTTCCAAGGTGGGGTAAAATGTTTTTAGATCAAAAGATACAATGAACCTGGACAATATTGAAGATCTGATGGCTATGATTGATCATGGGAAATGTGATCAAGGAGATTAAGCGGTTAGAAGATTGTTTATAAATAGGAAACTGTTGATAAACAATGTATGCGGGCAAGTGTATGCACAGGGATGCTACATAGTGATTACCGAGCACAAAAGCTTGAAGACCTGTTAGAATAACAGAGTATTGATGCCCAACAGATAGACAAGATTAGTTCTATGTTTAGATTGTATTGAACAAATAGGAATCTGCTTTAGCATTTTAGATGTGAAGTTGCAGATAGATTGTATTACTGTTATTTTGTGAAAGTGACAGGAAATCTCTTAACCAAGTGGACTTAACAGTATTATATGTAAATCCTCTAACAAGGTGACATTCTGATTGAGTGTTTGAAATCCTTTGACAAGGTCACTTCTAACAAAGTGAAGGTCCTAACATATCTGAGGGAAATCCCTTAACCGGGTCACATCTAGCAATGTGTTTGTATTCTTTAACAGGATTTTCTTTTAACCGAGCATACTCTAGAAGAGTATATTTCTTAGTGGGTCCGAAATCCCATAGTGGTTTTTCCCTATTTGGGTTTCCACGTTAAATCTGGTGTTATGAGGTTTATATTGTTCATATGCTTTTGAGTTTGCATGTTTGACAGTTTTTGGTTATATGACTGATATATATATGTTACCGAGGTTGAATCTGATGTTTTTATGGATGATTAAGTTTGTATGATTCACCCCCCTGCTCTCATCTTGTTGGCTATTGGATCTGTACTTATATTAATTATCAAAACTATCAGTGATATCTTTGAATTTGTGCATTCTGAGATTCGTAATTCTTCGTAGATTGTTATGTGGGCATAATTTAATTTGATAATCAGTTATCTCTGCATTTCCTTTTTGTTCATATTTGTTATAGAATGTTGGATGACTCACATGGCGTTAACCTGCTTGATCCCCCTTGCCTTGTGAGGCACGAGAGAGTCTCGATTAAGCTACTAGTTTCTCCTGTTGAGTTTCCATTTTGTTTTGAATATATGCAGCAAGAATGTTATGAATCAAAGTTTGTGAACTCTCCTTTGAATATTCTTTTCAGAAATTTCCTTTGTGTGTAGTTTTGAAGGCATTTATTTGTGTTGATGGATAAATGCTGAAGCCTTTCGATGCTTTCTAGTTAAAAGTGTTAGCATATCAACTGTATAATAAATTCATTGTAAATATTCTAAGAGGGAGCTGTACCTCTCAATTCAGAGGAAGATTATCAATTCAATGATAATCTGTCCAACTGTTGGTGCTCTTTGTCCTTTATCCAGAGCATTTGGAGTTAGTATGTGTATGTATTTGTTGAAGGACAAATCTGTTCACTAACAGATTTTTGGCGACTCTGCTGAGGATTCGAAATCAAAAGATCAGTCATTTTTGTTTTTTTCCCCAAGTTTTAAAGACATCTTTGTGTGAAAGAAGATTGGCGACTCTATTTATGTTTGGTTGAAGAATTTCAGTCTGAAATTATGGCTTTAGTTGCAGCTTAGCCATGGAGAACTCATTTTGGTCCATTTGCTTTGCCTCAATATTCAGCCCTTCCTAAAGGATCAAGAGAATGCTTTCAAAAGTTTGCTGGAGATAAGAATCAAGATCCTGATGATCACATTAAAGCAGTCATGGTTACCTGTGGGATTCTTGGAGTGCAAGAAGAGAATGTCTTTGTGAGACTGTTTGTTGATAGCCTTGTTGGAAATGTCGCTGAGTGGTTTCAGAATTTGCAAGATGGATGCATTACTAGCTGGGATGACTTAAAGGTAAAATTCCTTGGAAGATTTCAGCCTGTGGTTGATACTTATAAGTTACTGTTGAATTTCTTTCAAATTCAGATGAAAAATGATGAATCTATGAGAGGTTTTATTGATAGATTTAATAGATGTATTGGTAAAATTCCTCAAGCTTGCCAACTGACAGAAAGTAATCAGCTATGTGTTTTTATTGCTGCATTACAAACTGAAATTAAATTTTAGTTGAAGCTTAAGAAAATACAAAATTTGAAAGATGCACAAAAAAAGGCTTTTGAGGTAGATGATGATATGTTGTTAAGTGGAATGAAATGCATGGATGAATGTGTTGTGAGGGAGCCACAATCTGAAATTTGTCTTTATAATCAAAAGTTTTATCCGAAGAAAGAGATTCTACAAAATAAACTTGTTATGAAAGCAACAAAATCAACACTACCTATCTCTTATTCTCAAAATTTAACAGTTTTTAATGATGGACATTTCCAAGAACCTCCTGTAATTGAAAATAGCTCTCCTAGCATTGCAGGGATTTGTCATTTGTATGTTGAAAATGATAATTCATTTAAAGATGAGGGTGATCAAACCGCACAATCAAAAATTTTAATGACTTGCTTAGATGCTTCTTCTATAGAGCAAGGATTTGATGATGAACAATTAGATGCAAGTTTGCTGGAAAATGTCTCTGTTTCAAAATTTGAATAATTTTCATTTGATACTTCTAATGCACTTTCAGCTAATGATTTTAATTAGGGAAGCATAATAGATCAACATAAATAAGAGATGCATTATGGTGAGAAAGTAGGGGGTATCTCTCATGTTGATATGCAGGCAAGGTATGAGTCTTTTTAGTTTGATTGCATGCAAGATATTAAGGAATTGTTGCAGCCCAAAACATTGCAAAATTTTGAGAATACTAAAATGCAAACCAAGGGAAACTCATTCACCTCTGTTATGATATCACATAGGTGATCTGCATTAGAGATATTCAAATTTGATTGTGAAGATGAGCTGTTTGATAGTCATCCCATGCTGGAATCATTTTGTTTTGAAGATAATGTTTATAATGAATTCTTGGAAAATGAATGTCTAGAGAGTCAAAATTCAGATTTAGATAAAGACTTTCTCACAGATCATTCTTATAGTTTTGAAGAAGGTTGTCCTATTAAAAGCATGGCTTATTTTTTTAACATTTGTATGGAAGAATGTGGTATTTCTAGTATGAATCAGCTCACTCAAGATGATGTTGACATGTTGCAACCAGAAGTCTATGATGCAGAGTGGCTCTTTGGACCTGATATGTTTTTGAGGAAGTTTTTACAATGGGTTGTTATTGGATCCTTCTTTACAATTGCTGCAGGTTATTTATTGGGAATGATTCTACTTACATATCAACCACTTTTCCGCACTAGCATGTACTTCTCACAACCAGTTGATGGCTTTACATGAACAACCATTTGCATTCTTGGAGGCATGGGTTGTTTGCGTGATCTTTTGTAAATAAATTTTTGGTGTGATTTTGGTGTAGGTTTTCTTAGTTTTCAGCCTTGTTTTAGTGTGGGTTTTCGCTTGTTGGTTTTGTTTTGTTGTCTCTTTCCTCGTCTACAAGAAGATCTGTGTGCTCTGTTTGTCTTGACTCTGTTACCCAATGGCTAGGCACTATTCTTCTTCTCTCCTAGAGATATTCTAGATTCTTCTAGTCCTTTATAGTCCTGGTCCCCAATTAGAGCCAATGTTACCCCTATATTTTTGCTTGTGCCTAAAGTCTCATAATCAACTAAAAATCAGATATTGTTAATATTTTAATGCTAAAGTTTTTGTGGCCAAACTCCATGTCAGCTGAGAGATTTTAATTGTTTTATTTTTAGCTTACCCATATACCCAAACAATTATATCTCAAGTCTTTTTTGTCTTTTATGCAAAAATGATTTCTGGGTTATGCTCTGCTCGACTTATTTATTCTACAGTTAAAATTTTATAAAAAATGGAGCCCTCAGTAAAAAGTTATGCAGGTTTTTCTATGGCAGCCCAAAGGAACAATTGTCATTGAACTTGAACCTTGAACCTTATTAGGTTCAAAAGGTTCAAGGTTCAACGCACAGCCAAATATGAAAACAAAGTGATAAAGCAAATATAATATGAGTGCAGTTTGTGTTTTTGAACCTTCTGATTGAACCCCGTAGGTTCAAGGTTCAAGCGGTTCAAAAGGTTCAAAAGGTTCAAGCAGTTCAAAAGGTTCAAAGTTCAAATTTCGGGTTCATTGTAATTTTTGGTTTTTGAACTTGAACTTTGAACCTTCTTTGGTTCAAGGTTCAAGGTTCCTTTCAGAGATTCAAATTTAGAGTTCAGAGATTCATCAAATGTAGGTTCAAAGTGTGTGACTTCAAAATTTCAGCAAATCCAAAATCCAATAATATTGGCATGTTTAATGTTTGTAATTTCCAATGTAATCTGGAACCACGGATTTTCTGAGACAAAAAACATCAATCTCGGTGCGGGGGGAATAACTTTCAATTGAATTGTTGGATCATGCTGAAATTTTAATATGATTTGAAAAACGTAGTTTTCTAAATACTCACCAGAGCGATCGAAAAAATTTACGGGGGGAATAACTTTCAATTGAATTGTTGGATCATGCTGAAATTTTAATATGATTTGAAAAACGTAGTTTTCTAAATACTCACCAGAGCGATCGAAAAAATTTAATCTTAGTCAAAAGTTATTTATCTCTGAGTACGGGTCTATAAAAATTCTGAGATAAAAGACTTGAAGATTTAAAACAAAAAAAAGTTATCAGGAAGAGGATAAAAGATAAAAGAAAAGATTGATTAATTATCTTTTCAAGAATTAGTTATTGATAAACTAAAAGTCTCTTTAAAGAAAGAGAGAGACTATATATGAGGAAAAAAGAAAAGAAAGGGGTTCTGAAACTGTGATTTTGGAAACAATAGAAGAGTTTTTTTTTTTGATAGGAATTGTGGGAAGTGTAAATGATAGCTGATTATTAATGGAATGTTGTGATATCTTTGAATCTGTTCATTCTGAGATTCATAATTCTTTGTAGATTGTTATGTGGGCATAATTTAATCCGATAATCAGTTATCTCTGCATTTCCTTTTTGTTCATATTTGTTATAGAATGTTGGATGACTCACATGGTGTTAACCTGCTTGATCCCCCTTACCCTGTGAGGCATGAGAGAGTCTCGATTAAGCTGCTAGTTTCTCCTGTTGAGTTTCCATTTTGTTTTGAATATATGCAGCAAGAAAGTTATGAATCAAAGTCCGTGAACTCTCCTTTGAATATTCTTTTCAGAAATTTCCTATGTGTGCAGTTTTGAAGGCATTTATTTGTGTTGATGGATAAATGCTGAAGCCTTTCGATGATTTCTGGTTAAAAGTGTTAGCATATCAACTGTATAATAAATTCATTGTAAATATTCTAAGAGGGAGCTGTACCTCTCAATTCAGAGGAAGATTATCAATTCAATGATAATCTATCCAACTGTTGGTGCTCTTTGTCCTTTATCCAGGGCATTTGGAGTTAGTATGTGTATGTATTTGTTGAAGGACAAATATGTTCACTAATAGTAGATATAATTCGTTATTATCAATGACAATTATATGCTAACTTGTATCAATGTCATGTTTTTGAACATATGTAGGTTGTGTATCAAAATATTCAAAACATACCTCCTCTACCAAAGACATACATCAAGAGTCCTCCAAAGCTGAAGAGAAAACGTGGAGATGAGGTAAAAATGAATATTTTATTTATAGTTCATTTTTATGTTAACTTTTCGAATGTGAATTATATAATATAACTAATATTAATCGTGGTTTGTTTTTCTTGTGCAGGATCCTTCAGAGCCGAGCAATGCGGTGAAGAGGATCGATTTTGATGATCCATCAACAACTTAGGATGTTATAGATAGTTTTGGGATGCCTACATGTCTAGTTGTCATGTATATTTTGTATATGGACATACATTCATGTATTTAGACATACATTTTGTTTCAGTTGGCGTTTATGCCATATTTGTGTATGGACATAGATTTGTAATCATTTGACATTTTTATATATACAGAAGTTGATATTCGATCATATAAATTATTTCTCATCTGTGCGTGGTGTTATCATGGAAATCTTTAATCTTCATTCCAATAATTAACAATGGTTAATAATGGCTATTTAATGAACAATACAATTCATTTCATTTCATCGTAAGTGTTGTTTTTATAATGAACAATATAATTCATTTAATGAACAATACAATACAATTCATTTAATGAACAATACAATTCATTTAATCAACAATACAATACAATTCATTCAATGAACAATATAATTCATTTAATGAATAATACCCTACGCATGCTCCTATTTTGCCCCCCCACTCGATCGAACACTCAGGGTCATACCCTACCGGCATCATCCCTTGAATGCCCTAAGTGTCAAAATTTGATGGGCCCTAACTCGAAATCCGTTGAACCTGTGAATGATCCATTTGAACCTACGGGGCCATGAGATGGGTCCCTACAAAATCCTATCTCGGTTTTTCAAGTTGCCCTACGGTTTTATTAGGGCAGCAATTTTTTGGTTGGCAAAAAAATCGTCAGTCTCACTCAATGGAATGTTGTCGTGTGGCCGATTTCTCGTTCTTCTCATCATGATGACGAACCGTCAGCTCTGACATGTCTAGTTAGGGATTATTACCCTACACATGCTCCTATTTGTCCCCCCCACTCGATCGAACGCTCGGGGTCATACCCTACCGGCGTCGTCCCTTGAGCGCCCTAAGTGCTCAAAATTATCAAACTTTGACGGGCCCTAACTCAAAATCCGTTGAACCCGTGAATGATTCGTTTGAACCTACCGGGCCACAAGAGGGGTCCCTACAAAATCCTATCTCGGTTTTTCAAGTTTCCCTATGGTTTTATTAGGGCAGCAATTTTTCGGTTGGTGAAAAAATCATTAGTCTCACTCAATGGAATGTTGTAGTGTGGCCGATTTCTCATTCTACTCATCACGATAATGAACCATCGGCTCTGACATGTCCAGTTAGGCATTATTACCCTACACATGCTCCTATTTTTCCCCCCCACTCGATTGAATGCTCGGGGTCATACGCTACCGACGTCGTCCCTTGAGCGCCTTAAGTGCTCAAAATTGTCAAACTTTGACGGGCCCTAACTCGGAATCCGTGGCACTTGTGAACAATCCATTTGAACCTACAGGGCCACGAGAGGGGTCCCTACAAAAGTCTATCTTGGTTTTTCAAATTTCCCTATGGTTTTATTAGGGAAGCAATATTTTGGTTGGCGAAAAAATCATCAGTCTCACTCAATGGAATGTTGTCGCATGGCCGATTTCTTGTTCTGCTTGTCGCGATGATGAACCATCAGCTCTGACATGTCTAGTTAGGCATTATTTCCCTACGCATGGTCCTATTTCCCCCCCCCCCCCCCACTCGATCGAACGCTCGGGGTCATACCTTACCGGCGTCGTCCCTTGAGCACTAAAATTATATATAAACAAGCATTACACTATAGAAACATAATGATCATGAATATTTCCATGTATTGTATACACATAATTTCCATTACACTTGCATGTGACATCCATGAAGGGATATGCATACATGATTTTTTTTTTCATGGACATTGTATATCATCAATATTTCCAAGCATTACATTGTAGACACATAATGATCATGGATATTTCCATGTATTGTATACACATAATTTTCTCATGGACATTGTATATCATCATAACAATGTTACATCAATTCACATCCATATACAAATACAACATCCCACTTCATCTGCATCAGACATCCTCATGTCCTAAGAGAAAAGCTTGCTTACAACAATGCCTGTATATAAATGAAGACCAAAATAAGTAACCTTTTTATGCGGAATGAATGTGCTACAAGAAATAAATTATAACACTTAATACAAATTAGTTTGGCAAATTATAAATAAATCATTTCAAACATTTTTAAGACGCACAAGATTGTATAATTATGAAACTTACCAGTTTCTCTGCAAAGTATACAAGCATAACTTTGAAGAAAGACGCATGTTGATTAAAGCCCTTCTCACTGCATTTCTCTGCATGGTTGAAGATGATGGTAGATATGGTCATTTCTAAATAGAAATACATTCACTTGACTTAATGTTTATGCACAAAATTTTATCTCATTAATGTGCAAAAGAATATGTACCATCACCAAGAGAGGGTCTTGTCAACGGCGAATGATCTAGCATGAACTTGTATATCATAAAAAATCATAATGTGATGTACTATTGTATATCATCAATAAAGACCTGCATGATCATAAAGGTTTTGCGATAATTATATCATAAAAAATTGTTAGATAGTGTTCTCTAATAACAAAAATTGTAAAGCTCATCAAATGCATGATAATAAGTCATGTTGCAAAAATATGCCCCTTCCGATTATATCGTGTACCTGCTATGTGCATGCAAAAACCGTGTTGCCAAAAAAACTCGTTCATCAATAGACCTGCATTTTCAACACATCCTTAATATACACGTAACAAACTTGATCATTAAGGTTTAATGATCATTGTTCGAAATGAAATGCATGATAAAAAAAATAAGGCATGATTAAAGACCTACTACTCAAGTGTGCCTGAATGGTCATCTCTTTGTTTAAGAGTATCCAGTATTGCTTCATGATCAGCAATAGTCACTGTCCATAGCTCTTTAGTCTTCGGTGTTGCTTGATGCTTCAACAACTTGACATTTGTAGCTATAATAAGGTGTGAATATATTATAATGGTTTTGTGTCTCTCATAGTCTTCAAATGCAGGTATGCCATTCTTTCTAATCATGGACACCCTATGACCCCTAACGACACCATAGGACCCCTTAAGACACCAAATCATGTCGTTAGGGGTCATATTGTGTCCTACAACCCTCTAAGACACAATATGACCCCTAACAACATGATTTGGTGTCTTAAGGGGTCCTATGGTGTCGTTAGGGGTCATATGTTGTCCATAGGGGTCATATGGTGTCTTGGGACACCATAGGACCCCTTAGGACACAATATGACCCCTTAGGACACAATATGACCCCTTAGGACACAATATGACCCAAAGCAACCCAATATGGTGCCATTAGGGGTCATATGGTGTCCTAAGAGATCATAAGGGTTCATGGGACACCATATGACCCCTATGGACACCCTATGACCCCTAACGACACCATAGGACCCCTTAAGGCACCAAATCATGATGCCATAGGACACAATATGACCCCTAATGACATGATTTGGTGCCTTAAGGGGTCCTATGGTGTCGTTAGGGGTCATAGGGTGTCCATAGGGGTCATATGGTGTCTTGGGATACCATAGGACCCCTTAGGACACAATATGACCCAAAGCGACCCAATATGGTGTCATTAGGGGTCATATGGTGTCCTAAGAGGTCATAAGGGTTCCCAAGACACCATATGACCCCTATGGACACCCTATGACCCCTAACGACACCATAGGACCCCTTAAGACACCAAATCATGTCGTTAGGGGTCATATTGTGTCCTACGAGGTCATAGGACACAATATGACCCCTAACGACATGATTTGGTGTCTTAAGGGGTCCTATGGTGTCGTTAGGGGTCATATGGTGTCTTGGGACACCATAGGACCCCTTAGGACACAATATGACCCCTTAGGACATAATACGACCCAATAGGACATAATACGACCCAAAGTGACCCAATATGGTGTCATTAGGGGTCATATCGTGTCCTAAGAGGTCATAAGGGTTCATGGGACACCATATGACCCCTTAAGACACCATATGACCCCTAATGACATGATTTGGTGTCTTAAGGGGTCCTATGGTGTTCCAAGACACCATATGACCCCTAACGACACCATAAGACCCCTTAAGACACCAAATTGTGTTGTTAGGGGTCATATTCTCTCTCTCTCTCTCTCTCTCTCTCTCTCTCTCCCTCTCCCCTTCTCTCTCTCTTTCTCTCTCTCTAAAATATGACTAATAAAATCCGATATTCAATTTAATCGGATATCGGATTCCTGCCATGTGGTAGTTTACCAAATAAATGGCGGCAACGGGAAATTTTTTTGGGGCCACAAATTTTTGTACTAAAATCGGATATCGGATAAAATCCGATATTCGATATCCGATTTTTTTCATCAAATTTTCAAATTTTAAATTTCGGCTTGGGAATGCTTTGGTATTTGGCTTGGAAGTGACAAGCCTGGAAAGTCAACTGAAAAAACATATTTTTTAGTATTCCTTGATTTTCCAAACTTTACACTGGTGGCTGATGACTTTTTTTGTAACCAAAATTGATAAAATGAAAAGGGTTTTTTAAGGACGTTCCCAGATTTCCAACAATATAAGGCTTGTCTTATTTCAACTTTAATAAATAATAATTATTTATTTTCTAATTGAATTCTGACAATAGTCCTGATTGATATACTGATTGAAAAACACTCATAACTTTCAAACGGTATAACATTTTTTGAAACCAAAACATGCGTCACATCCTATGCTTTGTCTACTATAGGGAAATTAAAAAAAAAAAAAAATTCATAAGGTTTTGACCAAGTTAAGGTGGTCAAGCGTAGGAGTTTTTGAATTTTTGAAAAGCTATAGTAAAAAATTCATAAATAATTATTTAATTTATAAAAAGAAATAAAAAAATATGTGTCACATCCGGACATGAGTCTAATACTTATATTATAAATATTATAAAAAAATATTAAGATTTGATTGTGATTAGGGTGGTCAGATATACGTCTACTTCTTATTTTTTTCTTGAAATTTTAGTACCACTGCATTGAAATTTGAAATTTTCATCAAATAGGATTTTTTTTTCCAAAAAACATCTAGTAGCTTAGAAACTATATTCAATTTTCTATATATTCTCTTCTTACATATTTTAAAAATAATGTTCACAACTTATTCAAATTTTCATGTCAAGTTGCATAACTCTGATTTTCTGAAATTTCATTGCCACTTAAGGGCCTGTTTTGGCACACCATGATCCTGCACATACCCCTAAGATCCAAACTTATAAAGAACAATTTGAAAGTCTAAAAATTAAAGAAGTTTGTTGCATATCTCTTTCATATGATTGAAATTTTCAATACTGCCAAAGAACTTGGTGAAGAGATGAAATAATTGTGCAAAAGTTACTTAGATCTACGCCCTAAAGATTTCATTCAAAATATTATTCTAAAATGATGACTACAAATGAGAAGTCATCAATGAGAGAGGAAACCTTCAAAGTATCAAATAAATTAAAGAATGAAGATCTTAAACCAAGCAATGAGATGATGAGGAGGTTAATTTTTGATGAACTTGAAGAAAGGCTTTGACAAATTCAAAGGTAATTCTACCTTTTAAATTATTTAATTGTACAAAAGTAGAGCATTATTCTTGTAAGCGTCCATTTGAAGTAGATGAAGATAAAAATGATGAAAAGGCTCATATCAAGAAGAAAAGAAATATATATGTATAGACACCTAAATTTGATTAATTACATTAATTAAATTTAGTTGTCTTAGTCACGTTTATTGATTAAATAATTAGGTATGATTTAATTAACAGATTTCATCCCCCTAGCTAAATTAATTAATTTAATTAAGTTATGTCCTATTAATTAATTAATGTATCTCTTTGATCATTTAATTAATTAATTTACCTCCTTTTATTAAATAAAATAGATAAATTTATTTGTCTTTAATAATTCACTTTGTCTTTTTCTTCTTTGTCCTCCCATTTGAATTAAATAATTCTATTTAATTCTAGCTTGAGCACATGGCTCCTAACCTTAACCTCCCTCTAACTATTCCTCTAACCTCAACCCACTAACTAACCCTTGGTTCTTAACCAACCTTATCCTAATATGTGTAAGTTCCTATTTTTAATATATAAGAAAAGAATATAAAATTGGGTGTCTTACTCCCAAATTGACACTTGGCTTCCCTTTCACTTGTCATCTTTTGGATTGCCACTTGGCCTCAAAGAGGAGAAGTGTTGCATTTTCAAGAACCTTCACTTTCCCTCCATTTTTTAAATTGATGCATCTATTTTCCTTCACAAATCATCACTCTCATTTTATAGTGAAGATATCATGTTGTTTTGAGTACACAATTTGCATCCATATTAGCTTAAATTTTGCATTTCATCATCAACCATCTTGGATTTGCATCATCATGGAGCAATATTGATCACTCTTGGAATTATCAAAGTGAGCACACATTGAACTGAATCAAAGAACAAATCTTCATTAAAGGAGGCTTGAAGTTTGCATTTCCTTGCCTGTTTCTTATTCTTGTCTTCTTTTTAAACATCCTTATCTTGAGCATTTTCTTGATATTTATGTTGTTTAGGTTGTTAAAATTTGTATTTCAATCATTTTTATTTTACTCACATTTTTGGCATGCCCGGTGGGACCCACTTCATGGGTCAATCTCATATTTTCTTGTTATTTTAGTGTGTTTATTGCAAATTTTAGGTTCTTGAAGGCAAACACACATGATATAGCAAGCCAATTTCTGCTTTGACAAAAGTCATTTCAGCTCCAAGTTCTTTTTTAGAAAGAAGTATGAACAAGATAACAAACAACGGGAAGGAGATGGGAAATTGTGGGAATGCATTATGCCATTTGATTGTCAAGTATACAATTTTTTTGTTTTATTGGTAAGCAACAAGTTTTAAGTGATAAATAGTGGGTTTGCACTGGTAGAATTGTTTCTGTGTTTGTTTTCTCTTGAATTTATGTTTTTTCTTAATTTTCTAAAAAAATGGCGGGTTTGAATTGACATGCAACAGGTTTGAGGGTAGTATTAGAAATAGTGGGAACACCGTTTCTCTATTTTTTTGGCTCTGTTCTAGTTTTTTAATCTTATCTAGTTTTTTACTGATATGCTAACATCTCTCTCTTTTTTGGCCCCGCTAATGTTTGTGTAGGTATTTCTATTGTAGAAGGCCCCTAAAACAAAGCACTCACTCATTTGCTTGTAGGACCACCAAAGAAGGGGTTTCTCTAAGACAAATCTAATTTAAAATTTAATCTTGCATTTTCTTTAGTTTAGAGCATACTTCATTTTAATAAGAGAATTAATCAAATGTTTGTCATGTTTAAAAAGGTTATAATTGGTGTATGCTCTTCCCTCGCCTTCTATGGAACTTGGGTGATCAAAAGCCTTATAAATTTTCACTTTGTGTTAGATTAAATCCCTCAAAAGATAACATACAAGTATCCTCTTCCCTTGCACTTCGTGTGACCTTGGGTGTAAGAGAAAGTGTAGTATCTTTTAGTAGCGAGCCTGTCTTGGGGGAAAAAGTATCCACCCCACGAGCAACTCAAAGCGGTGCTTTTCTTCAGTTCTCTATATAAATTGACAAAGGAAAAAGTCAGAGTCTGCTTGGTGCAAAGCGTGCTCTAACAGTTCCTTCTGTATCCACATTCGTATGAGATGCATTAAAATCCTTTAACGAGGAGTGGGGCATGCTCTTAAGCGAGTCATCACCAAATGGGTAGCATTGTGTTCACAAATTGTGACTAAATACCTTATTTTAGAGGCCAAAAGTCCCATACTTGGTGGTTTAGGGTGTGTGCATCATACCCCATCGATACTCTTCATATACCCTTTGTAATGAGATAGAAATTCCTCCTAGATTTTTTGGGTCTTTGAGGTAAGAGAAAAGGAGTGTTGGTTCCATGTTGGGGGAGCGAGCACCACCTAATCTCTATCTACCTATTGTATTTGAGATATTCTATTGTAAGAGATCCACATCAAGTAGTATCTGTACTGCAAGCCTTAAGTTGTGAATTGCTTCAATTGTTTTCATGTTTAAACTAGTAACTATTATCATTTGGGATAATCTAGGCCCTCATATTTAGTTGAGTCAAACAATTGTCTTTTTTTCTTGATGTGTGTGTTTCACTATAACTATCTTTTTTAAAAAACAAGTCAAAAAATCAGATTTAGATTCACAACCTAGTCTAGCGAGTTTGCGGTCTAAGTCTTGCTTCATCATTTATCCTGTCATGTAATGGGATTGTTGTTATAAATCACAAGTTTGTGTTGTGTTCAAGTGGGAACACTCATTTACCAGAGTCTACTTGTTGTCATTTTGAAGTTACAGGTTTTCTATCACAAACCATGAGTTAACGTTGTGTTCCAACAAGAATGTGCGTTGCACTATTACTCTGCCAAAATTTTAAATGTCGGGTCTATACCATCATCTAGCGGGTTTCCACTTTGTCCAAGTAGAATTTATTTCCATCATGTCATTATAATCATGCATCCAAATCCTAATTTGCATCTTATAATCTGATGAATACTAAGAGGGGGGGTGAATTAGTATACCAAAAAATACTGTACTTAAACACTTTAACAGTCTAGCAGTAAACCGGTAAAACAGTTTAATAAACAAACCGGTTAACACAAATGCAAACCAAATAGAAAATAAGGCATTCACCCATAGAAGCACAATCACCATAACACAAGATATTTTGACCTGGAAATCCAAATGGGAAAAACCACGGTGAGATGAAACTCACAAGTAACTATCTACAGAATAGTAACCAGACCGGTTAAGGTCAGATCGGTTAAGGTCATACAATGTTCTTTACCAGAACAGATCCTATTAGGAATCTCAATCTCTGTTAGCAAATAAGTTTGATTAAAGACTACCTTGTGAGAGGATTTCAGATCCATAGATGTGAACCACATTGTTAGAGGATTTACAAAGGCTTTTCTGGGCCTACCCGGTTAAGGGTTTCTAACTTGTCAAAGATGTGAGTAATCAACAAGTGAATGATCTAGCAAATGACACAGTCTTCTTGATTAGATCCATTGTAGCTCATGGCTAATGCATTTCAACATTACTTTAGTCTTCAATAACTCCTCACTCTGTTATAGCATACAGACTTTGATCTTCTCAGTTAAGATCGCTCATACAAGAACTTCAACAACTACCAAAACCTAACAGCTACACTTGCATATACTCTCACACTTTAAAAAACCCTAGACATGATGTCCTTAAAAGGAATCTGATTTCATGTCGGTCCAATAGGATTACATTGCAAGTTCCTAGGTTCATTGTATCTAGACACATTTGGTAACATCGCACAAAATCACCGTCAAAGTGTCGATGGATGGTAACTCATCACAAAAATATACTCGTTGGTAACTCATCATAGAGTATGACCAGTTTGTCCAACTTTCTGGTTACTAGTTGGTAACTTAGAGTAATACCAATTCAATTATAAAATAGATTATTGGTTGACAAAAAAAATTGAAGACTGGGAAAATGATAACTGTTGCTTCTAGCTCCTTTGCTCCGCTCCGCTTGAGATATTTAAACTACTTGATCTCCTTATGCCACTTGGGTCTTTATACCGCTTGAGATCAGTACACACTATCTGCATAATATTGATAGTCTAAAGACTACAACATAATACCAGTTTGGAACAATTACCGATTGAGCATAATTCATACATTCACAAAGTGATCTCATAGCAAGTGTGTGTCCATCAATGACAATCACAACATAATCATTAGAAAAATGCCATCAATCTCCCCCTTTGGCATTGATGGCAACACTTAGGAAATTTTTTGACATCTAAGTGTTTTACAACAAAATCATGCCATAATCAAAATTACTCCCCCTAAGCATTATACACTATCCCTTTTGCAAATAATACAATGTATACTACTTCCTTACAGAGATAGACATGAAAGTATACATAGCATGCATCAAAATTGAAATACAGAATACTACTCCTCATCAAAATTTTAAATACGCAAACACAAATACTACTCCCCCTTTGCCAACAATGACAAAGTACAGCTGAATACCCCCCGTTCTATTAGCATTAACAAAATAAGTGTTTATGACAATAAAGAGTGAAACTTGTCAAAAACTGATTTAAAATCCTGCATCAATGTTTTCATGGATAAAGACCATGATTCAAGTAATGAGGTAGCAACCTCATTCTCCGTTTGCATCTGATAAACCTGCTCCTCCATGGCATCCATGGTACTCATCTCTTGAGTGACCATTAGGGCATCTAGAATGAGGTAGCATTTTTGGAGAATGTGCAGTCTTGGCAGTAGGACCAGTTGAAGTTCCTGCAAATTACGTGTCCGGTTGCTTATTTCTGCCTCAATTCTTGTAGACCGGAGTTGAAACCGGTGAGTGGTTTGTCCATATGTGGAGAAGGAATCATATAGCATCTTGGAGGTGCTAATGAATGACTGCATATCAGATTGCAGTTTCTCTTTCTAAGTGAGCACATCATCACATAATACATGAGGTTGACATATCTTGCTGAGTAGTAGATTGACCTCATCCATTGCATCTCTGATGTCCTTCTGTGCCTTCTGAAGTTCTAATCGAAGCTCATTCAACTTCTTCACCAAGGTAATGTTTAGAGATTTTTCATGCTCCTTTTTGGCATTTGCTTCTGCAACTTCTTCCAGGCTTTGGACCTGGTCTTCCACAACTGTACATAGAAGCTTTAATTGGGAAAGTGAGGAATCGGTATTGGGGAGGTTTGTACCAGGTATCAAATTGGTGAGTGTTTCCACCACAGTTTGGATAACGTCTTCCTCCTTTTTCCTCCTTAGAGCATCCAATCGCTCTTGAGAAAGCTTAATGCTCTACAGTAGCTCCGATTCGTTTGCAGGCTGGAGGTCAATGAGACTGGTAATGTCAGCTGGGTCGGCTTGACTACTGGTTGCCTTTGGAGTCTCCATCTGAGTGCTCTATGCCGCTTCCTCTTTCTCTTTTGCTCTTTTCTTGTCCTCTTTTTCCTTCTTTTTCTTCTCTTCTTTCCGCTTCTCTTCATCTTTATCCTCCTTCTTCTTCTCCTCTTCCTTTCTCTTCTCCTCTTCCTTTTTCTTCTTCTCTTCCCTTTTCTTTTCCTCTTCTTGTTCCGCTTCCTTCTTCTTCTTCTCTTCTTCTTGTTTCTTATTCTCCTCTTCTTTTCTCTTTTCTTCCTCTTTCTTTTTCTTCTCTTCCTCTTTCTTTTCCTCTTCCTGTTCCGCTTCCTTCTTCTTCTTCTTCTCTTCTTCTTGTTTCTTATTCTCCTCTTCTTTTCTTTTTTTCTTCCTCTTTCTTTTTCTTCTCTTCCTCTTTCTGTTTTCTCTTGTCTTCCTCCTATTTCTCCTGACCTTCTATTTCTGCTGGTGCATCCAGAGTAACATTGTCACCGTTCAAAGCATCAACATCAATTGGGTCCAATTTAGTGGTGACTGGTTCTCCTTCACTGTTGTATACTTCATTTGATTGAGTGATTTCTGGTTCTTGCTCAAACTTTTCATTGGCTTCAACTACTTGATGCAATCTTAATGCTGATTGAGCAAGGGAGTGGGTATCTTTGACCACTTCTGAAACTTTTCCTTCCAGCAACAAGAGTCTTCTTATTCTCATGAAGAAGAGGCCCTTATATCTCTCCACTACTTCATACAATTCTGATCTAGGTACATCAGTGAAATATTGTGAAAATACTTCTTCTCTTATTTCCCGTTCTTTCTCTATGGCAATGCGCCATTTGTTATCTAAAGAATTATATAAAGAATCAGGTGTCTCAGACTTAATTTCTGAAGGCCACTGGTCATTAATACATAAATAATTGATGACTTCCTATTCAACTTCTTCCTTTTCATCATCATTAAAATCATCAAAACATTCTTTCAAATCACCAAGTACTTTTCTTCTAATATTCTTAATTGTTCTTTGACAATATGTCAAAGGTTTGTAAGAAGAAATGTCAATATTTAGTAGTGCAGATGTTGCCAGTTCATTCTTTGTCTTTTTCTTCGATTGCCTGGTCTTTTTAGGCTGTTCTTCAGAGACAGTGTCCTCTGAGTCTGGTGTATTGTTCTTTGTCTTCCACTTCCTCTCAAAGACTTTGGCAAGTGATGCTTCCGGTTTCTTCTTTACTGGTGACCACTTGGTCACTTTGGGACTGGCTGCAGTAACCGGTGCCGATGCTGAAGGTACTGCTTTTCCCTTCTTTACTGATGGTTCTTTAACCAATGTAACCCTTTCTAGATAGGTGTCGATTCTCTTTGCCTTTGGATCAAGAGGCAAGGCAAGTAGGGTAGAGGCATACCCATCCAACATATCATACATTACCTCATATCCCATTGGTTCCACTTCTTCTTGTCTAGGCTCAACCGCCTCCATTATGCACTCATCAACTTTGGTGGTGAAGCAGATGTCCTCTTCATATTTTTTGACTATATCACCAGATATTCTTACCCTTTAGTTCATTTTGCATCTGAACTCATCAAAGTATTTGTTCAGCACTTCCGGATAGCCGGTTCCAACCGCTTGTAGGCTTTCCTTGATTTGCTTTATCACCGGTTGGTCAGCAGACTACTGAATATCACCTACTCTTGGAAAGTAGCCTTGGAAGTAGAAGAACAACCCAACCAATAGTTGTCCAAACTTAAATCTCAACACATTGTCTTGTTTGATCGACTTGAGATTCAACAAAAGTTGTCTTTGCATATAAGTGCATAGATCAAACGATGCATCTTTCTTGATCATCCTATACGCGGCATTTACTGCTGTAGCAGAGACAAAGTTGATTCTATTGGCATGAAACGTCCGATATCCTATCACCATACATGCATATTTGACAAGATCGTCCTTGATGGAATTGACAGTCATTCCCCATTAATCACTCACAGAACTGGTGAGCTTGGTCATTTCCATTTTGCTGATCTTCCTTAGGGCTGGCACTTCACCGACGTTGCAGAAACCGGTGATGGCATGAATCGCTTCCGGTGTGATATCATGCGTCCACTCTAAGTACATCTTATCACTGTGTACTCTGCTCAGAATAATGCAAATGTGATCATCTGAAAATTCTTCAAGAAAATAGACTGCGTTGTGAAGTTTCTTCTTTTCCAGAATGCTGAATTCCGGTTTAATCTTCTTATCCTTCCTGCAAAACAAACTCAACTGGGAATGGATCATCAGAGATCCTAGGTCTTCAATCTTGCAGTCAATGTAATTTGAAATGCCTTCTTCCACTATAACACTAACGGGTATTTGAGATAGGGCATTATATTTTGCCTTCCATTGAATGAAGTCTACAGAATCAACAGGTGCACTAGAGCTAGCATGTGATGCGGAGGCCATGATAAACAAATAATTTTGAAAAATACCTTCGTAAATTGAAATTTAGGGCTTCACAATTTGAACTTTGTTACACACTCCTTTGGTTGTTGAAATACCGCTTTGTGTTCTATACTTCTTCAATAGATGTTTGCTTTAGATTCTTCTTCAGGATTTTGATAAATTCTTTGAATCACAATGTAAATCACTTTTCTTCGCTCTGCACTTGAAAACTTCTTCGCTTGAAAAATGATAAGTGAGAAATGATTTGAAAATTCCTTTTAAATAGATTCTCCACCTACCATAATAAATACTCCACTATTAGGGCGTAAACCCTAATTTGCCTTTTACCATTTCTGGTCTTCTGCCAATCTGACAGGTATCACATACCAGTTAGGGTCTTTTACCAATGTCAATCGGGGGTTCATGATATTTCACAGTTTGCTCCCCCTAAGCTTTTCTGATGCTTAGTTTGTCAGTTCAACGACTTCCACACTAGGTGCAGAAACCGATTCTACTTGAATCACTTCTTTTGACTTCTTCTTCTAGGTTTTCTTCATATCTGCTTGAACAATTTCAACATCAATATTTCCTTCCGGAGTGACCGGTATATCATCCGATATGTTTTTTCTAGTTCTGTAGAATTTTGCTGAATGACCCGGTTTGTTGCAATGATAGCAAACCATTCCAGGTGCTCTCCAAGGTCCATTATTCATGTTTCCATTCTTCCTTCTGTATGTTGCAGTAGTGTGACCATGACTATGACAAATCACACAGATTGCTCTCCATTCGGTTGCCGCTTGACAGCCACCGTTACCTAACTGATGACTATAGGTATGAAACCGATTTGGATTCTGGTTCCCAGAGGGTTCAGGTTAAACTCCTTGACTCCTTTGAGGATACCTTCCGGTATTGTGTATGACAGACCTGCATTCAAATGCTCTATGCCCAAACTTGTTGCATGCATAACAAATACCATTGAATCTATTGGGTCTAGGCTTATCGTTTAGAAAATAAGGAAAATTATTGTAAGCTTTACTTCTACATACATTAGCAGTGTGTCCTTCCTTGAGACAATTAAAGCAAACATGTTTGAACTTTTGCTTACCTTTATCCTTTGATGCCGGTTGTTTCTTTGATGCTCCATGTTTTTTTCCAGAGGTCTCACCTTCCTCATAATCAGAGAAACCAAGCCCATTGGTGTTCTTTACTAGTTTAGTTGATTCAAGCTTCTGCTCTAGCTTGACAGTGCTCTTATTGAATTTGGCGCTCTAGCTTGACAGTGCTCTTATTGAATTTGGCAAGTATTTCCTTTGACTCAATGAGTTCTTTGGAAATAGCAACATTGGATTCCTTCAAAGTTGCATTCTCAGAAATAGCCATGTTTAGTTCACCTTGCACTTCTTCTTTTTCCATTTTGCTTTCATGAAGATGAGCGGTAAGTGCACTGATCTCTTGCTTCAGCTTGGAGATCTCATGATCTTTGTCTTTTACGAGATCTCCAGTTTTCCTCCGGTTCTCAAGCTCTTGACACATTCGGATAGTTAGTCCTTCCAACTCCTTTCTTAGGTTGGAATGGGATTCATTCAGCTTTTCTACTTCTTGTATTAGGGCTTCCATGTCTGCTTCATTAGAAGAGCTATTTTTAGTTAGCTCCATCAGTTTTTCAGCATGCTCTCTTCTTTTTGCCTGAGAGGCCTTATATTTGACCTTAAGTTCATCATAGGCTTGCTTAGTCTGAGTGAGCCGATGAGTAAGTTCCCTCATAGTGTATTCCCCCATATCTCTTTCCAAGTGGTTAGATTTATAGAAAGAGTGGCTCTGATACCAATTGATGAATACTAAGAGGGGGGGGGTGGGGGGTGAATTAGTATACCAAAAAATACTGTACTTAAACACTTTAACAGTCTAGCAGTAAACCGGTAAAATAGTTTAACAAACAAACCGGTTAACACACATGCAAACCAAATAGAAAATAAGGCATTCACCCACGGAAGCACAATCACCATAACACAAGATATTTTGACATGGAAACCCAAATGGGAAAAACCACGGTGAGATGAAACTCACAAGTAACTATCTGCAGAATAGTAACCAGACCGATTAAGGTTAGACCGATTAAGGTCATACAATGTTCTTTACCAGAACAGATCCTGTTAGGAATCTCAATCTCTATTAGGAGATAAGTTCGATTAAAGACTACCTTGTGAGAGGATTTCAGATCCACAGATGTGAACCACCTTGTTAGAGGATTTACAAAGGCTTTTCTGGGCCTATCCGGTTAAGGGTTTCTAACTTGTCAAAGATGTGAGTAATCAACAAGTGAATGATCTAGCAAATGACATAGTCTACTTGATTAGATCCATTGTAGCTCATGGCTAATGCATTTCAACATTACTTTAGTCTTCAGTAACTCCTCACTCTGTTACAACATACAGACTTTGATCTTCTCAGTTAAGATCACTCATACAAGAACTTTGACAACTCCCAAAACCTAACAGCTACACTTGCATATACTCTCACACTTTTAAAAAACCAAGACATGATGTCCTTAAAAGGAATCTGATTTCATGTCGGTCCAATAGGATTACATTGCAAGTTCCTAGGTTCATTGTATCTAGACACATTTGGTAACATGGCACAAAATCACTGTCAAAGTGTCGGTGGATGGTAACTCATCACAAAAATATACCGGTTGGTAAGTCATCACATAGTATTACCGGTTTGTCCAACTTTCTGGTTACCAGTTGGTAACTTAGAGTAATACCGGTTCAATTATAAAACAGATTACCGGTTGACCAAAAAAAATTGAAGACTAGGAAAATGATAACTGCCGCTTCTAGCTCCTTTGCTTCGCTACCCTTGAGATCTTTAAACCGCTTGATCTTCTTATGCCACTTGGGTCTTTATACCGCTTGAGATTAGTAAACACTATTTGCATAATATTGATAGTCTAAAGACTACAACATAATACAAGTTTGGAACAATTACCGATTGAGCATAATTCATACATTCACAAAGTGATCTCATAGCAAGTGTGTGTCCATCAATGACAATCACAACATAATCATTAGAAAAATGCCAACATAATCATCCTCCTAGTCCAAGCTTAATCCAAACCCTAATCTAAACTTAAATCCCATCTTAATATAAGCTTAATCCAAATCCTAGTCTGAGCTTGTTACCAATCCTATTCTGAGATTTTCTCTATCATCCATATTCATCCTTCATCGTATGTAACTCATCAACTAATCATCGTGTCTCAATCTTATTTTGATGAGTATGTCTATCCTTCATTTTCTTCCACTTCACCCCATTTCGATGATGATGAGAGTCTTGTTGATGAAGACGCTATCATCCTTAGCAAGCTTGTGCCAAGTGTCAGATACCAAAATCCAACCGTTCATCGTAGATACCCCATTATTCCTTCATGCATATCCACTCATAATCCTTATCACACCTTTGACAATGGAAATACATTATGTTGTCCACCCGTATCTCCCTCATATATCACAACCATATATCTCCCTCACACAATAGCCATGCCTCCACCTACTCCCATGATCCTATCCCAACCTTCATTTTTTCATAACAACACCACCACCTACATCTCTAATCCAAATCCACCATCTCATTACCCCCAAATCCATTATACAATCCATAATCCTAATCCTCCATCTAATCCTAATCCCCTATCTTACTTTAATCTTCCATCCAATCCTAATCCCCCATCCTACCTCAATCCTCCATCCAATCTAAATCCTTCATCCAATCCTAATCCTTCATCCTATCTAATCCTAATCCCCCATCTTATCTCAATCTTTCATCGAATCTCCCATCTGATCCCAATCCTCCATCCAATCCTAATCCTTCATCCTATCTTAACCCACCATCCACTCCCCCCTACCTCAATCCACCATCTTCCACTCCATCATACATTATTCCATCAACTTCCATTGCACAATCCACCCACCTCACTCAGTCCACTTTCTATGGTGCTTTACAATATTCTACTCATCCATCCATTAGTAAACCTATCTCACAAGTCAAATCCATGCCTATTGATGTGAGCTATCTAGCCATGTCATCCTCCATGTTGGCCACTCAATCCACTACTCCATAATTGTTTAATAAACCTAGTTCACAAAGCCACTCCCACACAATCATATGTGAACTATCTCATTTTCCTACCATATTTGATGCTAACCATCTACCACAACCTCAAACGCATAAGTCTCTCACTCCTAATACCATCCAAGGACTAATTAGAACGGAGACATTAGAAAACCCAACTCCCAAGGTTGATGAGTCATGTCACCCCACTCTATCATGTGAGGACACTATTGATTAGGCTCTTTCACTTCCCACACCTATTATTCCTTTTCCACCTTCTAATGCCATCAAAACCCTCCCATCCATTGAGACCATCCAACCCCAATCCCCATCTCCTAATCCTACCATAATTCAAAATCAATCTAATGAACCTCTCATCCTTCCATCCAATCCATCTACCCCATTCAATGAAACTCCCATCCTTCCATCCATTCCATCTAAAGAGTCTACTCACTCACCCTTCGTCACACCATCCACACCAATCCCTTCATGCCAAGATCTTATTCCAGAGCATTCCAAAGAATTTATTGATCCAAATCAAGATCCTACCATTCTGCTTCCTCCATCTCAAGATCCATTATCATCCCTTTATCCACATCATAATCCTACCATCTCACCTACTACCTCTCAAGATCCCTTATCATCCTCCCATCCAAGTCAAGATTCTCCCATCCTATCAAACCCTTTGCATGATCCCTTATCACCTCCCATCCAAACCATCCCATTTCCATCACTCTATCCCTTTCATACTATAGTGTCATAAAGTTACAACCCTAGCAATTTTTGATTGCATTAGGGTCGTCACACATGTGAATTCGAATCCTCTAGCCTGATCGGAGACCAGAGATTGCTCAACTTGTGGAAACAACTTCTTCCTTGGCCTTTGCATCACCCTGTCCACACTCTACCTTGGAGAAAGGGGTAGGATAGGGGCGTGGCATCACTATCTCCCCTTGTATAGGGGCGTGGTGACCCTGTCACTACCCTATTTTAGGGGAGGACCCTTCCTAGGGTTGCATTGTTGGTTGTTCCTCGGGCGGGAAACTCCCTTGATGTTGGCCCATGATGAAATTAAAATCCACCAACATGTATTTAAGGGGGAATTTGTCCTCTCATTGTCACAAGTTGAAGTTGCATAGGTCAAAGTTGGAGAGATTCAAGTTGCACAAGCGATTAAGCATTCAAGCATTCTTTTCCAGCATTGAGCGTTCTCAAGTCTCCCTTCAAGGCTAGGTGTTGCATTCAAGTCAAGGATTCAACCATTAAAGAGAAGATTGAGTTCAACATACAATTCCACACAAGAATTTATATGAACATTGCTACTACAACCTCCCTTGAGGTGATTTACAATTCAGTCTTTCATTTATATCCACTTGCAAGTACTTTCTTTCATTACTTGGTTAATTCTTAAACTAGGGTTTGACCTAAATGCAAACCCCCAATCCCAACCCATTTTCCTCTCTTTTCTGTGTGTAGATTGCAGGTGTGCAATTGTACTTTTGGATTCAGGTTTCATTTGTAGAGGTGGAAAAACCCTTTTCGTTTCGCGGGTTTTTTGGAGGACCTTGTACATTCCTGCCACGATCCAGGCAACTTTTCCTCAAATTCACAGGACGACTTTGTGTCAACATATCACTGCCAGATCCAGGTGCACAACTTCATCCCATATTTTGATATCAAGTTATAATTAATTCTTTGTCACTTTTGCACTACATAATTCAGTCAATTTCCTTTCCATTTCTAACAAGGAAGAGGGGATCAACTCATCATTCTCAATTCATTAAGAATTCAATCCACCATCTTCATGTGGAAAGATTGAATCTAGTGAATTATCCTCTCCTCTTTCTAATGTAACATGGTGAAAAGTACTTGAATGGTAATCAATAGTGAAACTCTCATCTCTCTTTGAGGGAAAGGGTATTTTCCTTCTTGATCTATCATTCACCATTTTCCCACCATTACAGGCACACTTACCTTCATCCATGATGGTTCCCTTGTAGCATAAGAACACCTCATATACACCACCCATCCTCCATCTAATAATTGGACTCACATTTTGTTCCCTCAATAATAAGTATCCTAATTCTAAAAAAAATGAACTATCAAGGTAAAGGCTTAGGCCTGCATGAGAATTTGGAGCCCATCCATGCCAAAATAAATCTAGGATCTCATGGTCTTGGCTACATATCCCAAGGCACTTAATCCAAACATTTTGGTACAATTATTACAAAACCTAAGCATACTTCCAAATCCACCATCACATCATCCCATCATCCCTCCAAACCATTTATTGCCATCCCCCCTCCCCCATCATATCATCCTAAAAAAACCATCCACCTTCCTCCATCCTCTAAATCCATTTTGTGTCCCTATATCCCAAAATCCACCATCACATATCCCTGACATGCTAAATCCATTTTGGGCCCAAGTTATATCCCAAAATATCATCCTCCATCTTATCCCACTCGCCCTCTTATTCACCCATTTCCTACCCTATCACCCATCATAAATATCCTGCTCCTTTAATTCCTAATAAGGATCAACAAAGACACATGTCCCTACATTCCATCCAACATCCTACATTGATCAATCCATCCATATTCCCCTCACATCCTCCATCTTCTCGCACTCCTTCCAATGCTACTCATATCCATTTGGATGCCAAATAAAAATTCATAAAGCTAAACATCCACATAAATATGAAGATCACCACGTCCACTCAAAAAGGCATGCTCCCACAAAGCAAAATATGATCCAAAAATACAATAAATCTAAAAGGACACAATGTCCCACTAAAGAAGAAGCAGTGTATCCCAAATAAATATCCCTAATAATATCCAAAGTGGCTAATCCAAAAGATAAACATCTCTCCTCTCCATCTCCTAAATAGGGTCCCTATGTCCCAAAACTATCTATCAAGATTCCTCCTTCATATCCACATGCTCCATCCATCTCCCCTCCATTCATCCCACATTCCTCACACCATGTGCCAATGTTGGTCTTGAGAACATCCCCCTATCACACTCACTTTCCATCATTCCATCTAAATACTTTCTACCACCATATCCCTTACACAACATATATCCCCCATCAACATCGTCTAATCAATGCCTTTTTATAATCCACCCATCTTAATAAAGTTATACCAATATCCAATGGTCACTCCTAATAGGCTCCTATCACCTTGATATTAAACCTAATACTTGAGTCCTCCATCCATCTCCATTTATAAAGTTCCTTCCAAAAATCCAAAAAATTATATTTAAAAAAAATAAAAATAAAAGTAAAGAGAAAAATATGTCCAATGGTGAAAACTTGGCAAACAGGCATCTTGGACAAGTACCATGATGAAAACCTGACAAACAAACGTCATGCGTAATTCCCTCCATCCTTTTTCTCCACACTTGGTAGAAAGTTTTTCTAGCCATCCATACATCACCTCCTCCGTCTCATCTACCTACCACACACATCATAATCTATCCATTTCACTTCCTCCATCCTCCTTTGGATCTTGATAAAAAGAAAAAAATACCAGGTATACATGCTTTGGACACCTCTTGGCATGATCCATTTTCCCATAACACTTTTCCTCTATTAACCTTCATATCCAACCATCCTTCCTCTCATCCATATCATCCTTCTACATACCTTTATAGTCCCTATCCACCCATTACCCTATCTTCCATCCACTTCCCTCAACTTCCTATCATCCTCTCATTCATCCTATCATATCCCTCCTAATGCCTCATCACGAATGACATATCCTGAAGGGGGCATCTTATTCCTTTGTGACGTAGTCCTTTGACACCCTCTCACACCCACCACCCATAATCCTTCCACCTCCCAATCTATGTATCATAATGCCTCCATCTCCAAATCCTTTTTGTCATATCCTCCATCCTTTCATCCCTCCTATCTTATCATTCCATCACCTCTTATGTCCCTTATCATTGGTGTCTAGCTCTTAGATACCCCATGTAATATAATGCCATCCATCCCATCAATTCCAATGCACCTTTAAATCCACAATTAGTTGAATATCCTATCCATCTCCTCCAACTATCCAAAATCAAACACCAATCATATCATCCAATCTTATCCATGGTCTTGTTCCCAACCTTTCTATAAACCTTGATCACAACCCAATCATCAACATCTGGATGCATCCTTCCCAATCCTTGTGTTGTTATGGAATATATCATTCCTACATCAACAACACCCCATCAACCATCAATCTATCATAGATTTTCATCTTGACTGGGGCAACATCATGTTTGTCTTTGGGTCCTCATCCATCATCCATAGCTCTTGTGCATCTTATAAATAGTGTCTTGTACATAGCGTCAATTGTGTGTTTCCATCAAAGTTCACTTGTACAAGTGTCCTTAGGTCTCATCCTTTTGTATCAGACAATCATGTGTCATTAAGATTGTGTCCTTATCTAGTTCGTGCTTCAACAATCATCTTTTGGCCTCCTTGAGGTCTCAGGTGTCTCGCTTGTCTCTTGTCACAGGAATCCTAAATTAATATCCATCATCAGTCCTTGTAGGATGTATCCTTCCTCACATGAGACCAATCAATCCCATGATCCATCAATCGTCCCTATGGAAAAAGGTACTTGTGATACTGTAATGGTGGAAAAATGGTGAATGATAGATCAAGAAGGAAACTACCCTTTCCCTCAAAGAGAGATGAGAGTTTCGCTATTGATTACCATTTAAGCACTTTTCACCATGTTACACAATAAAGAGGAGAGGACAATTCACTAGATTCAATCTCTCCACATGAAGATGGTAGATTGAATTCTAAATGAATTGGGAATGTCAAGTTGATCCCCTCTTCCTTGTTGGAAATGGAAAGGAATTGATTAAATTATGTAGTGCAAAAGTGACAAAGAATTGATTATAATTTGAGATTGGAATATAGGATGAAGTTGTGCACTTGGATCTGGCATTAACATGTCGAGATGAAGTCGCCCTGCGAATTTGAGGAAAAGTTGCCTGGACCATGGTAGGAATGTACATTGTCCTCCGAAAAATCCACGAAACGAAAATGGTTTTTCTGCCTTTGCAAATGGAACCCGAATCTGAAAGTACAGCTGCACATCTGCAACCTACACACAAAAAAGAGAGGAAAATGGGTTGAGATTGGGGGTTTTCCTTTAGGTCAAACCCCAGTTTTGCAATTAACCAAGTAATAAAAGAAATTACTTGCAAGTAGTTGTAAATGAAAGACTGAATTGTAAATCACCTCAAAGGAGGTTGTAATAGCATTGTGTTGGCATATGTGCAGAGTATGATGACATGATGATATTGTATGTTGTCATTGATGTCAATATGCTGAAGAGTGAACCGGTATATTGAAGTAAGCAACTTGTAAGAGAACCGGTATGATGTTGTGAACTGGTATATGTGAAAAAGTGAAGCGGTATGTCTGTCCAAGTGAACTGGTATATGTGAAAAAGTGAAGCGGTATGTCTGTCCAAGTGAACCGGTATATTGGAATGTGAACCGGTATATGGAATGTTTTGTATCAAGGTTTCATATGGTATGACTACCAGTTGGTAGTCTTAGCTTCAGGGTTTTCAGTTGAATTATTCCAAGACAGTGTGATTCAACCGATGACATCGTGTGATGAGTTAGCATTGTAATGAAGAATAGATTGTGTTGCCACATCAGCCTTGTGTGCATGAAGGATCTTGCATGAAGGAGATTGATCCTATCTACCTTAGGAATGTGCGAAGTCTCTGTAAATGGTGGAGAACGCGTGATGGGTTATTAGCCTCCAAGAAGTGGTGAAGAACGAATGTTGGAGAACGTCTTGAGATCTGTTCAAGACAGTTGTAATCAATGCAATATGTTCAACGATTAGGATTGAACCTGTGGACGTATTAAAATGACCATATTCCTAATGAATATTTTATGTTCATTCCTCTATTTTAGTTAAATCTAATTTAACTAAATCACCCACATTCCTCTATTTAATTAAGTAAATTATTCAATTTATTTAATTAAATTCACTAGAACCTTTTGCATCATTTAAATTAAATAAATCATTTTATTTAATTAAACCCCTTTCTCTCTACTTTTAATTAAATTTACATTTAATTAATAGTCCACCCCAAATTGAATAAATCTAATTTATTCAATTTCCCAAATTGCAACCAAATTGAAATAAAGAAATTTATTCTAATTAATACTATTATTCCTCATCCACTTGCATTTCCTACATCTCCCACTTGACTCCTAAATCCCCTTCCTAAATTCTTCTAGAACCTATCTAATCCTAATCAATTAGCCCAAACCTATTCATTATCCTCTTTCCCTAAATTTGAGGAGGTCACTTCTCAAATTTGGAGTAAAGTCTTCAAAAGGCATTAAAGCCTTTATCCATTCAACAAGCTAACTTGTTGAATGCCCCCAAATTTGGAAGGACTCTTACAAATTTGTCCCCAAAGTCTTCAAACCATTAATGGTTAACTAACCCTTAGTAGCATGGTTAGAGACTTTTTGACTAACTTAACCTCCATCTAACCCAAGGGTCTCATCAAACATTTATTGCTTTGACCATGGTTATTCCTTTAACCTTTGCACAAGAGTTTACCCCTTGGGTAAAAGCTTTATCCATTGGATAACCTTAACCTAACCTTAACCCTTACCTCCTAGGGTAACCATGAGGTCTTCTCAAGCATTTAACGCTTCTTACCTCTCTTCTCAACCAACCTTATGTTGACAATTGTCACCATTTCATTGGTGAAAATTGTAAACATGGATTGACAACTTTCAATCTCGACCCTTGATTAACTCTTTCAATCCTGACCATCCATTGCCCTATTTTCACTATAAATAGAGCTCTCCTTCCTCCATTTCATGATCCATGCAAGCTTTTAGTATCTCATTTATGCTCAATCTTATCAATACATCTAGTCTCTCTTTGCAATAGGAATTAATCTAATATAGCATTTTAGAATATTTCCTTTATCACTAGCTTAACTCATAAACTAGTATATCATGTTAGGATAGTTTTGTTACTAATCTTGTCATCTTATAATCTAGTTTATTGTGTTTGTAGAATCATGCATAGATAGGATGCATTTTCATAACTAAATCAATCATAAGCATCCCTCATTCTTGTATTTGTCATCCCTAAGCCACTTTTCTCAGTGATCTGAGAGCAAAGGCATTGGTTTGAGGGACCTTGTGAGATAGATAACCATGGAACCAACCTTGGGAAGTTGAGTCATTCTTCATGACTCCATAACTTGCACCAAGAAGTCCTGTGGGTGTGTGAGTAAGCCTCTTTGAGCTTCATTTTTCACATTTTGAGTTTCATCGACCTACTTTTCTCGCATACATTTCTGGCGCCCACCATGGGGCACTACCCCATTAATCAAATTGATTTTTAAAAATAATCACTTTGGTAGGTACATGGGAAACAAGAATTAGCGCATAGGAAACATCCCTCAGTGCATTTGGTGGATCTTTTAGCACATCCAATGTACTATTTGGTGTGTGAGGTTTATTCTCTAGCGCGTATAGTCTTTACCTTAGCGCATCATTCCCAATAATACTTTCCTGTAGGTCTCGGCGCAGGAGAAAAACATAGTAGCACATCTGGAACATAGTTCAATGTGTCGGGCCTGTCCGATAGTGCATCTAGATTACCCTGTAGCACATACCATTTGTCCTGTAGTGCATCACAGACAAAGGCAAAAACCAAAAACTGTAACCGAAAATAAAAAAATTTAGACTTGTTGAAGTCCATGGGTTTTCTAACAATTTCACTTGGAATTTTGCAGGGTTTTAACAAATTTCTTGTAGGTGGGAGCTTAGTTTTAGGATCATTAAATAGTTTAAAGTTTTTACTAACTTAGTTAAGTTAGTTAAGATATAAACTTCTTTTGATTTTTCTTAAAACTGAACTCACTTTTATTTTGGGCTTTAAAAAGAACCACAAAACAAATTTTTACATTGGGTTTTAAAAGGAGCAAATCAAATTTGTTTTTCAAAGTTTTGCAAACAGATGGATTAAAAAGAACTTCACCATCCTTTGGTGTATAAAAGGATCCATTTTAAATTTTAGCAAAGTAAAGAACCACACAAAGTCCCAAAAGTCTTTTGTTTTGTAACTAAAGAGGGAAAATCTTCCCCTTTTGATCAATTTCTTTTGTTGACGAAACATCGTGTTTATTTTGTCAACCAAGTTTTTCTTTTCAGATTAGAAAATCATTGCCTTGAAAATTTAAAAAGAACAACATGTTTTCGTGGAGCAACATCTCCATATAGGATTAACAAATCATTGCTTTGAAGGGCTAAAAAGAACTTGTGTGCTTTGTCTCGAATATGGAAGGTATATGCTCTCCCCTTAACTGGGTGATAAAAAATCCAAACCACTCTTATGCTTTTTGTACTTCAAGCATTTTAAATTCTTTAGAAGGCCTGCCTTCCCGAGGGGTTGAAAAACTCTTAAAGCCATTCTTTGGCCGGTGTGAGGGGAACGACCTAAGTGGGGAACGACTTTGATGCCAAGTGTTTCAACCCACTATAATCAACAGTGGAAGGTGACGAAAGTCCCTTTCAATGGTTACGTGCAGCTATTAGCCTTCCCCCAGTATTCTTGAGATATGTAAAGCCTTTGTTCTAAAGGTTGGGAAGCCTCCCGAGGGAGTTTATCGCTGACGATCGAACAGGAAGCTTGATTATGAACCTTAGCATAGAAACTTTGAGCCGAGTCAGTAACCAAACATTTGCAATATCATAGTGCAAGGGTGGGGAAGAATCTACCCCCAAGATTACTCACCATATATTTCCCAATAATAGCTACTCAATTGTGAAGCAATGCACTTTGAGTTAATTTCTGGCAAAAGGAAAAAAAATGGGTAGCCCCTAGGGGGTGACACGACTATTTGACTTGACGGAGTATCGAGACTAGTGGGCTATGATATTGCTTATGACCCTTGAAAAAAAAGAGTCTGATTGGAATGCATGTTGTATCTAAACCTATTGAAACATTGGAGATTTGAACACATCCTCGTAGAACATACACTTATTGTTTAGATTAAGCAAAATGGTTGTCTCTTTGATGTCGTGCTTTCATTTGTTACTTCGGAAAATCATTTATCAACATTAAAAAATCAAGGCAAAATTCCAAAATTACAGGAAAACAACCAAGTCAAGGCATTTTAGCGCTTAAGAGCAACTTCTTAGCACGTAGGAACCATCTTTTAGTGCATTAAACCTTATCTTTAGCGCGTAAAGTCTTAATAGTAGCGCTTCACCAGAATCTAAAAAAACAACAGTTGCAATTGGCGCATTTTGAAAACAGCTTAGCGAGTTGAAGCATTAGCTTAGCACGTGGGAGCCAAACTTTAGCGCGTAGGGTTTAACTGTTAGTGCATAGAAGGCCCATATTAGTGCATGACCTTTTGAACAAAATCTGAAACAAAGTTAAACAGTTTTAACCAGTTAACGTGTTGAAGCATCAACTTAACACATGGGGTCTTTTCATTAGTTCTTTGAGAACATTCTGCAATGCATCATGTCTCTGTTTTAGCGCATAGCCAAAACTAGAAAAACAGGGGGCAAAACAGAGGTCAATTTTGAAAAATTTGAGAAAAATTTCGAAAACTTTCCTTCATTAGCCTGAACTTCATCAAGCAGAAAAACCAAAAACAGAGTATCAAAATCTATTTCTACAAGCAAATTTCCATCAAGCAAAGTTGTCTCAAATATGAAACTAGTCGCAAGATAAACATATCTCTCCTATCAAAATCAGTAAACATCATCACAAGTGGAAAACAGGTCCTTTAAATCAAACGGATTTCTATCCCAAAACACACTTGTTTTAAAACTCCAAGTTGTCAAATCAAGTTTCCATATCGGGAAAGCTTGCATTCCATATCATTTGACACACTTTTGATAGTTCTGATACTTAATATAAGTACAGATCCAATAGCCAACAAGATGAGAGGGGGGGGTGAATCATACAAACTTAATCATCCATAAAAACATCATATTCAACCTCGGTAACATATATATCAGTCATATAACCAAAACTATCAAACATGCAAACTCAAAAGCATATGAACAATATAAACCTCATAACACCAGATTTAACGTGGAAACCCAAATAGGGAAAAACCACTATGGGATTTTAGACCCACTAAGAAATATACTCTTCTAGAGTATGCTCGGTGAAAAGCAAATCCTGTTAAAGATTACAAACACATTGCTAGATGTGACCCGGTTAAGGGATTTCCCTCAGATCTATTAGGATCTTCACTTTGTTAGAAGTGACCTTGTTAAAGGATTTCAAACACTCAATCAGAATGTCACCTTGCTAGAGGATTTTACAAATAAGACTGTTAAGTCCACTCGGTTAAGAGATTTTCTGCTACTTCTCAAAATAACAGTAATAAAAATATGTCTGCAACTTCACATCTAAAAATGTTGAAGCAGATTCTTATTTTCTCAATACAATCAATTCATAGGACTTATCTTGTCCTTCTGCTGGGCTCTATACTCTGTTATCAAAACAGGTCTTCAAGCTTCTATGCTCGGTAATCACTATGTAGCATCCTTGTGCATACACTTGCCGCATACATTATTTATCAACAGTTTCCTATTTATAAACAATCTTCTAACCGCTTAATCTCCTTGATCACATTTCCCATGATCAATCATAGCCATCAGATCTTCAATCTTATCCAGGTTCAATGTATCATTTGATCTAAAAATGTTTTACCCTGCCTTGGAACTTGCATTTTCACCTTGGAACTTGTGTTAGGGTATTGCGGTTCAATCTGAGTTGTAGATCTTCCTGCCGATCTTTCTTTACCATAGATTCTTTAACAATCTTCATACACGACTTACCAATCATTTAATTCACTCCAGCTCATCAGCTTCCTTCATTAAATATCACATGTAAACATTTAATGCATTTTGTTATAGCTCGGTTGTAACTCGGTAAATACTAAACTTCACTCGGTAGACATTCTGCCTTCATTAACCGATAGCGATAACCTTAGGGTTTACCGACTAGGTTCTTTGCTCGGTAACATAGTATAGTATTAACCTTTCAAACAATAGCATTTGTAGGATATCAAAACAATCTAAACATCATGATCTCATCATTGTCTAACTCGGTAATAGTTGCCCATTGAATAACTTATCCCCTTATTCATCATATTCTTTCTGTGTCTTTTACCGACATCTTTATACTCATCAAATCATACTTCTGAAGATATGGCAACATCATACTGAATTAGAAAATCAATTTCTTGACATCAATGACAAAATAATAATATTAAGACAGCAATCATCCTTAATCAGTTATATCCATAGTCATCAACAACCTTCTCAATATCCTTATTGAAATGCCAACAATCTCTCATTGTAATTGGAATGCCATCCTTCTTCTTGTCTATTATAATGCCAACAACTTTGTTGTGAGGGGGCATCTAAACCTCAAAGACTCCAAAGTCTTTGAAAAGCATTTAATGCTTTGTGTGTTCAACAAATTAACCCCCAAAGTCTTCCAAGACCACTAATGGCTCTTACATGACCATTTATGGCTCTTACATAACCATTTATGGTTATTTCAAACTTGTCCCCCCAAACATTTATTGTTTTGACCATATTCATCCATTTCACATTTGTACAAGAGTTTATCCATTGGATAAAAGCTTTATTATTTGAATAAAGAGTTTATTCATTCAACCAACCTTGACTTTAACTTCCAAAGTCATATCAAGCATTTAATTCATATTCCGTCCCCTCTCAACCTATCTCACATTGACACTTGTCATCCTAGGATTGGGTTGAAAGCCATCACATGGATTTGAAATCATTCAATCCTGACCCTTGTTGAGATTGCTCAATCTCAACCATCCATTGCTCCATTTTTCCTATAAATAGAGCCCATTTCTTCATAATCCAGATCTTGAAAACTTGTATGCATTTAAGCTATAGGCATTTTAAGAGAGCATTTTAGCATAATTAACTCATATATTGTCATCTTGGATAAAATAAATCATTTCAATATCAATAGCTTAGTATTAGCTTTTCATTTCAGATTTGGAGCACAATACTACAATCTCAATCCTCCATAAGCATCCATAGTGCAAAAAGCTGCTGAGAGCTACACTATTTTGGAACTTGGAGAGGAGAGGAACAAGGGAGAAAGAGTTAAGAGCATGTTAGGAGGTATTTGGAGATGCCTCATCATATTTGCTTCTTTAGTTAAATATGCTTTCATGTTTTTAGTGTCTCTCTTGGTATGCCTATTTAGATTAGTCTTCGATTAAATAACACTAATGATTTTCTTGTGTGTCTTGTGTTGTTTCTCTCTTAGACTAACCTTGTCCATTTTGCAGGGCATCATTTGGTGAACCCGACGTGAATCGAAACACCAAAAAAAATATCATCTTTTTTAGCAAACTAACATGTCTGAATGTTGAAAATGTCACACAGGTCACGCTTTGGCGCTATTGAACCCGTTCTAGCGCTACTGACACTTTTTCTTTTAGCCCTATTGTTCTTACAATAGCGCTATTGTCCAAATTTCAGCACTTTTGGATTTGTTTTGGCGCATTTGTCATTCTTTTGGTGCTATTGAAAATCTTTCAGTGCTTTTGCCTCTCTGGCTTTCCCCTTCTTTCAGCGCTTCTGTGTTAAATAGCGCCTCTGTTCAAAACACAGAATAGTGCTATTGCAATAGAATGTCGTAAAAATTGCCTTGTAACCAAAAAAGTGGAAATTTCAGGCTTGTGGAAGCCCCCTTCTTGGACATTGATTTTACTAACACATTGTTGTTTGTACAGGTTAAAACGCACCATTAAAAATCACAAAATTTTCCTTTGGTGCATTAAAACTTGAACACAAACAAATTTTTATTGCTTTCTAGTTAGGATCATTTGTCTTTTGGTGCTTAAAATCAACAAGCAAATTTGATTTCCTTGCATCAAACTAAAGAGATTTACAATCCACACTTCCAATTTTGGTGCACATAAAATACACAATCCATTTGTCTTGATTTTTTGCAAACAAATTTTACTTCAAGCAAACGTGTATTTCATTAAGTTGACTAGGATTTCCAAATTCTAGATTACAAAACACATTGCCTTTGAAGTTAAAAAGAACACCATGGCTGTTGGAGCAACATCTCCAAATAGTTAGACCACATTGCAATGGTGGATTAAAAAGACATGGCACACTTGTGCGAAATGTCAGTCGAGTGGTCCTACCTCTAACAACATGGCACACTTGTGCAAAATGTCAGTCGAGTGGTCCTACCTCTAACACACACTATCCTCTCGCTTGGCTTTCGTGGTCCTAGGTGCAAGAGAAAAGTGTTAGTAACACTCAAATTTTATCTTTTTAAGAGAGGCCTGCCAAGGGATCAATACTCTTGGGAACGACCTCAAGCGGTAAATCCTTCGAGCCGCTATAGAAATCAGGTGAGAGCGAAAGCTGTAGCCTTGGGTATAGCTATTCCTATAGTGTAACTGGCCGAAAGGACAAATGGGCCCCACCACCAGTTACAAGGCTCTTAAGTGAGTCACTGCAGAATGAACTTATGTCCAAAAACATCGAACATGACTAAACACCTTTAAGTAGTAGCCCACCCGTTCTATTGATTGAGAATATTTGCGATATAATTTAGTGCAAGAGCATAGATGGTTTTGCTCCCAAGATACTCACCATACATATTTCCTTGAGTAGAAACATAGCTTTTTGAAAAGTCACTTGTGGCTTGATAAAAGTGGTGACTCCCCCATCATAGGGATCATCTATTTGTTATGCTCGTGCAAGACTTAGTATATCACATCCTTACCTGCCACGACGGGATTCATAAGGTATGTAGTACCAAAGTCGAAGAAATATCAAGATGTGGGCTAAATTTATCACAACTGGCCATTTGACCTTAGGGATAAAAAGTGTTTGAAGTGTGTTCGTTTTAAAGACCAAGTGCAAATTGAGCCGACTTCAAGCTTTGGAAATACACCTTAAAATACATCTAAAGGAAGGGTCATATACAAGTCCAAGGATTGGGTTGATCTAGACCCATACTCATTTGTGCCTTTTAGGCAACATTCTGGTGTTTGTGTGCTTGCTTTGTTTTCTTGTCAAAGAAACATCAAATCAGAAATCACTTCCTAAAACAAAGTATTCATCCAACCAAATATTTCTCAAAACAACCAAACACATCAAAAACAAAGTGCAAACAACAAAGAGTCAAAATTTTATGACCATTCTTCACATCTTGCGAAAGAAGAAGCATCATCAGAATATCAACTTGAAAAGAAGACCATTAAGCTCAAAGGCTTTGATCAAAAGGAGGAAATTCTTCTATATCAATAGAAAAATCTTTGTCTCCCATAGAGTTTTTTTTGCATCACATGCGTCTCTACCTTCAAGGCAAAACAAACGAATTTGATTCAGAATCATTGAACCACAGAGCTTTTATGCAATATAGAGCTCTAAGTTATCACAAAAACCAAGGAGGTAAGATTAATCCCAACTTTTTCCCAAACGTCTGTATCACCTACAACACAGCTCGAGAAATACCATCAACACCTAAAAGAGAAGAGGTAGAGTTTATCCCATTTGTGACACAAAGTTTTTATTGAAGTTGAAAACATTTTCATCCATCATCTTTTTCATCCATCATCACTTCATCATCAATCCGTTCCAACTCTCAAAACATTAAGAGGTTCTTGTCCCAAAGTTCTCTTTTAGATATTGCTTGAATCAAACACTTCACATCACTTTTTAGATTGTTTCTACATCTAGGATAAGCTCATCCTAAGAGACACATCTACGCAGGTTAAAACTAGTTCATGAGTGAATCCTCTCATTACTAGGTAGTTAAATCTGTAACACATCTCAGATTTCTCTACACCTTATCACAGCAAAATCTTATCAAAGAAGAAAGCAATTCAAAAAAAGGAATTTCGGTTACCTTTACCTTAAAAGTGCTAGAGATCCACATGCACCACAATTCACCAATCATCAATCTCTCATTTCATCAAAAACTCATCATCATTTTCACTCAACTTCAACAAAGACTCATAAACAAAATGGCTCAAACCCGATCATAGTCAAGGCAATGAGAAATAGAAATAGAAGAAGAAGAAGAAGAAGAAAATCTCAATGAATTTCAAGAAGCACTTGGAGGAAATGCGAATGACGAAAACCCAAGTACTCCCACTCCTGCAACAATAGAAAGGGCTCAACATAACCCTCTCTTTAACAGACTGTTTGATGAAATACTCAGGAGCAATGCAGATGCTCACTTCTTAAAACTCGCTCAAGAAGGAGCAAAACTCCCCTTTGACTTTGATCTTGCCCAATTAAGACAAGCATCAGAAAGACAAAGTCGCCATGAAGAGGAAAGAGGTAGAGATCCCATCAGATATAACATTCCTCAAGGTAACCCACCACCTCCTCCTCCAACTGAAATGGAGATGTTGCGGCAACAAGTCGAGAATCTTGCCCAACAACTTCATAGTGGTATCAAAACTAACCAATTCTCACTCAATGACATCTGTCCCTATCATTTTGATAGGAATATTTATATGCCACCCTTTCCATGAGGATTCGAAACACCCAAATTTGAAAAATATAGAGGAAAGGGAGATCCTCGTGATCATGTCAGAGAATTTCATTCCGCTTGTCTCGAAGTGGCATATGAAGACACCTACCTAATGCACCTTTTTCCCCAAAGCTTGGGAGGAACAACCACATCATGGTTTTCCCGACTACCAGGTGGCATTAGAACATTTGAGGAACTCATCCAGAAGTTTCTAGCTCATTACTCTCATAACATTGAACGCGACATCACCATGGCTGATCTGTGCAACACCAAACAAAAACCAGGTGAACTATTCTCAGTATTCCTGCAATGATGGCATCAAATGTTTAGCAGACGTTCTCTTCAGTTACCTGAATGAGAACTAGTGGAAATATTCATTTCCAACTTAAACAAAGAAATGGAATTTCACTTGGATGTCAAAGACACAGACTCTTTTAATGATATGATCACCAAGGGTTTGAAATGTGAAAGGGCACTTATCAAGAAAGGACTCATCAAAATCTTTAACGAACCAAAATATGGTCCTCGCCCACGCTTCAATAGCAATAACCAAACTTCTAGAATAAAAACAAGAATATCGTCAATGATGGGGTTGTGGATGCTCCGACTATACAAAATGCACAACTTGTGGTTCGGTTTGCAGGACAAAATCCTCCACCTCAGAACACCACAAATGTTCCTTCCAATCAAGGTCACATCACATCTCATGATGAACCAAGACCTCATCAACAAAAACAGAAATGCACATACACTCCCTTAGGGGAACCCATTGAAACGGTATTGTGACAACTCATTTCTCAAAATTTGGTCACTCTACCTAAGCTATCAAACTATGAGCCTCAAGTCAAACCGACATGTTGGAGAGATACTGAACACTATGAATTCCATCAAGGAAGAGGACATAAGACAAGTAATTGTCACCAATTAAAAGATCTTATTCAGGATCTTATTGACCGAGGAGAAATTGAAATTGAAGGACATGACCCAAAAACAACAAATAATGATCATCTGATGTTCAAAAATCCACTTCCATTGCAAGATCAAAGGGGTCCTTCCACTTCCAGGTGAGGCACTGATACCACTGATTATACACAGGCTGCGTATAATTACACTGTAAATCATTTGTATGATGCCAGTGAACAAGTTGCAACCATAACCTTCAAAAAGCCCAACTCAAATTGCAATGTTGTTACACGTCGCGGTAAGGTTACCATAAAAGAAGCTCCACAAGGCACCATCTCCATCCCAAAATAGTATAATCTTGTGGAACAATTAGACAAAACCCCTGCGCTTATATTCATTTTAGAGCTATTGCGCCTATCGCCCTCTCATAAAACTATCTTGGATCAAGCACTTCAAGAGGCGTCAGTCCCTGCAAATCTGAATACAGACCAATTTCAAGCCATGGTTGGAAGTCTAAAGTCATCACCTTGTCTCACTTTTTCCAAAAGTGACAACTCTTCCTTCCAGCAACCTCATAATGCCTCACTCCACATCGAAGGATTTATTAACCAGCATAGGATCAAGCGAGTCTTGATCGATAATGGAGTAGGCCTGAATATTTGTACACTGCAGTTGGTCATAGCATTGGGATATGCAGTAGAATCAGTAGATCCTCGTAAGAAGATCACAATCAAAGCCTATGACGATGCAGAGTGGGCATCCAAAGGAGCTATGGTACTACCAATCCGAGTAGGCCCCGTCGTAAAACACATCATCTGTCAGGTTCTGGACCTTCCTCTGCCATACAATCTATTGTTAGGGAGACCTTGGATACATGCCATGCAAGCTGTTCCATCTACCTACCATCAATGTATCAAGTTCCCACATAATGGTGTAGAGATCACAATTCTGGGTTATGCAAATCCCTTTGCGTATTGCCATAATATCAGCCATCAGCCAGAGATTACCATTCCTAATAATAGAGAAGCCATTTCCTCCACATCATATATAAATCCCACCTCTCTTGCCAGTTCAAACACCACTATACCCAAGCAAGAAAAGCTTAAGATGAAGATAGCAGAGGAAGGTCCTGGGGAATACAACCTGAGTCAACTCTTTTGTGTGGGAAAAATGCCCACTTCTCCTAGAACACATGGTAAACCACAACAGGTACTCCAGCAACCACTAGTCACGCCAGCATGTGCTTTGACACCTTTCATCCTTGGAAAGAGTGAAGAAGAAGAAACCCAAGATGAGGACTTAGCGGACTGGATCTATAAAGATCCCATCCCAACTGATATACCACAAGTTAAACTTCCTCCAGATCAGTATGGCAAAGGTCTCCTCATTATGCAAAGAATGGGGTATGATGGTCAAAGGGCTTTGGGATATTGCAAACAAGGATGACATGAACCTCTGCTGCCGAAATTCAAGCCCAAAGGTAATACAGGCCTAGGCTTTGAAAAAGAGATTTTTCCTAAATTAAAATTCAAAGGAAAACCTAGCAAACCATTATGTCAACCTACTGCCAAAAGGACACCTTTCATTATCAAAGCGGCATCAAGCACCATCCCAACTACCCCACTGAGGCTCAAAACCCCAACACAACCATCACCAATGCCATTCATCCCACCAAATGAACTCGTAATCCCATCAACAACACCATTAGCAGTAGCAACTGTATTAGAACCTGCAGTAGCATCCATGGCACCAACAGTACCAACAGAAGCCACCAAGTCAATATTACCGATACTCCCCGTATTGGATCCTTTAATCCCCATCAACCGTCCTGCAGCACCGATCACTACAAAGGTACATCAACCAATCACACCTGCAGTATTTAACTCCAAGGACATCTCAGTATGGTATAGTAATCGGATGTTGGAAAGTCACTCAGAGACTGACTCACATGAGTGGGAATTTGATTCTGTACAGCTTAACAATTCAGATGAGGAAGACACATCACCACCTCCACCACGCAAAGACATCCCTGTTTACGGAGAAGCACAGATAAAGACCACTTGGGTTCTTGAACTGGAAACATCTTCCACAGGCCCTACGTCTCATCCTACGTCTGATTCTGACAGGGAGAGTACCATTAACGACCTTCACTATAACATCTTAACACTCACTGATACATCTAACGCACTTAACCTAATCGATGAAGTAATGCCCATTATCCACCCTGAACTCATCGAATGGAACCAACCAAATCCCCCATGCCTTGACCTCTTCCAAAACGATGAGGCCATCATTGACTTTTTGGAATTAAGGGATAACCTACCAAGCGGGGATCACAAAGCTGGATTCGCCATTGAACTTAAGAGCGCAACATACTTCGGGGCGGATGCCAAACCTTTCAGCTGCAAAAATATAACGATAAAACATGGATCTTCCAGTGAAAACCACACTGTGGCACTGTTTGATCCAACAAAAGTAAAAAAGAAAGAGCGTATCCAATGGTGAAAACCTCTCTGAGGCGCCTGAGGATGAAGGGTTTGACATTCTCCCTGCTAGTACACAATAGGAATGATCAATGATTCTCATAGAGGAAACCAAAGAATACAATGTGGGGACTCCTGAAAATCCTCATATCATACATCTGGCATCTCTTCTCACTCTAGAGGAACAACCTAAATTTATAGAGTTTTTCCAGAAGCGTCAGATCAACTTCGCATGGTCATATGCAGACATGCCTGGGCTTGATCCTGATTTAGTCATGCATCACCTTACCATAGCAGAAGGGGCCAAACCTGTCAAGCAAAAGCTTCGTAAGATGCATCCTTAGATTGCAGTACTAGTCAAAACAGAACTCAAGAAACTCCTAGACGTTGGTTTCATTAGACCAATTGATTTTGCAGAATGGATCTCCAATATTGTGCATGTCAGCAAACCAAAAGGGGGAATCCGCATTTGTACTAACTTCAGAGATCTGAATAAGGCCTGTCATAAAGATGACTTCCCCCTTCCAAATATCGACATCATAGTGGATCTGACAGGAGGACACGCCATGCTTTCACTCATGGATGGCTTTTCAGGATACAATCAGATAAAGATCGCACTAGAAGATCAACATAAGACAACCTTCACATGTCCATGGGGCACATATTGCTGGAATGTAATGCCTTTCAGTCTAAAGAATGCAGGAGCAACCTATCAAAGAGCAATGACCACCATCTTCCATGACATGATGCATACTATGATGGAAGATTATGTGGATGACTTACTAGCAAAATCACTCACTAGAGAAGGGCATCTCCACATCTTAGATAAAATCTTTGATAGACTGGAACAATACCATGTTCGACTTAACCCAAAGAAATGTGTCTTTGGAGTAACCTCCGGGAAGCTTCTAGGATACATTGTCTCAAGCAAAGGTATTGAGGTCGATCCAGCAAAGGTTAAGGCAATCATGGACATGCCACCTCCAAAGAACATCAGTCAGCTAAGGACATTACAAGGGCGACTTCAATCCATCCGAAGATTCATTGCACAATTAGCTGATAAGTGTCACCCATTCACACACCTGCTACACAAGAACATCCGCTTTCAGTGGGATGACCGATGCCAACAAGCATTTGAGACGCTTAAAGACTATCTCATGAATCCACCATTGTTGATGCCACCAGACCCAAGTAGACTGTTGTTACTCTATATCTCAGCGATAAGTACAACATTGGGTGTACTACTGGCACAACATAATACAGAAGGAAAAGAGTGTGCTGTTTACTACATCTCTCACACACTGGTGGGCTATGAACTCAATTACACCCCTATTGAGCGAGCTTGCCTAGCAGTAATCTTAGCAACCACTAAATTGAGGCACTATCTGTTAACCCACAAAGTACAACTCATTGCAAAGATTGATCCACTCAAGTATTTACTTAGCAAAGCAGCATTGACAGGTCGCTTGGCCAAATGGGTAATGATTCTAAGTGAATTTGACATCGAGTATGTAGACCGTAAAGCTATCAAAGGGCAGGTCATTGCAGATCAGTTGGTTGATGCGCCTCTCATAGGCGATCATCCTCTCATTTCCAATTTTCCAGATGAAGAGATATTAATGATCACAACAACACAACCATGGAAACTTTACTTTGATGGTTCATACACTAGGCATGGCTTGGGGGCAGGCATTCTATTTATCACACCCCAAGGTGACAGCATCCCGAAGTCTTACAGGCTCACATTTCCATGTACCAACAACATCGCAGAGTATGAGGCCTTGATCATGGGACTCAGGTTAGCTGTACAATGGAAATTACAAGAACTACAAGTATATGGCGACTCACAACTGGTCATTCGACAAGAAACTGATGAATATCAGACCAAGGATGATAAACTCATGCCATATAAGCAAATGGTGGACACTCTAAAGACATCATTTACTACTATCACTTTTGAGTAGTTACCAAGAGATCAGAATCGAGCTGCTGACACCATGGCTACCATCGCATCTGTCCTAGATCTTCCACAGAATTCAACACGCTACGAGTTCTTGGTCGAACAGCTTTGGATTCCCGCTTATGATATCCCTGAATCTGAAATGATATGTCACCTTGTTGGTTCTGAATCCCCATGGTACGGTGAATTCTACACCTATCTCCGTGATCACACCCTCCCTCCCAACCAATCGAATAACCAACGTAAAACCTTCATTCGCCAAACTGCTCGATATACCATTATTGCTGAAACCCTATACCGACGCGGTCTTGATGGTACTCTCCTTCGATGTCTAGAAAAAGATGAGATAACAAAGGCTTTGGAAGAAGTCCATGAAGGCATTTGCGGGACTCATTCAAGTGGCCCATCACTCGCCAAGAAACTCCTGCGCAATGGATACTATTGGCCATCTATGGAAAAGGATTCCTACTACTTTATCCAAAAATGCAAGAAATGTCAAGTTCATGGTGACCTGATACATGCACCAGCCTAGGAGCTACAACCAATCATGACACCATGGCCTTTTTGTCAATGGGGCCTTGAACTTGTGGGTAAAATCCATCCATCTTCATCCAATGGCCATAAATTCATTATTACTGCCATTGAATATTTCACAAAGTGGATTGAAGCTGTTCCACTTACCCAAGTCACTGGCAAGCAGATCGCCTCATTCATCCTCAACTACATCATCTGCTGGTATGGTGTGCCCATGTCCATCATCACAGATAACGGTCTTCCTTTCAAAAATAAGGATGTCCGTGAACTTTGTGAGAAATTTCACATCCAACACCGCTTTTCCACTCCCTATTACCCACAAGGCAATGGTCAGGCCGAAGCATCCAATAAAAACATATTGAGGATCCTAAAGAAGATAGTCAATGATGCTGGCCGTGATTGGCATGTTCAATTGAATCCAACACTATGGGCATACCGAACTAGCATTCGAACCCCTATAGGCGCAACTCCCTACTCATTGGTCTATGGTGCCGAAGCTATCTTACCTATTGAGGTTGAGATACCATCACTACGGGTTTCCTTGCACAATCTCATCGATGATGAAGCATACAGAGTCTCACGCCTCCAAGACTTAGAGTTACTTGATGAGAAGCGACAAGCTGCATACAACCATCTCAAAGCCTATCAGTAGCACATGAGCAGAAGCTACAATCACCAAGTTAGACCTCATACATTTGAGGTAGGTGATCTTGTTCTACGAGAGAATCCTCGCAACCAACCAAATAGAGAACATCAGGGCTAGTTTGAATCAAACTAGCTAGGCCCATATGTTGTCACTGCTATGTTCGGGTCCGGGGCATATCAGTTGGCTACATCAGAAGGAGAACCACTTGCAGATCCAATCAACAACATGCACCTCAAACGGTTTTATACCTAAGCTGTATAGAGCATCAGGCTCCCCTGCATACCAGAAAATACCAAAAACATTCAGAAAAATGTCCTGAAGAAAATACAAAAACATTCAAAAAAAGTAAAGAAAAATCATGCATCCAAATGATGAACACCCACTCCAGTGGCACCTTGGGTAAGTACGATGGTGAAAACCTGGCAAACAGGAACCACTCATAAAGGCTATGGCTCCATTATCTTCCAGACTTGTTGCGATCACATCTACTTCATACATACATCCATCCATCCAAAACCATGGCTTTTTATAAATCTGCAATCAGAGAAAGTACTTCATGCATCTTGCATCCCACTTTTTCATAGTCATGTCTACACTTGGGGGCAATGCCCTTAAAATCTAGTTGATGGAAGTGGATTCTACATTGTCTTGTGATTCATTGGGTTCAACATTCAAAACTGTCTCACAAAATCCAAAAACATCCAAAACACTTCAAAATACCAAAAACATTCAAAAACAATTCAAAATTCAAAAACATCAGAAAACATTGAAAATCACACAAAAAACATGGCAACACCTTGTACATACTCATCCATACAGATACCAAAGCAAACATTGACAAAATACTCACACGATGACCACTTATCAATCGACCACACAATCCACATCAACACAACAAACTGTCTTCAACAAGGATGCATCCTTCCTTACCAAGACAAAGACAAAAAGTGACGTTTTCTTTGACAAGAAAATTATGTTAAGCTATCAAATACTTGGTTGATTTGTGAGTACAATCATTTGTTTATCTGTATTGAGATCTTTCAGCATTGTTTTGTATCATTTACGCATTATTTCCGATGAAGTTCTGGGGCATGTACTAATGGTGTCTACGTGGGAAGTTCACCAAGCTACGTGATCTTATGCCAAATGCAGTCATAGATCATTACGGCTTGCTGACTATAGCATATACCTTGACCATATGGGCATGAACCATTACCAAGGATCCTTATTCTTTATTCTTTATGTATATACTATTTGTTTGCAGGTGCAAATGCTCTTCCTTTGATTCCTCCTACCTCATCCAAACTAGATAAAGGTTTTTATCTCTTAGTACGGTATGCACTTGTCTAAGGATATGATCAGCCTAAGATCAAGGAGGACGATCCAAGTCATGCATGAATGGAGATAATCCTTGTTTGTTCCGCAAGCAATACTCTGGTCGACTTGACCCTTATATATCAAGTCGTTTGTATTAACTTGCTATATAAAATCCATAAAAGGAATACTCAGGTCATCTCGAATCATTATGTCAAGATGCTTGTATTCTCTTCCAACATTTTAAAAGCTCAATGATGAAAATAGAGCACTATGGATCGCCATTTCATCTCTTCTATTTATATCTTGCATTCCGTTGCATATCACCCATTTATTCATCCATTCATATATAGGATTTATATGCAAATGTGAAAATTAAGCTGGTCTTGGATACAATCACGACCGAGTACTCTGATACATCATCAATGCATCATGCAAAATCTCAAAAACCTTGCATTCCTCATGGTCATATCATCATCGCATTTAGTTGCATCTTGCATTAAGTACATTCATGTCATTTTTAACTTAACATTGCATATAGTTCATTTTTGAACATTAGTTTTTCATTAAATCATTTTGCATCATTGCATCAATCATAAATAATTAGATTCATTCATGGGATCAAATTGTCTTTGATTATATTAAGCCATTTACTATGCATTCCTTTAAATGTCAGTTATCCATTATCATTTTACTATCCTTTATCATTTATTATTTGCATACATTCATTTATAGTTAAAAGGTGCATTCATTCATTACTAAGTATCTTATTATGCTTATTTTTGGATTCATTCACATTACATTCATTATCATCTTTTTAATTGCATTAAGGTGCAGTTATTAAAACCATAAGTTATAATATCATCACATTATCATTTGTACTTAAATCATATTTAAAGCATTTGGAATCATAAATCCATTTGTTTCCAAAACACATTGGTTCATACCATTTTATAAATATCCATTTTTACATATGCATTCATTTAAACATTATCATATAAACATTTGTACTTTACATTTTGTTTATCCATATTCATTCATCTAAAAACATCTAGATGTATATCCATACATAACATCATTCATTCGACCATTGCATTAACATCATCACATAAATCATCTCATCATTATATCAAAATAGGAAACACCAAAATCCTGTTCATAAATCATCATAAGAATACATCATCATCATGACATTACATACATAAAAACATTACATCAAAAATCAAACAAATCATACATATATAAACCTGCATTCATATGTCAGTATCATCATCAAAACATGCATATAAGAAACATCTCATCAATGCATACATATACACATATCCATCTAAGCAATAAACTCATCATCCTGCATAAACATCCATACATAATCAACTGCATATCATCCAAATATGGGATCTCCTCATATATATCTCATCTCATATATCAGAGTGCAATGAAGTCTACAAAATCGGCTACCAAGAGCCATCCAAGATACAGTCCAAAAAATAAACAATGATACAAATACATATATGCAAAAAATGCTCTCTCAAATGCCACTCTGGCCAGATGCTGTCCCAACACCTCCCCCTGCTCCACCACTGGTGCCTGCACCACCTGATCCATCTCTCCGTGGAGGCCTCATCGAACCACCACTCCCTCCTACATCCCCTGATCTCTCCCTCCTCAAAGGACCCATCACACCCCCACTGCTCTGTACCCTCTGCGATCGCTCTGATCTCGCCCACCGCATCTGCGAATAGCTAAGAGCTCGCTGACTAACTGGCACCACCCGCTCGTATAAACCCCGCCAGTACTCTATCTCCGCCTGTGCTCGTCGCATCTCCCTCATCACCTCCCCTGTAGGCCCCTATGCTCCTACTACAATCCACACTCTCTCCTGCAGCTCCGCCAATCTCTCCATTGCACTATCTCTCTCCCGCAGCACCACCGTCAGCTCTGACTCCCATGCAAATAGCTGCACATCCCTAGCTGCCACCTCCGCCTCCAAATCCTCTATCCGCATCTGCAAGCATACTATCATGTGATCCCACAGATCTCCAGTGGCTCCCTCCTTGGTATCCATAGCTGCCTCCCCTGCACCACCCTCTCTAGTAATCCCCTCCCCTCTGTCCATCAGGATCTACCTCTCCATCCCCCTCCCACTCAGCAGAACTCCTCCCTGTATCAATGGTCCCTGTGATATCCGTAGAGGCAGTCCACCTCTCCCTCTCTGCTGACTCTGCATCCCCAATCCTCCACCACCTCCTCCATCTCCTCCACCACCTCCTCCACCACCTCCACCTCCTGCCTCTCCTCCACGTCCTACTCCTCCTCCATGACCTCCTGCCCTCCTCTGTCTCCGTCCCCTCTCATCCTCAAAAGCTGGGATTGGCTCTGCTGGATCCAATATCCGTGGGATCGGGTGCGCTACCCGGTACTGCGTATACTCATCTGTCACCCCTATATCCACGACCCTCGGTCGTATGTCCCATGGTCTCGCCTGCAGTGTCCGGAACTCTGCCAGTGCCTGATCATACGGTAGCACTGGACCCTATGCATACCTCTCCCAAATAACCCGAGCATACTCTCCTGATCCACTGGGCAGTCCCTGCTGCTGTCCAGACTGCCTCATCACTCATCTGGGTACCTGTCTCTCCACATGGTATGAGGTCCTCCCAATGAGGAATCGAGTCATAAACACATACGACAGTGCCTTTGCGTCATTATCCCATGGCTCACACTCCAAGTATGGCCGCCATATCACAACATCCAGATCGTCTAAAGCCCGCCGCCACCACTCTAACTTCCCTAAGTGGGGCTGACTCATCATGCCGCTATACATAAACATGTATGGCTGATCCACTACTCGGAATCTAAGACTCACCGGTCGAGTCACTGGTAGGTGCTCCCAAGCTCAAATATGCAACAACGTCATGCCCACTGCTAAGGAACCCCTCCCCCAATACACCACCTCATGGAGCTCCTGGTACATGTGCGCTAGCACGCATGACCCCCACAAAAATCGGGTCCCCTCGGTCATCATCATCTCGATAACCTATCCCCATCCGACGGCCAAACCATGTGATCGCCTATCTGGACACAGAAGACCTCCCATAATACCCGACAAAACTACTGGTAGAGGCTCATATAAAGCCGCTATATCCTCCCAGGCAATCGAGCCATCATCAATGAACACATCTTCATCACAAATCCTCTGCACTGTAAGAGTCCCCTAGGATCTATCATATGTGACCAGCTCCCCTCGAATCGGAATCCGCAGGATGCGCCACACATCCTCCAAGGTCACTGTCATCTCCCCCTGTGCCAAATGGAAGGTGCGCGTCTCGCTGTGCCACTGCTCTGCTAGTGCTGTGATCAAAGCGTGATTCATACGAATCACGGGCATGTGCATCACCTCATATAGTCCTGTCGAGGCAATGCAATCAATCTCCGCCTGTGTCAATCGGTCCCGCAACCCCTGTGTCACAGGATGTCGCTCCCGTAACTGCAACACGCGCAGCTCCTCTTGCACATGAACATTCATCAATCACCATCAATTGTTTTGTTTTCAAACTTTCTTAAGTTTAAACCTAGACTATCAATAGATACTTTGATCAAGTATCTTCGAGTCTCAACAGGTAAGCAATCATGGCCACCTAGACTTCAACAGGCATTTATCCTAACAAATGACCTAAGTCTCATTAGGCTGCTATGGTTCAAAACAACTCCCACTTCACATCGCCAACCATCCATCATTGGCATCGGGGAATTAGTCTTCATCCAAACTGGGGCATCTCTTTATCCTAAGGCAAAAACGCTATTTTACCAACAAAAGTGCTAGTTTCTCAACAATAGCGCTACAACCCTAACAAAAGCGCTCAATTAGCTATACAACAATGCTCAAATTACAAAAGTGCTAAAACAACTACATAGTAGCGCTACTTGAACTCAATAGCGCTCAATTAAGCCCTCAATAGCGCTTATTTAGCAAAAGTGCTAAAACTTGCATATAATAACACTATATCAAACCAAAAACGCTCAAACAATGGGGCAATAGCGCCATTGCGGCGCAGTAGCGCTAGTTTATGGAGCAAAAGCACCAAAACCGTAGTTCCAGTGCTCTTGCTCCGACTTGACTTGGACTCAGCTAAAAAGCTATCAAAAATGCATAAAACTTAAATTTTTGAATTTGCATACCGCTGGTCCATAGTCGTCTGGGCGCTGGAACCATCGAACTCGCTCAAATCTGTGCTTGGTGATCGGAATCGGCATCCTGACTGCTACTTGCTCCTCCAAATGTCCCTATCAGAGCTCTGATTTCCAACTGGTCGCGGTCACAAATGATCATGTTTTCATCCCTTTCACCCCATTTATACCCTTCGCCGTCATCGTAACTTCCCCCCACTCATCGCCGTGGTCCCCGTGAACTTCCCGAGCCCCCCATTTCTCCATTTTCCCCCCGTTCTCTTCTATTTTTGACTCGTATGCCTAACTTCTTCTCTTCTACCACCATGCCCATTTTCATTCTTTTTCGAGAGATCACCCGATTTTTTGAAATTTTTCGGCCCATCTCTCGAGGGGGCATACCACCCATTAAATTAACATTTTATAGGGCATTTTATCACACCAGTTTTTCTTTCTTTGAAATGACGCAATAAACTGCACCATCTCAAAGAGGGGCAAATGTAGTCACACAAATCTGTCGAGCTTAATTAAATAAATATTCGCTATTTATTTGATTAAAAATCCACTAGCCATCAGTTAATTAAATTAATATTTAATTAATTCATCTCCAAACATTCTTCTATTAATTAAATAAATTATTCAATTTATTTTAATTAATTCATTAAATCAAATTCAAATCAATTAAATGAATAAATAATATTTATTTAATTAAATCCCCCTATTCCTCTTTTAAATAAATTAAATAAAACATTTATTTAAATCATTATCCCCACCCCACTTGCATTTTCCTACAAATGCAACTTGCACACATTTATTGAGATAAATTAATTTATTTTAATAAAATCCTATTTTCCCTCACCCACCAAATCCACTTGCAAAATCTAATCTCCTTCTAGATTCTTTTAACCCCGTCCTAATTAGCCTAATCCATCCCCTAATTATTGTCACATTCCTAAGCAAAATGGAGTCACTTCTCAAAAACTCCAAAGTCTTTGAAAAGCATTTAATGCTTTGTGTGTTCAACAAATTAACCCCCAAAGTCTTCCAAGACCACTAATGGCTCTTACATGACCATTTATGGCTCTGACATAACCATTTATGGTTATTTCAAACTTGTCCCCCCAAACATTTATTGTTTTGACCATATTCATCCATTTCACATTTGCACAAGAGTTTATCCATTGGATAAAAGCTTTATTCTTTGAATAAAGAGTTTATTCATTCAACCAACCTTGACTTTAACTTCCAAAGTCATATCAAGCATTTAATGCTTATTCCCTCCCCTCTCAACCTATCTCACATTGACACTTGTCATCCTAGGATTGGGTTGAAAGCCATCACATGGATTTGAAATCATTCAATCTTGACCCTTGTTGAGATTGCTCAATCTCAACCATCCATTGCTCCATTTTTCCTATAAATAGAGCCCATTTCTTCATAATCCAGATCCTGAAAACTTGTATGCATTTAAGCTATAGGCATTTTAAGAGAGCATTTTAGCATAATTAACTCATATATTGTCATCTTGGATAAAATAAATCATTTCAATATCAATAGCTTAGTATTAGCTTTTCATTTCAGATTTGGAGCACAATACTACAATCTCAATCCTCCATAAGCATCCATAGTGCAAAAAGCTGCTGAGAGTTACACTATTTTGGAACTTGGAGAGGAGAGGAACAAGGGAGAAAGAGTTAAGAGCATGTTAGGAGGTATTTGGAGATGTCTCATCATATTTGCTTCTTTATTTAAATATGCTTTCATGTTTTTAGTGTCTCTCTTGGTATGCCTATTTAGATTAGTCTTCGATTAAATAACACTAACGATTTTCTTGTGTGTCTTGTGTTGTTTCTCTCTTAGACTAACCTTGTCCATTTTGCAGGGCATCAATTTGTACCTTAAAACTTATCTGTGCATTAGGCTTCTCTGAGGAGTCTATTGATCCACGCAAAAGGATCACTATAAAGGCATATGATGATGAAGAAAGATCATCTAAAGGAACAATGGTGTTGCCAATTTAGGTAGGACCGATACAAAATGATACCGTGTGCCAGGTCTTAGACATAGACCTCACATACAATATCTTATTAGGTCGACCCTGGATACATGAAATGCAAGCAGTACCCTCCACATATCACCAGTGTGTCAAATTCCCTTGCAATGGGCAGGAGGTTTCTATATCAGTTGATCATAATCCATTTCAGCATTGCAATGCTATGGGGGCAGCCCAAGACAGCTTGGTTCCACATAATAGAGAGAAACAAAATTCCTCAGCACCAGATCTTCAACAAGAAAAGTCTAAATCATTACCTAGAGATTTCAAGCAGAAAATGAAAATCAAAGAACAAGGCATGGGGGAATACTCTTTGGAACCCATGTGTTTGGCCAACTTACCAACATCACCTAGATCTCATGGATTACCTATAGCATCAACACATCAAGGAACTCAGCCCATCACCAAGTTTGATGGCACATTCATCCAACTCAGCACTCTAGCACATGAATCTGAGGAAAATGACATCCTTAGTTGGCTATACAAAGACGAGGAAGAAGACAGAGTAGCTACTGTGGAAGTAGCTTTACCAACACACCTATATGGAAAAGGCTACTTAATCATGCAGCAAATGGGATACAATGGCAAAGGACCTATTGGAAAATGTCAGGAAGGTGTCACAAAACCATTGGATCCTCCTTCACAATTCAGTAAAGACAAAAAAGGATTGGGCTTTGAACTCACTCTACTACCAAAGAGGGCACCATGCAAGTATCAAAAACCCAAGTGGAAAGCAAAGAAGAAATGCAAGGAAGACTCCTGGTAGGAGGTACTGTTTGAGTCAGCTGAGACAATACGTAAAGAACGTGAACATCAAGAAAGGAAGCAACATCAAGAGAAGCCCATCATTCAAAAGACGACAACATCTATAGAAGTGCATCACATTCAAGAACCAATATCCAACAACGAAGAATCACCTCCTGATAACATCATTACTCCCCAAGGAGACACAATATATGAACAAATACAAAGAGTAGAAGCAGGATCTAATACAGAGTCAGAAAAAAATATCAAACTTGTATCAATCATCAAAGACCTGTTCTCACCCTACAACATACCAGTTCACAACACTGATAGAATCTGGGATGATACCTTTGAGACTGATTCCAATGAATATGAATGGGGCAGCTGTTCTAATGTTACTGAAGATATTTGTGCAAATGACAGTAATACACCCATCTCTCAAGAAGAACGTAGCACAAAATCTAGACCACTTGAATTTGGTCCACAAAATATCTATGACGCCAAGGAAAACGAGTAGCGATATTATGAGCAAGTCTATATGGAAAATGATACCATCAAAGACCTTGTCGAGATCCTTAAATTCTTTAACACCTAGGCCAACCATGATGATGCCTCTATGCTGACACTTACAACAATTGAACTTGATCCACCTAACGACTCCTTACCACTTGTCTTTCCTGACCTCATAGACTGGGATGAACCTGAAACTCATGATATACCAATTTTCCCAAATGACAAATCCATTATCCATTACTTATCACTAATACATTTGGACTAGATTTTTGACTGAGGTTTCCGACGGAGAAGGTATATTGTGGCCAAATTTAATTTTTTTTGAAAAAATACCCGCATTCGTTGTAATTCTGACAGAAATTACCCATTTGGTTTTGACGAAGAAGGCATTAGCAATGAGAATTTTTTTTTTTTCAAAAAAGTGCTTGAGTTCGTCATAATTCCAATGACAACGGCCATTACAAAATAAAAAAAGAGGTGGGGAATTCATTTGTGAATTGCAATCCCGCGTAGGCGTCTGTGGCGAATTCAACCCCCAAGAACATCAAACCCACGTCGAAGGCAATCCCACGTAGGAGGTAGATTCAAATTGCCCTAGTTTTTAATTTCATGTTGCAAAAAATATACATGTGGTGGTTAATTGTCCTAGTTTAATTTTGTATCAGCAATCCCTTCCTCCCATATACACACGTGCTGATTGTTCACATGAGATCACATCTCTTTGTGGCATCGTATCAAACAATTCACGAGCCTTGTCCATGTTTCCACATTTTGCATTCATGTCAAGCAGGGCATTTGCAAGTACAATGCTTTGATGGATGTCCATACCCTGTTCCAAAGCTCCCATTTTTGCACAAGCAAGGAGGATGCTGGCAAAGGTTGTGGAATTTGGCTTTATGCCTTCCAATTTCATTTGCTTGAAAGTGTCTAAAGCCTTTTCGACAAATCCATTTTGTGCATATCCAACAATCGTTGCAGTCCATGAGACAACATTTCTTTCAGGTATTCTATCAAATAGTTCACATGCCTTGTCTATGCTTCCACATTTTGCATACATGTCTACCAAGGCAGTTACAACTACAACATCTGAGAAAATTTCTCTATCCTTTATGTTTTGATGAATGTCCATACCCTGTTCCAAATCTCCCATTTTGGCACAGGCAGGGAGGATAGTAGAAATGGTCATGGAATTTGGCTTTACACCTGCCGATTGCATTTGCTTGAAAGTTTCTAAAGCCTTCTCAACAAATCCATTTTGTGCAGTTGCAACTACATCTGACAAAATTCCTCTATCTTTTATGCTTTGTTGGATGTCCATACCCTGTTCCAAAGCTCCCATTTTGGCACAGTCTGGGAGTAGGCTGATAAACGTAACTAAAGAAATGCAATGATCAGCTCCAAAGACATCAAACCACTACTAACAAAACCGAGAGTCTAAAATATGATAGGGAATAGTGTGAGCTGTCCTGAAATAAAATATTTTATTTTCAATTTCAACTAAAACATAATACTCAACCATTTAATGTTATTAATAAGTGTTTAATTTATGAAAGAGATAAATGGTTGGCCACAAGTACATGAGTTACTAAATGCACACAAATAAGTGAATTTGATATTCAAAACTATCTACAATGAATTCAATTCTTGTCCATTAGTCATTTATGTTTGCAATAAGCATCTTTCTTTGTTTTTCTTAATCTTTATTCATAGTTATGTGCATATTTCACATTCTATAATTAGGATATCAATTGCTATGGTTGAACACTAGCATGATGTTTGTGTTTTGGTATCGATGCGTGGAAACATAATTATAGGATTGTTATATTATAAAGATCATAAATCTAGATATCGCATATTAGTTATAGCTCTTCTTGGATTGAGTCTAAAGTTGACATACAATCATAAAGCCATTATTAGCAGATCTATCCATTTCTAGTAAAGACAATTGAGAAAGTCATTTTGATATTGAGAGTTTCTTATCTATTTACCTATTGATCATTATTAAGCCATAATATTTAGGTCTATTTATCTCTCTCGCAAAACCTCTGTAAGTGTCCTAGATTGTCCCTACTACTCACTCTTCAATTCGGAAAAATGGAGTTCTAAAGATTTGTTGCACAAGATGGTGTTGAACGTATCAACAAGGCTAGCATGGAAGGCATGTTCAAGCTTCCACTTGTACAACTTACAACAAATGATTTGTTGATAGAAGAAATTCTTGAAATAGGGATACAATCGAAAGACAAGCAAGTACATACAAACCTCCTCAGTTGAAAGTAAAATCTATGTATAAAAAGAGTACATTGAATCCCAATCCATAAACACAATAGAGATACCGATGGAGACTTAATTGGATGTAGCATGTCACACCAAAGTTGTTAGAGTATGCTAAGCTAGTACATAATGTTTCGTAAAGCCACATTAGTATTTTACCCAGATCATTATCTACCAAAACTAACTATAGTAATCCTTTTGAGGATTAATTTCATGGTGAAAGATCTTCATTTATTTCCACTTCTTGTTGGAGAAAAGAACAGTTATTTCTTGAGGTAGATGAATATCCCATCAACAAAGGACAAGACCCTTTCTAGAATATAACAAATTCTACTCCAACAAAAGATCATGGGGGTTTCACTAGAGATATTGAAGAAGAAATAGACTTCTATTGCTGCATTAAAAGCATTGGCATGTTCTTCATTTATTGATGTAAACTCTCTGTGACGCCACCACAACCAACAAAGGTGTAAAAAGTTGTTTGCAATGCATGGATTTTTAGGATTTTCCTTTGAGAAAACAGAAATAAAGTATGGAAGCAGGATCTGCGAGCTCCTGAGGGAAAGACCATGTCAGACAATAATTTCTATTTTCTTGCCTATGAAGAAAGACCATGTCAGACAATATCAACGAACAATAAAATAAGGAGACAATTCCTAGATTGTGGTCTAACTTGAAAAGAAAAGGTGATGGAAAATGTTATTGCCCATGCAAAATTTGTAAGGGGTTAAAGACTAGAAGACTTCTAATCAAAACAACGAAGAAACATTGTAGGCTGCATGGTCACATTAAAGGTGGACATGATTATCATCCATTGGTAAGTTTTTCATTATATCGTTTTGACAATTTATATACATAATAAATCACGTGATGATGAGATGATGATCATGGTTTATTTATGTATATCAATTTTATATAGGTCAAGCACCCCAGAGCACATGGTATTGATCAACACAACCCTGAGAATATGGTTTTTGAAGTGGATGAACATGGAGGTGTGAATATTGAAGCTGAAAATAATGATCCCATGGAAGATGACGATCATGAGCCATAAAACACAATTGAAGATGATGGTACAAATACATTGATCCATGACTCATTTAGTACTCGTGCAGCTGATCATGATGATGAAGATGACCTTGATGTTGTTCATGATGTCCCTCTACTTTAGAAGGCATCTGAGGCCCTTTATGAAGGCTCACAGGCAACTCTTCTCTCCATTGTATTGTTGTTGGTGAACTTGAAGGTTATGAATGGTTTATCCAACATAACAATGTCACGTATGTGAAGGCATGTCATATATGTCATAATAAACTATGAATCATGTTGTACCATTAATATTCTTTATTATAACAAATTATATTTTGTTGTTGTAGATTGATAGGTGAGTTTTTGTTATCACCATTAAATATTCTACCTCACTCATACCGAGAATCATCTGCCATTATGAAAGATATTGGAATGGAGTATCAAGCAATAGATGCTTGTCCCAATGATCATATTATATATCACAAACAACATGAATTTTGAACTGAATGCCCTAAATGTCATATTAGTAGATATCGAACAGATCAAATAACAAAAAGGGTTCCTCGCAAGGTTCTTCGCTATATTCCCATTATTCCACATATGCAACGATTATTCAAGTGCACTAGCTTGGCACAATTAATGGATTACCATGCACGCAATAGAAGTCGAGATGAAATTATTTGAATGCCTGCGGATGGTTCAACATTTATGGACATAGAGGAAAAGTGGCCACACTTTAAAGAAGAACCTCGTAATCTCAGGCTTTCATTGGCAGCAGACGGTGTCAATCAATTTGGAGAGATGAGATCTGTTTACTCAGTGTGGCCTGTTTTTGTTATCAACAATAACATTCCTCCATGGATGTCAATAAAGAGGGAGCACATAATGTTGGTAATGATTGTTCAAGGTATTTTATCATTTAAATATAGTCGTCTAAATTTAATTATAAATATTGCAGTAAAATGGTCATAATAATTATGTAATGTTTTTGTTCATTCGATTAGGTAAGTACCAAGTTAAAGATATGAATGTATATATCAAGCCTCTTATCAACGAGTTGCTGGAGTTATGGAATGGTGTCACTCTGTATGACGTCTCTAGACCAATAGGACAAAGACAATTTCAATTCCATGCGATGCTTCTATGGACAATACACGATGCCCCGAGGCTAACACATTTTTGTGGTATGTTATAGTTTTTAAGTTGTGCATGAACATTATAATTCAAAAATTATCATATTTAATCCAATTATACATTATCTTGTAGGTCTTCAAACAAAGGGAAAATTTGCATGTCCTATTTGTGGTCCAAAGATGAAATCTCGTCATTCAAAAAGTTTAGGAAAGCAGGTGTTTGATGAGTATAGGCACTTTCTCCACAAAAATCATAAGTATCGAAATACTGAAAAACATCTTTTCAATGGGAAAGAAGAGAATACATCAAAGCCACGAAGAATGACACCTCACCTATGGAAGTTAGAATATAATAGAACTAATCGTCAAGGTAATGCCATTCCATCTATTGGTTTGTCATAAAACATCTTTTCTATTTTGTTTTGTTTACTGATGATGTGATTGATGATCATGAAGGTCGTGAAGGCATAAATGACCACCTTCCTAAGGGAATAAAAAGTTATCCCTGACAATTTAGTAGGTTGCCCTACTACGAGTAGTTACAAATTGTTCATTTGTTTGATAGTATGCATATTGGAAAGAATATAACAGAGACATTATGGAAAATATTGGATGGAAGGCGTGACAAAGAAAAAATTATCAAAATATGTAGTGACATTCAGGATTCCAATCATGCAATGATAAATGTCATTCAATCAAATAGCCATGGAGACCAGATTAATATAAGTGAGCTTCCTTGGTTATTAATGGACCAGCAAAGCAATGCTATAAAAGAAGTGATACGAAAAATTCGATTTCCCACAGGATTTGCTGCGAACATAAACAATCTCATATCAAAGAAAAGTGAATTTGGGCCAGGGATGAAAATGCATGATTGGCATACCTTCATTAAGGTAATTCATGTTCTTGTGTTTTTAGTATGTATTTAAGTATTGAGTGTACGTGTACTTTTCATTATGTTACAAAAAAATGAAAAGATAATTTTATAATTGTTGCAATACGTTCTACCTCTATCTCTCCTAGATGACTTCGACAATAATGTCAAGCAAGTCATATATGATCTTGGAAAATACATGAGGTAAGTAGTGATATTTGTTTAGTTCATTGTATAGATATTATATTTGCGATTTGTTTTACTTCTTATGTAATATATTTTTTTGCGTCTTGAATACCTTGTAGGTGGTTGTCATGTAAAGAAATCCATAAAGATGATATAAAATATTGGAAGAGAAAAATTCCTCATTTAATGTGTGAAATGCAAAAGTGTCTACCGCCAGCTTTTTTCAATGCACAAGAACACTACCTCATACACCAAGTTGAGGAGATTGAATTGTGTGGACCTGTACACACTAGGCCAATGTGGATGGTTGAGAGGCACTTGAAATTTTTGAAGGCTTTGGTTTGACAAAGAGCACATCCTGAGGGTTCTATGGTGGAGGGATATATGGTATACCAGACTATGGTGTACATTTCTGAATATCTTCCTAAGTTTGCAGCAAAGATCCACGTGGATCGCATTTGGGATCCCAACACCATTAACAAATTCTAAGGGGAGCACTTGATGGGGAAAGGTAGATTGAGGAAAGTGAGAGGTAATTATAAGATGTTATTGTAGTTAATTAATTCTTAATCTTCAAAATAATCGATTGTAAGACATCTATTTATTTTTTGTACAGTTGGTCGAGAGTGGGATGCACTACATTTGTATATTGCAAACAATCTTGATTGGATGACGGTATGGATTGAACATTGTCAACATTCTAGATGCACGTTAACATTGGAAGGTGTGGCTTCATTGGTTAAAGAAGCACATCGTAATGGAGATTCCAATGTTATGCAAAGGGAAATTGATTTAGCATATGGTTTAAGAGATAAACAGGTACGTATAAATTTATTAATCAGCCATATGTTTATCAACTCAGAATGCAATAAATTTTACATGTTTGGCATATCGTAGGTCAAAAACCACAACGCTATGTGCTACAATGGTCATAAATTTCGCATAAAAAAGTTGGATGACACGAAGAAAACTTGTGATTCTGGCATCACTGCAGTCTTTGAGGTGACAAATATTTCATCGAGAAATGACATTCATCCTCAACAGTCTCAAAATCGATACTATGGCATTTTGGATGATATACTTGAGTGTGACTTTAATTCCTTCAAATTATTTTTGTTCGTTGTCAAATGGTACAGGCTATGATTGAATAAAAATGATCCTGATAGAACTGTTATTGAACATGATAATGGTTTTGTAATGCTAAATATAAGGTCATTTGAACCAGTTGGGGATGAGCCCTATGTTCTTCCAAGCCAATGTGAGCAAGTATTTTACCTAGAGGTTCCACATAAACCGGGTTGGTCATTTGTTGCTAGACATGATCCAAGAGGAAGGCTGATAAAGTATAATGTGATGGAAGAAGAAGATACCGAAGAAGTAGAAGATGAAGTGGATGATGATCACGATCGATAGTTTCACAATGACAATGAAGAAGAACAAGAAGAAGAAGATGATGAAGAAGAAGAAGATGATGATGACGTTGATGGTGATGATGGTGATGATGATGGTGAAGACGTTGACGATGACGACGACGATGACGATGATGACGACGATGATGACGACGACGACGACGACGATGACGACGATGACGACGACGATGACGATGATGATGATGATGATGATGATGATGATGGCGATGATGACCTTGATGTTCATGATGATGAGGAATGAAATTTATGAGGAATGCAATTAGTATATTATCTATTGAATATTGATTTCTTGATAGAATTTTTTTTACATAATTAATTCATTCTATTTTGAATTCTAATGCCATTACATAATTAATTCATGATGCACCTTTTAATATGGAGATGGATGTAGGGGGTGTGACTATTTATGTGACAATTTTTAAACCGTGTTTATTTATGGAAATTGGATTGTTTATTAGCTATGTGACTATTTATGTGACCATTTAGTTGAGGATCTTGCATAGTCTACATAAAGTAAAGGTAAGGAATTACAAAATTTACAATGATTTTGATGACAACATCTTTTTATTATTTAATACTCTTTTTGTCTACAAAGTTCATGTTGTGTATGATGTAATTGTGCTAACATTTTTTATATTTTTTCTTTGTCATAGGCCGACATGGATCCATCACATATCGCAGACAGAGATGTACCTTGTGACACTTCTACCAAGCAGGTAAACCTCATTGTAATTATACAAATTAGGTAGAAGAAAACTATTACATTATTATGTTCTTTTTTATAGTGATTTATACTAATTTTGTAATTGTTAATGATATTCTTGACATAGACGGATGTTCGGGGAAAGGGAAAGGGAGTTGCAGTACCTGAGCACCTTTCTATGGATGTGGAATCATTAGGGTTAAGCAATGATGACCTTGAAGATCCCACAGACCTTGTGAAATTCTTTAAAATGACTCTTATAAAAATTAGAAAATAGATTGTTGCTTTGGCAGCCGTGCATCCTACCACTGATGAGATACGACAGAGGGTGGAATTATTGTATAAGACTACAGAAAACTTGCAAGTAAGTAGTAATGAAAGCTTTAATTATAACAAAAGTTCAATAATGGTTTATATTTTATTCTCTTTTTATGTCATTAACTAAAATATGTACGTATTGTTTTTATAGCAATTTATCTACCCTCATGAAAGTCGTTCCTACAATCAGGGTGTTGCAGGATCAGGCGATGATGATTTTCTTGTATTATCACTTGCTTGGGTTATCACTCTGAGTACCCAAAACACATCATACTTGATACTGTCAATTTTCAAAATAAAGGTTCATCCTTGTTTACAATTCTTGCACTTTTCATATATTTAATGTTTGATATATTTAATGTATTATTCTTTAGGTGCTGTCAATGTTACTGTGCAAATGCCGACACCGCCTCATCAGAGGTCACCCTCACCTGTATTGCCGACTACAATGTTGGCAACACGTAGCATGCAGACATCCTCTAGTGCACATCATATTGGCCCACCCATTGTTGGTAGATTCCTCTTTTGCTCTATCTTCTGTCATGTGTTTATTTCCCTTCAAGTGTTCTTTCTTGAATTCTAATGCCATTTCATAGTAGATTCTTTTTTTGCAAGAGGAGATGCACATGAGGATGTGCTATAGGTGACTATTTCTGATAACATAGCATCATTTCCTGTATCTTCTCGTATTGCTAGTACGGGAACATTGCAGGCCACATTCGTGGTGAGCAATGAAGAAATGCTTCCCTTAAAGATACAAAAGGTTCCAGGTACTTTAAAATTATTATTATATATACTCTAATTGTAATTTACTTTATGATCACTCATTTTGGACTAATATTGATCCCATGAATTTTTTGCAGGCAATGATATTTTCTATAAACATCTTAGTGACATTGCATTGCAGATATTTGGGCCCACCATACGTAAAAGGTGGTACATCATATGTGAACTAACCCTTATCCACTTTTGATTTCATATCATTCCTAGAATACTTTTCCTTTGATCCATTTCTTGAAGTGTAATAAATGTAGCTTCAGTTCATTTCTGAATCTAACAGGTTTGCTTTTGCTTTAAAAGGTGGAACGACCAAGAAAAAAGGTTAAAAGATGAATTGACAAACCAAATGGTTGAGTGGTTTGGAAATGACACCTTTGACAAAACCAAGCTCCTTAAAAAAGCTGGCACATATCTAAAGTATGTGAGGGACCAATACAGGACCCATTTGGAGAGGAACCTAAAGTACGAGCGTCCCCCCGTGATTCTAGAGAGGGAGTGGAAGGACCTGATTTTGGATGCCAAGGAGAGAATTGAAAGGAAAAAAGGAAATACACCAGTAGATGCCAGAAGAAGGTACGGGATACTATTAAGAATGTAATTATGTACTAATTAATTACTCTTTATATTTATATAATCTAACATATTTCAAACTTTTTATAGATTGAGTGACACGCCAAAGGCAACCTAGGCAAGGCAAGAAAAGCACGGGCAACACAAACTCAGCTCTGGTGGTTACATGAAACTTGCTGCACGAATTGTAAGTATCTCATGTAAACTCCCATATTGTCTCAAAATATTAATAAATTGCAAACGTTTTTTTTTATCAAACAATGCAAGTAAAATTCATGGTACCAAGCAAAAATGCAGGGCTCTAAATTCAATAGAATGCCCACAAAAGATGACAAGAGAATTGCCTACCAGCAAGGCTATTCAGCCATGGCTGATCGGCTACGAGAATTGAGTGGGCATACACAACATTTGAGTGCATCCGTCACACAAGTAAATATGCTAAATGGAAGTTGTTTCAAATTGAATACTTTACTAATAATCTAATTGATGTTGAGTTCCAACATAAAGTGACTATATTTATTTTAAATAAGCAATCAATGATAACAATGTGCATGTCATTGGAATGCAACCTGCTAATTGTGAAACACCACCTACACATGAAGGTCTGGATGTGCATCACAGTAGTGGAGGTATTCATTTGCTATTCAAATTTATTTATTTAGCTATTAATACAAATAAACATCTTAATTTGTAATTAGAGTAGTAATTAATGTAACCTTTCTTGTTAATATTTTAGAGCATGTAGGCGGTGGTGAGCAAGTGGAGCATGATCTAGGTACACAACCTCAAGAACATGATGTTCCCCACTCAGGTAAAGAGGACCGTGGTGTTCAACATGTTGAGGTTAAGGCTACACAAAATGATGTGGCCCCATCAGGTAAAGAGCACAACAATTATGTTCTCTAAATTAATGAAATACTTGTAACAATAATAATTTTGAATTTAACCCATTTCTTTGTTATTGCAGAGGACCCCCCTTCGCTTCAGTGTCCTTGTCCTCAGTATAGGACTAGGCATACATTGAGATCACGAGCAGTTGGCGGAACATCTGCAGAGGGGGGAAATGATGAAGACACCGATGTTCCACTTAGTCTTTTCATAGCTTCAAAGAAAAAACAAAGAAAGAAATGATTGTAATCTAACTTATTTGATAATTACTGATTTTTATGTGTTGGTGAATGTAATTATGTGCTAATTAATGGTTATGGATGATATGTGTTAGTTAATATTGATGAATGTTGCGTGTTAATTAATGTTAATCAATGTTATGTGTTAATGAACGTTATGTGATATTAATGAATGAATGCTATATTTTATTAATGGTAGAAAGAATTAATGAATGAATGTTATAAGATGTTAATGGGGAATTTAGAGTGATGTTAGCGGGGAGGGGAGGTGCCAAATGAGCTTCCACCTTCACGTGGTTGGCCTTGTTAAGTAGAGAATATTAAACTATTCTCGAAACCAAGCGAAGCTCAACAAGGTAACACACTTTTCAATATTTCATTATGTTGCACAGTTAATCTTATTGAATAATGTATATTGAATCTTAATTGTAGGGTCCAACAGAGCCAACACAAACAACAACACCATGAGTTGCTAGGTATAATGAACTCCCATATTGTCTTGTCTGTACACGAACAATATGGGTTGCTTCTAGTGTTGATATCCAATGCGGGACTGCAAAAGTTATGAATATGCCTCATCCTTGTAAGTTTTTTTATTACAACTCCTAATTCTTGAGACTAAACTTTTTGTTCTTGATGTTTTTCACTAGTTGTCATAACCTCTGACTTTGATTCTTGTGCCTTAATAGAACTAGATGTTTCTTGTATGCATACTTGGTCAAGGGCTGCATTATGATGCTATAGGGCTACAAAAAAAGATTATTTATTGTATTGAGTTGCACATTTGACATGAGTTGCCCTATGTTTGCTATGCACATTTATGTATATACACTATTTCTAGTCTGTATATTGATATTAATTTTGAGAAAATATTACAAAACTCAGAGTATTCTCCATAAGACTAGAAAAAGCTCAGATAAATTTCTGCAGTGTTTTCTTACAATTACTTGCGATCATTTTTTTACGAGTCTTGGTATCCATTTATAATAGTATGGATGCATGCAAGCTTTCGACCCTTCAAAAGAAAGTTTGTTACAAACAACCGGTCATTTTCAAGAAGCGGTTATAAGTCCTTTTCAGTATCTGTGGCTTCCTCTGCTTGTTGTTCTGTTGCAACCTCCTGTAACTACTCCCAAACATCTTCTTTCTGTCCCATACACTTATCTTTCCACTCCTGATACACATCATCACTAGGCCAAGTAAAACTTGCAATCTTCTGTTTCATATCTTCTAGCCGCTTCCAAGTGACTCGTACATGCCCAATCTCCATATCTATGAAACCATAATGAGATTTCACTTTTTCAATTTCCTCAATTGTTTGGACAAATAAGGATGTGTCATCAGTACTAATAATCTGATTGATCCTTAGGGACAAATTGTGGTCCACCTCCTTTAACCAAGTCTTCTCTTCCTTTAGCTGGATAGGACCAATGAAACCTACTGGAAACATTTCAAATTTATGATTTGAATATTCTTTCCTATAAAGTTGGGCTTTTCTTTTTATACCTGCTCCTTCCACTGAAAGAATATTCATCTCTTTTATAAACTCACATGTGGACCTTATATTGTCATTCTCTTCTGCATCTGCATGGGAAGAACACATGAGCTCTAACTCTTTACCTCTAGGCACCCACTTATTCAGGATTGGTTCCAAAGTGGCTTCTTCTTCTCTCAATTTGATCAAAATCTCAAGAATCCTCTTCATATTTATGTATACATTGGAGGTTTTTGACTGAGTCAACAAACTTCAAGATGGTGGCTTTCACCTTCTCCTCATATTTGTTTGCATACAATGTCTAAGCTTGTTTCAATTTTTCCAACTCATGTTGGACATTTTCTGGTAATTGGGAACTAGAAGGCATAGGAGAAGGGGGATATTCAATGATGGGACTAGTAGGAGGGGGTCTTGCTGGAGAGGAGGCTATCATGAGTGTAGAAGATTCACCGGGATGATATTGACCTGCCAGTTGACTCTGGAGTCTAGCAATTATGCTATCTATGTTGGTTATTCCTTCTTTAGCATCATTGAAAGCTTTTAAAATAGTCTCCAACTTCAATTGGAGATTAGCCTTTTCTTGTGCCTCTTTCTCTGCCACCGCAACACTGAATTTTGTAGTCTCTAGGACTATGCTTGCAGCTTCCACTACCCATGTGTCTTGGACTCTTTTAACTATCATGCCTCCTAAGAGGCTAGAATCTGATGCATCCTTCCTTCTTTTGTTTTCATCCTTCTTTAAAGACCACATGATAAGAGCAGCATTATCTTTGCTGAATGTCACTCCTTCCATAGGATTTGTTTCTTTCCTCACTGCATCAAGCACTAAGGCATCAACTATATCCCATTCAGGGAGAATCAAAACACCAACCTTTGCTACCATTTCTCTTCCTTTCTCAGGGGTGATTGCTTTAAACTCCTCCATCATTTCTTGCTTAACCTCTTCTTCTACTTGAGTTGTATTTTTAAGAGGCTGTTCACTTTTCCTCTGTTCACATGTAGTCTTGAATTGATCAATATTTTGCTTCCATAGAAACTATATAAAAGCTCCTGATGTGACAAAATTACTATCAGCTAGGAATTCTTCACTAGCTTGCTTAACAGTAAGGTCCATTTCTTGGCCCTTTAACTCACCATCAGTCAAATCCATTTCAGCATTAGGTGGCACTTCAGGCATCCCCTCTTGGGTCTCCTCATAGGTATAGGCAATCTCAATGGGACTCCCTAACTACAATAATTGTTCAGCCACAACTTGTTCATCTCCAATGTGGATAGGAGACTGAGATGGAGAATATTGAGGCTCAGGGTGAACTCACAATACTGGTTCCCACTTTTTGACCAACTTTGACACTTATATGACTATTTTGAAAAAAACCTTCAGTTTCTGATACCTATAACTTTTAAACCGTTAAGAATTTGAAGATGATATAAACTAGTGATTTTTAACATCTTGTTTGTAGATTATAAATATATTTTTTTCAAATTTGTTTGATTAAAATTTTATTGATATTTCCATCTCCCTCAAAAAGTAAATTTTTACAGCAAACAACATTTTTTAAGAGTGATGTGTATCCCAAAATGCATAAATTTTTTTCTATAAATGATAAAAACTAAATTCTTTTGAATTTTGGTTTGCGAAATCAATACCCAGGGCATGCAGTTGGTTTGATAGTGATATGTTGAATATTTTTCATTTTATTAAGTTTTGAAGTTCGACTAATTATAATTTAGATATAGGTGTACGTTTGAACACATAACCTGTTCTATATATATCAAAATTCAATTTTCTTTTTTTTGTTAGAAAGAAAACATCAATACCTAGGGCATAGATATTTTTCAAATTTTTTTTGAATTAGTTTACTATTTTTCCCAATGCATTGAACAAAGAAGTTCGTGTTCGGTGAAAAACCTACATTCATAAGAAATAAAATAAAAATATATTAATGAAATTAAATATACTAAAAGTTATACTATTTGGAAAGCTTATAATAAGGACTAAATACTTAAAAAAACAAAACTTTTAAATGAATTAATTTGACCCCCCAAAAGCTAATGTAAAATTAGTTTTTTATCAGCATTTGATAGATGTAAAGGAGACTCAATTGCAAGTATGATTTAGAAGTAGAGAGGTTCTATCCAAGAAATTTTGATCTAAGAGCCTTTGATTTAACTCTCTTCAATTAATTACTTAAAATTGGACCTCTTAAAGCTTAAATCATTATGTTTTCTAAAAAATGTACGATTTCAGCAAAAATCAGGACATACCAAAAAGTGGGAACCAGCTTTGTGAGTTCACCCCTCATCAGTTTCAATTTCCTTTCCCACTCTCTGCTTCTTAGGGGAATCCTAGATGTCAATGACATCTTCAATTTTCCTCTTCCCTTTTGAAGTGGAAGGCTCACCTGTCATTGGCATTATCATAGTGTACTTTGACCTTTTGTGCATTACATAGTCACCACGTGGGATATCTCTAGCAAAGGCAGGCTTAGCCAATACCATCTTAGCCTTATTGGGCTCATTTTGCATTATGGCCTCCCTCTTTTCTTTTAAGGTCTGCATGAGATCTTCAAAATAAAGAATCAGGAATTTTATTTTCTCCTCAAATGGATTGAAGCTAGAAAGGGGGTCATATCCAATGTCAAATTGATGGATAAAATCAAGGGCTTTCTTATATGCCACCCACTTCTCCTTCCTCAGTTCTTGCTCATCTAAGCTGAATTCATTTCTAATCAGATCTTCTGGGAACTGAAATTGATGTGGCCTACCTCTGCACACTGCTCTTTTTTTGAACATGCCATTGAAAAAATCCTCGGGGTCTACACATCTTGACACTGCAGTAGACAACCTATATGGCTTAAAGAATTCTTCAAAAAATATCCATCCACCCTTAGTGATCACAAAATGGTGAGCCATGGTAATAGTTGGGAAAATAGTCCCTTTACCTCTATCAGTTAGCTCTGCTTCTTGTACTCCCCCAATTTATCTCAAGATTTCTGCAATCCCTATCTTCAATGGGACCTGATAGGGTAGTAAAAAGGGGGTGCCTCTAAATCCAAACACTCTAAAAACAATAGACACAGGGTACAAATATATATCTCCCCAATTGTGAACAATCTTGATATCCTCTACAAACTCCTTTGGTCTGAAAAACTCCAAAAGAGCCTTAGGAATTCTAGGGTTTTCTCTGCATAGAAGAATCCTAATTTTAGATGCAAAGTATCTATCAAACTTTAAATAACTTGCATCTTCTCTATCCCAAGATAGAACAGTACTCCACAATTGCACTGGCATCTCCTCTTTATCCTTGACCTTAATCAGGTCAATCTCCTTTCCAAAATAATCATCCCCTTTGAACAGAAACATATGCATTAACATGGAGTACCATCCAAATGGCCTATCCACCTTACCATTTTTGATTCCTACTAGCCCTTTATGAATTGCATCAACAAGGTATGAGGCATAATCAAATGTTATTACTATGGAGGGGTTTAGAATTTGTGCAATAATTAACATATAATGGGTTGGCATATTCTTTTCAGCATCCTCTTCAAAAATCTGACATAATGCCCAATACATACCCTTAGCTCTCAGAGTGAATAGGTTGAGAGAGAATGGTTCCATTGTGCTGGGCCCTACAATTGTTAACCCCCCTATCTTTACAAAGAATTCTTTCAATGGGCCACTTCTAAGATGATCCCTTTGTGTGTTGTAAACCTGGGCTAACGACTCAAAGTCAATAGGTTCTAACAAATTGGAGGACTCACTGAGTTTAAACACTTTCCTGAATTCATCTTCATTTATCTCAATCAAGACTGATCCCTTTATGTTCCTGATGCATCTTGCCACAGAGTCATAATTCTGTGCAATCAGGACTAACAGATCTACATCCATAAAAACACTTGGAACCACAAGCTTTCCTACATCCTGCTCCCATATGCCATTCAAAGGAGCTGGGGAATTCCTTTGCCCAAAACCGACTTTGAAGAGTCCTAAGCCTGACAATCCTATTTTAGGGTCCCTCAACCAATTACCCTTATCATAAAGGCTATCTCCAATTTTTAGACAAGGGTTCTTAGGTACTAGCTCTTTGGCCTTAGCCCCAACATTGGTGGACATGGTTAATTGCTCTAAAAAATCACCACAGATATTTCAGTCCTGGTAATTCAATTTCCCTGTAAATTCTCTTCTGGGTGCCATTCTGGTCAAACAATTATACCACTAGAAGCTAGCACAGACCTCTAATGAAGTAATTCACACAGCAATATTTGAGAACAAACCAAGAGTTATCAAGAAAAGCACAAGAAACCTGATTATTCGCTTGAAGAAAATCGCTCTGCAACAATTCTCTCTGCAACAAACTTCGATGAAACAATACTTAGCAATCAAGTTGATGCGGACTCAAAAGGGCAAGTTGGCATTTAAGTTTTTAGAAATTAACTCCACATGCTTCGGCTTTCTTTTCAGAATTAAATTTGCCAAATTGAATTCAAAACTGGCTTTAACGGGTCATAATTTCTCTAAGTCTTTCCTTTGTTTCTCTCTTTCGCTACTTCGCAAAACATAAAACTTGTACTCTTTTCTTTCGCGAAACAATGCTGGCCGTTGGATCTCGAGAACTTACATTGCCTTTATCTCCATTTAATCTCTTTGCTTTAGTGTCGGGCCCTACCTCCTTTTCGCCACTTCATGGAGTTTAACAGCCGTGCACTTTTCCTTTGCAAGGCCGCGCCAAGCGTTAGATCAAACTCAAATCACTCAGCCTTTAACTCCAACCGAGACTGTCAATCCTTTTAACTAACCGCGCCTCATCTTGACGGCTAACAATTTTCGCCATTTCACTGAGGTTAAGCTGATAACTCAATGATGAATGAATAGTACCAAACAGGTACTGAGAGGGGGGGTGAATTAGTACAGACAAAAACACAGTCTTAAACCAGTTTGACAATAGATACTTCAAATGATTGATAAACAGTGATACCGGTTCAACACAGACTACAACCAATAAAGCCTAAAGTGTCAAATACAAACATTAACCGGTTGAACACTTAGCTTTTCACTAAACTCAAAGCAACACTATCATTTCACCCTTATGCATAAACAAGTAATCTAACATCAGATCTTCATCCGTTAGTTCAATATGTTTTATAGACAGGCATAAAACAAAGAACCGACATATGCTCAACAAGTAATAACAAAGCATCACAAGATAAAAACATTACGCATGACACACATATTTTTCACATGGAAACCCAACTGGGAAAAAGCACGGTGGGGATGAATACCCACAAGTTGCTTTTGAACTCTTTTGAAGTCCGCTCTGTTAGGAGCCTTGTCCGGTTAAAGACATTACAATAGGTTCTACTAGGAACCGATCCTATTAGGGATCACTCGGTTAAGGGATGGCTATAATACCAAGTTAAGGGTTAAACCCGGTAGGGTTACCTTGTTAGAGGATTTCAAGAACTTAATAGCTAAAGGATCTCCAAAGCTCTCTAGCTTCTCAAAACTCATTAACTTTGAGTTACCCTATTAAGGGATTTGAATCAAGCCAGTTAAAGCTTACCCTATTAGGGGATTTTGCATCAAGCCCAGTTAAGGCTACCTTGTTAAGGGATTTCACAACTTTTGAAGTGGTTAGAGATCAATAGGAATTACAATGATCTGTTAACAACACTCAATGCTAATGTAGATCTATTTTGGCTCCTCTTCTCCTTCTGCACATTCACTTTGTAGGTATCTCTTCTCTCCTTTGGTCTGGCAAGAATCACGTATCACTTCCCTTGGATACACATTCACAACTTTTTCCAACAACCTTTAGAAAGAAACACAACATCGACCTTATAGGAAACAGACAGGCTGATAGCATAAACCCTAAACCCTAAACCTGTTAGGTTAAGCAATTCAAGCAGTTCAATCCTGATTATTGAATCATACTGCATTAAATGCAACAATCTTGAATCGATCTCAAGACATTCTCCATCATCCATTTTCCACCGATTTCATGGCGATAACCCATCACGCGTTATCACCGTTTGACAGACTTCACACATTCCCGAGGTAGATAGGAATAGTCTTCTTCATCCAAGATCCTTCACATGCATAGAGCTTACATGGCAACATGATCTGTTCTCCATTATACTGCTAACTCATCACACAAAGATCATCGATTGAGTCACACAGGCTTGAGGTACTCCAACCAGAAATCTTGAAGTGGAAACTACCTACCAACTGGTAGTAACACAATGCTTCCATATGCCGGTTCATCTTGAACAAATATGTTGCTTCACTTTGGCATATAAACCGGTTCATACATATGTCGGTTCCTCTCTCTTTTCACCTATCACATGTGCTGGTTCACACCATGTCACATATTGTCATCAATGACAACATGCAATATCACATAATGCCAACATAAGCTATGGGCATCTTCGAGTCACGAAACAATGAGAATCGTTGGATCAATCTTGAGATGAATGCCTTTTAAGTGGGCCCTTTATCCAGGAATTACTTACCACACTTGTTCTCCGATTAATAAACGCCACATGGTAGTCAGCCATTAGCCCTGGAAACTCCTTTTGGTTCCACCCTTAATCCGCCATGTGTTCCCTTTTACTATTCCCACATAACTGCTGGTTACACCTAGGCGGGCCCTCAACCACTTTTTTAAACCACGTGTCACTCGACACATTACTATCAAGCTCTACAAAAAGAGGTAGCTATTATGCCACATCACTCCTCCATGTGATTTCCACCTGTCTTTCGCGACTTCACGAACATTATTCTTCGTTTGGCTTGTAGCCATGAAACCACGAGAACCGTTAGATCAAAATAGACCTGATCTGCTTTTAACTTCATGCCATTCCTGTCCCTTGGGCCCATCGGCCTTTTCACTACTTCACAATGACTAACTTGCTAGCATCTTATCTTCATGAATTCACACGAGCCATTAGATCTCAAGAACTTGCTCGTTGTTTATTCTTTTTATGACAACCTTGCCCGGATCCACTGCATACCACCAACTAAGTGCCTTGTCAACGCCATGTCATTGCCAACTGGGGTTACCACATTTACTACCACTCTTAGCAGGACCCTCCACCTTTTCACTATTTCACTGAAGGTATAGCTCGTGCATCTCCCGACCATGAAACAACGAGAAGCCATTGATCTTTTTCCAACCCGATCATTCTTTAACCAAAGAAGACCGCTTATCTTTGGGACCTGCCAAACCCTTTTGCCACTTCACGAAGGTTAAAACATGTTCATCTTGATCTCACGAAACCATGCTATCCATCTGATCAGATGAAACAAAGAGAGATGGCTTCTATCGATGAAACCATGTGTATCAGAGACATGCCTTTTAGTCTACTTGAAACTCATTCTCATCGAAATATTTTTGCTATCCATCGGGTTTCATGTTGAAGAGACTTTGGACTTCGGTGACTTCTTTTGTCCTCCCATCGAAACTCATATCCTTATCGATATCATTCATCGATGTAGTTTTCTTATGTTTTATCGATATCACTTTTTCGATGAGAATGCTTCTTTCGGTGAATCTTCTTTATCTTGCATCGATAATATTGTTTCTTCGAAAGCCTTTTCTCATCGATGGGGGCCACCTCTGCTTTCTTCGATACCTTTTGTTGGTGGGACCATCCCTTTCGATGAGTCTTTTTGCACCAATAGTTTTATATCCTCGAAGACCTTTTCTTATCAATGAGAACCATCTCCACTTTCCTCGATATCTTTTATGGATGGAGCTACTATCTTCGATGAGTCCTTTCTGAAGTTCATCGGTATTTTCTTTCTTCAATGCCCCTTTTATATCGATGAGACATCGCTGGGTCTCACCGATACTGTTTGAATCTTAGATACTTCGATAGAATGCTTTTAGCCAAGAAAGAAGTCCTTATCGCTGGGTCCCGCCAAACCTTTTCGCTACTACAAGATAGTTAACTTTCGGGCATGTTGAGTTCGCGAATCCACGCGGGCCATTCGATTGACTGAGAGTTGCGCAACAATTACAAGGCCCGACGGTCATTAGAAAAGGCAATTTAAAGGTGAATAAAAATGAAAACATTTAAAAGGACCGCCTAGGTAAAAAACAATAGGGGGAACACTTTGCATGACAAAAGGACCCATTACTTAAGTGAATAAAGTAACACGGAAATACAATTATAAGGGTTTGTTCTCAAACATTTTGAAAGTGGTTAAACCTAAACCCTAAACCCTCTTTAGGACCCAAAGCAATAGAAGTCACAAGGCCATACTAGACCCAAGAATTTCATAGACTTAGCCAATTATGGAAAAGAATACCCATTTTTTAAACAGTGATAACAGTAACCTCTGAACCTTTATCTCTTCGCTCAAAAATGAAACTTGCCATTTGAATTCCTTTCTCATATTGATTAGCTTAATAATATTTGTTCAATGTTTTTTATTGTTAAAAGATTACCTTCCTTTTAGATAAATTAGTTAGATTCTTATTATGTTGAAGATCATTTAGTTAGTTTTCTCCTTCAACTGAAGTAGTTATGTTTTATTTTGAAATGCTCAATTTTTTATCTTAATATAGATCACAATTTATTTTCTTTAAGTACAAAATTAATGGAATATTACATATGGTATCAGAGCAACCAAGTTTGACATTGAACCTCAGGCTTTCCACCTATAAACAAAACTATATACATATGCAGGCGCACCATGGTTGAGATAATATGCATGTGTAGTATATACAAAACTATATTCGCAAGTAAATCTTTTATTCAAATCCACAATATGAAACACAGAGTTTTACTGGAAGAACACAAGTAACCTTATCTCCTTTAGATAATATCACAAGCAACTGCCTATAGAAAGATGCAGTAATCCACGACATATACACAAAGGAAAGACGACTGATTATATTATGTATGTTCGCAAAATGGTACAATAGTAAGCCTGAGGCTATATTCTACTTCTTCTCTAATGATCCTTATTGTTACAAAAATTCCCTCATTTATATGAGGGTATACATTATCACCAAGCATTGTGGCTTTTCAGCACGTAACTATTAATTAGCACTTTTGTTAACAAACTGGAAGATAAACAAGTTTAGCATTCCTATGTGTTCAATGTACTTATCATCTTTATACATTAGAATGTCATTGTTTAGTGTCCTCATGTCGCTTTCTGTCTGGAAATGATTGGACAGAATATTGTTAACACAAAGTGACAAATCTTTGTCCCGATCCAACTCTGCTACTGCTCAATTCTTCTCATCACTAAACTCTTGTTTCCACTATTCCAACGATACTAACTCACCATTACTGTAAAAAGAGGGCACCCTAGGGGTATTCCCATCGTCCAGCCTCTGATGCTCTTTCCTTAATTTATTTGCCAATTCATCATGGGACTTCAAGTGAGCCTCGGCTTCAATTTTCTCACCTGGATTCATCAGACTGTTGTCATTCATCAAGCCTTCCAACCGAGACCTAAGCCTTTCATGCTCTTTCATAGCTTTGACTGTTCTAGTGTATATCTTCCAATAGATTTCTGCAACCTGCATCATACTTTTGAATCTATGGTCAACGACCTTGAGAACTAACTTATCCATCTTTCGCTGTTCCTTTTTTAGTTGCCAAGATGTCTTTTCAGTCCTGTTCCTCCAATACATAGCGTCTATCAAGGCATCCATGGCATCTCTATCAACACCGTATGCCATCCCTGTTTGACTGGTACTTGTATCAATCTGAAGCAATCTTGCTTGCAGCCTCTGTTTTTCTTCATTGGTTTTCTCATATAGGCTTTTGTATGTACAATTTTCTCAGACCAGAAACTCTATCTGATCTTGGTTCAGTTTAGCGACATCCAAATTTAGTTTGGCAGTTGTTCTAGGGTCAATCTTTCCAACCTGCTGCACCATAAAATGTCCAAAAGCTTCTTTTGTATCAACCAATATAGGTCTTTTATCTTTGGGATAGATAACCCACTGTAGAAGAGCCTTCTGATTTGGATCATATCCTGATCCTCTAAAGAGTTTATCAATCTCTTTTGGCATCATTTGCCTACTTGGGTCTTGTTTCTTGAGGAATCCATCAAACAACAAGGCAGAGTTCATGTCCCATCCAAAGTATAATAGCACACTAGCTTCCTTAAGCAACTGTCTTCCCTTCTCAGGTGTCATTTCTCTCATCACAAGATCCATCTCCTCTTGTAACTTTTGAAGCTGCTGCTCTTCTTCACTATTTCTCATGTTATTCCTATCTTGAGATCCTTTATGTTGATAGAGGAATGCGATGAACTCCTTGGAAGCAATGAAGTCACTATCAGCAATGAAATCCTCATGCTCCAGGAATTTGATGTCAGCCACTTCTCAGACATTCAATTGTCCTATTGCCAAGTCTATCGGTGCATCCTCTGCATAACCAGGGGGTAATCCTCTGCATAACTAGTAGGGTAATCCTCTCAAGGAGTGAATGGAACGATGCCAGATGTGGAAGAAGGAGACATATGTGCCAAAGGCTCTGTATTCCTAATAGTATCAATGTAATCACTATAAACATGAGGCAGGACTCCCTCAAGTATTTCCAATTCATGCTCCACAACTTTGTTGGCCAACTCCAAGGGGTCTTCAATCTTTTGTAGGACGTTCTCATCCATTTTCCTTCTATAAAGCTTCTATTTATAAGCCTACATTACTTTCTCAAACTTTATTCACTTCACTCTGGCCTCTTCTCTATGAATGTTCTTAATGAGGTCATCCGGTAGGTAAGATTTATGCTCTCCAGCCTTCAACTTTTGTGATGATCGGGCTATCCTTATGTATCCTTCAGGATCAAAATTGGGCCTTGGATCCCCCATAGCCATGCCATAATAATCCAACTTTGTCTACAATAGGCCATAACTCTTTGAACTTCTCACAATAAAATCTGAAAATACTAACAACCCAGGTACAATTGATTGTTTTCCATGGCTTGTCAGATGTTTTGTACTCACTATTGACAGTTGCCTCACAATTTCTAGACAAGCCACTCTATTAGGCACTGTAAGTGGTAGTAAGTATGGTCTCCCTTCGAACCCGTTTACCTTGACTTGTGTGCAGTCTGAAAAACAATACCAATCTCCCCAATTGTGTTCAATTGAGGGATCTTCAACGAAATCTTTTGATCTTAGGAATCTTTGAACCTCTGGTGCAAGGGCATGATCGCACAGGCATCCCAATAGTCTATATAATGGCTTGACAAAGAACTCCTCAACATGCCAATATTGATTATTCACATACCTCTGGTCCCATGAAGAAACCCATAGTTGCACTGGTTTTCTCATTCTAGCATTGTCATGTGTCCTGACACATAACTCTTCTGGCCATAACCCTTCACCTTGTCCCACATACAATAGCATATGCATAAGTAAGGAATCATGCTTGAAATGAACATTGATGACATCCCCCTTTAACTTTTCTAACCCATGATTCAAAACCTCAACCAAATAAGCAGAAAAATCAAAGAAGCGTGGGTCCTTAGACTGCAAATCGGCACAAATGACCATGGCTGCAATATCCATCAAAGGATGGGCTTTTATCCCTAGCACTTGGGCAAAACAGTAATAGGTATACTTGAAATATGGATGGAAAGAGTTGACATCATAGGGAGCTTTGTCATCCTGACCTAGTGGCACTAAGGACCCTACATTCCTAGGTCTATGTATAGGGAGTCTCCATGTTTTGTAAATGTGCTCTAGGTTAAAATATTCACTTGTTAACTTCTTGAGGTCAATCAATTATTCAAATCCCCAATCCAACTCGAACACGGTGTCAATAACCTCCTTTGTGATTGCAAGAATTGGCTTACACATGTAGTTATATATGGTCCTAGTTTTAGGGTCATAATTGTTTGCCAATGCCTTCATGAGCTCCACATTCACGAATACATTAGCCATAGCTAACCTTCCTAAGTTCAATCGCCATAAATTATTGATAGGTTGAGGGGCAACTCTTCTATTGTACCCATATATGAATAATTCATACCCTCTCAACTCTGTCCATATGTCTCCAAGATCCTCAAACCGATCCTCCAGGCCTTCCTCATTAGCTCTAATCTTCTTGGACCTCAAACTGGATGATGGGCACTAGTCAATCAGGTCCTGGGCCAAAGAACACCCTTCCCTTTTCTGTCTTTTAGGTTTTTCTTCTGCAGCGATAGGTTCTTTTCCCTTTCTGGTCTTATTGGTTTTAGATGATGATTCCATTTGAATTTTGTAAAAGAGGTCTGTGTGCAAACAACTTACTTGGAATTACTGAGCTTTATCTGTGAATTCGCCCAATTCCTGCTTTCAATTCATTGCCTGTGAATTCCTTAATGTTGTGCCCTTTGATGGTTGATCCACTACTTATGGCATATTTAATCAGTTAGTAATGGCGCTTTGGACAACGATCACTCAGGCACACGTTTGAATTTAATGGCGATGTGACCTTCCTTGAGATTTGTTTATGATTTTTGCGGCAATCAATAATCATTTTGATAAGGATATGTCTTTCGATCATTTGTTTCTTTAGTCCATTGATCTCTTTGTTTCTATCGACAATACTTTTGTTTTGAATATTACTTCGATCAAGTATTTTTTCCCTTCATCAAAATACTGTATTCAGTCAGTATGGCTATCTCCTCATAGAAACATATCTGATATCCATCAAGTCTTATGTCGAAGAACCCTCGGGCTTCGGTGTCCTCCTTTATTTTTCCATCGAAATACTTCTTTCATTGATATCACTATGCCCTGTCGATGAATGAGTCTATTATCTCACTGAAGCTTTTCTTTATTTTCCCTTATCGTTCTTCACTGATAAAGTTACATCGGTAAAACCATGCATATCGAGAACATGCCTTGTAACCTCCTTGAAACCTATATCCTCATCGATATCTTTTATCGATGTAGCTTCCTTTTGTCTAATCGATATTATTCTTTCGATGAAAATGCTCCTTTCGGTGGGTCCTTTTTATGTTGCATCGATAGTATTATTTCCTTGAGAACTTTTCCCGTCGATGAAGACCCTCTCTGCTTTCTTTGATATCTTTTGTCGATGAAGTTTAACCTCCTAGAAACCTATATCCTCATCGATATCTTTTATCGATGTAGCTTATTTTTGTCTAATCGATATTATTCTTTCGATGAAAATGCTCCTTTCAGTGGGTCCTTTTTATGTTGCACCGATAGTATTATTTCCTTGAGAAATTTTCCCGTCGATGAAGACCCTCTCTACTTTCTTCGATATCTTTTGTCAATGAAGTTATTATCTTCGGTGAGTCCTTTCTGCGTTTCCTTCCTTCGATGGCTCTTTTATATCGATGATATTTATTTATTTTTTGCTAAAAATGATCATCATCGGAATTACGATGAATACCAAGCTTTTGATCAACGACTTCTTTGATCGTCAGCAGAGTCCATTGGATTGTCAAATTTTTGACGGGCATGGCATCATTGACCAATCCGACGCTGAGTTTTCGATGGTGGATTTTGTTGACACTCCGATGAAAATTCGTCGAAAATCCGACAAACGGTCATCAAAAATCAGCTCCAAATGTACTAGTGTATGTACCATTAACCTAGAAAAAAACTCTACCAGTGAACAAAATAACAATGTCTACAACCAAGGGAGTGCCAAGTCTCTTAGTCACAAAAATGAACAAAATAAAGGATCTATTGCTGAAAACCAGTCAATGGAAGCACTAAATCACGCAAAAGTAAACATAAAGGATGCATCTGAGGGTGAAAACCTTTTTAAGGCACCTAAAGATGGGAGACTTGACACTCAATCAATCAACATTGGTACTATAGAAGCAACCAAAACTATACACCTTGCAGAATCTCTGACAGAGGAAGAAAGATCTAAATTTATTAATTTTTTTGAAGAAAAGAAAATCAACTTTGCTTGGTCATATGTAGATATGCCTGGGATAGATCCACAATTAATCATACATCATTATCCATTGCTCAAGGAGCTAAACCAGTCAAGAAAAAATTGAGAAAGATGAATCCCCATGTAGCACTCATGGTCAAAGCTAAACTGAAGAAACTGTTAGACGTCGGATTTATCTGACCCATTGACTATGCTGGATGGATTTCCAACATCATACCAGTATCAAAACCAGATGGCAGTATTAGAATATGCACTGATTTTAGAGATGTCAACAAAGCCTGTCCAAAGGACGACTTTCCTTTGCCCAGTATCGACATAATTGTAGACCTCACAACAGGCCATGCAATGCTATCACTAATGGACGGTTTTTTAGGCTATAATCAAATAAAGATAGCCCTGAAGGATCAAGATAGAACAACATTTACCTGTCTTTGGGGAACGTACTATTGGAATGTCATGCCTTTTGACTTAAAGAATGTAGGAGCAACTTATCAACGAGCAATGACGACAATCTTTCATGACATGATGCATACCTTCATGGAAGACTATGTGGATGATTTACTAGCTAAATCCTTCACCAGAGCAGAACATCTAAGCATCTTAGAAAAGATTTTTGATAGATTGGAAAAATTCCAAGTCAGGCTCAACCCTAAGAAGTGTGTCTTCGGGGTTACATCAGGCAAATTAATAGGCTACATAGTTTCAACTAAAGGTATTGAAGTGGATCCAGCAAAGGTACAAGCCATTATGGAGATGCCACCACCAAAGAACATCAGCCAACTTAGATTTCTACAAGGATGACTCCAATCAATTAGGTGATTCATCGCTCAACTAGCAGATAAAAGTCTCCCATTCAATCATTTGCTACATAAAAATGTACCATTCAGATGGGAAGCCAAATGTGCAGAATCCTTCTATCAAATCAAGCAATATCTAATGAACCCACCAGTTCTAGTGCCACCAATAGCAGGGAAGCCACTCCTTCTCTATATTTCAACAACAGAGATATCACTGGGACATTGTTAGCACAAGAAGATCAACAAGGCAAGGAACGAGCTATATATTATATTAGCAGGACATTGAGCGGATTTGAATTAAACTATACATTCATTGAGAAGGCTTGTCTAACAGTGGTATTTGCCTCCCAAAAATTTTGGCACTACATGCTAGCTCACACAATTAGGCTCGTTGCAAAAATTGATCCTCTCAAATATCTACTCAGCAAGGCAACTCTTACAGGCAGATTGGCTAAGTGGGTCATGATCCTCAGTGAATTTGATATCCACTACACAGAGTGAAGAGCTATCAAAGGACAAGCAATTGCAGATCAACTGGCTGAAGCACCACTACCTGGAAAACAAACTATGGAGATTGAATTTCCAGACAGAGACGTTCTTGCTATCTCCACCAAACAATGGACCTTATATTTTGATGGATCTTACACACAACATGGCTCAGGTGCTGGGATTTTGTTCATCACTCCTGAAGGACACACTATACCAAGATCATATAGGCTTATGTTTCCATGCACAAATAACATTGTTGAATATGAGGCATTGGTTATAGGCATCAAAATGGCTGTAGAATGGAGGATCACATAATTAAAAGTCTACGGAGATTCACAACTAGTCATCAATCAAATCAACAATGACTATCAAACAAAGGACGACAAGCTGCTACCATACAAATGAATGGTGGATGATTTTAAACAATATTTTGTACACATTACCTTTGAGAAAATACCAAGGTTGGACATTAGAGCAGCCAATGCAATGGCTACTATCGCTTCACTACTGCAAATTCCAGAGCAACAAAATTGTTACGAGTTTTTGGTAGAGCAATTGTTCTCCCCAGCCTATGATCATTCAGAATCCCATGTTATCTATGTCTTGACCAGTTCTGACTCTCCTTTATATGCACTGATATACGACTATCTTAAGAACAATATCCTACCCGTTGACTTGTCTCGAAACCAAAAATGTAACTTTATCCGACAAGCCACCCGTTATACTCTTATCGCTGATACTTTGTACTATCGAGGTCTAGATGGTACTCTTCTTTGTTGCTTTGATCGTGATGAATCTAACTCCGCTTTACACAAGCTTCATGAAGGCATCTATGGCACACATTCAAGTGGTACTACTCTTACTAAAAAGCTTCTAAGAATGGGATATTACTAGCCAACAATGGAGAAAGACTCTTACCACTTTGCCAAGAAGTGTCCTAAATGCCAAATCCATGGCAATCTTATACATGCACCAACACAAAAACTGTAGCCATTCACGACATCCTGGCCCTTTTTTCAGTGGGGACTAGACTTGGTCGACAAAATTCATCCTTCATCTTCAAATGGACACAAGTTCATTATAACAAAAACAAAGTACTTTACCAAATGGATTGAAGCAATCCCCACGATCACCGTGACTGGGAAACAAATTGCTTCTTTTATCCTTAATTATCTGATCTACAGATATGGCATTCCAAGTTCCATCATCATAGATAATGGACGACCTTTCAAAAACAAAGATGTACGAGAACTATGTGAAAAATTTAAAATCCAACATCGTTTCTCTACACCTAACTATCCACAAGGGAATGGTCAGGTAGAAGCATCCAACAAGACAATATTAAAAATCCTAAAGAAAATAGTGAATGATGCAGGCAAAGATTGGCATATACACCTCAATCCAGCACTTTGGGCATACAAAACTAGCATCCGTACACCTACAGGAGCTACACCATATTCATTGGTATATGGATCAGAAACAATTTTACCATTGGAGGTAGAAATTCCATCTCTCAGAGTCTCTTTGAAAGGCTTAATCCCAGATGAAGAGTATCCAGTTAACCGACTACAAGAGCTTGAACTTCTAGATGAACGACACCAACGTGCCTACACTCATCTCAAAGAATATCAGCAATGCATGTGCAAGAGCTACAACCAAAAGGTCATTCCCAATTTTTTTAAAATTGGAGACCTAGTACTCAAAGAAAATCCTAGAAATCAACAAGATCAGGAAAAGAAAGGGAAATTTGAACCTAACTGGTTAGGTCCCTATGTCATTATATCAACTTATGGATCAGGTGCCTATCAACTAAAAACTTCAGAAGGAGATGTACTCAACGAACCAACTAACAACATCCATCTAAAGAAATACCACACTTGAGTAGTCTAAATGCACGAAAAAGTCAAAAAATAAAAAATATCAAAAAATCAAAAAGCAAATAAAAAGGTACAATAAAAGCAACTAGTGAAAACCTGGCAACATACAGTATTTGTGAGAGGACAACTCCTCTATCTATATCCATACCATTATATCCACAGTCAAGGACTATCGAGCCTCGCCCAACAATTCTATCACAATATCCATCCAGGGCATACTTAGCGTAGTCACTATCCTGGTTTATCCGCATATCCTTTCACTGCACCTCACCATGGTTTGGTAGTCACTGTACATATACACATTTAGAGGTACACTTGGCTAGGGGCAGTATAACTCGCAACACATTTGAACCATCAAAACTTGTCGCAAACTCAGAACATCATATCCAACAAAACAACACACACGATTGCAAAGCAAAACATTGATCACTTAACAGGATTCACAAAATATGATGGATGATTTTTTGAAGTATCAAATGTTGCATCTGGCATAAAGTTTGGACTATTTTTGCACTTAAACTTTTTGAATTGTTGGATCCTCTATATGATTCTCAACAATGCTTCAAAGCTAGAGAACATCGTAGGGACTCCAATATTTTCTTAGTTTTCTGTCTATAAGGCGATCATCTGTACTGTGTAAAAACTTGTCTCAAGACATGATTCACAACACATCACTGAAGACATGATTCCACTTTACGCATACAAATGGCTTAATCTTGTCTATTTCTCCACAATCTGCACTCAGGTTGTCCTCGTTCAATTATACCTTGACGCTTGTGCTATCTTGCAAAATAAAAAATCATGTAAATTTTTCTCAGGTCATTATGGTTCAATTATACCATTATGCTTGTATAAATTTTCAACATATCCCAAAACAAATCGAAGCTTAAAGATGATACATACAAAGAAAGAAAACAACATGTGGCTATACAGGGATGACAAATGCAGAATGATGATGCTAAAAACCAACTAGTTGCATATCATTTTACAATTAGTTTCATATCATTATCATACATCTTATTTTCAAGATACATCTCACAACATATCATTTCATACATCTCATTTTCAAGATACATCTCATAACATATCATATCATACATCCCATTTTCAAGATACATCTCATAACATATCATATCATACATCTCATTTTCAAGATACATCTCACAACATATCATAGCATAGATCTCATTTTCAAGATACATCTCACAGCATATCATATCATACATCTCATTTTCAAGATACATCTCACAACATATCATATCATACATCTCATTTTAAAGATACATCTCACAACATATCATTATCATACATCTCATTTTCAAGATACATCTCACAACATATCATATCATACATCTCATTTTCAAGATACATCTCATAGCATATCATTATCATACTTCTCATTTTCAAGGTACATCTCACAACATCCTACATTATCACATCATATTCATCAAATATCACATCACATACATTTATCTAAGCATTGCATCATCATAGAATAATCAAACGCATATAGAAAGCATAATCCATAACACATCACATGAGGATCAAAGAAAATGGTGTCATATATATCCCAAAAAATGATCAATGTACAAAATATGTCATGTCTGTGCTAAATACAACAAAATGATCAAAATACAATGAAGACAACGTCTCTCAAGTATGACTATCTCCTAAAGGCGATGGTCTCGCTGCAGATGTCCCAACACCTGGATCTCCAGGTGGATCCTGTCTAGGAGGCCCTGTCACGCCCCTACTATCCATCCTCGACCCAGTCTCTCGGGATTGACTAGATCTCGACTGTGTAAAATTCTGCACTCGGCGCTCCCTAGGCACCACATCCTCATAATGTCTCCTATAGTACTCCACCTCCTTGGATCTCAAAGCCAGCTCTCTCAAGGTGTCTCTCATTGGACCACCTGCTGCAGCTCTCTGCAAACTCGTTGTGAGCTGCTCTACTCGACCCCACCACTCTATCTCTGTATCTCACTCTGTAGTCACTGAATAATTTGATGCTGATGCACCAGCAATTGTGTCTACAAATGCTGCACTAACAACTGCAACGATCTAATATGTGCATCCTCCGCATGCGTTGGAATCTGCATCTATAGGGGTACCTATGAAGGGGTACCCCTATCCCTCTGCCTATCCTCGGTGCTGGTGGAGGTAAACCATCTGACCTCCTCCCTTGGGCCGGTCGTCTGAAATCATCATACCCTCCCACTACCGCTATCACCTCGCCAACCCTCTCCCCACCCCCAACTCTAATAGCCAAACCTCCTCTCCCTCTATCCATCACAGCTCGCTGCACAACTCTCTCTGCCTGTATCCCCCTTTCACCACCATCTCCACCTCTCTCTCCTCTCCTCCCCCAATCAAGTCTCCCTCGATCCAATCTCCTCCTCTCCCCTCGCCGACCTTGGCCACCTCCTCTATCGCCACCTCCTCCATCATCACCCCCTCCACCACCACCTCCATCCTCTATCTCATCACCAACCTCTCCTCACTGATCATCCTCATCATCATCAAAAGTGGGAATCATCTCCGCTGGATCTGATATCCAAGCCACTGCACGCACTGCAAAGAATGCCGCAAACTCATTAGTCATCCCTACATCCACTATCTCAGGAGCATAATCCCAAATTTGACTGGCTAAATGAAAGAACTCCTCCATTGTCGCCATGCTATCAATCGTAGGTCCCCAATCTAAAATATCCTATCTCCATCGAGCATAAAAGCATGCTCCCTATGGAATCCCCTACTATTGACCATACTGCCGCAACACCTAGCTATGCAGAAACCTCTCAATCACAAAGGGCATCCGCCCTATCAAGTGTCTGGTCATGTACACATATGGCATCTCCATCCCATCCTCTGCCCATACCTCTCAACTTGTATATGGTCGCCAGACGACCATATCAATATCATCCATCACTCTCCTCTAGTGCTCTAGTTTTCCTAGCTTGCGCTGGACAACTATCCATCTGTATCTGTATGCATACGCACACCCAACAAGCCTATCTCTATCCACCAATGGCCTAGCTACAAGAATATGCTCCCACACCCATACCTGTAGCAGTGTCACTCCAGCTGATAAACTACCATAACCCAAGTATACCATCTGATGTAAATCCCTATATAAGTGGGCCAACTGAGAATTTTTCTTCGCATCGCGTTTGAAAATAATTTTTTTGATTGCTATTCGCAGTTTCTCTTTCTCCGTGTTTATTTTTACACATCAAACACATGTGGGAATTCAGGGAAATTCAAATAGCGCAAGATTTCGATGTCGATGCTTATGTAATGGAAAGTCTTAGGAAGAGAGAGGATGAAAAAAGGAATAAACTCGCAAAACTTCAAAAAATAAAAGAGGAAAGAAGACAACGAAAGCAAGAAAGACAAAAGACGAAAGAGCAGAGATTGCAAAAATTAGAATTGGCGACTACTCCAGAAGAAGTGAAGAACCTGAAAAGGGCGTTCAAGCTAGAAGATGAGCAGATGCAAATGGGTGACCCTGCATCACCATGTCCTCCAAAACCAATCCCCACCCACTACTAGTCCCTTTGACCTATGGTCGGGACATAAGAACCCACCTATGAAACTTGCCAAAACTGATGGTGGGGAGCATAATCTAAATCCAAGAACTCCTGCCAGGGGATCTCATACCCGCAAATAGTATCATCCTGCAAAATCCAGCGAAGTGCCTCAGTCCCCTCCTCGTCGGTCTGCTCATAGGGTAGCAATGCACCTACCACAAGAATCTGCAAAATCCGGTAACAATCCTCAGGCGTAACTATCATCTTGCCTGTCACCAAATGGATGTTGTTCGTATCACTATGCCACCTCTCAGCCAATGCTGTCAATAAACCTTAGTTTATGATAAATCGAGGCATATCTAACAATGAGGTCAAGCCACACCTCTCAATAATGTCTCTATCTGCCTGTGTTAATCATGGTATCAAGGACCACAGTCTCAAAAATCACTCACACGACTGAACCACTCCAAGACGCTCCTATCAAAAAGCAAAGCAAGTCCAATATCAGTTTCCTCATCAAAACATGGATATCAAAATCAAATTCATCTCAAAAACTTGAAAACTTTAAACAATTTAAATCAAGTTCCACATCATATCAATCCATCAAATCATATCAACTTGTAACACAACTCAAGTTTCACAATCATATCAACTTGTAACATAACTCAAGTTTCATATCAACTTGTAACACAACTCAAGTTTCACATCCATATCAACTTGTAAAACAACTCAAGTTCCACAATTAGTGTAGCCTGTAAAACAACTCAAGCTCCACAATTCATATCAAATACATCATATCAAAATCACATCAAATCTATATCAACTTGAAAAATTGCAAATCAAATCAAGTTATATCAAAATTCATATTGGACAAACTCATCAAAACAATGACAATAGCCACGCAGATTGACATATTGCACCTACCCAACAGAATTAGCATCAGCCTACCAATTTTCTTCATTCCCAAATCACACTATACCAAAAAAATTTCTCTATGCGCTAAAACATCTTGTCTATGCACTAAACTGTTTATCATGCGTTAACCTGTCCTATCCATGCGCTACCCAATTTTTCCTATGCGCTAGATGGAACCTACACGCTACCCTTTTCTTCCAAAGTGCCACCTAACCTACCCCAAGCGCCAAAACTACCCTATGCACTATTCTATCCTAAAGTTGCACTGTGTGTTTATCCCTATGCACTCGGTCACACCTATGTGCTATCTAAACCTACCCATACGACCCCCTAGCAACCCTATGCACTAGGAATCTCCCATGGGCTACCCGTTTTACCCTCTGTGCTAACCTATTCTACATATGCGCTACCCTAAATCTTTTAGATGGTACTTAAATTCATTAAATTCTACACGCTACGCAATTTATCGTATGCGCTACGCTTCGACCCTGATGCGCTAAAACATAAAATCCACATGAAAAATTGCAAAACATGACTAAAAATGACAAAATAAAAAATAAAAAAGGGGTCAAAAGGGTTGACTTACTGGTGCTCCATACGCGGTAGGCCTTCGATATCTCCGCACATGCTCGAATCGATGAGAAGAATACGGAATCGACATGTTGACTTCTCTCCAAGTGTCACTTTCTCCAAAGTCAACAAGCACAAATGAGACAAAAAGGAATCACTTTTTCCCTTTTTATAGGATAAATCAAAATTAGGGTTACGTGGAGGAACACAAACATTGCTCGTGGTGTCTCATACAACCTGACCAAACATAATTATCGGGAGATGAATCAATTTATCACATTCAACATAGACCAAAAATTAAAATGCCATCAAATTTATCCGAATCAAATCAAATTTTCAAAATTTTGATTCATTTCCCGAGGGGGCATTATCAACATCGTTTATCAAATATGGGGCATGACATGAACATCTCAACATAAAAACTGACTACAACTAAATCAAAACGACACATCATTTTCTTTTAATCAACATTTGCACACACGTCACTTCAAAGAGGGGCAAAATGTAGACGTATAAAAATGATCATATTCCTAAATGAATATTTTATGTTCATTCCTCTATTTTAGTTAAATCTAATTTAACTAAATCGCCCACATTCCTCTATTTAATTAAGTAAATTATTCAATTTATTTAATTAAATTCACTAGAACCTTTTGCATCATTTAACTTAAATAAATCATTTTATTTAATTAAACCCCTTTCTCTCTACTTTTAATTAAATTTACATTTAATTAATAGTCCACCCCAAATTGAATAAATCTAATTTATTCAATTTCCCAAATTGCAACCAAATTGAAATAAAGCAATTTATTTTAATTAATCCTATTATTCCTCATCCACTTGCATTTCCTACATCTCCCACTTGCCTCCTAAATCCCCTTCCTAAATTCTTCTAGAACCTATCTAATCCTAATCAATTAGCCCAAACCTATTCATTATCCTCTTTCCCTAAATTTGAGGAGGTCACTTCTCAAATTTGGAGTAAAGTCTTCAAAAGGCATTAAAGCCTTTATCCATTCAACAAGCTAACTTGTTGAATGCCCCCAAATTTGGAAGGACTCTTACAAATTTGTCCCCAAAGTCTTCAAACCATTAATGGTTAACTAACCCTTAGTAGCATGGTTAGAGACTTTTTGACTAACTTAACCTCCATCTAACCCAAGGGTCTCATCAAACATTTATTGCTTTGACCATGGTTATTCCTTTAACCTTTGCACAAGAGTTTACCCCTTGGGTAAAAGCTTTATCCATTGGATAACCTTAACCTAACCTTAACCCTTACCTCCTAGGGTAACCATGAGGTCTTCTCAAGCATTTAACGCTTCTTACCTCTCTTCTCAACCAACCTTATGTTGACAATTGTCACCATTTCATTGGTGAAAATTGTAAACATGGATTGACAACTTTCAATCTCGACCCTTGATTAACTCTTTCAATCCTGACCATCCATTGCCCTATTTTCACTATAAATAGAGCTCTCCTTCCTCCATTTCATGATCCATGCAAGCTTTTAGTATCTCATTTATGCTCAATCTTATCAATACATCTAGTCTCTCTTTGCAATAGGAATTAATCTAATATAGCATTTTAGAATATTTCCTTTATCACTAGCTTAACTCATAAACTAGTATATCATGTTAGGATAGTTTTGTTACTAATCTTGTCATCTTATAATCTAGTTTATTGTGTTTGTAGAATCATGCAAAGATAGGATGCATTTTCATAACTAAATCAATCATAAGCATCCCTCGTTCTTGTATTTGTCATCCCTAAGCCACTTTGCTCAGTGATCTGAGAGCAAAGGCATTGGTTTGAGGGACCTTGTGAGATACATAACCATGGAACCAACCTTGGGAAGTTGAGTCATTCTTCATGACTCCATAACTTGCACCAAGAAGTCATGTGGGTGTGTGAGCAGGCCTCTTTGACCTTCATTTTTCACATTTTGAGTTTCATCGACTCACTTTTCCTGGATATAGAACCGACTGAATTGCCTAACCTAAATGTTTAGGGTTTAGGGTTTATGCTACTGACCTATTTGTTTCCTATAAGGTTGATGTTGATTTTCATGTTGAGGTTGTTGGAAAATGTTGTGTGTGTATCTTAGTACAGAGATACGTGATTCTTGCCAGACTACATAAGAGAATAGATACCTGCAGAGTGTGATTGCAAAAGGAAAGAACTAAAGCGGATCTGCATTAGCATTGAGTGTTGTTACCAAATCAATGTAATACCTGTTGATCTCTAACCACTTCAACAGTTGGAAAATCCCTTAACACGGTAGCTTTAACCAGCTTGCTGTAAATCCTTTAATAGGGTGACTCAAAATCATTGAGTTCTTAAAATCCTCTAACAAGGTAACCTTTAACAGGGTTTAACCCTTAACTGGATATTTAGCCATCACTTAACCGGGTGATCCCTAGTAGGATTGGTTCCTAACAGAACCTATTGTAACAGTCTTTAACTAGATCAGGCTCCTAACAGAGTGAATGTCAAAAGGGTTCAAAGAACAACTTGTGGGTATTCATCCCCACTATGGCTTTTCCCAGTTGGGTTTCCATGTGAAAAATATGTGTGTCATGTGTGATGCCTTTTCATGTGATGCTTTGTTATTTTCTGTCAAGTGGTAAATCATGTTGAACTAGCAGGTTATTATATTTCTGATTGTCGAGTACTAGTGTATGCGTATGGGTGAAGTGGAAATAAGATGTTAGATTGTGTGGAAATCTAAGTGTTACCAGTTTAGGTCCTTCACCATCTCACTGTGTTTAACTGGTAGTAATCTGGTTTAGACCGGTGTTAGTGATTGCCAGTCAAGTGCACTGTTTGCAGTCAAACTAGTTCAGGAAAAGTGATTTTTGCTTGTACTGATTCACCCTGCCCCTTCTCAGTACCGGTTTGGTACTAATTGTTAATCATTTATTCATCAATTGGTATCAGAGCCTCTTCTAGGTCCTCTGTGTTGTAAGCTTAACCGCTTGAGGTAAAGATCCTACTCTAATGATGAAGAGGGAAGGTCCAAAGTTCAACAGGGACAACTTTAAAATATGGAAGGACAAAATGAAGATATACATCAGAAGCATGGGTGCTCAACACTAGAGCTATGTTGAGAATGCTTATGTTATCCCTACCGGTACTCTCACTGATGATCAAAAGAGAGAGATTCAGGAGAATGGGCAAGTCATGGAAGCCCTAATTAGCAGTTTATCTGACATTGAGTTTATTGATGTTCAGGATAAAGAGAACCCCAAAGAAGTATGGGATGCCCTTGAGAATATCTATGGTGGTGATGAGCATGTGAAACAAGATAAGGAAGAAAGCCTTAGGGGAAAGTTTGAAGACATGCAGATGGTTGAAGGAGAGACCATTCAACAATATGGAATAAGAATCAAAATTGTTGTTGCAAATATCAAGAGTGTGGGTGGTAAAATGGAAGATTCTGCTATTGTTAGCAAAGTTTTTAGATCCTTATTATAGATCTATGCAATAAGGGTTGTTGCTATTCAGGAGTTGAGGTCTGTAGACAAGACAAAGGTATCTCTGAACTCCATCATTGCAAAGTTAACAACTTATGAGCTAAATAATTATGATGGCAGTATTCAAAAGACTGAATTAGTTTTTAGAGCATCTGTTGCACCATCTAGAAAAGGCAAAGAAGCTAGTACCAATGGTGAACCAAGACAAAGTAGAGAAATGAATGAGGAGGAGATCTTGATGGAATTTGAAGCTCTTCTTGCCAAGAGACTTCCCAAGGGAACTGGTAAATACAGAGGTAAGATTCATTTGAAATGCTTTTCTTGTAACCAGATAGGACACATTGTTGTAAACTGCCCTAATGGTGACAACAAGGACAAACCAAAGAGGTTCAATAAGTTCAAAGGAGGAAACTGGAGAAACTGTTTTGTAGCAGGTGATGAAGGTGTCACTGATGAGGAATTAGAAGATGAAGAAAATGAAGATATTGTGTTTGTAGCAGTCAAGGAAGATGTGTTAGACAAGAAGGCTCTTGTCTCCCGCTTTGATAATTCCAATGAGTGGATTATTGACAATGGTTGTTCTCACCATATGACTGGTGACCGAAGTAAGTTTCTATCTCTGGAAGAGTATGATGGTGGTGTGGTTCATTTTGGTAATGATACACCATGTATGGTAAAAGGTAGAGGGTCCATCTCTCTGAATGGAAGAAGCAATGCTAACAATGTGTATTGGGTAGAAGGTCTCAAACACAACCTTTTGAGTGTTGCTCAACTGAATGATAATGGACTCACTCTGGAATTCAAAAATGGAGTGTGCAAAATCAAAGGAAAGAATACTGAACTGATGGCTACCAGTATGCAGACCAAAGGTAACCTATTTTAGCTAAATGCTAATATCAGTACATGTCTAATGGCTAAGTTTGAGGATAGCTGGATATGGCATCGGAGACTCCACCATATAAACTTTGATAATATTGTGAAGGCCAGTAAGATCAAGGCAGTTAGAGGATTGCCTATGCTGAGAAAACCAGAGAATCCTTTATGCAAAGAGTGTCAACTGGGGAAAATGTCTTCCTCAATATTCAAAGGTAAATCTTTCACTGTAGACAATTTACTTGATCTTGTGCATACTGATTTGTGTGGTCCTATGAAAACTAGGAGTGTGGAAGGAGATAGGTATTTTATGATTCTTACTGATGATTGTTCAAGAATGATGTGGGTCACATTCTTGAAGGACAAATCTGAAGCTTTTGGAAAGTTCAAAGCCTTCAGAGTACTAGTTGAAAAAGAAAGCGGTAAGAGGATTAAGTGCTTAAGAACTAATCAAGGAGGAGAATTCACTTTCAGTGAATTCAACAAATACTATGAAGAGAATGGCATCAAGAGGCATTTGTTTGCCCCCTAGACTCCACAGCAGAATGGCCTAGCAAAAAGGAACAATCAGATTGTGGTTGAAGCAACTATAACTATGTTGATCCAAGGGAAGGTTTCTCACACCTTTTGGAGAGAAGCGGTGAGAACTGCAGTCTACACAATGAACCGGGTACTCATCAAAAAGGGTAAGGATAAAATACCTTATAAGTATTGGACTGGTAAGACACTAGTGGTAAGCTACTTCAGAGTGTTTGGTAGTAAATGTTATATCAAGAGGAGTGATCATCAGGGCAAGTTTGATGCTAAATGTGATGAGGGAATATTCCTACAGTATTCCACAAAGAGAAAAGCTCTCAAATGTTTCAACAATAGGACTCAGAGAATTGTTGAAAGCATCAATGTTAGAGTTGATGAAACCCCTAAGAAATATGAGGAAACTGACAGTGAGCAAGTAGGAGATGAACCGTTAGTAAGCTTTTGGGAACCGGTTGCAAAACAACCTAGCACCAGTAACAGTGCTCCTACACTGGTAGATGCTGATGCTGATGAAGATGAGGATGAAGAAGAAAAGCAAGAGGAAACAACCAAGATCATTCCTAGGTATGTAAAGCTGAATCATGATCCAAAGCAGATCATAGGAGACAAGGATGCATGAATTATTACAATAAGAAAAGTCAAAGAAAAATCTTGCATGATCTCTAAATTAGAGCTTAAAACATTTAGAGAGGCACATAAAGATGAAGACTAGATCAAGGCAATGGAAGAGGAACTTGACCATATAGAAAAGAATGGTACATGGTCTTTGGTACCCAGACCCGAGCATAAAAATGTCATTGGCACCAAATGGGTTTTCACAAATAAGCTGAATGAAGATGGCTCAGTGGTTAGAAACAAAGCTAGACTGGTGTGTAAAGGATATTCCCAAGAAGAAGGAGAAGACTATGGAGAAACATTTTCTCTTGTAGCCAGATTGGAAGGAGTACGTAGGCTTCTTGCATATGCAACATTCAAGGAATTCAAAGTATATCAAATGGATGTAAAGTCTGCATTCCTGAATGACATACTAGAAGAGGAGGTGTATATAGAGCAACCAGATGGGTTTTCCCTATCAGAAGACAGTGACATGGTGTGTAGGCTACATAAAGCCTTGTATAGACTAAAGCAGGCACCTAGAGCATGGTATGAATGCTTGCACTCCCATCTTGTGAAGATTGGATTTGAGAAAACAAGTGAGGATAGTAATATCTATCTGAAGTTAGAAGGAGATCAGATTCTAATCTGTGAGGTATTTGTTGATGACATAATTTTTGGAGGAGATGACAAGATGAGTCATGACTTTGCAGATGAGATGAAAAAAGAATTTGAGATGTCATTTATAGGGGAGATTAAGTTCTTCATTGGACTACAAATTCAACAAATGAAAGATGGAATCTTTATCACTCAGTCCAAGTATGTCAAAGAGGTATTGAAGACCTTTGGCATGGAAGACAACAAACTGGTTAGTACACCAATGGTGACCGGTTGTGAATTATCAAAAGAGGATAACTCAGTATTGGTAAATGAGAAGGAATACCGATCAATGATTGGTATGTTGCATTATGTAGACATTGCACATGCAGTGGGCATTACTGCACAGTTCCAGAAAAGCCCAAGAGAATCCCACTTGGTTGTAGTCAAGCGGATTCTTAGATATCTAAAGGGAACTATTGATTATGGATTGTGGTATCCATACAGAAATGATTTCAACCTGAGAGTGTTTAAAGATGTTGATTGGGCTGGTAATATGGACGATCAGAAGATCACAATCAGTGGTGCATTTTTTCTTGGTGGCAGACTAGTCTCATGGATGAGTAAGAAGCAGAGTTGTATCTCTCAGTCTACAACAGAAGCAGAGTATGTTGCAGCATTTATGAACTGCACCCAGACAATCTGGATGAAGTATGTATTAAGTGGCTTCAAAGTTCCTATATTTGAACTGGTAAGTATATTTTGTGACAACACAAGTGCGATTAACATCTCCAAGAATCCGGTTTTACATTCTAGAACCAAGAACTTTGAGCTTAAGTATCATTTCTTAAGGGAAAAGGTTTAGAACAAAGAAGTTGTACTGGAACATGTTTCTAGTAAGGAGCAGTTAGTAGACATATTCACCAAGCCTCTACTGAAGGCTACCTTTACCTATTTGCGAGGTGAATTAGGGGTGCTGCCCCTTCAAGAGGTCAACTAAAGGTGTGTGCTCCACATCAGTCAAGTCTTCAATTAATATTTTTTTTTTTCAGGATTGGTGTATTGAAGGATGCTACTCCTCAGGGGGAGAAGCATAGTAGAACATAGATATATATGCCTCCACTTTGGAATTGTTGTCAAAGGGGGAGACGATGTGAAGCGGAGAAGATATCTACAATATTGGGGGAGAAGATGTGAAGTGGAGAGATATCTTTGTATATTGCCATCAATACCAAAGGGGGAGATTGTTGGCATATGTGCAGAGTATGATGACATGATGATATTGTATGTTGTCATTGATGTCAATATGTTGAAAAGTGAACCGGTATATTGAAGTAAGCAACTTGCAAGAGAACTGGTATGATATTATGAATCGATATATGTGAAAAAGTGAAGCGGTATGTCTGTCCAAGTGAACCAGTATGTTGGAATGTGAACCGGTATATGGAATGTTTTGTATCAAGGTTTCATATGGTATGACTATCGGTTGGTAGTCTTAGCTTCAAGGTTTTCGGTTGAAGTATTCCAAGCCTGTGTGATTCAACCGATGACATTGTGTGATGAGTTAGCATTGTAATAAAGAACAGATTGTGTTGCCACCTCAGCCTTGTGTGCATGAAGGAGATTGATCCTATCTACCTCAGCAATGTACGAAGTCTCTGTAAATAGTGGATAACGTGTGATGGGTTATCAACCTCCAAGAAGTGGTAAAGAATGAACGTTGGAGAACGTCTTGAGATCTGTTCAAGACAGTTGTAATCAATGCAATATGTTCAACGGTTAGGATTGAACCGACTGAATTGCCTATCCTAAATGTTTAGGGTTTAAGGTTTATGCTACCGACCTATCTATTTCCTATAAGTTCGATGTTGATTTTCATGTTGAGGTTGTTGGCAAATGTTGTGTGTGTACTAAGTACAGAGATACTTGATTCTTGCCAGACTAGATAAGAGAATAGATACCTGCAGACTGTGATCGCAGAAGGAAAGAACTGAAGCGGATCTACATTGGCATTGAGTGCTATTACCAGATCACTGTAATACTTGTTGATCTCCAACCACTTCAACAGTTGGAAAATCCCTTAACAGGGTAGCTTTAACCAACTTGCTGTAAATCCTTTAATAGGGTGACTCAAAATCATTGAGTTCTTAAAATCCTCTAACAAGGTAACCTTTAACAGGGTTTAACCCTTAACCGGGTATTTAGCCATCCCTTAACCAGGTGATCCCTCCTAAAAGAACCTATTGTAATAGTCTTTAACCGGATCAGGCTCCTAACAATGCGGACCTCAAAAGGGTTCAAAGAACAACTTGTGGGTATTCATCCCCACCGTGGTTTTTCCCAGTTGGGTTCTCGCGTGAAAAATATCTGTGTCATGTGTGATGCCTTTCAATGTGATGCTTTGTTATTTTCTGTCAAGTGGTAAATCATGTTGAACTAGCAGGTTATTATATTTCTGATTGTTGAGTAGTAGTGTATGCGTATGGGTGAAGTGGAAATAAGATGTTAGATTGTGTGTAAAGCTAAGTGTTACTAGTTTAGGTCCTTCATCGTCTCACTATGTTTAACCGGTAGTAATCTGGTTTAGACTGGTGTTAGTTATTGCCAGTCAAGTGCACTGTTTGTAGTCAAACCGGTTCAGGAAAAGTGATTTTTGCATGTACTGATTCACCCCCCCTCTCAGTACCCATTTGGTACTAACTGTTCATCATTTATTCATCACATTTTGGATATAAATGTTTGTGTGGAATTGAATGTTGAAATTAATCTCCTCTTCAATGGTTGAATCGTTGACTTGAATGCAACACCTAGCCTTGAAGGAAGAATTGATAATGCTCAATGCTGGAAAAGAATGCTTGAATTCTTGAATGCTTGATCACTTGTGCAACTTGAATATATCCAACTTTGAATTATCCCACTTATCCAATTTCCACTTATGCAAATGAGAGGATGAATGCCCCTTAAATACATGTTAGTGGATCTGATTTTTGTCATGGGTCAACATCAGGGGAGTTTCCCGCCTGAGGCACAACCAACAATGCAACCCTAGGAAGGGTCCTGCCCTAGAATAGGGTAGGGATAGGAGTGCCATGCCCCTGTCCTAGGGGGACAAGGGCACAACACCCTTGTCCACCCCCTTTCTCTAGGGCAGAGTGCGAACTAGGTGATGAAGAGGCCAAGGAAGAAGTTGTTTCCACAAGCTAAGAAATATTCAGTCTTTGATCAAGATAGAGGATTTGAACTCACGTGCATGAGGACCTAAATGCAGTTGAAAATTTCTAGGGTCACAATTTTATGACACTACATTTAGCCCCCACTTTAGCGGGAGTATAAGCGTACACCAATAGTATCAGTAAAGTACAAGGAAACAATATTGAAAGAATTTTACCACGCCAAAAAGGCAAGATTCACCAAGCCCCCACTGGACTAGGATCTTATGAATTTGATTGAAAAAGTAAAAGGGAAGATAGAGAAGGGGAGAACCATGATTGCAAGTAGAAAAGTTTCCTTCACTATGAGTCATGAAAGTAAGGATAGTAAAGATTACAAAGCAAAACAAAGTTCGCTAAGTAATTCTAAGTATCACAAGAAGGAAAGTATTGGCAGAGTGTATGTCCCCACGTTAAAGTGATCACACGTGCCTTATTGGGAGCGGTTGATTTAAGGTAGGATACACCAAAGAGAGAGAGAAGAGAGGGAGCACGTTATCACAAGGATTTAGCTCCCAATCGAGGTATAAACTTAAGGATAATGAACACAAAACATGAGGTAGTATCACTTTCCTCGGGGTCAGTATGTTGTATGATAACTCATGTATATCATGTATGTATATTCATATAATAATCTTCATTCCCCAAAGAAGGACACTACCTTAGAAGAAAGGGAAGAGAGGATGTCTTTTGAGTCAACATGAAAGAGACAAAGAGAAGATCTCAATGCTTTGCATCGTCCCCAAGTAAACATTAAGGGAACAATAGAAAAACAAGGATACATATAGAAGAATGGTCACAAAAGATAAAGAAAGGAGAGGGAGAAAGATCTACAGTGCTAATATTTCTAATCTAGCATGACATTCACCTCCTGATCTTGCTTGCTGATCACTATTTCAGGAAGGCGATTGATGGGGAGGTATACTCAAAGAGAGTCAATCATTTGTAAAAGGAAGTCAAGTGTTGTCCTAGTGGGCTTCCTTCATTGTTCATCTTTTCTGCTAATTAATTTAGACATCTCAACTCTCTAGGAGTGCTCCCAATCAAGATGTGCTCACGGGTTGCTTAGGCATGGTTGAGATTCACAAGGGTAAATCCAACCTCACACTCTCAAACTCGTAACAAATGCTTGCAGAGGTTGTAGTAGGTGTTTATGACATTTTCCAAAGGTAATCAACTAGTTTTGAGTATGGGTTTGATTCATTTCCCCATCGCTCCTTCCTTTCCCTATTTTTTAGGCCTAGTAGCCCTAGAGCCAAAATTAGCCCTACCTAACCGGTTTTTGTGGATTTGCTCAAAATTTCCCCAAAGACCCACACATACTTTTTGATGATTAGGATACCCTTTTGGGAGTAGTTTCCAATTTATGACATGAGAATCTCAGTATGACCGTACAGGTACATAACCCAAAAAATGCTTGTTTTAGGTGGTTTTAGGCTTGTTTTGGTGTTTGTCTAAGGGTTTGGCATCTTCCTTGATCTTCCTCACCTCCAAACTCTCAGATATTCTCTGCCACACCCCATTTACTCATGCCAAACACTCTACACTTCCAACCCTAATCATCCCTGCAAGCACTTGCATATTTTCATTCATTTCCTAACCGGGCTATGACTAAGCTCGCCTAGGAAATGATGCTCATTGGCCTTTCAATGACCTCCAAAGGAAAATAAGGAATATGTACACTATACAAAGGTTTCATGGCTCAATTCCAAAGGGTTATTTGTTGGCATTTTTGCATAGAGATTGCATTAATGATATGTTGTCATTGATGTAAATTGAACCGGTAATGGAATTCATGTTATTGTTGATATTGTTGTTTTTGATATTGGCTAGTAACCGGTAAGAAGAGATTTGTGGAAGATGTTGTAAACCGGTATGTAAAGTTTGTGAGTTGAACCGGTAAACCGATGTAAAGGGTTAAACCTTTCTATGCAATGTAATCGATAAACCCTATCAACTGTTAAACCCTAACCGATCAAGTTTGTTGGTTTATTATTTGATAAGCAATAATGATGGAGACACATGTGATCATTGTATGAGGATAAGTTTAAATTGTTTTGGTGAATTTTTTTATTGTTTAGGGAAGGAGAAAAGTAGATTGCATCTAATGCATAATGTGTGATGAGTTGCAAAGTCTGATGAAGTGGTGATCATGGAGCGGTTGGAATTCTCTTGAAGAATGTGAAGAGATTGTCATGATTTCTAATGGTCAAGATTATATTGACTTGTTTGTAATCTCGATGATGAGAATTAGGTTTTTGTTGTGTTACCAACCTAATTGATTTGTATTTAAGGTCGATGAAGTTGTTTGTAAAGGTCATTGGCAAGATTGGCAGAAACCTGTTGAGTGCGTAGTTGCCTAACCAGTGAATGGATCTGCACTTTGAGTGAAGGAAGATTGAAGATTAAAAGGATCTAATCAAGCAAATGTAGTTCTACTCAGACAAATCAAGAAAACCTATTATTTTCTAATAATTACAACAGAAGTAAAATCCCTTAACTGGGTAAGCTCTAACAAGCTTGGTTACTCATTAAATTTTCTAACAAGGTGGTCCATTAGCTTGGATTATTAAATCCTCCAGCGAGGTTACTCCTAATAGGGTATTGTGATTTCATCAAGTCATATTTGTAAATCCCTTAATCGGGTGATTCCTAACCGGAATTAGTTATTAACAAGACTTATTGTAAAGATTTAACATGCTTGGCTCCTAATAGGGAAAACTTCAAAAGAGTTCAGATAACTATCCTTGTGAGTCTCATCTCACCGTGTTTTTTACCTATTTGGGTTTTCCACGTATAAACATTTGTGTCAAGTGGTGAATGTTTTTGTGGTTATGATCTTATTTGTTGATTTGATTAACTTCTGATAAGGCATGATAACTAGAAGCATTGAGAGATGAATATGTAGAGTTATGATTAAGCATTGTTGATGTTTACAAGATTAAAGTTGTTTACTGTTAAGTTCTCATAATAGTCAAACCGGTTGATGTCAAGTATTCTTTTTGTTTTTGTCATCAAGGTATCCCCGCGGCCCCAGCCCAACGCCCTGACCTTACCCTGGTTCAGGCAAGGGGTGAGCTGGGGGCGAGACTAATCCCTGCGGCCATGGTGCCATCAACACCACCCCCAAGTGTCTGTAGCAGAATAACTCTGGTAGAGAGAGAGAGAGTCAAACCCAAGACCCCAGGGAGAAATACTGAGACTTAAGACCAACTACTCTAACCCATGGGGGCGTTGATGTCAAGTATTCTTATGAATATTGATCGTGACTGAGATATATTTACTTTGTGTGATTAAATTTGAGTTTGGGAACTTTGTATCATTTTTTTAATATACTAATTCACACCCCCCTCTTAGTATTCTACCGGTTATTTATTCTTTCATCATACTGTCAATTGGTATCGGAGCATCTCAGGTGCTCTTAATCTAAAATCCTAACAGCTTGAGGAAAAGATCTTGTAGATCATGATGAAGAAATAAGGTCCCAAGTTCAACAAAGATAACTATAGAATATGGAGTGATAGAATGAATATTTACATTAAGAGTCTTGGTAGTATATTACACCTACTAGAATCATATAGGAACTAAGTGTATTACACCTACTGGAATCCTGACTGATGATTAGAAGAAAGAACAACAAGAAAATCACCAAGCATTAGAGGCTATTATAAGTTTTCTATCTGATGTTGAATATGTAGATTTTCATGGTCTTGAAACTGCACATGAAGTATGGCAAAAACTTGAAGAGATTTATAGCAGTGATGAACATGTTAAGATTTCCAAAGAGGAGAGGTTAAGAGGAAAGTTTGATGACATGAGAATGTCTGAAGATGAGAATATCCAGCAGTATGGTCAAAGGATTAAAGAGATAGTTGGTGAGATAAAGAGTGCAGGAGGGAAAGTGGAAAATGCCACAGTAATCAGTAAGGTACTGAGAACCCTACTACCGGTCTATGCTATCCGAGTTGCAACTATTCAAAAGCTGAAATCCATTGATAAGACAAAGGTAACTCTTGGCTTTATTATTGGCAAACTTATTGCTTTTGAACTAAATGGTTATGATGGTAGTGTACATAAATCAGAATTTGCATTCAAAGTTAATGTCTCTAACCGATCTGTGAGAAGAAGTAGAGATACCGACTATAGCTATGAATCTAGATCTAGGAGAGATGTTGATGATGAAGACAACTTAGTGGAACTTGAAGTATTTTTGGCAAAATGACTGCCTAGAGGCACTAGTAAATATAGAGGTAAGCTACCTTTAAAATTTTTTGCATGCAACAAGATTGGTCATATAGCAGCTAATTTCCCTAATGATGAAAATGAATACAAGAGACAAATTTAAGAAGTATAAGGGTAAAGGCAAGAGAGATTGTCTTGTAGCTATTGACAGTGGTATTACTGATGACGAATTTGATGATGATGCTAGTGAAGATATTGTGTTTGTAGCTATTAAGGAATAAATATCATATCAGAAGGCACTAGTATCCAGAATGAATAACTATGATGATTGGATCATTGATAGTGGTTGTTCACATCACATGACCGAAGCAACTTTCTTTCCCTGGAGGAATTTGATGGCAGTGTTGTTAGATTTGGCAATGACTCACCCTGTATGGTTAAAGGTAAGGGAGTTATTTCTCTTAATGGGAAGAGCAGTGCTGATGATATCTATTGGGTTGAAGGCCTAAATCACAATATTTTAAGTGTGGCACAACTTAATGATGACCTTAACTAGTCTGGTTACTATTCTGCAGATAGTTACTTGTGAGTTTCTCCTCACCGTGGTTTTTCCCATTTGGGTTTCCACATAAAATATCTTGTGTAATGGTGATTGTGCTTTTGTCGGTGAATGCTTTATTTTCTATTTGGTTTGCACTTATCTTAACCAGTTTATTAGTGAATTCGTTGCACCGGTTATCTGCTAAACTATTTAAAAGATTGATTACAGTATTTTTGAAATTGAGAAGTTAAAAGATGAAAATAAGGCCTTAGGGTTTGTAATTAAAAGGAAGGATAAAATGTTGGATTGGGGAAAAGTGAAAAACAAGGAAAGTTGCATGAGTGTCATGAAGAGAACAATTTTGCATTTGCTTAAACAAGTTTTGGGTAAGTTGGATGAGGTTCATGCCTCATATCAACACATTTTTCAGGTCAATAAGCAAATGCAAGACCTTGTCTTATTCTTTAAACCACTGAGAGCCACATGGTATCCTAGGGTTTTAATTTTGAAAGAATTATTTTGAGTAGTGAAGAATTTGTCTTCAGCTCCTCCAATTATTGGGTCCACATGGAAAAATTACAACACTATAATTAGAGAGCTGCAATACATTGAAGGTAGAGAGGTGGCATTGAAAGAAAAAAATGATTCTTTCATAGATTTGCAACATTGTATAATCTCCAAAATTTTGGGATAATCTCATTTTCAAAGTTAATTTTTGTCTTGTACTTAAAAAGATGCATTTGGCATACTCTTCTTGTAAAGAAATCATTTTTTGATGTGTACTACTGGCCCAATGCTTATTTTTCTCCCTTTTGTTATAAATGGGAAATCAGGGCCAATAGTAAAGGATTCTAGAATTCAAAAAGCAAGTAGAATGTATAGGGTGTAACTTCATCTAATAGAGAAAAGTTTGCAGAGCCTTTTCTGTCTCATTGTAATGAAGATGTATATCATATTTTGAATTAATGAAAAAGAAGTAGTTTCAGATTGTCTCCAATTTCATGTATTGGCATTATTTGAATCAATTTGTTAATGATATGTTGATTTGTCTTCTTTATTAATGGAGAATGTATAGATTGGATAGTGGGTCTCTTTTAATGAAAGGGTTAAATACTGCAGTTCAGTTACAGTGATGCAAATGTGTGTTGTTGAGATCCATAAGAAGAGTCTAAAGTTTTATATAAAGTCATATATGTAAGGCATGCATGTTGGGTATAATATTTGTGTGTAAATTATATCATTTGTCAGAGATAGTTACTCTATTGTTTGACTTTATTACCTCATGAATAGTCACTGGTTTTACTTTTTTAGTTGTTTTCATAATCAACTAAATCAAGATAGTTTTTATTTTCTATTTTAGGAGTAGTTTAGTGTAAACTTTCATCCCAATCTACAAAGCCAAGGTATCAAACCAAGAGGTATAGTCTTAGTTAAGGATAAACCAACTTCCCTTGGTATATTTTTATTGGGATGCATTTTCTGTATAGCAATACTTTGGTTAGTATGTCATGTGTCAAAAGTATTGTAGGTATACCCTTCTAGGCTTTGCAAGACTTAAAGGGTAGGAGGTCATCAACACTTTGTTTGAGACCTTATTCGTTGGCCATTGACCTAAGGGTCTTTTGATTAATTCAAAGAATCTTATAGGAATGCTTTATATAATTAGTTGGATACACCAACAAATTGGCGACTCAGTTGGGAATTCAATCAAAGTTTTCATATATTCATGCCCAGTAGTCCATCTTGGGAGTCCAAAGTCATGTATAGTCATCTATTGAATATTTAAGGGATTTTCAGTGTTAAAGTTAGTACCCCCAAAAGTCTAAAAGTTCCCATACACGGATGGTGACTTTGAATATAAGGAAACTCATTTTTATACTTGAAAAACTCATGAGTAGTGAGAAGACTCAAAATATTACTACATGAACAAGTGAGAGAATTTTGAACTAGAAATCCTCAAGGAATGCACAAAATGAGGACAAGAAAATAGATCGAGGAGGATATGATTATCACCAGTCAAGTTGAGCTGCCATGAACAGTTGGTGGACCATGAAAACTAAAGGTACTATTGAATCTTTGTCAGCTTCATACTTAGTGAATAATAGTTTAAAAATTCTATTTGATAGTTTAGAAGGAAGATTACAGCTACCTAGTTATCAAAAGGGAAAGGGGATTTGAGAACACTATTTCAGTGATTCACATACACCCATTCACAAGATAGAGAACAAAAGTAGTGAAGATTATTCATCGAGAGAAAATATCTATCTCAATCAACCTTTTCCAATGGCCAGTAGAAACCCTTTTGACCCATATTACATAGACCCCATTCAGGAAAAGCTAACACAAGATGAGTTGTATGCAAAGGTTGAAAAGGCCAGGATTCAAAGAGAGCATGAAGAGAGGTATGATAATTAGTTGGTAGTTGCCCAAAATCTATTCAATCCTGAGATTGTTGTGGCAACTCCCTTATTAATGAGTCATCCTTATTCTCAAGTCACATGCCCTACTCAATTTTATGATGCAAACACATGTTTCACATTTGGTACCGCTTCTAGAGAACATACTAAGTAAGAGTTACAAATGGATTTAGATAAGATGAGAGATCAAAAGATTAGATTATAGCTCATAAGAGAAAGAGAAGCAATGGTCCAATAAATACCAAGCTTAGCTTCCTAGTCAACCATGTCTCTCCCACCTTTTTCCAATACACTAGTGTTGTAGGGATGATACAAGGTCCTGTTGGATATTGTTGGTCATTTTTGCTACTAGGATATGTTTTTATCATTGATGTCAACATATTCTTGTGTATTTCTCTGGTGACTGTAGATTGGGAAGATCTTATGATCCGGTTTGTTGTTTTATTTTGCTGATCACTATTTTGTAGAGCTCGGTATATCCTTCGATATATTCTGGTGTGATCAGATCTTGTGCTAACTTTTTGGGATATTTCTTGGGATGGTCTTGTGTATCTTCATTTCAGATGGATCATGATTTTGTGCTCTGCAAGTTATCTTTCTTCATGACAATCTTCGATTGGTTATGTTCTTGAGCTTTTAGATGTTGATCAATGAAGATTTGATAGGTGGTGTTGGTGCAATTGTTTATGATGTTTCTAAGGTGTTTTCTGGTGTTTCCTAGTTGTGTCCAATTTGTTTTGATAAATCACATTGATCATTGTGCGGTATTTTGACAGTTTCTATCAACTAGTGATGATTTTCGTGCTATGCGGTTTTCTTGGTGGTGTAGTCTGTTGCAGATGATCTTGGTGTGATTTTCGATGGAGTTGAGCATTTGAGAATTTGTTTTAGGACTATGTTATGCTATGTAAACCATTATATTAGTCCAGTGGTCGATCTTTGTATCATGTGATGTAATTTTGAAATTGAGGGTTGAGGGTTTAGCTGCCCTTGTTATCAAGGTTGATGATTTGTATATATAGGTTATATATCATGCAATTCAGGTGTTGATGTTATGTCTGCATTATCAGAAAGAGGTTTACGTTCAAACAAGTGATTTATCCGTCGGTGTTGAGTTTGAGGAGAGATTGGTGTTGCAGAGCAGACATTTGTGCTTAATCGGAACTATAATTAGGCATTTGGAGATGCTATTCTTTCAGTTCATTTCTTCCAGATTGTAGTTCGAATCTTATTGTAAGTCAGTGAGACTTCCCTAAGGGTTGTAGCCTTCTTAGCCATTATCATTTGAGAAATGAGCTGTAGGGAGTGTGTCTGAATGCATGTGAATTCCCCATTGTAATATTTTCACATACTACTGCAAAGTATCATCTTACTATGGGTAGGTTCCCATTGTGGGTCTTCCCTTAATTGGGTTTTCCATGTCAAAATATTTGTGGTTTCAATTTTCTTATCTGTCTTATTACTGCAGTTTATTAGATTTGTGTTTTGTGTTTAAGTTTAGTATTTCAATGAAGACTGATTCACCCTCCCTCTCAATCTTCCTTCCTTACTGCTGCTAACAATTGGTATCATAGATAGATCCTCTGGTAGAAGCTTAATCACTTGAGGAGATCTAGGATGGTAGCTCAAGGTGTTATCTTTAAGAAGGAAAAACCGAGATTTGATGGAAGTAGCTATGCTATATGGAAGTGCACTTGAAATGTCTTGGTGAAGATTACTGGAATATTACAAAGAATGCCTATACTCTTCCTCCGAATGGACCATCTACTCCTGATGAGATCAAGGAAGATGAACATAATATTAGAGTGAAGGAAGCATTTCTTAGTACCCTAACTGATTTTGAGATGACAAATGTAATGGGACTTCAAACCACACATGAGATTTGGGTGAAGCTTGAGATTCTATATGAAGGTGATAAACAGGTGAAGGTTGATAAGTTGCAGAGTTTGAAAGGAAAGTTTGAGAAATTGAAGATGGGAGATGATGAGAACATACAATCTTTCATGGCTAAGGTGAATGACCTTGTCCTAGGTTTTTAGATGTGTCGGTGAAACCATTGAGGAAGGTGAAATTGTTGCTAAGGTGATGAGATCTTTGCCTCCTACCTATAAACATAAGGTTGCTACTATTTATGAGATCCAAAGTGTGACTACAATGACAATAGATATGTTAGTTGGAAAGTTTGTTGCATTTGAGCTGAGTGAGTTTGGAGAATCACGTGGAAAGTCTGAAACAACATTTAGAGCATCTAAATCTGTATCTAGTAAGTAGAGATATGATCCTGATGAGTGCAAAATATCTAGATATGAAAGAGAGAGAAGGGAGATGGAAGAGGAAGAAAGGGAGCTGGATGAACTTGAAGCAGTGATTTCCCAGAGATTGCCTAAAGGTGCCAGTAAGTATGATGGAAAGTTACCTTTGAAATGTTTCTTCTGTAATAAGATAGGAAATTTTTCTTCTAGATGCCCAAAGAGAATGGATAAGTATGGCATGCATGATAAGTTTGATAAGCATGATAGGAATGATAGAAATGAAAAGCATGAGAAGTATGACAAGCCTTACAAACCTAACCAGAAGTATAGAAATCAGAAGAACTGTTACTAAGTTGTTGATGAAGGTATTACAGATGAAGAATCAAAAGGAGATGAAGTTGTATTTCTTGCCATTAAGGAAGATGGACATGTACCTGTTGATTTCACTAGTTGTACTATTGAGGAGAAATATTTAGCTACTAAAGTTGAAAAGAAAGATGAATGGGTAATTGATAGAGGTTGTTCACATCATATGACCAGTGATAAAAGCAAATTTATGAGCATGGAAAGATATGATGGTGGAATAGTTAGATTTGGAGATGACAACGCCTGTGTGATGCATGGTAGAGGTTCTATTTCTTTTGATGGTAAGCATAAAATTGATGATGTCTTCTATGTTGAAGGTTTGAAGCATAATATTTTGAGTGTTGGACAGATGGTTGATAAAGATTATGATCTACAATTCAAGGATGGAAAATGCAAAATATTAAATTCGTCTGGTATAGAGATTGCATCTAGAACTAAGACTGAAGGTAACATTTTTCACTTGAATGTTGGTGAGAAAAGTTGTTTGATTTCTCATATTGATGAGCATTGGTTGTGGAATAGGAGAATGTGTCATGTAAATTTTGGTTCAATGATTAAGATGAGTTCTACACATGTTGTTAGAGATCTGCCTAAAATTGGCAAGCCTGCTAATCTGGTATGTAAGGAATGTCAGTTGGGTAAGCAAACAAGGATTTATTTCAAAAGAAAATAATATACATCAGAAGAATTACTAGATCTTGTGCATACTGACCTATGTGGACCTACAAATGTCACAAGTGTGCTAGGTGATAGATATTTTATGCTACTAATTGGATTATTCTAGGATGATATGGGTTGTCTTTTTGAAGGATAAATCAAAAGCATTAGACAAGTTCAAGATATTAAAAGAAAAGTTTGAGACTGAGTTTGGATTGAAGGTGTAGTGTCTAAGATCTGATAGAGGTGGATAATTATCTTCCAGTGAGTTCAATTCTTTCTGTGAGAAGCATGGGATTAGAAGATAATTATCTACTCCTAGAACCCCTCACCGGAATGGAGTTGTTGAGAGGAAGAACATAACTATCTTGGATGCTGCAAGGACTATGCTCATTGAAGGAAATGTTCTAAAGATCTACTAGAAAGAAGGCATTAGCACTGATATTTACACATTCAACATAGTTCACGTCAAAGGAGATACCAGTAAGACCCCTTATGAGCTTTGGTTTGGTCATGTTCCTACTATGATATATTTCAAAGTATTTGGTAGCAAATGTTATATCAAGAGAGATGCAGATATAGGAAAGTTTGATGCTAGAAGTGATGAAAAAAATTTCTTGGGATATTCAACAAAGAGCAAAGCCGACACGTGCTACAACAAGAGACTAAGGAAGATAGTGGAGATTGAAAATGTGAAGGTGGATGAGAACATTGGAAAAGAGATCAGAGCATGTGGTTATGATGATGGTCAACATATTGTTTTAACGCCTATTCAAACTGAAGAACCTAAGCAAAATGATATGGTAGAGACAGTTAACCCGGATTTTGTTTCTACTAATGGAGCAGTGCAAGAACCTGTTAATCAGAACAATCAAAAGACTCTGAGGTATGTAAGACTGAATCATTCAAAAAATCAGATTATTGGTGATAAGAATAAAGGTGTAATGACTAGAAGAAGGTTAGCTGCTGAAGAAGTATGTTTGATTTCTAAAGTTGAACCTAAAGATGTTGCCGAAGCTTGCAAAGATGAAAATTAGATGAGAGCTATGGAAGAAGAACTAGATCAAATTGAGAAGAATAATACTTGGGAACTTGTGCCTAGACCTAAGGATAAAAATGTTATTGGTACTAAATGGGTATTCATGAGCAAATTGAATGAAGCCGGTGAAGTCTTTTGTGCCTTGATTTATAGCTAAGGCATGTGACTAAGAGGGTTTGATTGTACCCATTTGAACCAATCTATTCTACTCCCTAGTGAGTTCTGCAACAAATTCATCGAGAGACGACATTTTGGATGTGGTACCTAGGAAACATTTTGTAGCATAGAATGTAGAAAAAACATTGAACAGTTAGGAGCAAGCTTAGAAATAATGCTCATGGTCAATTGCTTATCATCCTTCTTGAATCCATACTATTCCAACTCAAATATTACAGATTTGAGTTTTGTTAAGAAGTCTTGTATAGTGTCAAAATTGGTTGGACTCAACCCTATGAGTTAATTGTCCAACTGCTGACCTCTTAACTCATCCTACTTGCCAAAGAGTTTTTCCTAAAGTGGACGACACTCCATTTGGTGTAGTTGCATATTCATTATGAAAAAAGAAGGTCAAGGGAGACTGACATACACATAGTACCAAAGGCTTCATCACATTTGTTAAACCATTTTATCTTTTTTTCAACGTCTAGAGGTTCAACTTTGAGTCTCATTTAAACATGATGATGTCCATGTCTTTTTAGACATATTATCATCTTATATTTCCACTCAAAATAATTATATGGTGTTAAAAGAGGAACTATAGATGCATCCATGATAGAATAAAAGAAGATTACAAAGAATGAAGAAAAGTGCAAGAAAGAAGACACAAAAGACACCCCCCAAAATATTACAAGGTTGACAATTTATAATGAGTGCATTTACAAGACCTTTTATCAGATTAAAATGCTTTTTAGGGCTCTAATGTCCAAAAATAGAAAATTTTGATATAAATAAGTTTGATGTAAAATCTAAAAAAACTAGCCTTGTAGCTATGTAGTACTCTTCAGTACCTTTCTAATGCCAATTTGTTTGTGAAAAATATAGTTTTGGGGTGAAAGATATGACTCGTTGAAGAGAAAAAGATATAGTTGATTCAACCTACAATGCTTGATAGAAAATAATAGAATTTTTTGATGAAAACCATGTGGATGGAAAAATCTCATTTCCAACTTCCTATCAAGTGCTTGTTTATAAAAATCTAAAACTTGAAGCAAAAGTTATGCAATTTTAAAAAAACATTTGCTAAATCTGCTGGCCAAAATGGCTCACGCTTGATTCAAACTCATTTTTTGCATACTATATTAACTTTATGCAAAAAAAAAGAGAAACCCAGATGGTTTTTTAATGTTGGGAGGTTAGCTCAAAAATTGATTTTCTTGCAAAGGAGTTGCAGTTGGATTTATGAAGCCAAAATGAAAACAACTCTAGTGAAATTTTGAATTTTCACTTTGATTTTACTTTGTCCTCCAAGCTCAATTTTTTGTGAAATAAAAATCACTTTTGACTTTCTCAAGCTTTTTGGACACTCTGGAAATATTGAAGAAGCTTCCAACATTACAAAAAATGTTGTAATCACCCAGATCTCACAAGAGCACATGTATAAATAAACCAAATTAACTAGAAGCTAAGTTTCCTTTAAACTATTTTAATTTTCCAAGTCACACGAGATGAATGAGAAGAGCATACTTGGTTTTTAAGAAAAATATTAACTATCTAATAGTCTTAAATCTCTCTGAAAATCAGAAAAACAAAAAGTTGTACCAGATAACATGACTTTGATACCATGTTAGATTCTACAAGAAGCAAGAATTGAGCCAAGATATGATGTCAGTCATAGATCACATGCATCTCTAAGAAACAAATGATCAGAGATAAAAATAGCTAAATGAAGAGAAATCTAAAATAAGAGAAAATAGAGACAAAGAAGAAAATTATGAGAAGACTCTCACCGAGCTATCATTGAACTAGTGAAGGCGAGAGTATAGTGCTTATTATGTAGAAAACAATAGCATATACATCCAAGATGTGCATTAAATTCCACTCACCATAAAAAGTGGGAGGTTTTACCTACTTGGTAAATGCCAAAACATGTGGCATAACCTCTTTACATGAAAATAAAAAAAGAGTTATAAAGGTGGCACATAAAGTCGAAAGAGGGTGAGAAACTCAACTACCCCACAACCCACTTAGGAAATGACAAAATAGTGGCTATGTGAGGTCACACAACAAGCTAAAAGAGGATGTGTAACTCAACTACCCATGGGTAGGTGGGAGTTAGACATGTAGCTAGAGTATTTCACCACGTGTCCTCATATTAACCAATCCTAATAACCTAAGCAAGCTTAAATAATGTGTTGGAAACTAAATACCCACTAACATAAGGAAAAATAAAAAATCTACACTGGCACAATAGCCATCACAAGTGATTGTAATTAGAATATAGAATTCCAAGATAACATTAGAAAGAGTTCAAACGCATGAAAAATTATAAGGGACATATCCCTTATGTAATATGTATATAGGATAGGAGAAGAATATGAGAGATAAATATAAAGAGAGATAGAAATAGACCTTTGAATCGACCACTTCATGGAGTTGTTTGATATGTGATTTTATCTAATTCCTTTATTCCTAAATTTGTTAGAATTCTCTATGCAAATTTTTTACATATGCTCTACTTTTGAGATCCATGTCTATAATCACATCATAATTAGTGGAGATTTGTACAATATGAGATTTCAATTAATCAATTTGGTTCTAATTTTTTTTGCATACTTTTCCACTGAAAATGAAATCAAACATTGACAAGAAAAAATGGATTCATATAATATAATTCCTATACCCCATAATCCTGCATGTTGTATTATACTCTAAAATTTGCAATACTAGAATGATCGAATAATTTACAATGAAATATAAAATTATTTCACTATGAAGTCTATTTGTTATAATGTGTAATGGACTATGTGATATAGAATTAGTTCCTTGATTATTATTATTAATTGTTTGAGTTTTGTTTTAGAATGTTATATTTTTATCACAAATGATTTGATCTTTCCTCTATTGTAAATTTTAAGACATAAATACAACATGTAGCACACTAGTTTGTGAACCCATTTTCTCTTACCAAAACCCACCTTGAAATTTTGTGGTTTCTAATTCAGTAAAAGGATCAAATCTTTAGAAACTTATTATAAATCATAAAAGCATAATGATCTATCATCATATTCAATAAATCAATGATGGAAAGATTATTTTTTTTGGGGGGGGGAGATTCATAAAATGACTTCCCCTCACTATCTAATAAGAAGTAAAAACCTAATCACTTGTACTTAGGGGTCTAAAGTGTGAGATTATATCACTGTCCCTTAGGAGTCAATATTATTAGAATATGCATGGGAATATATCCATCTAATGGATATTCTAGAGGGTCAAATGTCAATATTAAAAGATGGATTTAGTAGCAGAAAATAAATTATTAAAGAGGAAGATAGACTAAAAGATACAACTACTTGAATTTTGGGGAACACTTTATGAAATTGGGATACAAAGTGGAAGATACCTCCAAATAAAATCAATAATGGTCCTCAAATCTATACTAGGACAAATATCACCTTCCAAAAGTAGATTTTTTTTCTTAGAAGGAAACCCAAAAAATATTTTAATTGCTAATAAATTTATCTCTATAGGTTTTGCATGTCCTTCAAAATGATTTTTTATAACTCAATAAAAATAATTGGTGAATGACTTATTGGAAAATTACCCTCTATGTTCAAAGTTTTAGCAATGTATATGTGCCAAAATCAAATAGTATGGATCTCTTCCATATGACCTATTAGAAATATTCAAATCCTAGTCACAAATCTAATGCAAATCAATATTTTCAAGGATCTAGATAGTAAACCCCTCACAATTCTTATTTGGAACTTTTGAAAGAGAGAAAGAGATAAATCTTCTTAGATAAAAGTTTGAAAAACAAAAATATTTCACAATAGATTAGAGGAAGCCATCAAATAACTAATGCTAAATAGACTCAATTCAATCAAAATAAATTAAATGTCATTCTCTTCATCAGACAATGAAATACTCATAACATGGTAAGTTTTCAAATCCCCCCTTTTCAAGGGCATGATAGAGTCAATTTTATACATAACTAAATGGAAAACACTAAGTGGCAATAATAACATTTTGAAGGAGTAAACATATTTCTCTTCACGGGACAATGAAATACTCAAAATGTGATTTTTTTTCAAATCCCCCCTTTTCTAGGGCATCATAGAGTCAAATTTATACATAACTAGATGGAAAACACTAAGTGACAATAACATTTTGGAGGATTAAAAAATGAACTTTGATGGAGTAACAAAGAATGTTCTAGTATCCTCAAGGTAAAGAAACATAACAAAATACTCCATTAGTTCCCTTATCATTACAATTTCTATTAATTTAGTAGATTAAAAAATGAAGCTAGAGCCCAAGATCTACTCTTGGGTGAAAAAATCCAACATAACATCTAAATTGAAGGTGGCTCAATGATATAAATGTTATTGTGAAGGATGGAAATGTGAATCTAAATAAAATAGAATTATAAAATACAATATCCAAATTAACACTCACACTCATTCAATAATTCCTAAGATATTTGCATAAATCAAATGATAAACAATAATTCCACAACAACGACCTTAGTTTGCTCCATTGATATAAAACTCAATAAATACTTAAATGCTTGATGTAGTTTTGCTCTCATATTTTTAGCATAACCTTAATATCAATATGATAAGGTAAAGTCTTAATGCTTGATAATTGATTCTTGATAGATACTTGCTCAATAATGATAATATTGGATCACATGATAGTTTGAATACAAGATTTGATAATAAAAGTTCTTGAGATTTTGATAATAAAATTGCTATATGTGCTCTTGAGAAGTGTTACCTAAAAAAAATGAACGAGTGAATTTATTATCTCTATGTCTTACATAAAATTTGAAAAATAGTGGAGATTAACTAGGAAGATCAATAATTAGCACATGGATTAATGAGCTTAAATAATAACAAGTGATGTAATGCACAGAAGAAATAAATAAAATACTTATTTTATTTATATAAGGTGGAAAATTAGATAAGTTTTTATGATTTTATTTAATTTTGAGAGGATGTGTTAGTTAATTAAATTTCTATTTGAAAAATATTTAACTATAATGTAAAAGTGATTAAATAATGAAATTGTTAAATTAATATTAGAAGAATAAAGGTGAATAAATTAAATGATAAAGATTATTTAATTTATAGAGAAAGAAATAGCTTAATTAAGTAATTAAAAAATATTTACTTGATTTGCATAGAAGGAAAATGATGAAAGGGTGATTAGCTAGATAATATGTTTTTTTTTTTAATAAAAGTGTCTCATTCTATTTAACATTTCTAGAAAATCCAACTTGAAAGATGACACTCTCATGATGAATAATAACACACAAATAGGAATCCAAATTTTATATACCTCTCCTCTCCCTAACTCCTTACTATGATCAACAATAGTGTGAGCCTTAATATATCTTATTTATTTAAGACTTATTTTATTTTAATTTAGAATAATTTGATTGACTACATATTTTGATATAGTTTTTTTTACCTTACTTTACTTAGTTCAAAAACTACTTCTAACAATATCTTTATTTTGCATTTATATGTAACTTTTAATTTTACTTGTATTTTATTTTTCAATAATTTAGTTGTTGACATTAATATATATTTTAAATTTTGACACCTTTAGATTCAAAATAAATATCCTACACTTACTTTCAAAGCCTTTAAAAATATATACATAACTTTTAAAACATAATTAAAATTTAAATCAAAATGTTATACCCATAATTTTTTATTTTAAAAAATATTTAATTTTATCTATATTATTTACTTTATTTTTATTTCAAAAACTATTTTTTTGACAATGTGTTTATTTTACATTTGTATGTAACTTTTAATTTTTCTTTTTTTACTTATATTTTATTTTTCAATAAGTTAGTTGTAGACATTAATATATATTTTAAAATTTGACATCTTTAAAAATAAAAATAAAAACAATTATCAGCTCTAAATATTTTTTCCTACACTTACTTTCAAAGTCTTAAAAAATATATGCATAACTTTTAAAATGCGATTAAAATATAAATCAAAATGTTATACACAATTTTAAAAATATATTCATCATTAACTCTAGATTAACTAGATTCTTAAATCATAATATTACATGAAGAGATCTTCACACTCATAATAGGGGTGGAAGTGAGAACCTATATACATAAAAATTAAAAGATAGAAAAATAAAAACTAGAAAATATTATAATATTTTGTTTTGAAAATTATAAAGTATGGCTTTTTTTTGCTCGATAAAAGGCCTAGGCCAAATTATATTAATATGTATCAAATTTTTATATATCATCGAGTCATGCCCTATGTCTATCCCAAAAAACACAGATAGTCTGAACCAAAGAAAACAACCTATACCTCCCTTCCTAATAACCAAAATTATGGCCATAGAAGTCAAGATATAGAAAAAACTAGAAACATATGCTCATAGAGGAACAAAGTAGAGTAAAACAGAACAAAAAACATATATGACCATTAAACCAAAGACAAATTAGCCTAGAGGAGCACGGGCATCAAAAGGACCCACCTCATCTACAGCCGAGGATTGAGCTTGAGGATCTCCCACTGTTAGAGTCGTTCCAATGACCAAAGCCTCTATCTCTAAGCCAAGTTCAGTATCAGTGGAGTCATCGCCCATTCCATCAATATCCTCATCCTTCTTAAATTCTATGATCCACTTCATTTCTTCATCTACAACATCTTCTATAGCATCAACCAAGAAACCTTTAGGAGTGAAGCCAATGAGTCTCTTTAGAAAGTCTAGATTCAATTGGATAATGGGTCTCATTATATTTGATGGCATATCTCCGTTGATAATCACAGGGAATCTTGGGACCAATTCCCCAAAAAAATTAATGTAGAAGTAATGCTTAGGGTATGGGATGGTTAAATTGACATTTACATTATGAAGCACTCAGTCCAGATCCCCAAGGAAATATTTTTGGAAAACCCTTCTACAAAGCTCCTTCACCATAGGCTTACTCTCACCCATCCATAATACAATGGCTAGAAAGAAGGCTAGAATTTCCATATTAACTCTGTATCTATGGCTTGTCCTTATATATTCACCCCTTAGAATCCTTTTGACTGCATGAATGAACAAACAATGAGAGTGATTTGTCACTTCTAACAATCATTTGTTAGTCACCATGCTAAGAAAATCCATTTGCCTCTTCTCTGAAACCAATCTAATAGGTGAATCCATATTCGAGAGTTGTCCAAGTAGAACCCTAGAAAAAAAATGAAAAATTTGGCTAGTAGGTGGAGGAATAAATAGGAAGATTTCCTATCTTTGATATCTTCTTGAATAAGAAACAATTAAATGCTTCATCATTCTACAATCCCATGTCATCTTTTCCTACACTTTGGGTTGCTTCAAAAAACACATATTAACGTAAATTTTAATTTGATGTGACTACAAACTTGCAAGAGGCAAGTAAACCACCCTACCATCGATCTTCCTTAATAATTGCAAATATACATTTCAATACGAAAATATTAAGCTTCGAATGATACCTGCCAAGTTGTTGCTAACTTGTCTCTTAAGTCCAAATCATCATCTAGGACCTCCCAGAAGGCTGACCAAAGAAAGATGACACCTAAATTGAAACAATGCCCAAGATAATTATCTTTCGTTTACATCCAAGTCCTTCTCCCTTGTGTCGCCTCTGCAAACTTATCTCTTAGTTATGATCACCAATAACTTGTTGGCTAAGAAAAGAATACTACTAGCTATCACCTTTACTAACTTTATCCATCTCCTTGGCTAAAAAAAGTTTTAGTTGCTAACCACAACTACCACCTGTGTGTGATGAAAATAGAATATTAAACTATTGTAAAACCAACAAAGCTCCAACCACATAAAAACCCTAGTTCTGCAATTAAGAATCCACCATACACCAATGAAGAACCTAAAACATGCAAAATATCAAAAACATGAAAGATTATGTACCATTCACATGCTTAGTAGGGTTTGATCTCCATTGTTTCCTATCTCCATTGATCTTGCTTGATATAGTTGCTCTTAGATTTTGTATTGTGCACAAGAGCTCAACAAAGAACAAATTATGGTTGTGTAGACACTTGATTGCTTGATCGCATGAAATATTGATTGATCACATATGAAGTCATTAGGGTTGATAAGGATGAAAGGATCCTCGTATATAGAAGAAACCTTAGAAAATATAGGGACATGATTAAGATGTGAAAGGATAAATGGTTGGCTACGTAGAGGAAATAATAAATATTAGAGAGGTGGTTAAAGGAAAATTGAGAGATGAATGATAAGTGTCATGGAGGGAAAAAGCTAATGAATTAATTAAATAAATAAATAATCTATTTAATTAATAGAAGAAGTGGGACCAATTAAATAAATAAAATATTTATTTAATTTAGAGAAAGGATAATTTAAATAAATAAAAATATTTATTTAAATAGGGAAAGACTAGAAGAGGATAAATGAATTAATTAAATAAATAAAAATCTATTTAATTAATGGAAGGATTAGGATAAAATAATTAAATAAATAAAATATTTATTTAATTAGGCTAGGATAATTTTAGGTGTCTATGCCACCAATTACCAACTTAAACTTCATCCTGAATGTTTTTGATAATAACAACAGCCAAAAACGAGGGGGCTGACCCATAGGTGCAATTAAGAGAACAGTGGCAGAACCATTGTCCGCATAAAATCAACAAAGAAGCAGCCTTTTATCTCTATAAAAAACAAACACCATACTACGAGAGTTTAACAACGATAAAATACTACTAGTCAGAGTATAATTCATAAGCCACATAGGGCCATAAACAGCAAAATATAAGCAACAGTCTAAACTAGGCTTATCCAACCAGAAACTACACAGCATCGACAAAAACTCCTCCACAAGCAAAAAGTTATTTCTTTTTTGCTTAGCTCTTCTTAGGGAGCAGTTTTCTAGTCCATTCCTTAGTGAGGAACTTGAACAGGCCTTTGTAGTCATCGTCCTCCTTGCCTTTCCCTTTGGTCGTGCTTTCCTACAACTGGCATAGCATAGTGGTCGAGCATCTCATAACGTTCAGAGTAAACTTGGACACATCATGCATCTTGGACTTTGCCGCCTCCAGTCTTCTGGTGATCACCTACACATTGTTAGAGAGGGCCTCTATTTTTTTCTCAAGCTTTGCCAGATTGGAATCCTCTTCCTTTACGCTACTGGCCTCTTCAATGACCAACATTTTTTCAATCCTGAAGGTCGGGGAGGGGAAATTGGTAGGCTTCGGACTCTTGGAGAAAGCAGGGATTTCAGAAATCCAAGTGGAGCTCACAAAATGAGGGGTCGGATTGCGCTGGGCCAAGGACGTTTTAACAGTCGGAATGGAGTTGCCCATGTCGTGCGAGGAGGAGGGGTCTCTCAGGGATTTATCCAAGGGTTTAGAGGCCAGACTGCTAGAGCAATGGGGGGTGTTGGCTTCTTCAGTAATATCCAAATCAGAGTCAATCTCTTGGATTTTGACTCTTTTGGGGGTTCTGACTTCCTCAGGGGAGTGGTTCTTGGTTTTCTTGCTAAAGGAGCCAAATTTTGTGTACCGAGGGCCCTGGTGCAGGATGGGAAAGTCTTTCCCTTTCTTCTTGGCTTCGGCTATATCTTTAACATTAGCATCCATTGAATGCAGTAAAAAGAATGAAATGAAAATGAGGTCTTTATTCCTCAAGTGGTTCATGAACGGGAGATGGTAGTAGTAAAAAATGCCATACCTACCCTCCAACGTAAAATACTTCATGACAATGTAGCAGACCTCGTCCCACGGGCGAGGGAGCTCCTCCCTATTCAATCCTCCAGCCCTCTTGATAGGGTTCTCGCCTTGGTGGAAGAACCGGTTGAGGCTAGTAGAATCCACAATGCGGCTCTGCTTTTTCCATTTTCTGCCCTCCATAGAAAGGCCCATCTCCTAAGCTATAACCTCTTCATTGATTTTGAAAGAGATTCCCCCCATAGTCACCCTTTTGTCCTCCCAGAAAGTCATGAATTGTTTCAAAAGCCTTTCATCATTACCCTTCATACTTTCCATGAATTTGTCAATACCGCCTTTAGTGCACACAAACCAGGCTGTCAGTTTAGCTTTGAATTCATCCACTTTATTGGGTTCCAGTCTGAGCCTGTCCCCCTCCATTCTTGAATCCTCTAGTTTAACAAATTGAAAATGACTAACATCCACAATGTAGAGCCGAAGCAAGCTTAATGAAGAATAGTTAAGATAGTTGTGTCGGACTTGAAATAAATGGTCTTAATAATCAAAGTGATTATTATCCCTTAAGATCCAGTAGATATCGAAAGCCAGAGATCTACTCGAAACTTGTGAACCTTCACTCGGGCCAATGTGAGTTGACAGGTCCCCAACGCCGCCTTTATCATCGCCAGTTGGCTCCATCCGAGTAATAATTAGGGAGAAATCATTCCCAATGTTTGTACTTTCATCATAAATCCATCTCATATGGTAGTGGTGACTCAGCCTGCCTTTGATACGTGGTCGTCCAGGGTAGAAATTGGCGGGATCCCCGCGCCAATTTGAAAATTGAAAGAAGGTTACCTTCATCATTGAGCAGATGGGATGGTCCCTTCCTGGGTAAAGGCTTTTTCCTTTTCCAATATTTCCTTAGTGGTGGCCGACAACTAATTGTGGTCTCTCCAGCATCGTAAGCCATTCTATAGCCTTCTGTCAGTCACCATGGAGTCAGCAACTCTGTTTCCTTCTCTAAAAATGTGGTAGATAGTGAAGTCCTCCAACATGACCAAAAGGCACTTGATATCTCTCAGAATGGGTTCCACTATCCATCCCGTTGTAGCGTTCCCTTTGACAGAGTCAATAATGATTTGAGAGTCTTCTTCAATTTCCACATGTTTTATTCCTATGGAGCTAGCTATTTTCAGACCCCAAAGGAGAGTCATTCCTTTAGCTTGAGTGATCGAATTATTCCTTAGGTTGCCAGCGTAGGCTACAACTGTGTTCCCTAGATGGTCCCAGATGACTCCACCTCCAGCTTGACAATTGCTATGAGCAAAACCATCAAAATTCAGTTTAAACCAGTGAAGCCTAGGGGTTGACCATCTAGTCATCCGTCTCTTGTTCTTGGTACTATTGTTGAAGTGATCAAAGCCAGGGGGAGCTTCCAGCAAACAGTAATCCTGTTATCAACCTTATTGGGAGGATAAGGGGGGATTTTCCATTTTGTAACTTCTAAATTTTTCGAGATCATCTTGAAGCACATGTGAGCCATAGTGTCTGGTGGGGTCTCAGTGTCTCTGAAAATTATGTTGTTTCTTTCTTTCCACAAAGCCAAGCAGATGTGTGGCAGTATTTGTTTCCAAAGTTGGATGATGAGATGATGATGGGAGGGGGGGTCCAATCAAAAGCAACATTTTTAATATTCATCTGGAAGACCCGATAGAGACCGCATTTCTGAAGAGTACTAGACAAAATATGAGCCGCAAAGGGACATAGGGTGGTTAATAGATTCCTCATCGGCTTTACACAGACTGCATCTGTTGGGGAGATGGAATCCCCTCTTTTTCAAGTTATCAAGCGTGAGGGTTTTACCATGCATGAGGGACCACCAGAAAAATTTTATTTTAGGGATTAGCTGAGGGTTCCAGAATTTCTTCCAGCACTCAGCATCCACAGGGTGCTTAAGGAGCTGATTGTAAGCAGTTTTGATAGAGAAATAGCCCGATTGGGTCTCTTTCCAGATGAAGTTGTCTTCATTCGAGGCCAGGGGGATTCTGGTTTTTGACAAAATGAGTTGTAGGTTCTAAGCAAGGGGGACCAAGTTAGGTCTATTGCTATAGATGAGTACAATGTCCTTCCAACAACCACTTCGAGGATCTAAATAATCCGCAACATAAACCCCTAGGATACTTTTAAGGTGGTTCATGATTTGATGGAAGCGAGTGTTGACCAAAGGCTTGTCCTCCGTCCAAAAGTCTTCCCAGAATCTCACCTTTCTACCGTCTCCCAACTACCACTCTAGACCTTCTCTAACCATCACTCTGCTCTTCAGGATGTTGTTCCACAACTTGGAACCTTGGGGGAGGTCGATTGTTTTCAAATTATAGTATAAATGCTCTCATTCCAGGTACTTAGTTTTGATAATGTTGCACCAATCCGCCTCACCTTTAGCCAGAGTCCATCCAATCTTGGCAATTAGCGCCTTATTGAGGGTATTAATCTTTCTTATGCCCAAGCCTCCCAGAGCTTTGGGTAAATACATGATATCCCAATTGACCAGAGCAAGGCATTTTTTCTCTTCCAAGCCAGTCCATAAGAAGGTTTTTTGGATTTTCTCAAGTTTTTCCCCATGGTCCCTGATATTTTAAACACGGAAAGGAAGTACACCAGAATTCCCTATAGGGAGGTTGTGAGAAGCTGGAACTTCCCCGCACTACTGAGGAATTTCCCTTTCCATCCCACAAGTTTTTTTTGTATTCTTTCCAAGATCGAGTTCCAGAAGGTGGGGGTGACTTCCTTGACCGTGAGGGGGAGACCTAGATAGGTCCCCAGGAGAGTTGCCACTTTGCATTTGAGGATGGAGAGAAATCTGAGTTGGAGGTCATTTGGAGTGTTGAAGAAGTAGAGATTACTCTTCTCATAGTTGATGCATTGTCCCGATGCCTTGGTGTAGTCAGCAAGTAGGATATTCCATCCTTTGGCCTCAATGACAGAAGACCTACCAAATAGAAAGGTGTCATCCATGAACTGTTGAATATTAGAGGGGGGAGCGTGGAAGCCACTTTGAACCCTTGGATCCTACCATTGGTAACCAGATGGGTCACATTTTTGTTTAAGACTTCGGCTATCATGATAAATAGATAAGGGGACAAAGGGTCACCCTGTCGGATACCTTTTCCAGCTTTCAAACATCCCCTAGGAGTCCCATTAATCAACACTGAGAATTGGACCATAGTAACACACTCCTAGATCATATTCACCATTTTTTGGTTAAATCCTAGTTTTAGAAGCACTTTGAAAAGAAACTCCCAATTAACCTTATCAAAAGCTTTGGATATATCAAGTTTAAAATCAATACTTGGTAATTTGCTCCTATCCATGGAGTGGATTATCTCATGAGTGGCAATGGCAGTATCCAAAATTTGGCATCCCAGGATGAAGCCTTCCTGGGACGGGTTGATAAATTTTTCTAGGAAGGGTTTAATCCTATTCACAAGGACCTTGGAGAGAATCTTATAGATGGTATTGCAGAGGCTTATGGGTCGATACTCCTTCAAGTAGCTAGGAGTCGTGGTCTTGGGGATGAGGACAATGAAAGTGTTGTTGATCTTTTTCAGCAATCTCCTCATCTTGAAGAAATCTTGAACATCTTTGGTGACATTGTAGCCAAAAATGTCCCAAAAATCCTGGAAGAACGTCGGGGGGAAACCATCTGGGCCCGATGTCTTGAAGGCTCCCATAGCAAAGACAGCCCGGTGAACTTCATTAGCAGAGATGGGGGCCATGGGTTTCCTGTTGTCGTCCTCATTGATGGCCATCAACAGCTTACTAACCAGACAGTCCTGGAGCAGATAATCACATCCACCAATATCCGTATACATTCTAGTGAAAAATTCCACCGCATTCTATCCAAGCAGAGAGTCTTCAAAGATCTCCTGACCAGTTTCATCCTTAATACTTTTGATATAGTTCCTCCTCCTGTGGATACAAGTCGATCTATGGAAGAAAGCAGAATTTATGTCCCCTTCTTTTAGCCACTGGATCTTGGATCTTTGCTTCCAGTACACTTCTTCCTTGGCAAGGGTATCTTTCCAGCTCTTACAATAGTCTTCCTCCTCCTTCAGAATGGGGTCCAAGGGGTTACTAGTAGCCAAAATATTCTGAAGTTGTTTCAGTCTGGACCCCAGGTCCTTCTTTTTTCTGAAGATGTCTCCAAAGGTGGTCCTATTCCAACCTTTGACTTCCTTGCTAATTAGCTTTAGTTTCTCCATAATTCTGAACATGGCAGTCCCTTAGATCGGGGCGGCCCACCAGCATCTAACCAACTCCCCGAAGTCCGGATGTGAGGCCCACATGATCTCATAGTGAAAGGGGGGGACCCTAGTAGGGTCTGTCTTTCCAGTGGAGAAGAAGGGGGTTGTGGTCAGACGCAGTCCTTGGGAGGGTTTTTAGGTAAGAGCTATGTTTGATGTCCCAATTGGTGGAAATCAAGAATCTATCCAGTCTGACTTGAATAAGATGTTTACCTTTCCTATTATTCAACCAGGTGAAGGGGGCACCCTGTAGGTCGATATCCATAAGGCTAGTAGTATTAATAAAGCTGGCTAGGTCACCCATGCTGTCAGAGAAATCCTCCAGGCCACCATATTTCTCATAGGGGTAGAGGGGGGAATTGAAATATCCCACAAGCATAAACTAATCCTTCTGGTTAGTCACAATGATATTAGAAATTTCCTCCCAGAGGAGTCGTCTCCCCGACCTTGAGTTGGGAGCATAGATATTGAACATCTGCCAACATTGTTCTCCATAATGAAGAGAGACCGCTAGGAAATTTTGAGAGATAGCAAAAAAGCTTACCTTTCATTTTAATGGGATCGCAGAGGGTAGCAATACCCCCAGGAGCACCCAAAGAATCAACATACAGATAGTCCACTCCAATCCAAAGTTTACCAGCAACCGCCGCAAAGGTTTGAAAGGGCATCTTGACTTCTTGAAGGAGGCAAATGTCAATTTTCATCTCCAGAATGAGTTGTTTTATGGCGAACTGCTTCTGGCGGTTGTTCAGGCCCCTTATGTTCCAAGAGAGGAACTTCATTTCTTACTTTTGTTAAGTCCATCCAAGGTCAATTGTCTACCACTTGCAATGTCCCTTGCCATAACCTTGTGTCTTAGGACTCTTTATGAGGGTCTGCCAAATTTATTTTCAATTCCCCCCACATCAGCTTTCTTGGCCTTGACTTTCTTCTTTTGGGTTATCCATTCTTCATTATCCATCCGAGGAGAACTCGGGGGGGACACTTTGAGTAGAGTTGCTAGGGAGTTTCCAGGGTACGCCTCTCTATCCCTCGTTGTTAGGGCAAGGGGGGTTGAAGAGGTGGGCAAGATACTTTCATTCATAAGAGGCTTGACCAAAGCCAGGCTGGGGGCATGAAGGACAGGGGGTGGGCGAAGCAGAAGGGTGGGGGTTGGGGGACAGGTTGAGGGCTATCATCTATGGGATCTCCCCCTCTTCTAGGGGACTGCATGAGTTTTTGACTAGGTCTGCTGGGGATTTTAGGATCTCTAGTATCTTGTCCGTGTGCGGGTAATCCTCAGATATTTCATTTACAGTAGTCAGCTCACGAGGGGCCAAGGATGATGGGTCACTAGGGTTGATGGGTTCGGCCCAGATGGCTTTATTTTTTAGCTTGGGTTCTGCAACCACGAGAGCTCTACATTCAGTATAGGAATGCCCCTGATTATTGCATTTCTAGCAAAATAGGGTGGCATTTTCATACACAATAGCCTGAGACCATTTTCCCCATTTTGATTTTAGGGAGATGAAGTTGGGGAGAGCCTTGTTAATAGTAACATTAACACAAAAAATGAGCATACGCCAACTTGGATTTGTTGAGAGTGACCAAGTCCATTGTGACAAAGCTTCCAAATGAGTTTCCTATCTAGCAGAAGATTTGTTCATCCCAGAACTCCAAAGGGAGTCCAAGAAGCCTAACCCAGACTCGAGCCATGCGATTTAGTTCTGCGGAGGGGTCAAAACCAGGCTTCCATTTAGCCATGGTTAGGAAATGCTTTCCATATGCCCAAGAACCTAATAGAACGTAGATCAAATCCTCTTCAGTGTTGAACTTGAATAGAAAGAGTCCCCCTAGCATAGCTGAAACCTCCAGGCTTCCTTTAAGCTTCCAACAAGATTTTTCCCATCGCCTACCCATGTCAATAGATGGTCGGAAAGAGAAGAAACGACCAACTATTTTTAGGTGAAGGGAAGAGGTGATTATGTCTATCAGGTTGTCTGAGAGTTTGATCTGCATTCCGTCTTCCATTTGGGAGAAAGTGGCCACATCATCTTCACGGGTCGACTTTGTTGACCCAAGGAGGGTGTTCTTCCAGTTAGCCTTGGGATTCTCCTTCACAAGATCCACATCCACCTGACCGGAAGAAGTTTCTAGTTCGGGTTGAGGTATATTCCTTTCTTCCCCTTTCAGGCCAGTATCAGTCAAAACTGGTGAAAAGGAAGGGGTGTGAAGACTGGCATTTTCTTTTGTATGGTCCACAGACCGTGGGGACCCCGCAGCCAACATAGTAGCATGCACCCCGACCATAGAATCGGGTGTTGGGTCCAGCAAGGGAGGGGGGACCTCCCTAGAGGGGGCGGTCATCCAGGAACATAGATTCAAATGTGAATAGGCGGGAGAGAATGTTAATGAGATGTGATCGACCTAAAATATGATAAAAGAGCACTGAGATTTTTGGTCGGTTGTCCTTTTTCTTGGAAGAAATCAAAATCATTTTTTTAAAGTAGGCTTACCATCTAAGCTCCGCTATCTATATCCACTACCTTAGCTAAACAAAGAATAGGCAGCTAACCACCACCACCACCACCATATGCCAACCTAACCACCACCCCCTATATTAATGAAATGTGATTGCTCTAAAACAATTTGAATTCCCATAGACATAGTTGACTGATAATACTTATGCTTGAGAGAAGTCATATTCAAATTTTCAAAAAAATGCCTCCTAGGATGTCATTTAAACCACCTCCCTCCTTGGACTACAACCATCTAGGCCGTAAATAATTTAATAGGCTCTACAAAAAAGGCAAATGCAACTTTCTAATGCTTAACATCCCAAACTTCATGATTACTATCCAGATCACTATGGATGATTAAATAAACATTTTTTATTATTATCTTTTTTGAAATCCAAACTCAATGTCAAATAAAATGCATTGACTTAATTCGGTCTGTTATAACTATTTTCTTTGACCTTAACTCCCATTCAAATAATATGATCTACTATCCTCTACCATGGAGTCTAAAAATAATGTTTATCTTCTAGTTAGATTTGATTATTCTGAAACCCTTTGATCTCTTTACTATCTATTCCATCATCTCCTAAATTTGTCAAATGATCTACAAGGCCATTTTCTTCTCTATAGATGTGATTGATTGTAACAACTTCAAAAAACTTTAGAAACTCTAATGGCCTACCTAGGGTTGAATTCATCCTCCAATTTGGGGTTGATCCTATTCTGAGAGCGTTAATAACAACTGTAGAATCCCCTTCAATTTCCACCTTCTTGATACCTAATTCTCTGCAAATTAAATTCCCTTCTACGACAACCTTAAGTTCAGCTATATTATTTGTGTTTGTTTTTAATGATTTGGCCTGCTTGGCACCTAAAATCCCCCCCAGAGTGAGATACACACCCTACTTCTAAAGATCTATGGTTTCCTTGAGAAGCTCTATCAAAGTTCATATTATACCAGCCTTCTTTAGGAGGATCCCACACACATTGACTTCTCTTTTGCTTGGATGTTTTACCCCCCTTACCAATATAGGGAGGAATCTTTAGCCCATAGTGAGCCCATACCATCTACCCCTCATTTTATCATCCCAAATGGATATCTTTATACTCATAGGCTGATAATCTACTATAACTACCTCCACAATAGCAGCTTCAATATTATTAGATAGAGCCTCCCAAGTCATCTTTTTCTCTTGAAATATCCTCTGATTTCTTTCCTTCCATATTTCCCATATCAATAAAGAAGGGGATGAAATCCAAATAATACCATACAAACTTAAAGAGAATAATCTGGGCCAACCTTGAAATATACTCATAATATCATTGGGAAGAGTTATTACCCATCCCAATCTTGCACATAGCCATTGCCAACATCTATAAGCAAAGGGGCAGCTTAATGAAATATGATCAACTTGTATGCGGGAAAACTAGTTTGATGAAATGAATATTATGAATTCAGGACTAGTCCACACACCAATGGGACTCTTGGTGCAAGTTATGGAGTTGTATGGAACAACTCAACTTCCCAAAGGATGTTCCATTGTTCTCTATCTCACAAGACCCCTTAAGTCAATGCCTTTTCTCTCAGATCACTGAGAAAAGTGACTTAGGGATGACAATCATGAGAATGAGGGATGTTTGATCAATCTAACATGAATGCAATCCTAATGTGAGTGATATTAACAAAAGATGAACTAAACTAGCATGCATATGATGATAAGATGAAATGATTAGTAACAAAACTATCCTAGCATGCTATACTAGTTTGAGATGATTATTATGTGATAATATAAATGCCTATTTTAAGATATTATGAAGATTATCAAAGAGAGGATAAATGCTTGATTAAAATGATTTAGATTAGATGCTTAGTAAAATGTCTATAAGTTTGATGCTAAAGACTTGGATGCTAAATGGAAGAATGAGAGCTCTATTTATAGGAAAAATAGGGCAATGAAGGGTCAAGATAGGATGATCCTATCAAGGGTCAGGATTGAAAGTTATCAATCCATGTTTGCAATTCTCACCATTAATGAAATGGTGACAATTGTCAACATAAGACTGCTTGAGAGGAGATGCAAGAAGCATTAAATGCTTGAGAATACTTCATGGTTACCTTAGAAGGTAAGGGTTAAGGTTAGGTTAAGATTACCCATTGGATAAAGCTTTTACCCAAAGGATAAACTCTTGTGCAAGGGTTAAAGGACAAACCATGGTCAAAGCAATAAATGCTTGATGAGACCCTAGGGTTAGATGAGGGTTGAGTTAGGCAAAAAGTCTCCAACCATGTAAGAAGGTTGAGTTAACCATTAATGGTTATGTAAGAGACTTAAATGGTTAAGTTGTTGAGGACATAAAGCCTTTAATGGTTATTGAAGACTTTTAAGGATTTGAGAAGTGACTTCCCTTTGCTTAGGATTGTGGCAATATTTAGTAGATGGGTTAGGCTAATTTAGAAGGGGTTTAGAGAGGCAAGTGGGAGATGTAGGAGAATGCCAGTGGATGAAGGTAATTTTAATTAAAATAAATTGCTTTATTTCAACAAAATAGATGCAAGTGGGGGATTTAAATAAATTAGAATTATTTATTTGAAGTGAACAATTTAATTAAATGTAAATTTAAATAAAAAGAGTAGAAGGGGGATTTAATTAAATAAAGTGATTTATTCAATTAAATGATATGAAAGGCCTGGGTGAATTTAATTAAATAAATTGAATAACTTATTTAATCAAATAGATGAATGTGGATGATTTAATTAAATTAGATTTAATTAAATAGAGGAATGAGAATAAAATGAACATTAAATATTCATTTAGGAAAGTGGTCATTTTTATACGTCTACATTTTGCCCCTCTTTGAAGTGACGTGTGTGCACTAGTTGATTCAAAGAAAATTGATGTGTCGCCAAAATTTGATTGATGTGATGTCATATGTTGAAATGTCGATGTCGTGCCCCATATTTCATAAATGGTATTGATAATGCCCCCTCAGGAGATGAATCAAAAAAATTGAAAATTTGATTGATTTGTTAATTGTTGTAGATTTGATCGCATTTTTAAAATTTCGTCTATGTTTAATGCGCGCCAATTGATTCATCTCCCAAAAAATGATGTTTTCTAGGGTTAAAAGCAAGAGAACGAGCAAAATACATGCCCCACCTACTAACCTTAATTTACTTTTACCCTATAAAAAGGTGAAAGTGATTTCATTTGTATCATTTGTGTCATTTGACTTTTGGTGAGAGTGACAAAATGTCGGTTCCCTATGCTTCGCACCAATTCAAGCGCATTCGTCGATATCGGAGGCCCCCCACATATGGTCCACTTGTAAGTCATCAAAATTTTGCTCCTTTTACTTTTTGTTTTGTCGATTTTGATCACGTTTTTGGTTTTTTGTGTCGCATTTTCATGGTTTAGCGCATCAGTTCATTTGCGCATATGATAAAATAGTTAGTGCGTAGGGTTAGTGAACTAGGGTAGCATATAGGTGTCATCAGATAGCGCATTGCAGGTGTAGGGTAGCACATAGGGATAACAGGTTAGCGCATGTAGGGAACAAGGTAGCACATAAGGTAACCTAGCGCATAGGGCTAATAGGGTAGCGCATGCGGGGAATAGGGTAGCACATAGGGTAGACCTAGTGCATAGGGTAAAGGTTTTAGCGCATAGCTACGTTTAGCTAGCGCATAGGTGGCAGCTTAGTGCATGGGGGAGATTGCTTAGTGTGTGGCCAGAAAATGTAGCTAGAAAAGAATGGAAAGGTGAGGCTATGGGGGAAAATAGATGAAGGAAGATGGGTTGGGGTGGGAGGTGTCTGCCAAGTGTTCCTGGATGGGTGTTTTTAGCCAATTTTGTGCCTACTGTGTTGATTCGTAATTTGTTTGATAGATTTTTTAAATTGCTTTTGTTGTTGAAGTTCCAAACTGATTGATTGAATGATGATCATGATATTTCGTTGATTTGGATCTTTGATTTCTATTGTTAATGTGATGTCCAATATGAGTTCCAATCTATGATTTCCGATATGGTTTCTGATATGAGTTGTGTGATATGGATTTTTGATTTGATTTCTCGATATGGATTTGATATTCAATATGAAACTTGATGTGATATGGATTTGTTTCAAGTTGATATTGAATTTTGATTTCGATATGGATTTGATTTTTTATATGAAACTTGATTTGATATGTATTTGTTTCAAGTTGATATGGAATTATGATTTCGATATGGGTTTAATTTTTGATATGAAACTTGATTTGATTTTCGTTGTTTCAAGTTGATATGGAATTGTGATTTCGATATGGATTGGATTGTCTATATGAATCTTTATTTGATATGGATTTGGTTCAAGTTGATATGGAATTGTGATTTTGATATGGGTTTGATTTTGGATATGAAACTTGATTTGATTGTCGATATGAAACTTGATTTGATATGGATTTGTTTCAAGTTGATATTGATGTTCTGATTTCGATATGTGATGTGGTTTTTGATATGGAACTTGATTTAATTTTCGTTGTTTCAAGTTGATATGGAATTTTGATTGGATATATCAAATAGATGTGGGAACTGATATTTGGACCTGTTTTTCTTGTTACAAGAACGGTTTGGTGTTTTCTAGTCACGAGAGCAATTTTTGAGGCCATGGTCTTTGATTTCATGATTGACGTAGGTAGATAGAGATATCATTGAGAGATGTGGGTTGTCCTCTTTATTGGACATGCCTCGGTATATCATTAACCAGGGTTTATTGACAACATTGGCAGAGAGGTGGCACAGTGACACCAACACCTTTCACTTGGCCATGGGCAAGATTACAGTCACTCCAGAGAACTATTATCGGATTCTACGGATCCCTGTGGTAGGGGCACTATTGCCTTATGAGTAGACCAAGGAGGATGGGACAGAGGCACTTTGCTGGATTTTCCATGATGAGCGTATTTGCAGATATGAGATCCCTTGGCAGGAGTTCATAGATTTTGATTATGCCCCACTACCATCGGTACTGGCAGGTTTTGTAAGTGGCTTTATGTGTCCCAACCATAGGTCGAAGGGACTGGCAGTGGGATGGGGATTGGTTCTTGAGGATATGGTGACACAGGGTCGTAGTTTTGCTTGGGGGTCTTGTATGTTGGCCCATCTGTACAGAGATTTACATCAGGTGGTGTATTTAGGATACAAGAGTTTATCAGTCGGGGTCACATTATTACAGGTGTGGGCTTCAGAGCACATTCCCGCAACGAGGCCACTTGCAGACAGGGATAGGCCAGTTGGTCGAGCTTATGTATATAGATACATAGGGATAGTTGTCTAGCGTAAGCTGGGCAAGATACATCATTGGAGGAGGGTGTTGGATGACATTGATATGGTTATCTGGAGACCATATATGGAGTGTGAGGTGTGGGATGAGGATGGGCTAGAGATGCCCTATGTATATATGTCACGATACTTGATAAGGCGGACACCTTTTGTCATTGAGAAGTTCTTGCACAGCCGAGTTTAGCGGTAATATGGTTGACAATAGGGTATACCACAGGGAGCATGCTCATATGCTCGTCAAAGGCAAGATGTACTAGAGTGGGGTCCGACTATTGATAGTGCAGCAACGGTGGAGGAGTACATGCATTTGGTCGGACAGATATGGGACTACGGGTTTGGGGTGGTAGATGCGGGGATGATGGAGGATTTCGTAGCACTCTTCATGGCCCATGTTGCAGCACAGATATCAGATCCAATGGAGATGATTTTCACTTTTGATGATGATGAGGATGAATAGCCCAAGAGGCTAGGGAGACGAAGATATGAGGGAGAGGAGCTAGAGGAGGGATATGGGGATGGTGGAGATGACGGGGGAGATGGGAGAGGATGTGGTAGAGGGAGACAAGGAGAAAGAGGAGGGGATGGAGGAGATGGAGGGAGGAGAGGAGGTGGAGATGGGGAGGATTGGAGTAGTCAAGCGAGTAGTTGGTGTGGTAGGGAGGGGAGATTTGGTGGTCAAAGTTGATGGAGCTGGTTGGGCAGGCGAGGTTATAGCAGCTGTGAGTGGGATGGATGAGTTTAGGGGACTGACTTAGAGGAGGAGATCAGATGTTTTACCTCCACCGGTGCCTAGGACAAGGACAGGGATAGGGGGTACCATGACATAGGTACCCATTCAGATGCGGGTACCCACCCACCGAGAGGATGCACAGATTAGGTCCCTATACTTGTCAGTACAGCAGCTGTAGGAACAGGTACTGGCTCAGCAGCGTCAGATTACATAGATTACCGCAGAGCGGGATAAGGAGAGAGAGCATCGGGGTCGAGCAGAGGAGCTTGTAGAGAGACTATAAAGAGTGACAATGGGTGCCCCGATGCGGGACACACTGAGGGAGATACGGTACACTACCATGGTGGTCGAGTAATATAGGCAGTTGTATGAGGACCTAGTCCCCAGAGAGCAGAGGGCTCCTAGTTTTAATGCTAGTCGGTCAGCTTGGAGTCAGTCAGGGATAGAGAGAAGAGGTACTATAGGGCCTTCTCGACGTGATCCACTTGGAGATCCAGGAGCTGAGACATATGTTGTGAGACCATCAGCTTCAGAAGATAGTCATACATGAGAGACTTGTTGTTGGCATATGTGCAGAGTTTGATGACATGATGGGATTGTATGTTGTCATTGATGTCAATATGCTGAAGTATGAACCGGTATATTTAAGTAAGCAAACTGGCAAGAGAACCAGTATGATGGTATGAAGTGAACCAGTATGATGGTATGAACCGATATATGTGAAAAGATGAACTGGTATGTTGGAATGTGAACCGGTATATGCAAAGTTTGTATCGGGGTTTCATTTGATATGACTATTGGTTGGTAGTCTCAGCTTCACGGTTTTCGGTTGATGCATTCCAAGTCTGTGTGATTCGACCGACGATATCTTGTGATGAGTTAGCATTGAAATGAAGATTAGATCATGTTGCCACATTAGCCTTGTGCGCGTGAATAATTTCCTTGAGGATCTTGCATGAAGAAGATTGATTCTATCTACCTCGGGAATGTGTAAAATCTTAGTAAACGGTGAAGAACGCATGATGGGTTATCAGCTTCCAGAAGCGGTAAAGAACGAATGATGCATAATGTCTTGAGATTTGTTCAAGATTGTTTTACCTTTGTAATGTGTTTAAACAACCAGGATTGGACCGACTGTATTGTTAACCTAGATGATTAGGGTTTTAGGTTTTTGCCACCGACCTAATTGTTGTCTATAAGGTCGATGATGATTCTCATTTGAAGTTGTTGGCAAATGAATGTGTGTGAAGTGATTCTTGCCAGATCGGAGTAGTGAGTAGAGATCTGTAGAGTGTGATTGCATATGTAAAGGAACTGAAGCGGATCTGCCTTGGCATTAAGTGTTGTTATCAAATCAGTGTATTACCTGTTGACTTCTAACCATTTCAGCAGATGGAAAATCCCTTTACCGAGTAGCTTTAACAACCTTTTTGTAAATCCTTTAACAAGGTGACTTAAAATCATTGAGTCCTTTAAATCCTCTGACAAGGTAACCTTTAATAGGGTTTTAACCTCTAACCGAGTATTTAGCTATCCCTTAACCAGGTGATCCCTAGAAGGATCGGTTCCTAGCAGAACCTGTTGTAAAGTCTTTAACCGGACTACGCTCCTAACAGAGCAGACTTTAGAAGATTTCAAGAACAACTTGTGGGTATTCATCCCCACCATGGTTTTTCCCAGTTGGGTTTCCACGTGAAAAATCAGTGTGTTATGTGTGATGTTTTTTCATGTGATGTTTTAGTGTTTTTTGTTAAGCGGTAAAAGCATGTTGATCCAATAGTCATTATATTTATGATGCATTACCTTAAGCATATGGGTGAAGTTGAGATGAGATATTAGGTTTTGAGAAGATCTAGATGTTACCGGTTTATGTCTTTCATAGTCATACTATGTTTTACCGGTAGTGCCTTGATTTAGATCGGTGATACTGTTTGCCAGTTAGTGCAGTCTTTGCAGTTTAAGTTGTTTAAGAATTTTTTGTGTGTACTGATTCACCCCCCCTCTCAATACCTGTTGGGTATTTATTGTTCATCATTATTCATCACTTGTCTCCTTTGTAATTTGATCATTGTGTTGTATTTGGATAGACATGACATCCTTTGTATATTTTGACCACTTTTGATATATATATATATGACACCGATTTTTCTGATCCTCATGTGATGTGTTTTTATGGATGATGATTTATGCATTGATGTGATGGTTCTATGATGATGATGCAATCTTAGATAAATGTGTTTGATGTGATGTTGATTGATATGATTTTATGATTCACGATGTAATGATGTGATTTGTGAGATGTATCTTGAAAATGAGATGTATGATAATGATATCTCGTGAGATGTATCTTGAAAATGAGATGTATGATAATGATATGTTGTGAGATATATCTTGAAAATGAGATGTATGATAATGATATGCTGTGAGATGTATCTTGAAAATGAGATGTATGATAATGATATGTTGTGAGATGTATCTTGAAAATGAGATGTATGATAATGATATGTTGTGACTAAATGCAAATTTATATGATATGCACCTAATTGTAAAATGATATGCAACTAATTGATCATCCTCATTCTGTCATTTGTCATTCTTGTAGTCACATTTTTTTTCTTTCTTTGTGTTGATCATCATTGAGCGGTTGATATGTTGAAAATTTATACAAGCATATTAGTATAATTGAACCATAATGACCTGAGAAAAATTTATATGAATTTTGATATTGCAAGATGGCACAAGCGTCGAGGTATAATTGAACCAAGATGACCTAAGTGTTGCTTGTGTATAAAAAGACAAGATTAAATCATTTGTATGCGCAAAGTGGAATAATGTCTTCAGTGATATGTTTTGAATCACTTCTCGAGACAAGTTTTTGTACATTACAAGTGATTGCCTCATAGATAGAAAACTAAAAAAAATATTGGAGTCTCCAACTGCTTTCTCTAGTTCGATGCATCGTTGAGAAAATTCAGGGGATCCAGTAATTCCAAAAAAGTCAAGTGCAAAAATAGTCAAAACTTCATGAAAGATGTAAACAAATTATACTTCAGAAAATCATCCATCATGTGTTTTTTAAGTTGTTAAGTGGAACAGTGTTTTGTTTTCTTGGTTGCTGGAGTTTTTCTTGACAGGATTTTCTTGGCATGCTACGATTTTGTTTGCTTGTTTGGTGAATTTTTTCGAAGTCAAAAGAATGCTGCCCCTAGTTATAGATACTGATCAATGTGGATATGTACAGTGATTACCAATCCATGGTGGGATACGATGAATTGATATTCAGATGAGCAAGGACAGTGACTACGCTAAGTATGTCCTGGATAATGCTATTTTGATAAAGTGTTGGATGATGGCCAGTGGTTTTTGACTTCGGATATAAAAGATATGAGCAAAGATAGATAGAAGAGTTTTTCCCTCACAAGTAGCGTCTGTTGCCAGGTTTTCACCATTTGCTTTTATTGCACTTTTTTTGTTGTTTTTATTTTTTTTATTTTTTTTGTATTTTTCACTTTTTCCGTGCATTAGACCACTCAAGTATAGTATTTCTTCATATGGATGTTGTTGGTTGGTTCATCAAGCACATCTCCTTCTAAAGTTTTTATCTGATATGCACTTGATGCATAGGCTGAGATGATGACATAGGGGCCCAACCAGTTAGGTTCAAACTTCCCTTTCTTTTCTCAATCCTTTTGATTTTTGGGATTTTTTTTGAGTATGAGATCAGTGATTTTAAAATGTCGAGGGATGAATCTATGGTTGTAGCTTCTACACATGCACTGCTAGTATGTTTTGAGGTGATTATAGGCATGTTGTCATTTTTCATCTAGAATCTCTAGTACTTGTAATTTGTTTACTCGATACTCCTCATCTGGAATGAGACCTTTCAAAGATACTTTGAGTGATATAATTTCTACCTCAAGAGGTAAAATTCCTTCTGATCCATACACCAATGAATATGGCGTAGCTCTTGTAGGTGTCCGGATGCTAGTCTTGTATGCCCAAAGTGTCGGATTGAGTTGCACATGCCAATCCTTTCCTACATCATTTACTATTTTCTTTAGGATTTTCAATATTATTTTATTTGATTCCTTTGCTTGACCATTCCCCTATAGGTAGTAAGGTGTAGAGAAATGATGTTGGATTTTGAATCGTTCACATAGTTCTTGCACATCCTGGTTTTTGAAGGGATGTTCGTTATCTGTGATGATAGAACTGGGAATTTTGTATCTGCAAATCAGATAATTGAGAATAAAAGAGGAAATTTTCTTTCAAGTTACTGTGGTCATTGGGACTACTTCAATCCATTTTGTAAAATACTATGTTGCAATGATAATGAACTTGTGTCCATTTGAAGATGAAGGGTGTATTTTACCTACTAAGTCAAGTCCCCACTGATAGAAAGGCCAAGATGTTGTAAATGGCTGCAATTCCTATGTTGGTGCATGTATAAGATTGCCATGGATTTGACACTTAGGACATTTCTTTGCAAATTGATAAGAGTATCTTTCCATCATTGGCCAGTAATATCCCATTCTCAGAAGTTTTTTATTAAGAGTAAGACCACTTGAATGTGTGCCATAGATACCTTCGTGAATCTCTTGTAAAGCAGAGTCAGATTCATTACGATCAAGGCAACAAAGAAGAGTACCATCTGGACCTCGACGATAAAGAGTATCAGCAGTTAGGGTATAACGGGCAACTTGCCGGATAAAGTTGCATTTTTGGTTCTGAGATAGGTTAATGGGTAGGGTATTGGTTTTAAGATACTCATATATTGTTCCATATAAAGGAGAGTTTGAACCGGTTAAAGCATAGATAACATGGAATGCAGAATTGTCATAGGCTGGGGAAAACAATTGCTCTACCAGAAACTTATAACGACTTCGTTGCTCTGGAATTTGTAGTAGTGAAGCTATAGTAGCCATTGCATCGACTGCTCTGTTGTCCAACCTTGGTATTTGCTCGAAGGTGATGTGTATAAAATGATGTTTGAAGTCATCCACCATTTGTTTGTATGGAAGCAACTTGTCATCTTTTGTCTGATAATTATTATTGATCTGATTTATGACTAGTTGGGAATCTCCATAGACTTTTAGTTCCATGATTCTCCATTCCATGGTCATTTTGATTCCTGTGACCAGTGCCTCATACTCAACAATATTATTTGTGCATGGAAACGTGAGTCTATATGATCTTGGTATGGGGTGTCCTTTAGGAGTGACGAACAAGATGCCGACACTTGAGAGCCATGTTGAGTGTAGGAACCATCAAAGTACAGGGCCCATTGCTTGGTGGTAATAGTAAGGACATCTCTGTCTAGAAATTCGACCTCCATTGGTTGCTTATCTGGTAGTGGTGCTTCAACTAATTGATCTGCAAATACCTGTCCCTTGATATCCTAATGTTCTATGTAGTGGATATCAAATTCACTGAGAATCATGACCCATTTAGCTAGTCTTCCTATGAGAGCCGCTTTACTAAGTAAATATTTGAGAGGATCAATTTTTGCTACTAGCTTGATTGTGTGAGCTAGCATGTAATGTCAAAACTTTTGAGAGGCGAATACCACCACTAAACAAGCCTTCTCAATGAGTGTATAATTCAGCTCATATCCATTTAAAGTTTTGTTGATGTAATAGATAGCTCGTTCCTTACCTTCTTGATCTTCTTGTACTAATAGTGCACCCAATGATATGTTTGTTGTTGATATGTAGAGAATAAGCAACTTTCCTACTATTGGTGGTACTAGAACTGGTGGGTTCATTAGATATTGCTTGATTTGATAGAATGATTCTGCACATTTGGCTTCCTATTTGAATGGTACATTCTTATGCAACAAACGATTGAATGGTAGACTTTTATCTGCTAATTGGGTGATGAATCACCTGATTGACTAGAGCCGTCCTTGTAGAGATCTGAGTTGGCTAATGTTCTTGGGAGGTGGAATCTCCATGATGGCTTGTACCTTTGCTGGATCTACTTCAATGCCTTTTGCTGACATGATGTAGCCTAATAGTTTTCTTGATGTTACCCCGTAGACACACTTCTTAGGGTTGAGCCTGACTTGTAATTTCTCCAATCTTTCAAATATTTTCTCTAATATGCCCATATGTTCTACCCAAGTAAATGAATTAGCTACTAAATCATCCACATGGTCCTCCATGAAGGTATGCATCATATCATGAAATGTCATCGTCATTTCTATTTGATAAGTTTCCCTAGCATTCTTTAAGAAAAAGGCATGACATTCCAACAATACGTTCCCCAAGGACAGGTAAACATTATTTTATCTTGATCCTCTAGAGCTATCTTGATTTGATTATAGCCAAAAAAACCGTCCATTAATGATAGCATTGCATGGCCTGCCGTGAGGTCTACAATTATGTCGATGTCGGGCAAAGGAAAGTCATCCTTTCAACACTTTGTTAACATCCCTAAAATATGTGCATATCCTGTTGCTGCCATCTGGTTTTGAAACTGGCACAATGTTTGAAATCCATTCAGCATAGTCTATAGGTCGAATAAATCCAACGTCTAATAGTTTCTTTAGTTCATCTTTAACCATTAGTGCTACATGCGGATTCATCTTTCTTAATTTTTGCTTGACTGGCTTAGCTTCTGGAGCAATAGATAAGTGATGCATGATTAAGTGTGGATCATCCCGGGCATATCTGCATAGGAAGAAGCAAAATTGATTTGCTTTTCTTTGAAGAATTTGATAAACTCTGGATTTTCTTCATCTGTCAGAGATTCTACTAGGTGTATGTTTTTGGCTGCTTCTTTTGTACCAATGTTGATTGATTGAGTGGGCTCAATGAATATGGGTGATCACTCTGGATAGTGTTCAGGAAGAATGTCAAGTCTCCCATCCTTAGGTGCCTTAAAAAGGTTTTCACCCTTAGATGAGTCCTTTATTTTTACTTTTTTGTGATCTAGTGTTGCCATTGACTGGTTTTCAGCAGTACATCCTTTATTTATTTCATTTTTGCGACTGAGAGACTTGGCACTCTCTTGATTACAAATGTCATTACTTTGTTCACTGGTAGAGTCTATTTCCGGGTTGACAGTACATAGGTAATGGATAATGGGTTCATCATCTGGGAAAATAGGTATGTCATTATTTTTAGGTTCATCCCACTCTATGAGATTAGGAAAGACGAGTGGTAAAGAGTCATTGGGTGGGTCAAGTTCGGCTGTGGTAAGTGTCATGATAGAGGTATCGTTAAGTTTGGTTGGGATATTGAATAAGTTAATGATATTGTCGAGGTCTTCGATGGTATCATCTTCTATGTAGACTTGCTCATAATGTGGTTGCTCATTTTCTTTGGCTTCATAGATATTTTATGGACCAAATACAAGTAGTCTAGACTTTGTGCCTTGTCCTTCTTGAGAAAGGGGTGTATGAATAGTACTCTTAGGAATATCTTCAGTAACATTTGAACAACTACCCCATTCATAGTCATTAGAATCAGTCTCAGAAGTGTTGTCCCAGAGTCTTTCAGTGTTGTTGACAAGTATGTTGTAAGGTGAAAAGAGGTCTCTGATGATTGATACCAGTCAGATAGTTTTTTGTGATTCTGTATCAAATCCCGCTTATACCCTTTGCATTTGTTCATATATTGTCTCATCTTGGGGAGAAGTTATTTCCTCAAGGGGTGATTCTGCCTTGTTTGGAATAGGTTCCTGAGCATGAAGTACTTCTGTATAAGATGTTTCTTCTCTTTGAATGGCCAACTCCTCTTGTTGTTTTTCTTTTCCCTGGTGTTCTCTTTCCTTCCTTATTGTTCCTATTGATTCATGTGGTGCCTCCTGCCATGAGTCCTCCTTGTATTTCTTCTTTTCTTTCCACTGAGTTTTTTTATATTTATTTGGTCTCTTCTTTGGGGGTAGAGTGTGTCCATAGCCCAATCCTGTTTTGTCTCTAGAAAACTGTGAAGGAGGATCCAATGGCTTTGTGATGCCTTCTTCACGCTTGTCGACTAGTCCTTTGCTATTGTACCCCATTCGTTGCATGATTAGGTATCCCTTCCCATACTATTGTGTTGGTATAGCTACTTCCATAGTAGCAACTCCGACTTCTTCTTCATCCTCATACAACCAACTAAGGATGTCCTTTTCTTCTGATTCATGTGCTAGTGTGCCTAATTTGATAAATTTGCCATCAAACTTGGTGGTGGGTTGTGTTGCTTGATGTGTTGATGCAGAAGGTTGCCCATGAGATTTTGGTGATGCTGGTAAGTTGGTTAGACACATGGGTTCAAAAGAGTATTCTCCCATGCCTTGCTCTTTGATTTTCATCTTTTGTTTGAAATCCATGGATAAAGATTTGAGCTTTACTTGATGATGATCTAGCACTGAGGAAGTTTGTTTTTCCCTATTATGTGGAACCAAGTTGTCTTGGGTTGCCCCCATAGCATTGCAATGTTGAAAGGGGTTATTATCTATTGATATAGAAATATCTTGCCCATTATAAGGGAATTTAACACATTGGTGGTAAGTTGAGGGTACCGCTTGCATTTAATGTATCCAAGAACGACCCAATAAAATATTATATGTGAGGTCTATGTCTAAGACTTGGCACATAGTGTCCCTTTGTATCGTTCCTACCTAAATAGGTAATATTATTGTTCCCTTCGATGATATTTCTTCATCATCATATGCTTTGATGGCGATCTTTTTGTGTGGATCAATAGACTGCTCAGAGAAGCCTAATGCATGGATAAGCTTTAAGGTACAGATATTGAGCCCAACTCCCCCATCTATTAATACTCTTTTAAATCGATGTTTGTAGACCAAGACTTCAATGTGAAGGGGAGTATTATGTGGATGGCTCAATGAGATATTATCATGCTTAGAAAAGGTGATTATGAGGCCCTGTCATGTGAGCCACCATGGCTTGAAATTTATCAATATCCAGATCTTGAGGTACATTTGTTTCCAATAGTGCTTGTTCCAAGACATCTTTATGTTTTGGTGAAAGTTTTAATAACTCAAGTATGGATATTTGAGTAGGAGTTTTGCGCAGTTGACTTACCAAATCATATTGAGTCTTGGGGATAATGGTTGTTGTTGGTGTATTCCCTTTCAAGACATGTTTTTGATCTCTGGTGGTTACATTGATCGATTTATGTTCGCGTTTGTCCTTGATTTTAATGACATTTACTTGGTTGTCATCTATGAATATATGATTGGTGGTGTTATTGTATATGTGATAGATGCGAGCTCCTCGTGTATCATTTGATGATGAAGCTCCATCTTTGTTATAATTTGGAAGAGGATTTCTAAAGGCGCCATGATCACCCTTTGTCTTGAGACCATCGACCGTTAAATCACCTATATCAATCTTGTCTTGAACAATGTTTTTAAGCCTCATGCAATCATTTGTTTGATGTCTTTTGTTTCGATGAAAATCACAGAAGTGTGAGTCATTCCACCAAGGTGGTTTGACCTGGGGTTCAAAGTTGTTTATAGCTGGTAATGTGATAATTTTTTTGGCAAGAGTTCTCAAAATGTTGATTCTAATGATTGCCCCAATGGTGTGTAAATGTGTTTATTTGGAAAGTTATTGATGTTACCCCTTGAATTCAGATTATGTCCTCAATTTGTGTTGTTGTTTTGGGTATTGTTGGTGTTGTTTGCATTTGAAGGTTCTGGATTGGTATTCAGTGCATCAGTGTTAGTGCCTTGGTTAGAACCCTTTTGATTCTTGGTAGCCTAAGGATTACCTGATAAAGCCAATACTGGTTGTTTGGACTTTACATCAGTAGCATCGTTTCCTCCTTCATTTCTAGTATTTTTGTTTCTGGTCCAGAACCTGGATTTGTCTAAGTTGTTGTTGTTGTTCTGGTTATTAAAATGAGAGTTGGATGAATTAGTTCCTTCTTTGAAGAACTTCAATGTTCCTTTCTTGATACATGCCTCCTCTACTTGGATTCCATTTTTGATCAACTGGGCAAAAGATGGTATGCATTGGAGCTTGAGTATGTAACTCATCTCACTATTCAGATTGTCGATGAAAATTTCCATCTTTTCCTTTTCAAGCACATCTCGAGGATATCTCGAAACCATCCATCTCTAACGTTGAAGAAACACCATGAATGTTTTATTGTTTTTCTGTTTGGTATTGTAGACATCTAGCATGGTGATTGCATGTTGAATATTGTAAGAGTATTGAGTGATAAATTTGTTGACTAATTCATCAAAGGATCTAACAAGAGGTGTGAGTTTGGATAACCACTCCATTGTTTGCCCTCCCAAGCTTCTTGGGAATAACATCATCAAATAGGTGTCATCATGAGAAAATTCAAGGCTCATGGTACAAAACTCTTGAACATGATCACGAGGATCGCTTTTACCATCATGTTTGTCAAATTTGGGAATATCTGAATTTGGGGGAAAAGATATCATGTTTAACCTTCTGTCAAAAGGGTAAGGACAAATTTCGTTTAAGGAATACCATACTATTGTCCCCTATTGCATGTCTTGCATTTGTCTTTGCAGCATTTGCATTTGTTCCGTGAGAGAAACCAAGGGTGCATTTGTTTGCCGAGGGAAGAGTTCTTCCCTTTTGTTATCCCTAGTTTGGGTATGTGTGTGTTCTGGTATGTTTGGATCAGGTATGTTTTTCTTAGGTATATTTAGCTCAGGGTCACGTGCTTCCTCTTCTCTTTGTTGTTCTTGATAAGTATAATTTTGAGACCTTGTTCTAAAGATGTCAGCATCGAAGTCTTCAAGGATCCTAACTCCGTTGCTTGTTAGCATGAGCAAGTATTTTTCTTTGTCGGCCTCTATGAGTTTTTCCACAAGTTTTTGAAATGAGGCACTTTCTTGAAATTCTTGGAGGAGCTCCTCAAAAATCTCTGTGTCTTCTAGATTTGGATACTCGAAAGGATTTGATAATCTTCGACCCATACTGGACTTTGGTTGTGGTTCACTTTGCTTGTTTCATTGAGAGCAAGTGACAATGGGCATCTAGTAGAAACTTTCTGTGACAGAGGGGATGAATTCCTCTTTTGCGTTTTGTTTGGGAGTTGGTGGTTAAAATTGAGGTATGTTATAAGTGATGCAAATTTCTAGGAAGAAAGCTGGATTGATCTTTTCTCCACGATTTAAGCGTTGGCTAAATGCTGATTTTTGGCAAAAAGTTGTACTTCTCAATGGCTCTTTGTCAAATCCATTTGACCTGTCTTGAAGATATAAGCGCATATGACGGAGAAATGTGAGATGAGATTTGAAGAGTTGGTGATTGATATAGAGAAATCTGTTCTATTTAGCAAGTTTCTGGGAACTAGGTTGTTGTTTCTTCAACTTAGTGTTGTGATGAAGACTTTTTCTTCTCAAAATATGAGTGGTCATACACAGGTGATCAATGCTTTCCTTTGATTTGTTTGGATTATGATACTTTGTTTGAAAACTTAAGCCTACTTTTATCAAATGAAGGTTTAGATGCCCCCTCACGACAAAGTGAGTCAAATGATATGGAATAAGAGCCTTCCTGATATGGAAACTTAATTTGACAACTTAGGTTTAAACTAGGTATGTTTTGATGATGGAATCCATTTTAATTGGCAGACTTTTTGATCAGTGTGATGATGTTACCTGATTTTGATAGGAGAAAGTGTTATCTTTAGCTAGTTTTGGATTTTTGACAACTTTTGTTCTAAGAATGACTTGTTTGATTGTTTGGAATAGTTCTGATGTTCTGACTCAAGTTGTGCCTGATGAAGTCGACTGAAGATTTGAAAGGGTGTTTGAAACTGATGTTTAATTTTTTTCAAGAAGGTTCAATTTTTCTCTCTATTTTCACAGTTTTATCTATGCGCTAAGACAGAGACTTGATGTGCTAAAGTTTGACTCAAACGCGATATTTAAAACCACCAATACGCTAAGTTGCCTGTGTTACGCGCTAAACCAATGTTTTGACTTCTTCTATTTCAAGAATGGTTATGCGCTAATCTGTCCTGAGTATGCGCTAAAGTTTAGACTCAAAGTGCTACAGTTTGCCCCCAATGCGCTAGGCTGATACTTCAATGCGCTAATACGTCCTTGAAAAGTGCCAATGTTTAGTTGTCAAATGTTCAGACTGTTATGCGTTGTTTTTGAGAATGAATGCGCTAAGTTTTAGCTTCTATGTGTTAAAGTTTTCTCCAGATGCGCTAGGATGTTGTTCCTACGTGCTAAACTGCCATGTTTCGTTTTGCTTGTGGGTTTTTCTGGAAATTTTAACACTTTCTTAACTTTGATAGATGATTTTCTGAAGTATAAAATGCAAACACAACACAAAAAAGACAACCATTTTTTCTTATTCTAAACAAATAGTGTAAGTTCTGCGAGGATGTGTTCAAATCCCCAATGTTTTCACAGGTTTGGATACAAATAATACAATTCAAGTAGACTATTTATTCAAGGGTCATCAACAATATCATAGTCCACCAGTCTCGATACTCCGTCAATGATAAACTCCCTCGGGAGGCTTCCCAACCCTTAGAACAAAGGTTTTATGTATCGTAAAGATACTAGGAGAAGGCTAATTGATGCACGAAACCATTGAAAGGGACTTTCGTCACCCTCCACTTTTGATTATAGTGGGTTGGAACACTTGGCGATAAAGCTATTTCCCACTTAGGTCATTCCCCTCTCATCGACCATTTAAATGGTGCCCTAAGAGCAACTCGGGAGGACATCTCTGCTAAAGGTTGTAAATGCTTGAAATACTGAAAGCATAAGAGTGGTTTGGCTTTTTGGTCACCCAGTTAAGGGGAGAGCATATACCTTCCACTTTCGAGACAAGGCACAAAATGATTCGTTTTAATCCCACAATTCAGTTATTTGTTAATTCTAGTGGGAGATGTTTCTCCAAATAGGCATGGTGTTCTTTTTAACTCTCAAATCAATGATTTTTTAAGCTAAGTAATGAAATCCGGGTTAACAAAGCAAATTTTTGAGATGGTCATCAAAATTGAATTCGATAGGGGAAAGATTTCCCTCTTTTGTTGTATCTAGAACTTGAAAATGAGGTTCTTTAACTTTATGCAAGAAATAAAATGGATCCTTTTAAACACCAAAGGATGGTGAGGTTCATTTTTAAACTTTGCACAAACAAAAGTTGTTTTGTTCTTTTTAAACCCAAAAACAAAGTGTTTTCTCTTCATATGAAAGTAAAGTAAGTTTTTGTTTGTTGTTCTTTTTAAGTACTCCAAAAGAAAATGAGTTCAATTTTACTAATGAGTAAATGAAGAAAACTTTTAAATAACTAACTTAACCAAGTTAGAAATAAAAAAAATTAATCACAAGCCTAACTTAGTAAAAGGAAAACCTCCTGATCTTGCAAACAAACGTTAGTTACCTGCAACAAAAACCAGTTAGAATAACAAAATTTTTAAGGTGGACTTTTACAAGTCTAATTTTTCCGTCTCTGTTACAATTTTGTTTTTTCTTCTGTGTATGCCACATGCTAATCTACAGACCAGATGTGCTATAGAATGGAACTTATGCACTAGAAAAGGGCCCAAATGCGCTACGTTGTTATCTAAATGTGCTACACTGATGTTTTAAAGTGCCAAGACCTACTGGAAATAGCAGAAATGATATACGCTAAGGTATGGTATCAACGCGCTAAATAGTCAGCAAGATGCACAAAAGGAAAGACCGGATGCACTACAGAATGGTATCCACACGCTGATTCAAGTTTTCGCATACCTACAAAGTTAGTCCTGCATCAAAAATGATTTGATAAATGGGGTTATGCCCCACGGTGGGCACCATAAATGTATGCAGAAAAAGTGGTTTGATGAAACGAATATTACGAATTCAGGACTAGTGCACACACCAATGGGACTCTTGGTGCAAGTTATGGAGCTGTATGGAACAAATCGACTTCCCAAGGGATGTTCCATTATTCTCTATCTCACAAGACCCCTTAAGTCAATGCCTTTGCTCTCAAATCACTGAGCAAAGTGACTTAGGGATGACAATCATGAGAATGAGGGATGTTTGATCAATCTAACATGAATGCAATCCTAATGTGCGTGATATTAACAAAAGATGAACTAAACTAGCATGCATATGATGATAAGATGAAAGTATTAGTAACAAAACTATCCTAGCATGCTATACTAGTTTTAGATGATTATTATGTGATAATACAAATGCCTATTTTAAGATGTTATGAAGATTATCAAAGAGAGGCTAAATGCTTCATTAAAATGATTTAGATTAGATGCTTAGTAAAATGTCTATAAGTTTGATGCTAAAGACTTGGATGATAAATGGAAGAATGAGAGCTCTATTTATAGGAAAAATGGGGTAATGAAGGGTGAAGATTGGATGATCCTATCAAGGGTCAGGATTGAAAGTTATCAATCCATGTTTACAATTCTCACCAATGAAATGGTGACAATTGTCAACATAAGACTCCTTGAGAGGAGATGCAATAAGCATTAAATGCTTGAGAAGGCTTCATGGTTACCTTTGAAGGTAAGGGTTAAGGTTAGGTTAAGATTACCCATTGGATAAAGCTTTTACCCAAAGGATAAACTCTTGTGCAAGGGTTAAAGGACTAACCATGGTCAAAGCAATGAATGCTTGATGAGACCCTAGGGTTAGATGAGGGTTGAGTTAGGAAAAAAGTCTCCAACCATGTAAGAAGGTTGAGTTAACCATTAATGGTTATGTAAGAGACTTAAATGGTTAAGTTGTTGAGGACATAAAGCCTTTAATGGTTATTGAAGAATTTTAAGGGTTTGAGAAGTGACTTCCCTTTGCTTAGGATTGTGACAATATTTAGTAGATGGGTTAGGCTAATTTAGAAGGGATTAGAAGAATTTAGAAGGGTTTTAGAGAGGCAAGTGGGAGATGTAGGAGAATGCAAGTGGATGGAGGGTAATTTTAATTAAAATAAATTGCTTTATTTCAACAAAATAGATGCAAGTGGGGGATTTAAATAAATTAGATTTATTTACATGAAGTGAACAATTTAATTAAATGTAAATTTAATTAAAAAGAGTAGAAGGGGGATTTAATTAAATAAAGTGATTTATTCAATTATATGATATGAAAGGCCTAGGTGAATTTAATTAAATAAATTGAATAGCTTATTTAATCAAATAGATGAATGTGGATGATTTAATTAAATAGAGGAATGAGAATAAAATTAACATTAAATATTCATTTAGGAAAGTGGTCATTTTTATATGTCCACACAACTATCTCTTCACTTTGTTTTCACAGGACACAAACGGATGGGCCAACAAATCCAATATTTTCGAGCCATTTTGTAGTTAAAATTATGCCTTGAAGGGCCTCCCAAGTGAAAATTATTTCTTTATGCAAACATATTTTATCCCAACATAATTGAATCAGAATATTAATCTTTTGAAAGCATTGCTTCTCAACAATAGATCTATATCCATCTTTGGAATTATAAATGTCTGATTTAGCTCCTTTCCAAATCAGAATATCCTTTCATTCCGAAAAGAGACTGATCTATTCTTCAAGATCTCCTTAAGTTGGGTTAGATCTTCTCTCTTGATAAGGAGTTCCTCAAACTTTCTCCATTTCCATCCAAAGAGGGCTTACTGTCATGAAACTCAACGTAATCTCTAACAGGCATTCCATAATATCTTTCATATACTTCTCTTATATTGTTGGCATTCATCATTTAATTTATAGCAGGATAACCTCCCCATGAATTTGACAAAAAAAGGCCCTTTGACCATCTACCAAATCCCAATTGATCTATTATGTAATCAGTTCTCTACAATTTAACATAAAGTTCCAAACTCTTGATCCTTTTGGGGGATTTGGAGCCCTAGAGAAACCTTCTGAGCTCATGTCATCTAAGTATTTTCTTTTAAGATATCTAACCCATTTAAATTGAGAGCCCTTATACAATTTCCAAACCAACTTAGCTCCTAATGCTTTAATTTTCCACACCCAATTTCTCAATCCCACTCCCCCTGAAGTTGTATGCTTGTGAATTCTATCCCAGGCAATCAACACCGTGTGTTTTCTTCTTATCCATTCCCTGCTAGTAAAAGGATCTCATTTTTGTCACCAATTTTGAATTTTCTCCTATTGACAAAGACAAGCATGACATTAAATAAATAGGAAGAGTTGATAAATCAGTCGTCAACGTAGTAATTCTCCTTGCCCATGAAAACCATTTTGTTTTCTAAGATTCCATTTTTCACCAATCAGATCCCATACTTTAGTGGTCCTCAATCCTTTATCTAAGGGTAATCCTAAATATGAGCAAGGTAGCTTACCTTCTTTAAAGCCCAAAAGTGCTAATATCTCCCTCTCTATGATAGACTTGACATTGAAGAAAAATCTCTCTAATTTGGACTAATTTACTTGTTGTCTTGATGCTGTTGAATAGATTTTGAGAATTTTCTTAAATTTTTTGGCCTCCTTTCTATTAGCATATCCAAAGAGCATAGTGTCATCTACAAACTGTTGATGATAAACTGCCTCAACCCTGTTAGAAATCTTAATGCCTCTCAAATGTCCATCTTGTTGAGCTCTACTCAAAGACCTCCCCAAAGCCTTTTCCGTTATTATAAAGAGAAAAGCAGATATAGGGTTCCCTTGTAGAATACCTCTAGAAATTTCAAAAAATCCTTCTAGGGATTCACTAACTAAAATTGAAAATACCGGGACTAGAGAGGTCTTAAGCAATTAATTTGTCTTTTAGTTTATAGATCCTATTGAGAGCCCTTCTCTGCTTGGTGCTATTGTGAAAAAGATTTGAATTGCTATCTCCCTCTGCTAACCATACTTCTCTTAATTTCCATCTCTAGAAAATGTCTTCCTTGCCCAATACTTCTTCATACTCATTAAGGAGCTCCTTTTCTTTAAGAAATTTGTTCTTGTTGGTGTAAATAATTATTCATCATGGATATTATTACACCTTACTTAAGTTTACTTAGGATAATGCATTTCATAGTAGTTTGGGTATGAGACACTTGGGTGTTTGTGCCACATTGGGATAGTGTGTGTAGGAGAATTTCCACCTTTTATGGTGTGATCTTATTAATACTCTATCATATCCACTTATTGTGGAGTGATATTCCACCTTCGGTGGGTGATTCACCTCATGTGAAATATTTTATTGTTTCTCCTACCTATCACACCTATTTCCTACCTACCCTTGTTTCTTATTGAGCCACATGTCATGATTGTGTGCTCACATATCCATATAGCCTTGCTTATATAAGCAGGTTCATCTTCATTGTATGTAACTATTGAACATCTTTTTTTATCTATTGATGAGAATATAGTTTATTCTTGTCCTATATTTTGTCTCTCTATTTTGTACATTTCATTGAGCTCTTGATCTTGGCAAAAAAAATCAAAAAATCAAATAAATAAATAAATATTTTTGGGGGCTCCGCAGACCCCCCCCCCCCCCCCCGTGACCACCGTACTGCAGGTCCCACGACTGTCGTCGTGGTCCCGTCTCTTCCGACTGTGTCGTGCTGTTGTACCTTTCCGGGCCATCGTTGTCGTGCCTGTTACCGCGATGTGGTCTTTGTGTCGTCGGCGTGGTCTTCCGGCCTCCTGTCGACCATTTCGACCACCTTTGTCGTGCCTGCCATCTATCATCATGTCCTTCCTCTACTACGTAGTGGTCTCTCGGAATCCACTGTCATGAACGACCATGACCGGCCCCTCCATTGGCGACCAGTCCTCCCATCCGACGGCCAGATCTCCTATTGGCGACCCTTCTCACGACCAACACCAACCCCTTGTAGCCGATCGACACCTTCCCGTCAAATGCTACCTCCCAGTGGCCAGTCAACGACAGTCTTCCCGCCCGTTGGTAATCTGACTGCATGTGCCATGCCACACCTTCCACATCACCTTTGCCACCTCAGCAATCCCGTCATCACCATGTCATTCGTCTGTATGGTATGGACGCTACGCAGGCAGGGAGGTGAAGTTTTTACGATGGCTAGACGACCGCCAAATTTAGGCTCGTAGTTTTCTCATGTCATCATTTTTTGAAATTTTTGCAGGCCTCTCTCATTGAGCTTTTTGATTTTGTAGTTCAACTTTAAATGGCCATATCTTGCTCATTATTGCTCCTTTTTTGGTGCAATCTTTCTTGAAATGGGCTAGAATTTTGTGTACTTTCTTGTGGTGGCATTATTTTCTGATTTTGATGGACAGAGTTTTCAGAAATCTCAGTTTTTGGTGACTGTACCTATCACATCCCTGTTTCTGCAACTTTTGAGATTCCATTTGGGCTCATACGAACTCCTTTTCAGGTGCCATTTTTTTTAAAGTGCATAATTTTTCATCTACTCTCATAATATGCTATCAGTTTGTAGCGATTTTGAGTAGAAATTGTACTTTTAGCATATGATCTTTTTTGGCCAATTTGGCACTTGTATTGCATAGATCTATCTTGTTGGTATTTTGCATTGTAGTTCTCAGCCTATTGGAGTAGTTGTAAAACAAAATCAGAAGTCCACCTTGCCATTGTTTGCAAGTGTTCTATTGTACACGCACTACATATAAAGTGCCAAAATCATCATTTTTTTTGGGGGGGGGGGGAGGGGGTGGTACTTTGATTGATTGAATTTGGAGAGGTGTCTCTTGTGCTTTTGTGCTCTTGTGTTCTTTCCATTTTTCTGCTATGGTTTCTCCTAAGTTTTCTCTCTTAACTCCTCATAATTATGCTACTTGGAAAATTGATGCATGGAGTAAACTTATGGAAAAATGACTAACTCATTATATTGATGGAATTATTGTTGCTCCCGCTGATCCTAAGGCTGATCCTATTGGTCACTTGGATCGGATCACCAAAAATATCATGGCAATTGGTACCTTAAGAAAGTATGTATCAAAGGATCTCATTTTTCATATTGAGAAATATGTTGTAATCAAGGATGCTTGGCAAAAGTTTCAAGAATTGTATGGTCAAGTTGATGAGATTAGGGGATATCAGATTGATAGTGATCTCACCATGTTAGATCCTAAGAACTTTGATACTATACAAGATTATGTCACTAAGGCAAAAGAGTTGAGGGCAGAACTCAAGGATTGTGGCATTGATAAGAAGGATGCTCAATTGATATTCAATTTGATGGGCAAGCTTTCACAAGAATGTGCAACGTTTGTTTCTAGTTTCCAAACCTATAGGATGACAATGGGTTCAAGCTACACAGTGCCTACATTTGATGCTTTCGCTGAAATGTTGATGATGGAACAAACTAAGTTGATAAGCATGGGCATTCTTAAGGCTCTTAAGTCTCAAGCATTAGTGGAAAATCAAGGGAACAAAGGAAATCAAGGAAAGGACAACTCCAACAAGAAGAAATGGCAATAAAAGCCTAAGGACAAAGCACCACCTTCTCCACAACAAGGAGATTCATCCTCTTCCAAGAGGGACAATTCACCAAAGAGGGGGAGACCTACTTGTGCCTATTGTAAAAATTTTGGTCATGAGGAGCATCATTGTCATTCTAAGAAGATTGATGAGCTCACACATATCCTCAAAAAACATAACATTGATTTGCCTAATGTCTACAAGAAGTATAATTCATCAACTTCCACTTCCACACATTCAAAAGGGAAAGGGAAAGCATGCATGGCTTCTACAAGTGGGAAGACTCACTCTTTTGGGACAAGAAAAGGAAAAGCTCTTTATGCTACTACAAGTCATGATTCAGGGAGATGGCTTCTAGATTCAAGGGCTTCTCATCATATGGCGTCTTCACGGTCTATGTTCTCTCCATTTGAGCCTTGCACCATGCCGCAGATTTTTATGGGCAATCATACATACATGGATGCGATTGTGAAAGGAACTATTGACATTGGGGATAACTCCTTCAATGATGTGTTGTATGTACCCCATTTGACAAACAATCTCCTTTCCATCTATCAAATCACACATGGCACAACTAAGAGAATTGTGGAGTTCGAACCTGAGTCAGTTTTCATCAGAGACTTGGAGACTAGAGCTATCATTGCAACTGGGGTGGTTGATCATGCATCTCGGTTATACTCCTTTTCAAATTTTGTTGATGATGATGATTTCACATATGATGATTCTACACATGATGATCACACTTCTTGTGATGGTTCAAATTTTGAGGAGAACTTTGGGTACTTGAACTTGGGGATTCTCACATGTGACCCCATTCTCGAGCCTTGTGTTTCATCTCCTCCTCTTGTTATCACATCACCTATTGCACCTGATGATGCGAATAGTGCAACAATTTTGCCTTCATGTGATTCAGTGCAGCAGGATATCTCATGTCTTCCAACTTCAGTTTCTTGGGATGATTACTTGACAGACATTGTAGGTTTGTTTGTAGAATCATACATTGTAGACTTGGGAGACATCATTGATGATATTCATCTTCTCTTTGATGAAGATGATCCTTCTTTGATTGTTGCGAGGGAACACTCTGACCCTCTTGTTCATTCTCTACATGATAATTTTTTCGAGGTCGACATGATTGTGGATACTTATGCACAACAGTTGGAGGAGGTCTCTTTATGTTTATAGGAGACATGTTCTACATTCATTTCCACTAGATCTTGGAGTGCCTTTTTTAGCAGTGTGGAGCAGTTTACCACCTTTGGAGGGGGTGTCTTTCAGCATCGACATGGGGACACTTTAGCAGTTTTCAAAGACTTCATTCATCATGAGTTTTTTTCATACATCTTCCCTTCATGATTGGGGAGATTTCTTGGATCCACCTTTGGTTTTGTTTCTTCCTAAGGGGAGGAATGTTGTTCGTCATTCGTGGAGCAGTTTCTTCATACATCATCAAGCTTCTATCAATGGTGCAAATTCTACATTGAGGGGGGCTTCCTAGCTTCTCTTCTTCTCTCATATGGGGGGGACTTTTTCCTCACATGGAGTTTTGTTCCTCACATGCTTCTATGAGAGTTCTCTTGTATAGATTTCATCTCTCTTTTGGGGGAGGGTTTTTTCCCACTGGGTTTTTCTCTCTTTCCCCGCTTTGTGAGAGATTTCTTTGCATTGGTTTTCATGCATTTGCATTTGTACATGGCTACCTAACATGGCCTTATAGCCGGGACCCATCTTGCATTTCTTAGTTGCATTGTAGACTTAAGTGCATTCCCCTAAGTTGCACTTAAGGGGGGGTGTTGGTGTAAATAATTATTCATCATGGATATTATTACACCTTACTTAAGTTCACTTAGGATAATGCATTTCATAGTAGTTTGGGTATGAGACACTTGGGTGTTTGTGCCACATTGGGATAGTGTGTGTAGGAGAATTTCCACCTTTTATGGTGTGATCTTGTTACTACTCTATCATATCCACTTGTTGTGGAGTGATAATTCCACCTTCGGTGGGTGATCCACCTCATGTGGAATATTTTATTGTTTCTCCTACCTACCGCACCTATTTCCTACCTACCCTTGTTTCTTATTGAGCCACATGTCATGATTGTGTTCTCACATATCCATATAGCCTTGCTTATATAAGCAGCCTCATCTTCATTGTATGTAACTATTGAACATCTTTCTTATCTACTAATGATAATACAGTTTATTCTTGTCCTATATTTTGTCTCTCTATTTTGTACATTTTATTGAGCTCTTGATCTTGGCAAAATCTCATAGTTCTAATCCATTCCATACCTTATTACTCCTGCATGCAAAATTTGTCCAGCTCCTCCTTTACTTTAGTCTTAGCTGAGAAGATGTTGGAGAAATGTTCTCTATTCCACTAATAATTTTTGTTTAATTAATTTTAATTTGGACATAAAATGAAATAGTTTGGAGCTCTCAAACTGCTCTTCCTTCAACCATCTTTCCATCAAATCATAGAACTTTTGATCATTCATCCACATTTTTTCAAACTTGAAAGGACAATTTGAAGGTTTTGTCTCCCCCAAGATTTCTAATTGAGTCGAAAAATGATTTGACCCTGAAACAGGCTTGATAAAATCTTTAAACTCAAAGGGGAATTTGGTGAGATCTCCATTGAAGAGAAACTTGTCTAGTTTTTCCACTATGTAGCTGAAATCCAGTCTCCTATTGCTCCATGTAAAAATGCAATTCTCAGTTTCTATATCCATTAGATTATTCATTTTTACCGAACTCCTACAATCCACTTGAGATTGAGAATCCTTTTGAATGCCCCCACTTTTTTCTGACAAGTATAGAATAGCATTGAAATCTCCTCCTAAGAAAATATTTTCGTTAGGGAAATTTTGAAGGAAATTCTCCAGCTCTCTCCACAATTTCAGTTTTTGGTTATTATTAGTTGGCCCATATACATTCATTTTTATAAATTTAAGTTCTCCATCAATGTTTCTTAAAGAGCCCCCTTGCCAATGACTCTTCCCTGCTAACTTCTCAAAAGTGACTCTCCCCGGGTTCCAGAAGATGGTCAGTCCCCCTAAAGCTCCCATAGCTTCTACTAACTCAACCTCCCACAAGCCTAATTTCTTTTTTAATATTAATATATGTTCTGCATTCAATTTTGTCTCTTGAAGCATGACTACTTCTACTTTTTAAGTTCTAATACAACGTTTAACCAAACGTTGTTTGTTAGGGGCATTCATTCTCCTAACATTTTAGGATAATAGCTTCATTTATCCAAGGGAAGGACCTTACTCTTCCCCAAATTCCATAGAGTTGTAATTTTCATCTAATCATTAGCTTCTCCATCCAACTTCCTAAGGTTCAATAGAGACTTTCCACCTCTCTTATTTCCTAGTGATTGCCTACAATTTGGTTTTTCCTTGTTATGATGATTTTCACAGAGGCCCAAGACTTCCCTTACCTTGATTTTCCCATTTCCTCCATATTCCCTCATTTTGCACATATCAATCCAAGTTCCTCCTCCTCTATTTCATCTAGATCTAGAATTTTTTGGATCATCTCTTGTTTCTCCTAAGAATTCTCATTCTCTTCAATTTGGGGATTTGAAATACCCAAGAAGTCACAAACTGCTTCAGATTCCAATGGAAGTGAGTTCTCTTCCTTTGTACTATTAGTCTTCTTGTGATTTGAAGGGGATGCATTCTAAAATGAAAGGTGTTCCCTGCATCCAATATTTTTACATATATCATCCTACTTCAAGTCATTAGTTGTTGATTGTTTGTTTTCTTTTGCTTTAAAATTTATAGGTGAAGTTAAAGATTCAAGCTTCCTAATTGGCACAAACTATGAGCCTTTCAATCTATTCTTTTCTAAGAGCCTAAGAGATCTTCGCCCGTCTGTTTCGATACTCTAAACTTCTATTGTTTGAGAATTTATTACATGAATTTCTTCTCCTACTTTTATAAACTCTCCAATGGTCTACCTCTTTTCACCCTTATTGGAGTTGAAAACATGTCCACAATTTTCCCAGATTTGAAAGAGATGGAAGGAATTTCATTTTCAGAAAACATAAATTTAATATAATATTTTTAAGAGAGAAATTAAATGAAAAAAATAAAGAAGTCAAATTAAGTTTTTTAAAAGATTTATGTTAATTCTTTTATTTTACTAAGTTTATATAGACAAAAAAAAGTTTTTGTTTTAATTATGTTTGGTTTTAAGGTTTTAATTTATAATTTTAAATTTATTATTATTTTATGAAGAATATTAAACTAGTAAACTATTTATGTAAAAGATATCAAGAGATTTTCTTTCCTGGAAACATATTTTATTTTTATGTTAAATTGATTAAAAAATACACCTTACTACATTTTTTACATAGATTTATCTAAGATGGATTCTTAGTCATATTTATTAAATTTAAGTCAAAATAATACTAATATATCTTATTAGATAGACCATATATAATTTAATTAATTGAGAGGCATTCTATAATGGTGTAAGGGCATGAGGTCTCTTGTTATGTTGTATACATGGAAACTCAAACACGGTAGACTTATATTTGTTATTTTTATATATTTCAGACATCCAATTTCGTTTGATTTTAAATACACAATTTAACCCAAAATAAATTGCACCCTAATTCATGGACTATAGAAAATTAATTCCATCTATTAATATGTATAAATGAAATTATAAAAAATATAACATAAACATATAATATTTATTACACTTTTCAAAATAATTGTCAAAATAATAAATGATAACTTTTCTAAAATTTAATTTATAAATTGCATAAACATAAAATAACCTTTCAAATAAAAATCGAATAAATAATATAAATATTAACTAAAATAAATGAAATAGTTCAAAAATTGATTTAATTTAAAATTAAATTATAATGATAAATAATTAAAAAATACATAATAAAAAAATACACCCAAAATTATATTTGAACACATCAAGTTGAAAATAATTTCAGCAAAGCCTTAAAATAAAAAATTCATACATTTATAAACATTAATTTAAGGATAGCTAATGAAACAAAAATTTGTAAATATGATATTATACAATATATTATAAAATATTCCACTTTATTTTCAGTCCATTAAAATTGTTAATCAATTCCTTGGTTATAATACTATAACAACTTTACAAACAAAATTTTTGCCCAAAGTTGCCTAATTGTTCATCCTAACAAAACAAACCTTTCAAACTCATATGTTTGAGAGGTACTTCAAATAATATGGAATTAGAAGCCTCACTTTAAACATTACGACTGTCTATATATTGCTTTTGTATTCTCCTACGATTATCTTCCCACCACAATCTCGCCTCCATCTCGCTAAACTTTTCACGACTGCACACAATTAAATTACATAAACAAATTAATTAGAAATTATTTATAATTATCAATACATATATTAAATTTAAAATAGCACATTCTATTAAAATAATTTATAATATAAAAATGTTAATTGAAATTTTCTTCAATGATATTTAAGATTTATTATATGCATTTATTATATTTTCAATAAATATTAAAAAAAATCATAAACAAAAAAATAGATGTTTTCAAAAAGATATTTAATTACTTTATCTTATTTAAATTTTTATATTTTTAATTATTTTAAAATTAAAAATATTAAATACATGGCCTCTAGCCAATTGTTAATATGAAAATATTGTAAAAAAATATTGAACTTTTCACTTTAAGATCTTTTTAATTAACAAATTCTAAATAAATTTTAATATCTTTTTATAAATAATTTATTAAAAAATTGAAAAATAATTAAAAAATCAATTCTATTAAATTTTCACAATCCATAAGAGTGTGGAAAACAATTTCTCAATTTGATTGTGTGCAAGATTTTTTATCATCAACATTTCAAATTACACTCCAACATTTCAGATCACACTCCATGATCCATCATCTTTCATCTCCTAGAACAAAGATGATGGATCACACTCCGTAATCCATCATCTTTCATCTCCTTGAACAAAAGATGATGGATCAAAGAGTGTGACCCCAAACATTGATGATAAAAAATTTGCACACAATCAAATCCAGAAACTATTTTTCATACTAAAAACTAAACTAAATCAATTACATAATAAAAATAAATAAATTGACTTTTCAAATGTCATACCTAAATAAGTTAACCATGAGAGTGACCCCATATACGACTGAAAATACCTAGGGTTTGATTTTTATCTCGAATCTTGAAAATACCTAGGGTAATATTATAAAATAATGTGAAGAAGTCAAACCTGAATCTAACACGCTTGACTTCCCTTGCACCCGTTAATGGTGAATAGCGAATGGTAATGTAGACGCCGGGCTCGTCCTCTTCCATCCACTCTCTTTCTTCCTCAGGCTCAGGCTCTGGCTCTGGCTCTTGCTCACATGAATTGCTGGCACTTTTCATTGATTGATTGTCACTGCTGCTCTGAAAGTCGTCCGATGGATCCGCACACGCATGTTCATACACAGGTCTTATTGGAAGAATGTTTTGCGGTGGCGGCGCCACGGGACTGTCTTTGCCTGCGGATTCATGCACCTTCGCATCTCTCTATTCCACACAAGAACCCACCGTGTTATTATTATCAGACAGATTTTCTTACTTTAATTTCATTTTATGTTTAGTTTCGTAATTGTTGTACCTCCTCGTTCTCAGATCTGGGCAGCAGGTCGGCATGTTCATGCTTTACAGGAGTGCGAACGTCGTACAGCGCTAAAACCTTGTCGTGATTCTCTGACCACCACAGCTGAGCCCGCGTTTTGTTGAACATTTCCCGGCTGCATATGCCAGACAGAAATTTGGCAATTTTAACAGACATAAGGACAAATCTTTACAATATTCACAGACTGGAATGAAGAAATATCGGCTAGAAACAACTACGAAAATAACACAGACCTATCTCTTCAAGAAGCATGTGAAGCAAAATCAAGATTCTGTACTTGTCTTATTCTCGGCGGTGTCTGCGCGAATAACAAAACAAAAATGGCGTGTCTACGAAGACAAACTTGTTGAAAAGCTCAAAAATTGATGACGGACAAGACAATCAAAAAAGGGCCTGAGCCCTACAAGAATAACTTTATGCTTTTATTGCTTATTAATGGCTATAATTTGTAATTACTCCCACAGAAAAGGAAAATGCTAAAAAAACTAACGATCTAAAGTTTTCTAAAGTTTTCGCAATCCGTAGGATAAAGAAGAGAGTTTCCTGGAAAATCTTGAGTGAACATTTTTTAAGCAATGCGATCCATCATAAGGATAGATGATTAATTATCAAGACAAACGTTGACTTAAAAATTTCTTAGCGTTCATTATGTCAAAATAAGCTTTCGGAGAAAACGTATGATAACATAAGGGTAAAATTGGTTTGGCTACCAGAATCTGATCCGTCTGAGCTCATTCCCGCCTTCTTTGCGAGAAACTAAGGTGATGATGATGCCAGTTTCGACTTCGGATATCCACTCCTTCCCGTCCTCTTCTTCTTCCAATTCTTCCAACGCATTGTGAAACTTTGGCGTACTGCTGGCTGAAGAAGAATTTGAGTTGTTAAGAACATCAGCTTTTGATCCCTTTGCAATAAGTTTGCCGTACCGCTGCGATCCAGAGAGCCTTAATGCCACATCCTTTATCTGCACAATAAAAGCAATTATCACTTTAAACCGCATAAAAGTCGGCAACAATCACAATGTTCATCGCCAGAGACCAAAAGATTTCCAAAATAAAAGGAAAAAACAAAAGTCAAGAAAGAAAGGTACATAAAGCTGCATGATGTTTGAGATCTGAGAAAAAAATCAAAAAAGAAAAACGAAATCATTCAGCCGCAAATGTTAAGATGAGACTTTCTTGAGCTCAAGATTCAATCTAGGGTTAAAAGGCGGGACGAAAAGATCACTCACAGGTCAAAAACAAAAGTCGATAAAGAAAGGTACATAAAGATCCATAAAGCTGAATATTATTTGCGGTCTGAGAAAAAATTCAAGAGAAAAATAAAATCATTTAGCCGCAACCGTTAAAGATGAGACTTTCTTGAGCTCAAGATTCAATCCAGGGTTGAAAGGCGTGAAGAAAAAAACTACTCACAGGTTACAGTCACGCTGTTAAATTTCCAACGCGTAACCATTCATTTACCAAAAAAAGAAAGACAGTAGGAAAATTTCTGAGCAATATTCAAGATTAAGAAGCCTGGCTGTAATCTGTTGCAAAAATGAAAGAAAATATATAAAGACCTGAGCAGTAAGATTCTTGACGGCATCTTTTGAGGCAGGAGACCTGACAGTGCCGGAATCGTCCTCTTCCATTCCGCCATCGAGCCGTTTCGAACAAGCTATGCAGGCCAACATACTGATCAAACTACAAACCCTAGATTTTCGTCTCAAAGCTCAACAGAACTAGTTTCCTTATACAAGGAAAAAACTTCTTCCGAATTCCTTCTATAAAGCATCACAAAAGCACATAATCAAATTAGCAACGCTCACTAAATCTTCGAAACCATGCGCAATTTAATTTCCGACAAAATTAAATGCCATTTCATTTCCAAGGAGAGTGCACTTAATGCACAATATGAATTCCAACGAAAAGCAGCATCCACCAAAATTCGCCACTTTCTTCTAATTCGAGATCCAAAATATCTTCCTTAGAACGAACCAGAAAAACTTACTATGATCAAGCTTTACTTCTCAAAACGCTTATCATTTCAAATTAATGCTCCTCGATATTCGATTCCTGTATTTATCCTAAACAAACTATAAACCTGACCCAAACAAACCCTGGTTATATTTACCCGTCAAATTGCCAGGTGTACTGATGGCGAAAGCCAACCTGTCATGCCAGCAGTGATGTATTTATTTGCACGTGTATCAAGATAATTAATAAAATCTCTAGATATTATTTAAATAATAATAAACTATGGCCCCGTCATTATCGTGTGTTTAAGCTGTCAATTTTTCTTTGGAAGCGCGCTTATCCTATATATGGGGATGATATATTTTTTAGTGGACTCACCCCACTAAATTAAATTAATTAATAAAAAAAGGTAACGGGCAAGAATATTCAAAGATAGTACTCCGCTTCAAAGTTTTGGTCACCTATATTCAATTGTTAGAAAGCACCACATTAATTTTCTAGGAGGTGCAGCGTTGAATTATAATTTATTTTATATTTAATTTTGAGGTTCAATGAGTAATTGATTATATTTATTAATAAATTATTGTTTAGTGGTTATAATAAGTCTTCAATTTTTTTCAGCAATTCAATGTTTATAATGGCAATGTCTTTTGTCTTTATGTTTTGGGTTTATACGGATTGAGTTATTTTTTATACATCAGAGATCTAATATCTATAATGGTGTATTTCACATAAGAGTTAACAAATGACATTATTTTATTTTAAGTGGGGGACATTGAGTCTGGTTGGTAAGCACGAGCTAAGGAATTGGGTTCGTCCCATTGAGGTCCAAGGTTCACGTCGAACCAAGTTTACATGATATCATGGTTTTTAAGCTATTGTCAATATTTCATGGTTCATAGGGGGGAGCTCGCCTTGTCAAGAGTGTTAAGGGCATCTCAAAAAGGGCCCGAGCTCTAAGCCACTAGGCTCACTCATCTCAATTTTGATGCTTAAAAAATGAAAAAGAAAAAAAAATTATCTTTATCTTAAAATCATCATTACTTGTTCTAAAAAAACATCCCTAGATCTACATCATTGCGTGGTCGTGGTCGTGATTTATGTCCTCGCTTATGGATATAAACCTTAAACTTTTAAATTCAAATTTTCAAATTGGGCATCCATTCCCTTTATTTCCACTAGTTATTAAAAGTTTATTAAAGTGTAATTTAGTTCAAATTACATGCTAGGGTAGTATATTTAAAGATTAATCCTAAATCAAATTTATCATCTAACACAAATATAGGACTTTGATAATAATTTGGTGTGCACATCTAGAATTCAATACAATGGATAAAAAATTATATCATCATTGAAAATCATTATGTAGACACCTAAAATTGTCCTTTAATTAAATAAACATTTATTATTTTACCACAGTGTCCCCTATTAATTAAATAAATATTTTAATTAGTTCATTAATTTTTCACTATCAATTAAATAAATATTTTTTTTCTATTTAAGTAGTTCATTGTAGCCTTTTCTATTCTAAAAATTAAATAATATCTACTACTTATTTAATGGCCCCACCCATTTCCTAAATTAACTAAATATTTTATTTATTTAATTTATCTAACCCTTTCATCTATTAATTAAATAAATATTTTTATTTATTTAATTAATTCATTATCCTCTTATTTCTAATCCTATCCTTCCAACTTGTTCACATGGATCGTAATCTAAAATAGCATGCATGTGACAAGTGTCAATTGTCTCTTCATTCATTTTGCGCTTTCTCCAAAGTCAGCCCACCTCTTAATCTCAAAGCTTCATTTCAAATTTAACCTCTTAATCCTATTCACCCTTATCTTTTACCTTTCCACCTCTCAATCTACTACCTTCATCTTTACCTACACTCAAATCTTATTGATTCTCTTCTAACTATGTGATCATGGCCATTCATCTTTTAACCTCTTAATCTAAGCCCTTGATTAATTCATTATATTTTTATAATATTAATTAAATAAATGCTTAAATCTATTTAAAATTCATTCTAGCCTTTTCTATTCTAAAAATTAAATAAATATTTACTATTATTTAATGGCCCCACCTGTTTCCTAAATTAAATAAATATTTTATTTATTTAATTTATCTAGCCCTTTCATCTATTAATTAAATAAATGCGGGTATATGCAGGATCTTGAGGGGCCAAAGTGGCGATATAAAAAAAAAATGCCTTTTCTATTTGCCCAAAAATGTGAAAAATTCATGTTGACTTTTTGGTTGGCTTGGATGTCAGTACATGTAGCCATGGCAAAAGCCAAAGCATAACAGATATCAGAAAATATTGGATATTCGATATTATCAATCATATATATTATATAATATACGATCTATATTATATAATATACGATCTATATTATATAATATATATTATATATTATATATTAATATTATATTATTATATCTTAATAATATATTTGATACCTACGGGTATTTTATATACCAAGACTATGCCCGCTTGTGGGTTATTTTTACCCACAGGTTTGGAGTTTGCAGCAATCCAATATCTGAATATATCCGATTTCTTTGATACATTTTCATTTAATCTAAGCATTAGGTATGATTTTTTTTAATTTTCTTATTTTTTAACCATTCATTTGTATTTTTTATTTGTTTTTCAAAAAATTTGTTATAAATTAGGTTTTTTATTTGAAATACACTTTGTTGTTTACAATCTGTTAATTTAATCTAAACTTTCAACTTCAATTAGGTAATATGGCTTAGAACAATGAGAATCCACAACTACCAAATCCTCTGCTACCAAACCCCCCATAATTCATAAATTAACTGGTGAAAATTTGGATCAATTGAGGGGCATTACTGATGTCTATAGTACAATTCCCTGTTTGTCCCTGATGTTAGCTACATTAAAGTCAATAATCTCCAGTGTAGAAATCATCACCTCTGAGCACAATGTTGTTCTTTTGTGGCGAGATGCCATGAGGGAATGATATGCATATGGCTTCTCCTATGACGAGGTGAAGAACCTCAAAATATCCATCATATTTGTTAATCCATGCACTGGACAATCGTAGATGTTAAAAAACTAAGACTTTCCATAAAATGGTGTCAAAATGATGCTATGCGAGATAAATTTTATGATTGTTGGTGGATGGTTTTTGATAGACCACCTAACAACAATTCTGATGTGTCATTTTACTTCATTAGGAAATTATATGCCGAGTTTGTTTTAGGCAAGCATGTCAACTACTTTGAAATCAAACATTTACAGGGTGTGGGGGGAGGTATGCCCCGGGATAGACCTGGGGCAGTTCAAGTGGTATAGGGCCCATATGTCCACCCTCGCATTGCTCACTCACCTCCAGTAGAACCTCCAAATATTATTATAGAGGCAACATCACAGACTATATTGACTATTCACTCTTTGAGTGACCTTTTGGTTTCTTAGGTTGCGATAGTAGCTCAACCACATGACCTGATGCTAGTGGTGGATCAGGTGGTGCTAACACATCCTCCTCGCATCCATATATTTGTGTGTTGCATACTTTCACTATGAGCAATCACATATGCTTAGGTCCTCTTGGACAATGTGTTGATCATCTCATTGATACATCTGATTACGAGGACCATGATATGGTGGGTGCACCAGATGAAATAATAGGGACTGGAGTACACCTTGGGAAGTCCTCGCATACTAGAGATGAGGAGGTACCTTCATTATACACTAACAATATAGTGGTAAGACTTAACTTGTAATTTTCATAGTGCATTTTATTTTAAATGAATATTTATAAGAGATAGTATTAAGTACTAATGTTTATATACATGGTCTATTTAATAGTTGATGTCTGAGGAGGAGATATCACAAGTCCAGGACACCACCCTCTTGGTCATTTCATTTAGCCTTCACAACTACATAATATATACTTTTGCACCTAGTCGTTTACATTTATTATTGTATCCATGTTTGTCATTTAAATTATCATTAATTAAATTATATATTAACTTACATGTTTATCTTATTTTACTCTTGTAGGACACACCTAGTACGAGTGAGTTGTCATGCAATCCAGACTCTGGAAGCGCAATAACAGATAAGGGAAACGTAATTGAATGCAAATTTGATTGAATGAAGATTTTAAAGAACTTATAATGATTATATGTATGTCTACATAGATTGATAGTTTCACATACTTGTCATTTTTATGCACAAGGAATTGTTGGTTTCACATCCTTATTGACTGCTTCCACAATACCTGAAGAAGTAGCAAAAGAGATGCCTTAAGTATGTGTTTATTATATTTTGTGTTTAGTAAATATGTTCCTATCACCGAGAATTATGCTAATTTGTATCAATTTTATGTTTATGAACATATATAGGTTGTCTACGAAAAAGACGTAGACTTTAGGTTATCAAGAATTCAATTTTAGAGTTCAATTATAGTTCAATATATATTGATTTTTTGAATGTAAATTATATAATATAACTAATCTCAATTGTGGTTTGAATTTTTCTTGTGCAGGATCCTTTACATCCAAAGAGTGCTTCGAAGAGGATCGATTTTGATGATCCATCAGTAGACTAGGATGTGATAGAGACATTTTGGGTACATACATGGCTATTTGACATGTATATTTTGTATATGGAAATACACTTTGTTTGAGTTGGCATTTATGTCATTTTTGTATATGGACATGTACACTTGTAATATTTGATAATTTGATATATAGAAGTTGAGATTTGATATAATTTGTTCCTCATGTGCATGTCTTCATTCTTTGAAACTTTAATCTTGAATGTAATAATGCCTAATGGTTAAATAATGAACAATAGCATGTTATATTGTATAATCTTGAGATTTGATATAATTTGTTTCATCTAAATCTTACGTGTTAAATTTGGTTGCCTTGGGAAACTTAACCAAATTTATTGACCATATTGGTATTGTTATTAATCATAGCATGGATACTTAGTAATGGTCCAGAGGATGAGTAATTATAAAACTTCAAAAGCTATCGTGGTCACGAACTATGGGTGCCAACACATCCGGTTAGGTAGTTTTACCCTAGGGATACTCCTATTTTTCCTCCCAACTCGGTCGAAAGCTTAGTGCCATACCCTAGCAGCGCTGTCCCTTAGGTTCCCTAGGTGTAAACAATTGTCAAACTTTGATAGGTTGTTTCTTGGAATCTGTGGCACTTGTGAATAACCTATTTGAACCTATAGGGTCATGTGAGGCCCCTCTACAATAACATGTCTTAGATTTTCAACATTATGAGTGGTTTTCCTAGGGAAATGATTTTTCTCTTGATGCAAAAATCGTCAAAGGCATTTAGTGAAAAGTTGCAACAGAGCCTAATTCTCATTATGTTCATCGTGGGTGTGAACTGTTGATGCCAACATGTTCGGTTAGGTCGTTTTACCCTAGGAAAACTCTTGTTTTGTCTCCCAACTCAATTGAACGCTTAGTGCCACACCCTAGCAGGGTTGTCCCTTCAGTACCCTAAGTGCATAAAAATGTCAAACGTTGACAGGGTATTTATCAAAATTCATGGCACTTGCAAATGATATGTATGAACCTATAGGGTCATGTGAGGCCCCTCTATAATAACTTGTCTTGTATTTTCAAGATTCGGAGTGGTTTTTCTAGGGCAACGATTTTCAAGATTCGGAGTGGTTTTACCCTAGGCATACTATTGTTTTCTTAGGAATCTTGTTACCTTTAAATTGGATGATCTATTCCTCATATGCTTTTGCGACTTTAGGCTGAAACTGTTCTACAAACTCTTTTGGCTATTGGATAAACATGGAAATTTGAGTATCATTTTTAAAAACTTGACAATTTTTCATTATCTAGTATGGCGGGTCTCACCATTACATGTATTGAATGCTTATTTGTAAGAAGGTCCTTTACTAGACAAAATTGTGACCCAATTAAGGCCAATTGATTAGATTCTATGTTCTTCTTTCTTGTAGTAACTTTGATATTAAAAACCTCAAGACTTTCAATCAGATCCCATAACCAATGTTAATAAGTTCTCATCCTGATGTTCTTGGTGGTTGAAGTATTTTTCACTTGCTTAACCACTAATTTAGAATCTCCAAACACTTTCAGCTTTATGATCCTCATCTGTTCAACTAGACTAAGACCTTTGACTAATCCTTCATATTTAGCCTCGTTATTGGTGCAAAGAATTTGGAAATAGAAGAATCTTAAAGTATGTTCACCACTTAGTGCAATCAAACATACTCCCACTCATGAGCCTATTCTACATCTCGTGTCATAGTCCATAACTGGAGTTTAGACTCTTGTACACAATCAGTAACATCTTATTTACTTTAGTAACTAAGGGAATAGGTTGATATTCATCATATATAACATAAGTTGTCAGGCCAGTACCAAGATAGTTACCAAAAGGATCATTGTCGATGAATTGGTTTAATAGATCTTCTTCTACCTCACTTCTATCTCCAGTTACCTCTTTCATCCTTTGAGGTGGAGGTATGAGTTGGTTCAAAATTCATCATGGCATCATCTGCTTCCACAATGTTTTTTGCATAACAGTGGTGCTAGCCCCCAAATCTATCATGAAGTTATGTAACAATTTATCCCCTATAAAAAATGTCAAGAAAAGGGGCATGGGTTTTGACTTGCTTACCTCTTCCCTTTTTTTGGTCTTCACTTGAATTTATGAATGTGACTAGTTGTTGACTTTGTGTAGAATCCATCATTTTTTTTCTTTCTCTTTAGCTTGTTCGACAACATCTTTCGTTCTAGCTTGTTGTTGTTGATTTTTTAGTGCCTCTTTCAACAACTTCTGATCCAAAATAACTAAGATATCTAAAAAACACACATTATCAGGGGCTTTGTTTAGTTGTTGTAGTGTCCTAAAATGCACCTAGTGCATTTATGACACTTACGCATGACACCTAGTGCATTTATGATGATTTTATGATCAAAATCATATTATTTTGGCATCATGGGCTCGAAAGAAAAAGTGCATCGAAATGCCTTGAAAGCCCCTTTGGGCTTACTTTTAAATGGACGACAGCGCGACGCAGGGACGTCTGTGCGTTACGCTAACATCCCGAAAAGCTAGCGAAATCTCAAATCTGGTAGTGAGATGGATGTTGGCCGACGTGTGTCCCTAGGCTTGTGTTTCGCCGTAATGGCTCTCTGCTCATTTTCGGTTTTAAGAACCCTTCCTAGCTCATTTTGAAGGGTTCCTGTCTTGGGTTCTTGGCTCTTGGCTCTTATTGCGCTATAGATATCATATTGATCTCTTCATGCTCTTGGGCATACAATCTACCAGTATCAAGCTACAACCATCTTACGGTGGCTCTTATAAACAAGCATTATCATGAGCTTCTTCATGCTCATACCATCAACAAGGAGGGGTTTGGCTTCATGCCTCATCTTCTCTTTTATCTATTTTACTTACATGTAATGATTCCTTTGCATTGTTGATTGTATCTATCATCTAGGTGCATTCATTATTTCTTTCATTTCCAATATTACCAATATTTAATACATGCAATAGGGGTTTGCTTCCATTAAGGGTAGCATAGTTTCTATTTGCATATTTCCAAGTTTCTAATTTACCAAGTTTCCAATTTATCTTTTCAATCTATCTATCTGGCTATTCGTGGTGATGGAAACATCTAAACAAGGGTCTGACTGAGCTAGGCCCCTATACAACCCCAACAATTTTCTTTGTCTCAGTGTGTGTAGGTGACGAACAGGTTTTGCACATAGGAAATCACTTGCAAGCTTCTTTTTGGACTTTTCCCTATCTGTGGGTCGTACGGATGACAGTGCGACATACTGGTGTCTGTGCCCCGCACTGGTGTCCGAAATCCAAGAGTTCCCCGACTGAAAGGTATAATCTTCTTTCAACATTGTGCCATCCTATAAATTTAGTTTCTGTGTATTTACTATTTCTACGTTATAATTATGTTATTTGATCTCTTATAGCATAGTTAGTGTAGTGATTTGTTATCCCCTGGCTCATCTTAGTGCCAGTCCGAAGAGGTAGCGGCGAATTGATTTGCCTTCTAAGATTCATCGTCTTGGAGGGGGCAAATCTCCTCCCCTGTAGTTGTTCTACTATATTTATTGATATTGGGGATGACAACTTATGTTCTTTAGGCTTGTAATGAGATATTTCTTTAGGCTTTTGAAAAGTTTGTGCCACTATAATAGGTTCAAAAGGCTTTTGGAACGTTTCTAGCTTTAGGGAACAGGTTCTCCAGTGAATCTTTGTTTTTAGTGGGTACTAATATAATCTGACTAGATTTGTAGACATTTTTATGTGGATGCCTCATTTGCGAACACAACTTCTTCTTCTTCCATCCAATAAAAGAGTGCATGATTCAGAGCAATTTATGCCTCTTGTTCCGAGGACATAGCCTACATTTGTGCATTTAACATCGCATTATCCACACATGGAGATGAATAAGGATAATTGCTTGTGTCTAGGGTGATACCTTGGACGTGTTGCTCTGCCACTTTCTATTGTGAATTATCTTGAGGATAGTTCCATGAAATGTGTGAATCATTACATGAGAAACACAATACATTTGAATTATCTATAAAATTATTATGTCCTGCTACTAGTGCTTTGTTATTATTGGGTGCTACTATTTTCAAAGGAGTAAGAACAAGGACAATCTGATTAGAGGCTTGTCCTTGGTTGTTCATTCTTGTGCCACCTTGGTACCGGTTTTGTTGATAAGGTGGTCTCCCACTCTAAAAAAAATTGATATTGAGGCTTGGGGTATTTCTTGTTGCCACTTGATATTAATAATTTCATTTAAAAAGGTGCACATAAGATTATTTATGTCACTTATCTCAATAGTCAATGTGGGGTAAATTATGATATCATTTAAATGGGCATTCAGATATACATACATAGATTGAGGTGACACATAAGTGTTCAAAATAGCCTCACTTTGGAGTTGCCCTAAAATCTCAGGAAATACTGGCATGGGTAGTCTCTGTGAGAGCTTTCCAACCTCAATTAACTAATTTTGTGCTCTCACTATTGTTTCATATGCTTGTGGAACAATGGTACCTCCTAAATATTGAATCACCATAGCTATATCAAGATTGAAAGCCCTTAGGAAGAAAGAGAAGACCATAACAGGTGAAGAGTGTACATCTTGAGGAATTCTTTCTCATATTTTATGGAAACAAGTATTAAAATCTGTCATGGCTTCTTATGGAGCTCTTTTGATAGTTATCAATTGTTACAATAGAGACAGACAATCTCCTTTTTATGAGAAATTGTCAAAGAAATAGGTCGTGAGGGCATCCCAATTTGTAATAGAATTTAGGGGCAGAGATCTTACACTTTGTCTCTAAAGGAAGTGGTGAGAAATCAACATTTTGTTTTGTAACATTATGCACTCTACAACGGTCAACTGCATCCTACAGATGTTCCGCTAGTGTCTTGAAATCTTCCCGAGTGAATTTAGGCAAAGCCTTTAATTTCGAAGTGGGGATGGGGTCCCATTGGTTTGGTGGTGTTGGGGCAAGTAGAGGGCTACCATTATCCCAGGGGACAAAATTTCTTGGTGGTGCAAGACCATTTGTGGTAATTCTTGGGTTTGAGTTGTGACTTGCCTAGCTACTCTAGCCTAGGTTTCAAACATTAGAGGGCGTAATAATAGACAGATTTTACAAAGTTTGAGATCTGCTTAATTCAAGGGTCTGTTAGGATTCAGGTCCCACTAGACGTGCCAGAAAAACAATTGTTGATCCTCAAGTTTACACTCTCAAAAACAACCTTATGGGAAGTTTAGTAAATGGGGGACTTAATTTGCTTTACTAAATGACCTCTAGGAGTTTAGAAGCCAATTCTTCATATATTGTGGGGGGTTTGAAAAGGGGAAGAAGGGAAAACTTTTAAAATAAAACTAAATCTAAGGCATGATGCCAAATGCTTATAATGATTTGAAATCTTAAACCATAACTGAGAAATATGTTATTCCTCAACTAACGCACATAATACCACTATCTCTTCATTGATAGAAGGATAACAAAACATATAAGGTCAATATGACAAATAATATAATATTTAGATGTTCATGTGAGATTCGTCTATTAAGGTTGATCAAGAATACATATATTTCTTCATTACTTTCAAATATCACTTATATAATACTTCAGATCTACTAGATTAGCATGAAATAATTTCAAATCATGATAATGTAACATAATGAAAGAGAGTAACCACACATGATTCAAGACCCATATCACATAAATAAAATTGTAAGAGCTAAGATCATAGACAATGTAAAATAGTCACTTGCACATATAATTCCAATCATTCACTTCAAATATTTAAACAAACAGAAAAGACAATTTTAAAAAAAATATGATAGGTTTTTCTCTTCCATTCTTCAATTGAAATTAAAATCTAAGCATCATAACAAAGTCTCTCAAAAAAAATTAATTCTCATAGCCAACTACTAATCCACCAGAACTAGAATCCTCCTTTCTTTTAGAAACTTGAAAATACTTATAGAACCAGAAACCACATATCTTGATGCCTCCTAAGAACAGAAAGATTCCTACATCATTAACACCTTAAAAAATCTAGTTGATTGCTATCGTAGCCACCTTCACTTACAATCTCCCCATCATCATGAGTAGTTTTCCATGCCTTTGATGAAACGTCAACTACACCTCCACCACCATTTTTTTGCAATGATCCTCAGTACAAAAGGTCAAACCATGTGAACGAGTCATTATCTCTACTCCTTTTGGGTGACATGGCAAGCTAGTGGACCTTTGTTCCCTCTCTTCTCTTATATATCTTAATTCTCAAGATATCAACACGTGGAAACACTTCGGGACTTTAGAAGCTAGGCTCCTTTTTGAAAGAAAGAGACATGTAGTATGGATAGGTGGTGACCACATATGATTCTAGAAGGATGACTATACCAAAAGTTCTCAAAACCTCCACCAACTTAACATGTGTCAAAGTGGCATACATGTTTGTAGCTCTATTTATGAAACACAAAATGCTTCTTCAAAACTATGAGGGATGGAAAAGAAAAAAGGAATTGATGACATGACAACAAGAATATCAAAACTAGGATCACTTTGTAGATGAGTCTACACTACCATTTCAATAATTTAGTATACATGATTGTAAATCTATGAGTACTATGTTTCCTATTAGTACTAAAACTACTTTAAAAATGTAAATTTATAAATTGGATGATAATTTGAAGATGTCTATTGTACTTTATTCTATTATTGTTAGTATTTCATTATATGTAGTAATTTGTAATAGGCTAGATATTGTTCAAGTAGTGGTAGTTTTGAATAGGTTTATGTCTAATCCTAGCAAGGAGTGTTAGATTTATGTTAAGAGGGTTTTAAAAAGTTTCGAGAAAATTTCACTTACCATTTGTGTTAGCATGGTATTGATGACGTAGATAACTCATTAGATGTACAAGCATGGTGGAGAATGGGCAGATAAATTGGATAGTCAAAGATCTAAACATTTTCTCTCAATTCTATGCACTAGGATTGAAGAATACGGGCTCTTGTCATAATGGATGGAACCCACATGAGCTATCATCTTCAAAATGGAGTTTCACACCTCATATAAGTCACAAATGTCTTTGATGAACTACATATGCTATTTGAGGATATATTTTTTTTCATGTGATTCCCATGTAAAATCATTGATCATGTTTACTATTCTTAAAATGTTCTCTGCAAGATGGGTGTGGGGTTTTCACATGATTTTATGGTTTTGGTATCCATCTTATTTTTCTCAAAATATGTATAGTTTTGTCTCTCTTTTCTAACATATTAGAGGTATGAGAAAGAAGTTTGAGATAATATTTATAAGTACATAGGTGTTATCAAAATGTTATCAAGATTTTGAGTAAAGTGTGTTGATAATGTAGCTTTTCATTGAAGTTTAATATATACATGTTCTCTTTCTCTAGCAAAAAAATAATCTAAAAGGGTTTATCCACATAACTTTTGAGATATGTGTTGCAAATTCATGATTTTTTATTTTGTTATATTTTTTATTTGTGTTTCCTCACATAATCTTCTATGATTATCTAATGTTGAAATATTAAATTTCATATTTGTATACACTTGGAAAAGTTTTTATTATAGTAGTTCCACATTGCCTCTCAACAAGAAGTACAAAGGTGTGTCTCACTTGTAGGCTACTTGTAAAATCAATAAATCAAATCTCATCTAAATTATGGCACCTCTGACTGAAGGTCCTTTAATCAAAGGACTTCTTGCATCTATGTGGGTAGAAACTTTAATTGAAGATTAGGCTCCAATTAATGGTCTTAATTTTTTTTAAGAGGGTTGATTAGATATGAGCCCACCTCCTCCCTCTTTGATATCCACGTATCTTTGATTGAAGGTTCTTGTGTGACACCTAGATGAAAGACATTTCCTTCCAAACCACATTGGAATATTTAAGTAGCTAAAAATTACCTATTCAAATCATTTTTTTTTTTACTGAACCGGTCATCATAAGATGGGGTTTTTAAGGTCAATATAGCCGTCAAAGTAACCTTTTATAAAAATTAGATATCTGCCTTAGATATATGTTAATGATCTAATTAAAAATTATGAAACTTACAGATGTAGTAATAAATTCAATATGCAACAAAATATGCGTGCCTTATATATATGTTAATAATCTAGTTAAAAATTTATAAAAATAGTTTATTTCTAGTTGAAGTAATTCATTATAATTATTTTCACTAAAAAATAATATTATAAATCAAAAAAGCAATAAGAAAATTAAAAAAATGCATACCTTAGATATCTACATTAATGCTTTATGTTAAAAAAGTATTAAGATATTTAATTTCTAGTTCAAGTTAGGCATTATAGATCAATCTTGTTCATTAAAAAGTACTATAATGTATAAGAAACGTTATGTTATTTAGTATTTAAGAACGATATAAAATTTCAATTTTGTTTACAATATGTTAGAAATAGATTCTATGCAGAAAGTCTCACAAATAATTAATTTGCATATCTTCAAATTATAAACAATTTAATTATTAAAACCAAGAAAAAATAAAGAAAGTAAAAATATTTATTTCCATGATGCACTTAGACCAAAAAGTGAGATACACATTTATGCTTCCATCATTAGTTCAATGCTTATTTTAACTAAGAAGATAATTTAATTGACCAACTAATGGTAACTTGATTAGACTCTCTATAACAGTGTTAACGCAGATCACTTGAAGAAAAATCTCACATCCAAGTCTTCCTCTCAAACTTTTTAAAACATCTAATAGTAAAAGTAGTTATTAGTGTGTCCCATTATCACCAAGTGGGAACCCCCTCCACTTTCATCATATGCTTGTATAATTTAGCAAACAATTTTTCATTATAAGATATTATAAAAGAACTTATACTTCATCTTTATTGCTCATCTCAAATGCAATAAAATGCAATCCTTCATTTGCAAACAAACCTTGAAAGCAACATTCCACATTGTTTACTCCTACCAAACATAAATTATATTAAAAGTTTCATAAAACTCAACTTAAAATCTCACTTTAAGAAACTTCTAATAAACTCTCTAACTTTAATTATTTTCAATTTTCCCTTTTTCACAAGAAACTTATATAACATATATTAAATTATCACAAAATATATTTTAATTAATTTTATATTATTTTAAAATAATAATAAAATTTAAATATTCTTTATTTGTAATCATCTCAAATATCAATCGTAAAAATATTATTTTCTAATATTTTTTAAAAGCGTTAATATTTCATATTTACTATTTTAAAAATTTATATATACCCTTAACAAAATTAAATTATAATTATAAAACTCTTGTAGATCAATCACTCCTCTAAAAACATATTTCAACTTTATTTATTTATAATCCAAAAAAAACCATGTTACACTAGCATCGGACATTAGCTTTAAAAGACATTATTCCAAGACTCTATTCTCCTTCCATATCAAAACAATAAGTTGCATTTCATATCCTCAAACGATTATAACCCTTTCGAAAGGTTAATTAAGTTTTAAGCTCCAACGGATTCTGCAATGCCATAGTAACACACGTCGGTTTTCTCAATTATATAAACTACAACTAACAACAATAATTAGAATTAATTAGAATAAATCAAAATCAACAACTGTAACAACTCACTTTACAAGATGTGCGCGTCTATGTATTGTTCTTGTATTCGCTGACGATTATCTGCCCACCATAATCGCGCTTGCATCTCGCTAAACTTCTCCCGACTGAGCAAATTCAAAACACACAAATTTTTAAAAAAATTATTAAAAAAATGGTTACAGATTTCCTCAAATCAATGTAATGAATCAAATCTTTGCAGTTCTCCAACACAAAATCTTTTTAAATCTTTTCAGCGACTGGATCCATTTTAAAATATTGGAAAAAAATGCAACCTGAATCTGACACGCTTCACTTCCCTTGCACCGCTTGGGGAAGAGTAAATGGTAATATACACTCCTGGCTCATCTTCTTCGACCCACTCAGCCTCTTGTTCTTGCTCCTGTTCCTGTTCTTCATCTTGCTCGCTTGAATTAGTGGCGCTGTGCATTGAATATTTGTCGCTGCAACTCTGCAGGTCGTCCGATCGATCCGCCTCGTGCGAAGAAGTTGCAGACACAGGCCTAATCGGAAGAATGTTTGCATCCCTGGCCTCCTGTACATTACCATCTCTCTGTACCGTATACAATACCATTAATGCCAGAGAAATTGTCTCTCCAAAGCAAAATATTTATGTTTTATGTTGAGAAAACTTTATATTTATACCTCTTCGCCACGAGATCTGGGGATGTCGCCGCCATTTTCACCCTTGGTGTTGGGACGGATATTATACAGCTCCAAGACTTTTTCTTGATTTTCTGTCCACCACAGCTGAGCTTGCCTCTTGTTGAACAATTCCCGACTGCAATGGCCACACAAACGAATTTTATCAGAGCAGACGATTTAAATTTTAAATAGAAGCTCCTCCAGAAGAAATTTCAAGCCATATGATGGCAAATAATGGTCATTACTGGCCACAAAAACAGCAGAACCCCGTCGTGAAACATGTGCAATGGTTCCATTTCTGACACATTTATTATCTTCTGTCAGAATTCGTGGATTTAAGCACATTCAAGTCAGTTATCTGAAGACACAGCCGTATACTTTAGGGCGAAATCAATCAGAGTTTACAGCAGTCAGCCATTTTACTGTCGGAATCTTGGTCCTAACATAATAACTTTACGCTGCTTTTCATACCGTGATCTTTGCAGCAGTTCGTACATACTTTAAGATCATCCGTGAAATATGGTGAGGATTGATCAGATTTGACTCTTCTTGACCTTCGGCCCTACCAGTCAATATCAAAGACTAAATATATAGAATTGCCTATGAAGTCGCGCAAATTTCGTGTCAGAGTCTTCTACGCGACGGTGTAGATGCATTCCTAGTTCTATGGAATAGACTCCAACCTCTTTGGACTGAATCTGCGCCTTTCACATTCGGAACAACAATGATGCTTGACCTAGGGTTTCCGACATTCTGTGGAAATTTTAACGTTTTGTCCGACCCAGTCGTGTAAAAAATTTGGACAGTGTTTTAGAGTGAAAATGTACCAGTACGACCATACGGATGACTCATTTAACCTCAAGCTGTAATTTTTTAAAAATACGTTTGCAGATCTGAGAAGAGTAAAACAGCAAAACAGCCCTAGAAATTCACAGTGCGCGGACATATTTCGTGGGTTTCGCCGTATATTCAAGACAGTTTCAGAGTAACCGTCAAGGTAATAAATTTATCTAGTATTCTGTAGTTTTCATTTGTGAAGTATAATAAAACCTGTATAATTCATATGATGCTATTTAACCCTCACAGATTTTTGCAGAGCGATACATTCTTCTTAAAATCTTATGATCAGGAGAACGATCGGTAGGAAACTGTATAATTTACTTCTTGTTGGAGAATCAGTGAGGATTGAGAAAGAAATTTACAAGACTATAGGCGATCCTATTTTAAATCTTAATGATTAGTGACGAAAGGGATTGTGAATTACCTTAAATTGCAATGTGTAAGATAAAAAATGATAAACCCCAACAACGTTAAATGTTGAAAAAAAATTCAGTCTGAAAATAGTCGCAGTTGTCTACTTAGCTTGCCTGCCATTTTTCAAATATTTAACCTACCCGATGGTTATGTAGAACTGTTAGGAAGAATGACTTCTATAGCTCATGCCTGTATATTCAAAAATACTAGACATAATGGAATCACAGAAACAATGTAGTCTATTCATAAATTTTGTTCTTACAAAGTAAAGTTTTGATTTCATAGGCGGACAGCATATCCAAATTCCTGCAACAAAGTTTAAAACAGATTTCATTACCTGAATCTTATGCGTTTAAGTTGATTTTCTCCTCCTTCAAGAGAAATTAAGGTTATAATGACGCCTGGTTCGACGTGCGATATCCACTCTTTGCACTCGTCGTCCGGTTCTTCTCCTTCCATTGGTTCTGAGGCATTGTTAAACTTTGGCGTGCCATTGCTTGAAGAATTTGAGCTGCGGAGAAGATCGATTTTGGAAGAAGATAAAACATTGGACGGGCGAGCTGAAGTGGAAGCTCCTCCGCTTGGAGTTGCGCTTTCAGATCCTGCTAACTCTGACTCCAGCATAAATCTCAGCTGTCCCTCACGGCTGAGGCCTGATGGCTTGCTGTACCGATACGATCCAGAGACCTTTAATGCCATCTCCTTAATCTACACCAGATACAATCTATCATTGTCATTAACATGCATAAAAAAATCTTGATAACACTATCTGAAAGACTTTAAAAAAACCTAAAAACTTGAGTATAAAGATTTCGGGAAAAAGAGCTGTGTGAAGATTTCATATCAACATTAGCGATGAAACTGGTGATCCATCATCCACATGAAGATGAAAAGTATATTTAAAGATTGTGGAAGATAAGTACACTTTATATCCACAATTCTCTCAGATGATGCATTATATCACTAAGAGAAACTTGAAACATTGATATAAAATCTTCTAAACATCTTTGTCTTCTCTCTCTATTTCTAACCCTATGCTCTTAAAAAGTTAAAAATGTCGCTTCAGCACGAAAATGAGAATGCTTATGGCCTGCAAAAGAAAGCTACGTGAAATTATTCCATCACAGATCTTTAAAGAAGCTCAAGATGCCGTGTCTGATAATGTCAAAGGAGAATTATAACTCAGAAAAATCTAACCTTCACTAAATTCGTCCATTCAGTAGACAAAACAGAAAACAGAAAATCTGAAAAAAAAAAAAAGAAAATGGTTAGGTAAGGCACCTGAGCAGTAAGATTCTTGATGGCCTCTCTAGAGGCCGGAGACCTAGGAGTTGCAGAGCCATCCTCATCGATGCTGTCATTGAGCCGCTTCGAACAAGCGATGCAAGCCAACATGCTTGCTGATCAAACTACAAAACCCTAGTTTTTCTTCTAAAACTCAACAATCGCCCACTTCAATCCCTCGTTCGAACAGCTATTTTCTTACAACCGCACTTTTCACAACTTCACGAGCTTCTTCATCATAATCGCAATATCTTCTGTAAAGCATCACAAATTCAATGAACACGAAAGCATAAACCGATAAACAAAATACTCCGCAATTTTCACAAACATTGCTTAAAGAAATACAAAGCTCCTTTAGTCGTTTGACTTCAAGACCAAAATCCATTTCATTAGGGAACAACTGTAGCTTCCAGTAAACCGAATAAGTCTACATACAGAATTTCAGTCCCAGTGCAGATCAGTAAACGAATTTACAATTTGAATCAAAATTTATCATCCAAATCTTACCTCAAACTCGGATTCAAATCGTCCGAAAATCGCCGACTCCACCCTTGCAACTATCCTCCGTGCCATTCGAACTCAGGACCTGTTCGAAACAAAGCCCGGGGTTAATATTAAACATCGGATTTGCCAGCTGTATTGACGGAGTGCAGCCTGTCAACTCCGCCGTTATGTCGACTGACGGCACCGAGCACGTGCGTCTGGAATGACGAAAAACAATTGAATTAATTCCTTTGCAATTTGAATTCTAATAGAATAATAGTTATATCGTGGGCGCATCATTGTCGAGGGACCTATGTTCTAAGTAATTAATGTGCAAGGACCAACATAAATTATTAATGCACAATTTGTCGGAAAGAGGCAAGGAACATTTCAAAGTATTCAAATGTTGTTTCATTTATTTTTTCCATTTCAAAGCTTATGCACCAAGATTCTGTCGCTGACGCAGGCTTGGCTTTTGGAAGACATATGTGGTGTTTTCATCAGAAAATAGCTATATAAAATGCATGGTTTATCTGGATACAGTAAACATCATCCCTTACTATTAATTTAAAAACTGTCTTGTCCACAAGCTATAGTTAGGCGGCCAACTCCAGAATCTATACAAGCATAATGTGAACAACAACTGTTACAACTATGCTTTAACACAAGGGAATCAAATATAGGTGATGGTTTAGTCTAAGAAAATTGATTAAATTTTTATATATTTATTAAATTTAATAAAATGTCATAGATAATATTGTTTTGAGATCTTTCAGTTATATATCTCAAAATAATATTATCTATGACATTATATTAAATTTAATAAAAATATAAAAATTTAATCAGTTTTCTACAACTAGTTTCATATAATGTTATAGATAATATTATTTTGAGATCTTTCAGTTTTATGTATGTGTATGTGTATGTATGTATACATATATACATACATATACATATGCATATGCATAATATGCACACACACACACACACACATATATATATATATATATATATCATAAATAAGAAAGGACTTTCCCTCTTAATCAATGCAAAACACTTACATTTTTATAAAACTCAAAATTTTAGTTCATTCATTAATAAATGTTGATTAAATAGAAAGAAATTTTAATAATAAAAATATTGAAATTCATGTTCTATCAAATCCCTGGGTCAAATATGTACATTTTTCATATGAATAGTGATAATGAATGTATATTCAATATTATGTTAGTTCATATAACAATGTTTTACCTTTAAAACATATGAAAAGAATCAAAACTCTATATACATGTCTCAACTTACATGTTTATTTACAACAACCTAGTACGTTAACAACTTGGGAGAGAATCAATATCAATATTCTTGTAGAGTAAAAAAATGCATATGCCACACGTTTCCCATCTTGTTTTATCTTCACTATAGTCATCTCTTAAAGATGTGTTGATTTATTAGTCAATTTTGGCTAATTAGGTACAAGAGCTAACAAAACCTAGAAACCATCCCTATAAATATAATCACTTTAGCTTCCACTTTGTTAATGTGATAGGCTCACTTCTTAAAAATCTTCGAACTCAATTAGAGAAAAAATTGTAAAGACATATCAAGCTTACACTAAGAAAAAGAGTAGACATCCAAAGGAAGATGTTACTAGAAGAAATAGAGTAAGAAGATTTATTAATACAAGTTATAAATGTGGATAAATTGGTCATGTAGTGCATTTGGATGTCCATTAGGTACAAGTAGGTATAAATTTTGTAGCTTTACTTACATATACAAAAGAACTAAGAAGTCTCAATTACAAGAGTGTTGCTAAAACCTAATTAAGAATAGAATGAGATCATATAAAGAATAAATTTATCATGACTTTGTATAAATTTGGAGGAGAATGTCACAATTTCATTTAGTACAATAGAAGTACTAATTTTAACTTAGTCTATCATAAAATAATGTATAATATAAGGTCAAAGAAAACAAATCACCCAATCCCTTGCAAGATTTTGTGGATATAGAAGTGGCATCAACTAATAGTAAGTGAGTAATGTACGACTAATTTTAGATTGTTACATATAACGGTGAATTTGTGTATGCTATAATGCCCATAAATATTTATCAGTTCCTATTGGGAAGACAAAGGTGGATTCATAGAGAAAAGCACAAAGCTATGTCATGGTTTTATAAAGGAAATGGCCAATGCTAATTCAACTTTTTAAATTAAATGAATAAAAAAATGAAATATATGTTTTGAATTTTACAATTATGTAAACTAAAAAAAAGAATTTTTTTTTTTGGTGTATTTTATTTATGTAATTTTTTTAAAAAATTTAAAAATTAGTTTAATATACTTCCTCATAAAGTAAACACTATAATTTAGTTGTTGATAAAATGTTGAAATTGAAGTTACACAAGGCGTCGCACTTTATATAGTAAATTTTACCTTTTTTTCTTCAATTTTTTTTGTATATTGATAACTTGAAACTTCAGTGCAAAAATATATTTTTAACTATTTTTTATGTATATATATTTTTCAATAAATTTGAAAAGTTGTGTTTACTAAAATATAACTCTTTCCATTTGACATCACCTTTTTTCTTAATTATTTATCCAAATTAGAAAAGAATTATATCATCTTGAGATAGATCGTTTTCTCTAGTACATTTATTTTTTTCAAAATTTTAAAGTTTTAGTTATTTTCCTTTACAAATAATCAACCTTTTATTTTAGTGTTGCTAACCTACTTTCAATAAAAATAAAATATAAAAAACTAATTAAAATATTAAAAGATATATATATATTAAAAAATTCACTTATAAATCTATAAAAGGGTATTTTTACATTTCAAAAAAAATACTATTTATAAGAGTAGGAATTGTTGAAACATCAAGTTTTTTGAAAAAAAAAACGGTAATTAGACCCAAAGTGGTATACAATAGACATTTAGTAGACACTTTCAATTGGAAAAGTTGTGGCCCATATATAAGATAGCTATAATGAATCTCTATAGATCATATGTTTGACTAAAATTAATTTTTAGTTAGAATTACTTAAATTCACTCATGTTGATAAGTTGGCATGAAACGTAACACAATTTTGTGCAATTACTGCACACGAAGGTTGTACATGATGGTAGAATAAAAACTTGCACCATTGTAAAGTATGAAAAATCATTTACATTGAGTGCATTGAAGGTGAAGAGGAATAAGTGAACACTAGTCCAAAAGTGTGTTGATTGTACAAATATACTCATAAAGGAGATGAGAAGAGAGAAGACATGTTATGGTTTCATTCTTAATCCCACAAAGGTTAGGATAGTGGATAAACTTGAAGAAGTTCAATTATAAATAAAAGACATATTAGAAGAGTATGTTGAAATACTTTTGATGTAGTTACTAAATAGGTTGTCACCTATGAGAAGCATTAGTCACCACGTGGATTTAATTCAAGGAGTTGTTTTATTAAAGAAGGCAACATATAGGATGACACCCATAGAAGATGTCTAGAGTAATGGAAGCAACTCCAAGATTTATTTAACAAATTAAATTGAGTTTGAGTAACCCATGTGTCATAACAATACTAGTACCTAAAAAGGATGGAGAATGGTGCACATGCATCAATTAAATAGGTATCAACAAGTTAATACTAAAGTATTGGTTTTCATTATCTCAAATGAACAACTTAATGGATTGTTTAAGTGGAGTAAAATATTTCACAAAAACTAACTTGAAGAGTGGATGTCACCAAATTCAAAGCTAGAGAAGGGATGAACAAAAAACCACAATTAATACAACATATAGGCTGAATGAGTGGTTGGTTATGTCATTTAGTCTTATTGATACGCAAAGGAAATTCATGAGATTAATAAAAGAAGTGTTGAAACCAAATGTTCATACTAAGTTTCTAATTATCTATTCTTAGATGACATATCAATTTTTAGTGAGATAAAGGAAAAGAGTTAATACATTTGAGGTTAGTTTTATAAAGATTGAGGGAATAATATGTGCTGGTCTATATTAAAAAAGTGTAGGTTTATGAAAAAGTGTATTTAGGGTTTTTCATTTGATGCAAGAGCATCCTCGGTTCATAGCAATCTTGCATCAACCAAAAAAGCATTTTCTTTATGTTTTGTTTTTTGCTTGCAATTTCAGCTTTTCTTTCTGTGTGTCCCGATTTTGGCTCACCAGATCCTATGGAGTTGGATTCTACTTGAAGACTTGATCATCTTTCTTGTTTCCAGACTGCATCACATTTGGATCATTTTCTGACAAGATATCGCTATCGATTTCCTTGACAGTTTCTTGTTACCGATTGATAGTTCTTGTTACCGGTTGCCTGGACCTATTTTGGTGATCTTTCGAAACCTCTTCTGAAGCTTGTGGAGCCTTGGGCGTTGATTCTGATGTTCCTTGGCATGTGGTTGACCTTTTCCTATGATCTACATTTCATCCTTTGGATCTTCCAGAGGAATTTCTTGGCGGAGACCAACCTTGTTATTTTACACATTAGGTCTCATTCTTCAGGTTTTGATCCCTATTGGGCCGACTGGATCCTTTGGATTGATATATATAATTGTAATTGTGCATTAGAATGCAATCAATCAGAGAATCCAGTAGCTAGATTGTGCATAGAAGATAGATCTTATGATTCAAGGTCCCTGTTGTGACCTATTTTGTATGTTCTACTAGGCCTGTGAGTCGGTTATGCTGTAACCCAGTTGCTACAGGTTGGATGTAATCAATTTTCATGCAATAAAATGATATGTTCTGCATTGCCTCCATCATATCTTTGTGTTTCAATTGTGTTTACTCTTGCTAACCAGTCTGGATTGATCTCTTTGAGGTCCCTCCTTACCGATGACTGCTTCAAGTGGTATCAGAGCGAAGTTTCATTCTGGAGGTTGCGTTTCCTAAAATTTTGTTGTAGGGTGGCCGATTGCGGATCTGACCTGCAGCTGCAAAGAACCTGCGTGAACGATGGCACTAAGAGGAGCTAGGAATGGTTGAGTGTGTGGGAATGTAGACGCTGCTGTGATGGAGACGTTGCGAGGTATAGCATCCTAGTTGGAAGACGTGGAGACAGCCCAGAGAAGAGGTTGACATATCGAAGATGTGAGTGAAGATAAAGGAGAAGAAGCCCTGACAGAACAAACAAACCTACCAGCAATTGATCCGAATGAGGAAAGGTTTTTGAGGGTTTTGAGTAGGGCGAATACTAAACCTAATTTTACCCCACCAGAATATGATGGGAAGTTAGATTTGGATGAATTGATGGCTTGGATCTCGGAGATGGAGAAGTATTTCAATTTTGAAACCATTGCAGAAGAGAGGAAGGTGAAATATGCATGTACCTGGTTGAAAGGTCATGCATCTCTTTGGTGGGAGCATTTGCAAGTTGATAGATAGAGAAGAGGTAAAGAGGAGATTAACACATGGGATCGGATGATTGCTAGGTTAAAGTCAAAGTTTATGCCAGCTGATTATCAAGTGAATATGTTCCAGAAGTTGCAGAATTTGAGACAGAAGGAATCTAGTGTGAAGGAGTACACTGAAGCATTTTACAAGTTGAATATCAGATCCGGACATGAAGTTGAACAAGTTGCAAGATATTTGAATTGATTGTGGATGTCTATACAAGATGAACTAAGTTTGATCAAATTGGAGAGTGTTGAAGAGGCTTACCAGTATGCCCTAAAGGCAAAAGAGAAGTTAAACAAAAGACATGAGCAGAGGCAGAGGTGGAAGGTTTATCGGAGGAAGAGGATATACTGAAGGTAGAGGAACTAGAACAGATCAGAACAAGGACAAGGAAGTGAAAAAAGAAGGTAATTCATACCAGAAGGATGATAGAAATTTCTACCGGAGGAGAGACAAGACAAGTGAACATTTAGAGGAACCTACTTTAAGTGTGGAGGAGAAGGACATCTTGCATTCGAGTGTAAGAAGACACAAAATACTAGAAGAGCAGCAATGGTGGAAGAAAACCCCACCGAATTAGACAATAAACTGGAAGATAGAGAACTGTTGGTGATGAGGAGAGCTCTGTGTCATACCAGAGGAGATGAAGAGCCCTTGCAGAGGAAGAATCTGTTCAAGACCAGATGTAAGGTATTCGGTAAGTGTTGTAAAGTTGTTATTGATAGTGGTAGTTCAGATAACCTTGTTTCAAAAGAGATGGTGAATAAGTTGAAATTCGAGAGATTGAAACAACCTAAGCCTTATTAGATAGCATGGATTTAGGATGAACATAAGTTGTTAGTAAGTGAGCAAGGTTTGGTGAAATTGAAAATTGGGAATTATCATGATGAAGTCTTGTGTGATATTATGCCTATGGATATTTGTCATCTTTTTTTGGGTAGACCTTGGCAGTTTGATAGACAGGTAGTGTACATGATGGGAGGAATAATACATACACTATTGTGGCCAAATGGGATGAAGCAAACCTTCTTGCCTTTGGAGGAACCTTTAAAGAATGAAGTCTTTACAAATGCTAGAATCTATTTGGTAATGGAAGGAAATTCCTGGATGGATTGAGACATTGAGAATGTGTGTTTTGCCTTAATTCCAAAGAAGACTGAGAAACCAGAACCAGAAGAGATGAAATATTTGGTGACGGAATATAAAGACATCATTTCAAATAATGTACCTGATGGATTGCCACCTATGAGAAGTATTAGTCATTGCATGGACTTGGTTCCCGGAGCTAGTTTTCCTAACAAAGCCGCACACCAGTTGACACCGATAGAGAATGAAGAACTAAATAGACAAGTGCAGGGGTTATTGAAGAAAGGTTGGATCAAGTAAAGTTTGAGTCCTTGTGGAGTACCCGCAATATTAGCACCTAAGAAGAATGGAGAGTAGAGAATGTGTACTGACTCCAGAGCAATAAACAAGATCACAGTGAGATACCAGTTTCTTTTGCCTAGGATGGATGACATAATGGACTGTTTGAGTGGAGAAAAATACTTTACACAGATAGATTTGAAGAGTGGATATCATCAGATCAGGATCAGAGAAGGTGATGAGTAGAAGGCAACATTTAAGACAAATGAAGGACTGTATGAATGGTTGGTGATGCCCTTTGGAATGACTAATGCACCAAGTACTTTCATGAGGCAAATGAATGAGGTATTGAATAAATTTTTGGGTAAGTTTGTTATTGTGTATTTGCATGACATTCTAATTTTTAGTAAGACAAAAGATGAGCATTTGTTGCAGTTAAGACAAGTTTTGCAGAGATTGAGAGAAGAAAAGTTGTTGATAAATATTAAGAAGTGTACTTTCATGAAGGATGAGTTAGTCTATTTGGTATTTGTGATATCTGAGGATGGTTTGAAGATGGACCCTGAGAAAGTGTAGGCAATTATTGAGTGGCCTACATCGGAAAGCATTGGAGAGGTAAGATCATTTCATGGATTGGCTAGATTTTATCGAAAGTTTATCAGAAAATTTAGTTTAGTTTGTAACCCTATGACTAAGACCATGAGAGGAGATTGGAAGGAATTCAAGTGGACCACAGAAGCAAACAAAATTTTTAAACTGTTGAAGCAGAAAGTGACTGAGCAGCCTGTGTTGGCTTTACCAGATTTCAACAAAGTATTTCAAGTGGATCGTGATGTAAGTGGAACAACAATAGGAGAAGTCTTGAGTCGGGAAGGGAGAGAAATAGCTTATTTCAGTGAGAAATTGAATGATTCCCGGAGGATATATTTAGTATATGATCAGGAGTTTTATGTCATAGTTCAAGCCTTGAACAAATGGAGACATTACTTGTTTGGTCTAGGAGCACCTAGGACTTAGGCTTATAGTCCTTTCACAATTTTGGCTTGTACCGACCTTAGCCAAGTCAGGTTCCTAATAAGGAATTCAAGAGGGTGTAAGGAGTGTGTGTGATGTTTTTTTTGAGTCAAGTGTAGGCCTAGTTGAGTTGGTTTTCTTCCTAGGTTTGCACTTTGTGAGTAGGTGATAATGTGAGTAGTTGAAATGACCTTCTTGATGGTCAAAAGTGGAATACCTTGGTGTGAGCATTAGAGAGGTTTAGAATGGTCTTAGGAATGCTTAAAAATTCTTGTGTAATGACTTGTACTAGGTTGTTTAGGTTGGCAAACCAAAAAGTGGAAAGTTGTAAAAGTTGTCATGACAACTTTTGTCCTAAAGGAGCTTAGCGGTGGAGTTAGGGATAGAAAAATTCCCTAGAATGCCTCCACATGTGGGGATGACTATTTAAACCTCCTCTTGCATGATTACCAAGGTTGGAAGTTTGATTTTGTAAGATTAACAATCTGAAACTACTTATTTTCGGACTGTTATCACTGTTTTGGTCTTATTTTGCATAAAATGTGAATGATAATGGATTGAATCCATTGATCCAGTTATGGATTGAATTTATTTGTTGTGTTCCAATGTCATTTGTTTCATTTTATTCTTTGTAGATAGGGTGTGCTAGTTTTTTCATTGTTTTGTTTCCAATCAACTAGTTTTGGCTTGTAAATAGCAATTTCATGTAAAATGGTTGCCCCATAAAATCCCTCTGTGCAACCATCACAGACTGTTGGGACATGGAAGGAAACCCCTTGTATAGTGTATATATGAAAGGAGGAGTTTTGGAAGTGAATTTTGACATGGTTACCACCTTATTCTAGGCGAGTCCAAGAGCAACCCGGCTAGAGAAGACAGGGTGAAATTTGAGAGCATAGTGTAGAGGTGGACACAAAACCTTAGCCTAATCATTTGGAGAGTTTTAAAAGGTCCATACAGAGTTTCCACTATGATTAGAAGCCTTAACAAGACCTTTAGATACCCATTCCTCAAATTTGAACAGTCATTGTCGGTTAAGAGGCCTAGAAACCCTTGCAAACCCTCATTTTTGGGTTAGGGCATTGTATGGAAAGTTGGGAAACCAAAACCACCAAAATCTCTTGGGGATAGGTGAATGATTGAATAAAAATAAAACTCGTTGCAAGGTCTTTTGGACCGTTTTCCTCAAAACCCTTGAAAACCAGATTTTGGAGGCCTAATAGGGGCTCATTCCTTGTAGCCCTATTTCTAGGCAAAATAGTGAAATTGGTAGGAAAGATAATGAATGAAAACCACAAATGGACCAAATGGAATGCATTCCATGCTAGATACTACCTCCACACCTCTGCAATGACTCACAACAGTATGGGGTGAATTTGACAAGTTGTTGTCAGGATAGCACAATTGAGCATATGGAAGTCACTTGGTAATGGTTGGGTTCCTAGTTAAACACTTGTTGCAAACACCTTGAGATTGGCAAGGAGCAAGCCCTAGAAGAGATTAAGAAGGACCTAGAGGTCTTGGAGCATAGCTAGACCTAGAGAGGTTGGTGGAATTGAGCAACACCAACTAGGTGAAGTGTGAGCAAGCTAGGTAGATCCCATCAAATTGGTATCAGAGCCTATAAGATTTGGGATAGGTGAGTAGATGTCCTCAGTGGAATCTATAGGAGACAACACCATGGTGACCAATGCAGAGTTGGCAAAGAAAGTGGATGATCAGGAGGAAGAGAATAGACTCCTGAAGGAAAAGTTGATTGAATTGGAAAGTAAGCTTGGTGAGATTGAAACCAAGGCAAATGAAGTGTTGGTAAAGGTTGAAGGAGCAGAAGGGAAGGGTAAATAGGTGTCAGAGATAGACAAAGTACCTGAACATGATCTTGTCTTAGAACAAGAACCTTTCCTAAAGGCATTGAAGGCCTTAAGTGGTAAATCACTAGAAGGATTATCATTGTTTACCGGTAAGATGGAAGCAGAAGTGGTTCTAGAATGGATAGAGGGCATGGAGAACCATTTTGAGTGTGAAGGCATAACTAAAGCCCAAAGAGTTAAAGTGGCAAAGTCTAGGATGAGAGGAGCTTCTCTCGCATGGTGGAAATTTGTGCAAGATGAGAGGAAGAAAATGGGCAAAACACCCATCTCTTCTTGGAAAGGGATGTTAGTCAAAATCAAAGAAGTCTATCTCCCTGATGACTATGAAGTGCAGATTCATAGGAAGAGACAAAACCTAAGACAAAAAGACCTTGATGTAAGTGGCTATACGGAGGAGTTTCACAAACTTAGCCTTAGATCTCATGCGGTGGAAGAAGAAAGTCTCAAAGTTGCTAGGTACCTAAATGGACTACAATGGAACATCCAAGAGGAAATCAGTCTAATGAGCCCAAAGACAGTTCATCAAAGCTATCAACTTGCCCTTAAAGTGGAAGAAAAATTGAAAAGAAAATATGACTCAAGTAGTAATAGGGGCAGGGGTAGAGGAAAAGAAAATAGGGGCCATAGGGGAGGCTTTGCAGGAAGAAGTTCATAACAAAGAACACAAGGTGAGTCTAAACTCACTAAGCAGCAAGAAAGTAGCACTGGTAAAGGAGGATTCAATAGAGGAAGGGGGTCAAAAAGTGGTTTTAAAGGAAGGTCTAGTGGACAAGGTAGAGGTTCCTCATATTTTGCATCAATGAAGTGTTACCATTGCAACCAACTTGGTCATCCAGCATATAGGTGTCCAGAGAAGGGGTCATCATCACAGAGTGGTGAAAGGAGAGTGAACTATCTTCAAGAAGAGACTTCAAGCAGCAAGACTTCAGAGGTTGCCTTAGAATCAGAGGTAGGTGACAACTTGATGATAAGAAGAACTTTGATAAAAGAACCTACCAGAGAAGAGCCTAGCTAAAGGAGGTCATTATTTAGGATCAAATGCAAGATTATGGACAAAGTTTGTAAAGTGATCATTGATTCAAGGTCAACAGACAACATTGTGTCAGAAGAGGCAGTGAGTAAGCTTAAATTACAGAGGATACCTCACAACAACCCATATAGAGTCACCTGGTTGAACAAAGGCCAACATATCCTAGTCAATGAGCAAGCACGGGTGGATTTCACCATTGGGAGGTATAAGGACAAAGTGTTATGTGATGTCCTACCCATGGATGCATTCCATCTTCTCCTAGGAAGACCATGGCAATTTGATAGACAAGCTATTCATGATGGAGCCAAGAATGCATACTCATTCAAGAAAGATGGAGTCACATTCAAGATCCAATCTATCCTTGAGGAAGGTGAAAAGAGGGCACCAGGTCCTAATGTCCTTTTGGTGAGTGAAAAATAGTTCTTGAAGACACTTGAGGAAGGTGAAGGTATAGGGTTTGCATTAGTAATGAAGCCTAAAGAGGAAGACGAGAAAGAGCAGCCAGATTTGCCAATAGAGGTTCAAGACCTATTGAAGAAGTTCAAAGGAATAGTGAGTGATGGACAACCAGCCACCTTACCTCCTAAAAGAGCCATAAGCCATCAAATAAACTTTATTCCCGAAGCATCCTTACCTAACAAGGCACCTTACAAAATGACTCCCCAACAAAATGTTGAGATTGCCAAACAAATCCAAGAGCTTTTAGACCAAGGCCTAATTAGGAAAAGCATTAGCCCTGTGTTGTACCTATCATTTTAGCCCCAAAGAAACGTGGTACTTGGAGATTGTGCACTGACTCTAGGGCTATAAATAGGATCAGTATTAGATATAGGTTTCCAATTCCTACAATAGAAGACCTAATGGATTGTTTACGGGAAGCCAAATACTTTACCAAGATTGACCTTAAAAGTGGATACCACCAAATTAGGATTAAGGAGGGTGATGAATGGAAACAACATTCAAGACAACAGAGGGTCTTTACGAATGGCTTGTAATGCCATTTGGCTTATCCAATGTTCCAAGCACCTTCATGAGACTCATGAATGAGGTGATGAAGGACTTCATAGATAAATTTGTGGTGGTATACTCAGATGATATTCTCATTTTCAGTAAGAATAGGGCAGACCATATTAATCATTTGCAAAATCTACTACAAAGATTGTATGAAGAGAAGATAACCATGAACTTGGGAAAGTGTGAATTTATAAAGCAAGAGTTGGTTTACCTTGGGTTTGTGTTGTCTCAAGGAAACCTCAAGATGGATCCCAGCAAGGTTGAAGCCATAGTAAATTGGCCTAGTCCTAAGTCAGCAACAAAGGTGATAAGCTTCCATGGACTAGCTCAATATTACAGGAAGTTCATTAGGCAATTCAATGCTATATGTGCACCAATGTTGGACACCATTAGAGGTGGAATGAAGGCAAAGTTTTAGTGGGATGAAAAGGCAAATAGAGGATTTGAAACCTTTAAAGAGAAGATAGCTACTCAACTGGTGTTAGTGTTGCCTGGTTTTGAGAAGCTCTTCACAGTGGAATGTGATGCAAGCAATGTTGCAGTAGGTGTTGTCCTAAGCCAAGAAGAAAGACCAGTAGCTTTCCATAGTGAGAATCTAAGTGATGTAAAGAGGAAATACTCCTCATATCACTTGGAATTATATGCTTTAGTCCAGGCTTTGAGGAAGTGGAGAAACTATCTGCTTCCTAAGGAATTTGTGGTCTATACGGACAACCAAGATTTGAGCTTTCTAAACTCACAAGTCAAGCTCAGTCACAAACACATGAAGTGGGTGGAGTATATGAAAGCCTATACATTCACAATCAAGCACAAAAAAGGTCAATTAAACTGGGTTGTTGATGCATTTAGCAGAGACTTTTGACAGTCCAAGAAATTCAGTTAAGGAGCATAGGTGTTGACAGTTTTAGAGACCTTTACCCGGATGATGAAGACTTCTCAAATGCCTACAAGGTGTGTAAAGAGTATCAAAATCATTTTCATAGTGAGCATTCAGATTTTACCTTGCAAGATGGGTTATTGTTTAGAGGAGGACAACTTTGTGTGCCTATAGTGTCAATGAGAGAAAATTCCATACAAGAGAAGCATAATGGCAGCCTTAGTGGTCATTTTGGAGTCAACAAGACTCAAGAGTTGTTTCAGAGGTGTTACTATTGGCCTAGGACGAATCAAGATGTGAAAAATTATGTGGAGACTTGTATTGTTTGTCAAAAGGCCAAGGGCACTTCTTCAAATGTCGGTTTATACCAACCTCTTCCCATACCAAATAGAACTTAGGAGTGCATTAGTATGGACTTTGTAGTAGGTTTACCAAGGACAAAGTAGGCATTTGATAGTATTTATGTCATTGTGGATAGATTTAGTAAGATGGCCCACTTTGTACCTTGCAAGACTACTCATGATGCATGTCATATAGCTCATTTGTTCTTCAAGGAAGTGATAAGGATAAATAGTTTACCCATGAGCATTGTTTCAGATAGGGACTCAAAGTTCATCATTTTTGGAAGACACTTTGGCAAAAGCTTGGCACCAACCTCTCTTTTGGACCAGCCTACCATCCACAAATAGATGGCCAGACCGAAGTGGTAAATAGGAGCTTGGGAAACTTATTGAGGTGCCTTACCAAAGAGTATGGTTAGACATGGGATCAAGTGCTACCACAAGTTGAATATGCTTACAATGACACAACAAATAGAACCACCAGCAAGAGTCCTTTTGAGGTGGTCTATGGTCTTCACCCAAGGGGTATATTGGAGCTAAGAGATTTAGGAAATGCAGCTACAAGGAGTGGATATGCAGAAGACTTTTCTCAGACAATGAAGGAGATACATGAATTAGTCAAGCAAGCATTGATGGAGAACACAAGTAAGATCAAGCAAAAAGTTGATGAGAAAAGGAAGAACCTACAATTCCAAGTAGGAGATCTTATCATGGTGCATCTAAACAAAGAAAGACTACAACAAGGAGTACCTAATAAGTTACAAATGAGAAGGTTGGACCCATGTGCCATTCTAGCCAAGTATGGAGAAAATGCATACAAGGTGGTGTAAAGCGGAAAAATCGAACCCTAGTTGTTCTCCCCTCCCCAACTCCAAGGAGAGAGAAGGGAGATCACTAGGGTTGATGGTTTTCACTTAGGAGGGACTTTACATTCAAAAGAGGGGTTGAAACCCACAAGATCCAATCCCACACAATGCGGGATTGGATTCTAAATGAGTTTCAAGGGTTAAGACATCAAGGATACCCTCTTTTGTAAAGAATATAGATAGGATGATTGAACTAGGAATGTATGTAGAAGCAAGAAAGATTCGCTTGTAAACAGAGATAGGGATATGGGATGAAGCTGCGGACCTGAAATTAGTAGTAAAATGTCGAGACAATTCTATTCCGCAAATTTGAGCAAAAGTTGACGGGACGATGGCGCCCGGCGTGCACACGGTCCTCCGAAAAATCCGCGAAACGAAGGTGGATCTGTTCGTCTCTGCACAAGGATTCCAGATCTTCAATTACAGCCGTGTACCTGCAACATGCGAAGGTGTAATGTATGTAGTATGTTGTATGTTGTAAGTGATCTCCTCTTCAATGGTTGAATCCTTGTCTTGAATGCAACACTTAGCCTTGAATGGAGACTTAGAATGCTCAATTGCTTGAAGGAATGCTTGAATGTTTGAATGTTTGAATATCGCTTCAAAGTCTTGCTCTTGCTTATTTCCTTCCTCCCTTTCTAGGAGAGGAAAAGTAGTTTATATACTTGTCAATTAGGGTTGATAGACTGATTTTCCCAACCTTAGGCCGACCAGGAAACATTATTTCCCGAATTGCAAACTTCAAGACCCGATGCCCAAAAGGAGACCGGGCCCAAAATAGGGCCAGGGCCCAGGGCGCTGGGCGCCATGGTCCCACCTCCTGGGACAACAGGGTGCAAGGAAGGATCATGCCAAGGTGCAGAAAAATGCAGTTTTTGGTGTCACAAGCAAGTTTCGGGGTCTCCATTCAAGTTCAACGTTGCGCCGCCATCATGAAGACCCAAATGCAGTCGAAATTGCAAGTGTCGCAATTTTAGGACACTACATTTAGCCCCCACTTTAGCGGGAGTATAAGCATACGCTCATACTTCTGGTAAAGTACAAGGAAACAACATTGAAAAACTTTCACCACGTCAAGGAGGCAAGATACACCAAGCCCCCAGTGGACTAAGGATCTTACGACTTCGATTGACAAAGTAAAAAGGAAGATCACAAGGGAGAACCATGACTGTCAGTAGTAAGGTTCCCTCACTATGAGTCATGCAAGAAAGATATCAAAAATTTTCAAGGCAAAGCTAAATTTGTCAAGAAATTTTCAAGTATCTTGAAAAGATATGAACGGGATGTATGCCCCCCTACGTTAAAGCGATCGCACACGCCTCACCGGGGGTGATTGCTTTAAGGTAGTGATACATATAAGAAATGAGAAAGGAGCACGTTATCACAAGGAATTAGCCCCCAAGTGTGAGATAAGCCCAAGGATAATAGACACAAAACACAAAGCACAAGGTGACTTCGCTTTCCTCGGGGTCAGTATGTTGTATGATAATTCATGTATATCATATGTATGTATGCATAATTGTTCTTCATTCCCCAATCAAGGAAAGTCACCTAGAAGAAGGGAACACATGTGTCTTTTGAGTCAACATGAGAGAGACCAAAAGAGATCTCAATGCTTTGCATCATCCTCAAGTAGACAAAACTAAGGACAACAAATGGAAGAATGAGAATAACACATAGAAGAAGTAACAAAAGAGATCAAGAGAGGAGGAGAGAGTCTACTATGCTGATGAAACTAGTCTAGCACATCATCTACCCCCTGATCTTGCTGATCAATATTTTGGGAAGGCAGGAAACACGCTAGAGGAGGAACATCCAACATAGCAGATGGAGCTATCACAAGATCCAAACAAGGGCTATGTTCATGTTCTGAGCCACGTTGTTCTTGTCTAGGAGCTAGGATAAGTGCTTTAGAAAATTCGTTAGATAAATGGTTATCAACATCAACACATTCATATTCACTATCAGAATGAAGAGGAGTAACATTTTCATCATGAATAACATTTTCATCTATATCATCATCAAGATTTATAAAAATAGGATCTTTAACTCGCACAGGATCAAGACCATCATGCATCTTATGTTTAGGAGATTTCGGCTCAATCTTCGGCTGAGGAGAAAATGGAATAATACTAGCTGAAGGTGTTTTTGGGGATTGCAAAGTTTGAGAAGCAGCTGCCTGAGCTCTAAGACGACGCTTTCGTCGGCGTTCACGTGTAGAACGATTTCGTCTAGTCTTAGTAGGAAGTTGAGAAGATTGAGGAGGAGGAATGTTCTCATCCTTTTCACTTGGGTGTTTAGGTTGTGGTCTCTTAGGTTGAATAATAGGAGAAGAGGAAGGTCTCTTCTCTCCATAAGATGAAGGAGGAGGAACTGCTCCATATAAGGGAGGAATATTTGGTTTAGGAAGGAGACCAAGTCCATCATGACGAGGAGGTATAGGTCTACTTTTAGGAAGTTTATTAGTCATAGGCATAGTCACATTCATAGGGATGGGTTGGGAATCTTCTTGAGGAAAGACATTAGTTTTATCTTTCAAAGGAAGAACTTCCTTCTCAAGAATGATAGGAATATCAAGTTTGGGTGTTCTAGGTTCACTTAGAGATAGGATCATGTCTTTTTTCCACTTTTGATAAGATTTGAAAAGATGATCACTTCGCGGAGGAAGAGATTGGAATTGTTTAGGCCAAAAGTAATCAATAGGAACGCTAGAAGTTCTTTCAGCTGGTTTAAAGAGGCTATGATTGACAGTAACAATTTCACCATTATGGGGAAATTTCAAACACTTGTGAATAGGAGAAGCAATAGCTTTCATGGAAGATAGCCAAGGATAGCCTAGCTTCACACGAAATTGTTCAGATGATGGAATAATAGCAAAGCTCATATCAAGGGATTTGTTATGGACCTCAATAGGTAATGTAATAGAACCAATTGCAGGAGAAGAAAATGCATCAAATAATTTCACAACCACATTTGTTTTGTCATAGATCACTTGATTCAATTGCAAAGTAAAAAGAAATTCTTCAGTAATGATATTAACCATACAAGAAGGATCAATAAGCACTCCACTGCAAGGTGTATTCTTGACTTTTGCAACTATATATAAAGGACCATTAGGTGCCCTGATAGTTTCACTGGAATCAAATGTGATGGAAGGTTCTTTAGGGATTTTCTGTTGCTCTACAAAGTTAATCACATTCGGAGTCATAGACAAAAGATCATCAGGTGAGACAGAGGAATTAGTAGTATCAATCGCATTAGAGGTATGAGAAGGCAATGGATCAGTAAAAATATTAAGATTTTGGTTAGGAGGAGCTACAGATGTGTTGCCTTTATCATTCACACCAGAAACAGAGATAGTATTATTATCAATCAAATCCTAAATTTTACCCTTTAAAGCAAAACATTTTTCAGTATCATGCCCAGGATGACGATGAAATTGACAAAAAGATTTGTTATCAAAATAGGGTGAATTAATCTTTGCAGGATCTATTTGCCTTATAGGAGGAAGAGTAAGCACATTTTGTTCCAATAACTTATTCATAATACTATGCAATGATTCATTCAAAGGAGTAAACTTTCTTTCTTTCTTGAAAAACTTAGAAATAGGAGGCACACCTGATGCTGCATTCACATGGTTGTTGATGATGTTTTCATTGAATTTAATGGACTCTCTGTTCGGTTCAAACTTCCCAAATGGTTGTTGACTACTATCACCCTTATCACTCGGAGCCATAGGATTTGCTTGTTCCATTTGACTCACAGTCAGTTGATAATTGTGAAGAGTTGCGCACAACTGTTGGAAAGAAGTAAACTCAGAAAACAGAAGTTTTTCTCTAATATCTTTTTGTAAATTAGAAATAAAGATTCTTTGAATATCATTGTCAGGTACTGGAAAAGAAATTTGAGTATACAAATGCTTATATCTACCAATGAAATCTGTCACTTTTTCTTTAACACCTTGTTTACAATGCATTAAATCAATCAAAGTAACTTTAGGACTTATATTGTTTTGAAATTGTTGAATAAAAGCATTTGTAAGTTGTTCGAAAGAAGTAATAGAATAAGAAGGCAACGAGCAATACCATTGTAGGGCTTTATCTCTTAATGTTCTAGTAAACAGATTTGCAAGCAACCTTTGGTCATAAGCAAAATCAGTACATATTGTTTGAAAGGTCTTAACATGTGTTAGAGGGTCACCCTTACCATTATAAAGCTCCAAATGCAGAATTTCAACATGTTTAGGGGGGATAGCTCGAACAATGGCAAGAGAAAGTGGGCTCGCAACATCAAATGTGGGCACACTAAACTTAGATTGATTCATAGAGGCAATTTGTTGTTGTAAAGAAGAGACAGTTTGTGCAAGATTGTTAATGGTCGCTTCAGTCGAAGAGTTCATATTAGACGTGTTAGATTGTGATGGAGGTATTATGTTATTGAAAGAAGGTATTGATTGAGAGTAAGGTGGTGGGACACTATGATAGTTAGTCATAGGAGATGATTGGAAAGGAGGAACACTACAAGGAGGAATGGAATGGTTAAATGAATTGCCCCCTTGCGTCATGTTCATTTGTGGAGATGAAATAGGGACACTCATTGAAGGAATGAATGAAGAAGTTGGATTGAATGAAGGAAGAGGGTTGATTGAAGAAGAGGGATTGCCCCCATGACTAGTGATCATAGGTGGAATGTCTTGTATTAAAGTAGTCATTATGTTTGATGTAAAAGTAGGTATACTAGCAATAGAAGTTGTCAAAGGGGTAGAATGATTAACTTGAGTAGGAGGTTGTGTATAACCTAAAGTTTCAGCACAACTCTTCATAGGCATCACATTTGAATCCACAATGTGTGCAATACCACGCAAAATATCAATTCCATTCTTATCACTTTGAACCATACGTTTTAGACCCTCAATTAATGAAAGAGCTTCGCTATCGGGGTATTCTTGAGACATCCATTGTCGAAAATCATCAAATTGGTTATCCAATTTCGAAAGTTGTTCTACAGAAACCTCATGGAGAGCTTCTTCATCATTAAGAGGATTAGAGGAATTACCCATGTCCTCGTTAAAAAGGCCATTCAAATTAGGTTCCATCTCCTCAGTAATTAAACCTTGGGAGGACTTAATTCTAAGGCTTCATCTAACGGGAATAGTGTAAGTAGGGCTTATTGTTGTAAAACTCATGCACTAAAGAGAGAGAGAAGATTTTGAATTCTAGAGGTAGCAAATTTCAATAAAATCAGCCAATCTCCTAGATTTAAACTGTTAAATACAATCAGGACAATCTCCCAAAATTTCGGAAGAAATGTTCGGGACCGTGGCGAACGGAGTGCACATGGTCCTCGCAACTTTTTTCAAAATTTTCAAGGATGAAAGTTATGATGATTTTAAAGCTAATCTGAAAAAATTGAGTGATTTTACGATCTGTAGATAGGCCAAATTAAAGTTGCAATCTCAAAATTGAACCCTACCACGATTGTTGAAAAATGTAAAAATTGAATTTTGGAAAAGAGAGGGAAACTGAAATTTTGGATTTTACGATTTTAGAGGGAATGCTGAAAGCAATGCAGGCTTTGAAATTTAAAAGTTGACTCAATTTCATGCAAAAATTCAAATTTGAAAGCGGAAATCAAAGTTGTTGCAATTAAACACTTAATTTCAGAAGTCACAAATTGTAAAAATTTGAATAAAGCACTGAAATTTCGAATGAATGCCAACACACTTTTCAGATTTAGGACTGTAAGAAACACAATTTTAACGCAAATTTCAATTTCAACAATTTTTGAATGATTAGAAGCCTCAATCCAAGCAATCGCTAGACCAACTTTGACTTTAATTTTGAAAGTGTTAGAATTAATAAAATCAGCCAAAATTCTGGATTTTAGCAGAAAAATACAGTAAGATCTAGCTCCCGAAATTTCGGAAAAAATGTCGGGGACGATGGCGCTCGGGGTGCACACGGTCCTCGCAACTTTTTTCCAAATTTTCAGGGATGAGAGATATTGTGATTTTATTGCGGAATCCAAAGTTACATCCGATTTAGAGGTGTTTTGATCAGTGAAATTACCAGTCAAAGGTTGAATCAAGAAGGTTTTAAAAATTAGGGTTTTGACATTTAACCACTTAATTTTTAGAATTAAAGCACAAATATGAATTGACAATTTGCAATAGAAGGGTAAATCTGAAACAAGCATTAACAATTAAACATTCCACAAGTTTAATTACTAAAAAGAAAATTTTAGGGTTTTTATGCAATTAGCCTCTAAAATTTGCAAAAGATCAAACATGGAAATGTAATTGAGGCAAATTTTTCAGATCTAACCATGAATAATCAGAATTAGGATGTTCACGTCGGGTTCACCAAAATGTAAAGCGAAAAAATCGAACCCTAGTTGTTCTCCCCTCCCCAACTCCAAGGAGAGAGAAGGGAGGTCACTAGGGTTGATGGTTTTCACTTAGGAGGGACTTTACATTCAAAAGATGGGTTGAAACCCACAAGATCCAATCCCACACAATGCAGGATTGGATTCTAAATGAGTTTCAAGGGTTAAGACATCAAGGATACCCTCTTTTGTAAAGAATATAGATAGGATGATTGAACTAGGAATGTATGTAGAAGCAAGAAAGATTCGCTTGTAAACAGAGATAGGGATATGGGATGAAGCTACGGACCTGGAATTAGCAGTAAAATGTCGAGACAATGTTGTTCTGCAAATTTGAGTGAAAGTTGACAGGATGATAGCGCCCGGCGTGCACACGGTCCTCCGAAAAATCCGCGAAACGAAGGTGGATATGTTCGTCTCTGCACAAGGATTCCAGATCTTCAATTACAGCCGCGTACCTGCAACATGCGAAGGTGTAATGTATGTAGTATGTTGTATGTTGTAAGTGATCTCCTCTTCAATGGTTGAATCCTTGTCTTGAATGCAACACTTAGCCTTGAATGGAGACTTAGAATGCTCAATTGCTTGAAGGAATGCTTGAATGCTTGAATGTTTGAATGTTTGAATATCACTTCCACGTCTTGCTCTTGCTTATTTCCTTCCTCCCTTTCTAGGAGAGGAAAAGTAGTTTATATACTTGTCAATTAGGGTTGATAGACTGATTTTCCTGACCTTAGGCCGACCAGGAAACATTATTTCCCGAATTGCAAACTTCAAGACCCGATGCCCAAAAGGAGACCGGGACCAAAATAGGGCCAGGGACCAGGGCGCTGGGCGCCATGGTCCTGGGGGACCAGGGCACTGGGCGCCCTAGTCCTTAAGGACCAGGGCGCTGGGCGCCATGGTCCAACCTCCCGGGACAACAGGGTGCAAGGAGGGATCATGCCAAGGTGCAGAAAAATGCAGTTTTTGGTGTCACAAGCAAGTTTCGGGGTCTCCATTCAAGTTCAACGTTGCGCCGCCATCGTGAAGACCCAAATGCAGTCGAAATTGCAAGTGTCACAATTTTAGGACGCTACAGGTGGACTTACCTAGTGACATAGGATTGTCAATGGTTTTTAACATAGCAGACTTAGTTCCTTACAAAGGATCAATTCAAGGTTCAGATTTTAGTCACTCAAAGGTATCAGATGATGTAAATAACCTTCAAATACCAACAAGACCAAATCCAAAGGCTAAAAAAGTATTGAGTTCAAGGATCACTAAGAAGACAAGACACCGAATCTATTGGGAGCACCTAATCAAGTGGCAGGGTATGGATGATGTTGAAGCTACATGGGTGCTTGAGACAGAGTTTAAGAAGTTAGGCATTGATCAGAATCTGATTCCCAAGGAGGTGACTTAGTTTTCTTTTGTTTGGGAGAATGGTGCAGGAGCACCTAGGACTTAGGCTTATAGTCCTTTCACAATTTTGGCTTGTACTGACCTTAGCCAAGTCAGGTTCCTAATAAGGACTCCAAGAGGGTCCAAGGAGTGTGTGTGATTTTTTTTTTGAGTCAAGTGTAGGCCTAGTTGAGTTGGTTTTCTTCCTAGGTTGGCACTTTGTGAGTAGGTGACAGTGTGAGTAGTTGAAATGACCTTCTTGATGGTCAAAAGTGGCATAATTTGGTGTGAGCTTTAGAGAGGTTTAGAATGGTCTTAGGAATGATTAAAAATCCTTGTGTAATGACTTGTAATAAGTTGTTTAGGTTGGCAAAGCAAAAAGTGGAAAGTAGTAAAAGTTATCATGACAACTTTTGTCCTAAAGGAGCTTAGTGGTGGAGTTAGGGATAGAAAAATGCCCTAGAATGCCTCCACGTGGGAGGAATACTATTTAAGCCTCCTCTTGCATGGTTACCAAGGTTGGAAGTTTGATTTTGTAAGATTAACAATCTGAAACTACTCATTTTCGGACTGTTATCACTGTTTTGGTCTTATTTTGCATAATATGTGAATGATAATGGATTGAATCCATTGATCCAATTATGGATTGAATTTATTTGTTGTGTTCTAGTGTCATTTTTTTCATTTCATTCTTTGTAGATAGGGTGTGCTAGTGTTTTCATTGTTTTGTTTCCAATCAGCCAGTTTTGGCTTGTAAATAGCAATTTCATGTAAAATGGTTACCCCATAATCCCTTCGTGCTACCATCATGGCATGTTGGTACATGGAAGGAAACCCCTTGTAAAGTGTATATATGCAGGGAGGAGTTTTGGAAGTGAAGGTTGACATGGTTACCACCTTGTTCTAGGTGAGTCCAAGAGCAACCCGGCTAGAGAAGACAGGGTGAAATTTGAGAGCATAGTGTAGAGGTGGACACAAAACCTTAGCCTGATCATTTGGAAAGTTCAAAAAAGTCCATACAAAGTTTCCACTATGAGGAGAAGCCTTAACAAGACCTTTAGATACCCATTCCTCAAATTTGAACAGTCACTGTCGGTTAAGAGGGCTAGAAACACTTGCAAACCCTCATTTTTGGGTTAGGGCATTGTACAACAAGTTGGGAAACCAAAACCACCAAAATCTCTTGGGGATAGGTATATTCTTGAAGAAAAGTAAAACTCTTTGCAAGGTCTTTTGGACCGTTTTCCTCAAAACCCTTGAAAATCGGATTTTGGAGGCCTAATAGGGGCTCATTCCTTGTAGCCCTATTTCTAGGCAAAATGGTGAAATCGGTAAGAAAGATAATGAATGCAAACCAAAAATGGACCCAAATGGAATGCATTCTATGCTAGATGCTACCTCCACAACTCTTCCATGACTCACAATAGTATGGGGGTGAATTTGACAAGTTGTTGTCATGATAGCACAATTGAGCATATGGAAGTCATTTGGTAATGGTTGGGTTCCTAGTTAAACACTTGTTGCAAACACCTTGAGATTGGCAAGGAGAAATCCCTAGAAGAGATTGAGAAGGACCTAGAGGTCTTGGAGCATAGCTAGACCTAGAGAGGTTGGTGGAATTGAGCAACACCAACGAGGTGAAGTGTGAGCAAGCTAGGTAGAACCCATCATTGTTGCCTAAGGAGTTTGTGTTGTATATAGATCATCAAGCTTTGCAGTATTTGAACAGTTAGAGTAAGTTGAATTAGAGACATATGAGATGGGTAGAATTCTTGTAGAGTTATACCTTTGTGTTGAAGCATAGAAGTGGGAAATATAACAAATTTGTTGATGCGTTGAGTAGGAGAAGGAATTTGCTGACAGAGATGAGAGTGACAATATTAGGATTTGGAGATTTGAAGACCTTGTATCATGATGACCCAGATTTTGCAGAACCTTGGAAAGCATGTAGAAAACTAGTTATGTTAGATAGAAGCAAGTGGTTGGATTACTTCATTCTGGATGGGATTTTATTTAGAGGAGTTCAATTGTGCATACCTAAGAGTTCTACAAGAGAGAATCTGATAAAGGAGAAACACAGGGGAGGATTAGATGGACATTTTTGGCATTGAGAAAACAATAGCATTGGTGAGTGAGCAGTACTTTTGGCCCCAGATTCATAAGGATGATAAGAGATATGTGCAAAGTTGTAGAGTTTGTCAAGTTGCAAAGGGTAGTTAGTGTAGTCACATAAATCTGTCCACTTAATTAAATAAATACTTAGTATTTATTTGATTATTTAACCATCAATTAATGAATTAATTAAATTAATATTTAATTAATTCATCTTAACCCTATTCTCCTATTAATTAAATAAATTATTCAATTTATTTGATTTAATTCACTTAACCAAATTCAGACCATTAATTAAATAAATAAATCATATTTATTTAATTAAATCTTCTCTCACATTTAAATAAATTAATATTTATTTAAAACCCCCAAAATCCCACCTTTCACATTTAAATAAATAAATCATTTATTTAAAATCACCTTTATCCTCCACCCACTTGCATTTTCCTACAAATACAAGTTGCACAATTATTTTAAATAAATAATTTATTTAAATCACCTTTATCCTCCACCCACTTGTATTTTCCTACAAAAGCAAGTTGCACAACTATTTTAAATAAATTATTTATTTAAAATCCTATTTATCCTCACCCACTTGAAACCTTTAATGGTTTCCCTTAAAGTATTCAAACTTGATGGCTTTAAAGTCTTCAAACTTGATGGCTTCCTTCTATAATCTTCTTAAGACTTTAATGGTTTTCCTTAAAGTCTTCAAGCCTTTAATGGTTTCCCTCAAAGTCTTCAAGCATTTTAAATGCTTTATCTTCATTTTTCTCATTTAAATAAATTAATATTTATTTGAATATTTATCCAAATGCAAATTACACCATTTAATTGAAATAAATGATTTTATTTTAATTGAAAATACCAAAATTTCTCCCACTTGCATTTTCCTACAAAATCCACTTGTATGCCTAAACCCCTTCTAAATTCTTCTAAACCCTTCCTAATTAGCCTAATCCATCCCCTAAATATTGTCACATTCCTAAGCAAATTGGAGTCACTTCTCAAAGACTCCAAAGTCTTTGAAAAGCAATTAATGCTTTGTGTGTTCAACAAATTAACCCTCAAAGTCTTGGATAACCTTTGAAAGCTTCCAACCTTCAACCACTAAATGGCTCAAAGTCTTTGATAACCATTGAAGGCTTTCAACCTTCAACCACTTAATCCCCAAAGTCTCCAATAACCATTAATGGTTACCTCAAACCCTCCCACATGGTTAAAACATTTGTTTTGACTCAACCTCTACCCAACCCAAGGGTCTCATCAAGCCTTTAATGCTTTGACCATGATTATCTCTTAATCATTTGCACAAAGGTTTATCCTTGCATTAACTCCTAATCCAGTGGGTAATCCTAATTTAGGCTTGACCCTTACCTTCTAGATAACCATGAAGTCTTTTCAGGCCTTTAATGCCTCCAACCTCCTCTCTCAACCCAATCCTATGTTGACACTTGTCACCATTTTATTGGTGCCAATTGTGCACATGGATCCCCAACTTTCAAACTTGGCCCTTGATTAAACCATTCAATCTTAACCCTTCATTTCCCCATTTCTTCTATAAATAGAACCCTTCTCCTCAAGCAAAAAGAAGCATTTTAGAGTATTGTTGTTATACTGGCATTAGCATAGAGCTTTTTCATAGCATCACTATCTACTCTAGCATAGTATTTAGCTTTTCATTTCATATTTGAAGCTTAGTATTAAATCTCAATCCTCCATAAGCATCCATAGTGCAAAAAGCTGCTGAGAGCTACACTCATTTGGGACTTGGAGAGGAGAGGAACAAGGGAGGAGCAACTATGAGCATCTTGATTAGCTATTTCATTTTATGTTTATATGCTTTCTATTTCATGCTTAATATCTCTCTTGATATGCCTGTTTAGGATAATCTTTTGTTGCTAACACTAACGTTTGTTTCTTGTGCTCTTGTGTGTGTTGCCATCAAACAGATTTTCTAATCCTTTTTGCAGAGCATCATTTGGTGAACCCGACGTGAATCCAAACACCAAAAAGATCAATTTTTTTTTTTTTTAACCAATAACATGTTTGAATGTTGAAAATGTCACACAGGTTGCGATTTTGACACTGTTTTGGTGCGTTTGGCATTATTTTGGCGCTATTCCCCCTGTTTCAGTGCTTTTCCCTTCTCTGTCTTTCCCTTTCTTTTAATACGTTTGTGTTAAATAGTGCCTCTGTTCAAACGCAGACTAGCGCTATTGTAACAAAACGTTGTACAAATCACTTTGTAACCAAAAAAAAATAAAAAACCAAAAAAAAAAAAAAATTTAGGCTTGTAGAAGCCCACCAAATAGGCGGATTTTACTAACTATTTTTCTCTTTTGTGCAGATTTAAATTAGATTAAAGAGTAGATTTATATTTTTTTACTAACTTGTTTTTGAAGTTGGTTTTAAAAATGAATTCACTTTTTATTTTGGTTTAGAATTAACTTCACATTTCAAATTTGGGCTTTTGAAAAAGAATCACACATTTGTTTGGGGCTATTAAAAAGAATTTCATTGTTCAAAGGTAAAAAGAACCACAAACTTATACAAAAACAACTTTATTTTTTTTGCAAGTTAGAAAACAAACTTCGTTTTGGTGCTTAAAATCAACAAGGCAAATTTTATTTCTTGCATCAAGATAAAACTCACAATCCACACTTCCATTTTTGGTGCAAATAAAATTCACAATCAACTTGTCTCATTTTCAAAGCAATTTTACTTCATGCAAACGTGTTTTTCATTAAGTTGACCAGGATTTTCAAATTCTAGTTTACTCAAACAATTGCCTTTGAAAATTAAAAAGAACACCATGATTGTTGGAGCAACATCTCCAAATAGTTAGATCACATTGCAATGATAGATTAAAAAGAACAAGTGTTTTTCGTGCTTGGCACACTTGTGCAAAGAGTTGGTCGAGTGGTCCTACCTCTAACACACACTATCCTCTCCCTTGGCTCTCGTGGTCCTAGGTGCAAGAGAAAAGTGTTAGTAACACTCAAATTTTATCTTTTTAAGAGAGGCCTGCCAAGGGATCGATACTCTTGGGAACGACCTCGAGCGGTAAATCCTTCGAGCCGCTATAGAAATCAGGTGAGAGCGAAAGCTGTAGCCTTGGGTATAGCTGTTCCTACAGTGTAACTGGCCGAAAGGACAAATGGGCCCCACCACCAGTTACAAGGCTCTTAAGTGAGTCACTGCAGAATGAACTTATGTCCAAAAACATCGAACATGACTAAACACCTTTAAGTAGTAGCCCACCTGTTCTATTGATTGAGGATATTTGAGATATAATTTAGTGCAAGAGCATAGATGGTTTTGCTCCCAAGATACTCACCATACATATTTCCTTGAGTAGAAACATAGCTTTTTGAAAAGTCACTTGTGGCTTGATAAAAGTGGTGACTCCCCCATCATAGGGATCATCTATTTGTTATGCTCGTGCAAGACTTAGTATATCACATCCTTACCTGCCACGGCGGGATTCATAAGGTATGTAGTACCAAAGTCGAAGAAATATCAAGATGTGGGCTAAATTTATCACAACTGGCCATTTGACCATAGGGATAAAGAGTGTTTGAAGTGTGTTCGTTTTACAGACCTAGAGCAAATTGAGCCGACTTCAGGCTTTGGAAATACACCTTAAAATAAATCTAAAGGAAGGGTCAAAAACAAGTCCAAGGATTGGGTTGATCTAGACCCATACTCATTTGTGCCTTTGAGGCTACAATCTTGTGTTTGTGTGCTTGCTTTGTTTTCTTGTCAAAGAAAAATCAGAAAATCAATCCCAAAAACAAAGTATTCATCCAACATCTGTCAACACAACCAAAAATACCAAAAACAAAGTGCAAACAAACAAAGAGTCAAAAATTTATGACCATTCTTCACATCTTGCGAAAGAAGAAGTGTCATCAGAATATTACCTTGAAAAGAAGACCATTAAGCTCAAAGGCTTTGATCAAAAGGAGGAAATTCTTCTATCTCAATAGACAAATCTTTGTCTCACATAGAGTCTTTCTACATCGCATGCGTCTCTATCTTCAAGGTAAAACAAACGAGTTTGATTCCGAATCATTGAACCGCAGAGCTTTTATGCAATATAGAGCTCTGAGTTATCACAAAAATCAAGGAGGAAAGATTAATCCCAACTTCTTCCCAAACATCTGTATCACCTACAACACAGCTCGAGAAATGCCACCAACGCCTGAAAGGGAAGAAGTAGAGTTTGTTCCATTTGTAACACAAAGTTTTTATTAAAGTTGAAAACAAAACATCCATCATCTCATTCATACATCATTTTTCCATCATCAATTCATCCCAAAACTCTCAAAACATTAAGAGGTTCTTGTCCCAAGATTCCTTTTTTAGATATTGCTTGAAATCAAACACATCACATCACTTTTAGATTGTTTCTACATCTAGGATAAGCTCATCCTAAGAGACACATCTACGCAGGTTAAAACTAGTTCATGAGTGAATCCTCTCATTGCTAGGTAGTCAAAATCTGTAACACATCTCAGATTTCTCTACACCTTATCACATCCAAACTCATCAAAACAAACAAGCAATTCAAAGAAAGAATTCTGGTTACATTTACCTTTAGAGTGCTAGAGATCTACAATCCACTAATCATCCATCTTTCATCGAACAACTCATCATCATCTTCAATCAACTTCAACACAAACTTGCAAACAAAATGGCTCAAACCCGATCGCGATCAAGGCAACGAGAAATAGAAATTGAGGAAGAAGAGGACAACCTCAATGAATTTCAAGAAGCACTTGGAGGAAATGTAAATGATGAAAACCCAAGTAGTCCCACTCCTTCAACAATCGAAAGGGTTCAGCATAACCCTCACTTTAACAGATTATTTGATGAAATTCTCAGGAGCAATGCGGATGCTCACTTCTTAAGACTTGCTCAAGAAGGAGCCAAACTCCCCTCAGACTTTGATCTTGCCCAATTAAGACAAGCATCAGAAAGACAAAGTCGCCATGAGGAGGAAAGACGTAGAGATCCCATCAGATATAACATCCCTCGAGGTAACCCACCACCTCCTCCTCCAAATGAAATGGAGATGTTGCGGCAACAAGTCGCGAATCTCGCCCAACAACTTCATAGTGGTGTTAAGACCAATCAATTTTCACTTAACGACATCTGTCCCTATCCGTTTGATAGGAATCTTTATATGCCACCCTTTCCACGCGGGTTTGAAACACCCAAATTTGAAAAATATAGAGGAAAGGGGGATCCCCGTGATCATGTCCGAGAATTTCATTCTGCTTGTCTTGAAGTAGCTTATGAGGACACATACCTAATGCGCCTTTTTCCCCAAATCTTGGGAGGAACAACCACATCATGGTTTTCCCGACTACCAGGTGGCATAAGAACATTTGAGGAACTCATCCAGAAGTTCCTATCTCATTACTCTTATAATATTGAACGCGACATCACCATGGCTGATCTATGTAACACCAAACAAAAACCAGGTGAATTATTCTCAGTATTCCTGCAACGATGGCGCCAAATGTCTAGCAGACGTTCTCTTCAGTTACCTGAACGAGAACTAGTGGAAATTTTCATTTCCAACTTAAACGAAGAAATGGAATTTCACCTGGATGTCAAAGACACAGATTCTTTTAACGATATGATCACCAAAGGTATAAAATGTGAAAGGGCACTCATCAAAAAAGGACTCATCAAAATCTTTAATGAACCCAAAGATGGTCCTCGCCCGCGCTTCAATAGCGATAAACCGAACTTCTGGAACAAGAATAAGAATATCGTTAACGATGGAGTTGTGGATGCTCGGACTGTCCAAAATGCACAACATGTGGTTCGGTTTGCAGGACAAAATCCTCCACCTCAAAATAACACAAATGTTCCTCTTAATCAAGGTCGCATCACATCTCATGATGAACCAAGACCCCGTCCACAAAAACAAAAACGCACATACACTCCCTTAGGGGAACCCATTGAAACAGTGATGCGACAACTCATTTCTCAGAATTTGATCACTCTACCTAAGTTATCAAATTATGAGCCTCAGGTCAAACCGGCATGGTGGAGAGATACTGAACATTGTGAATTCCATCAAGGAAGAGGACACAAGACAAGTAATTGTCATCGATTGAAAGATCTCATTCAGGATCTTATTGACCGAGGAGAAATTGAAATTGAAGGGCATGACCCAAAAACAACCAATAATGATCATCAGATGTTCAAGAATCCACTTCCATCGCAAGATCAAAGGGGTCCTTCGACGTCCAGTCGAGGTCCTGATACCACTGATTATACGCAAGCTGCGTATAATTACACTGTAAATCACCTGTATGATGCCAGTGAACAAATTGCAACCATAACCTTCAAAAATCCCACCTCAAATTGCAATGTTGTTACACGTCGTGGCAAGGTCACCATCAAGGCAGCTCCACAAGGCACCACCTCCATCCCAAAGCAGTACAATCTTGTGGAACAATTAGACAAAACGCCTGCGCTTATATCCATTTTAGAGCTATTACGCTTATCACCATCTCATAAAACAATCTTGGATCAAGCACTCCAAGAGGCGTCAGTCCCTGCAAACCTGAATACGGACCAGTTTCAAGCCATGGTTGGAAATCTAAAGTCATCACCTTGTCTCACTTTTTCCGAAAGTGACAACTCCTCCTTCCAACAACCGCATAACGCCTCACTCCACATTGAAGGCTTTATCAACCAACACAGGATCAAGCGAGTCTTGATAGATAATGGAGCAGGCCTAAACATTTGTACACTACAGTTGGTCATAGCATTGGGATATGCAATAGAATCAGTGGATCCTCGCAAGAAGATCACCATCAAGGCCTATGATGATGCAGAGCGTTCATCCAAAGGAGCTGTGGTACTACCAATCCGAGTAGGCCCTGTGGTAAAGCACATCATCTGTCAGGTTCTGGACCTTCCTCTGCCATATAATCTATTATTAGGGAGACCTTGGATACATGCCATGCAAGCTGTTCCATCTACCTACCATCAATGTATCAAGTTCCCACATAACGGGGTCGAGATCACAATCCTGGGCGATGCAAATCCCTTTGCATTTTGCCATAATATCAGCCATCAACCAGAGATTACCGTTCCTAATAATAGAGAAGCCATTTCCTCCACATCATATATAAATCCCGCCTCTCTTGCCAGTTCAAACACCCCTATGCCCAAGCAAGAAAAGCTAAAGATGAAAGTAGCAGAGGAAGGTCCTGGAGAATACAACTTGAGTCAGCTCTTTTGTGTGGGACAAATGCCCACTTCTCCTAGAACACATGGTAAACCACAGCAGTTGCTCCAGCAACCACTAATCACGCCTCCATGTGCCTTAACGCCTTTCATTCTTGGAAAGAGTCAAGAGGAAGAGACACAAGATGAGGACCTGGCGGACTGGATCTATAAAGATCCCATCACCACTGACAAACCGCAAGTTACACTTCCTACGAAACAATATGGCAAAGGCCTCCTCATTATGCAAATAATGGGATATGATGGTCAGAGTGCTTTGGGATCCTGCCAACAAGGACGACACGAACCTCTACTACCAGAATTCAAGCCCAAAGGTAATACAGGCCTAGGCTTTGAAAAAGAGATCCTTCCTAAACTCAGATTTAAAGGAAAACCTAGCAAACCATTTTGCCCACCTACTGTAAAGAGGACACCTTTCATAATCAAAGCACCATCAAACACTATCCCCACTGCCCCATCAAGGCTCACAAACCCACCACAACCATCTACAATACCAATCATCCCACCAAACGAACCAGTAATCCCATCAATAACACCAATAGCAGCAGCAACTGTATCAGAACCCGCAGCAACATCTATGGCACCAGTAGTTCCAGCAGAAACCACTGAGTCACCATTACCAATACTTCCAGTAACAAATCCTTTAAACCCCATCATGGTTCCTGCAGCACCGATCACTACAAAGATACATAAACCAATCACACCTGCCGTGTTTAACTCCAAAGACATCCCAGTATGGTATAGCAATCGGATGCTGGAGAGTGATTCAGAGACCGACTCACATGAGTGGGAATTCGATTCAGTGCAACTTAACACTTCAGATGAGGAAGACACATCACCACCTCCACCAGGCAAAGACATCCCTGTTTACGGAGAAGCACAGGTAAAGACCACTTGGGTACCTGAGCTGGAAACATCTTCCACAGACCCTACGTCTCATCCTACGCCTGATTCTGATAGGGAGAGTACCATCAATGACCTTCACCACACTGTCTTAACCCTCACTGATACATCTCCCGCACTTAACTTAATCGATGAAGTAATGCCCATTATCCACCCTGAACTCATTGAATGGAACCAACCAAATCCCCCATGTCTTGACCTCTTCCAGAACGATGAGGCTGTCATTGACTTTTTAGAATTAAGGGATAATCTACCAAGCGGGGATCACAAAGCTGGATTCGCCATTGAACTTAATAGCGCAGCATACTTCGGGGCGGATGCCAAACCCTTCAGCTGCAAAAATATAACATTAAAACATGGATCTTCTAGTGAAAACCACACTGTGGCACTGTTTGATCCAACAAAAGTAAAAAGAAAGAGCGTATCCAACGGTGAAAACCTCTCTGAGGCGCCTGAGGATGAAGGGTTTGACATTCTCCCTGCTAATACACAACAGGAACGATCAACGATCCTCATTGAGGAGACCAAAGAATACAATGTGGGGACTCCTGAAAACCCTCATATCATACATCTGGCATCTCTTCTCACTCCAGAGGAACAACCTCAATTTATAGAGTTCTTCCAACAGCGTCAGATCAACTTTGCATGGTCATATGCAGACATGCCTGGGCTTGATCCTGATTTAGTCATGCATCATCTCACAGTAGCAAAAGGAGCCAAACCTGTCAAGCAAAAACTTCGTAAGATGCATCCCCAGATTGCAGTGCTAGTCAAAACAGAACTCAAGAAACTCCTGGATGTTGGTTTCATTAGACCAATTGATTATGCAGAATGGATCTCCAACATTGTACCAGTCGGCAAACCAAAAGGGGGCATCCGCATTTGTACTGACTTCAGAGATCTGAATAAGGCATGTCCTAAGGATGACTTCCCTCTACCAAATATCGACATCATAGTAGATTTGACAGCAGGACATGCCATGCTTTCACTCATGGATGGCTTTTCGGGATACAATCAAATAAAGATCGCACCAGAGGACCAACATAAGACAGCCTTCACATGTCCATGGGGCACATACTGCTGGAATGTAATGCCTTTTGGTCTAAAGAATGCAGGAGCGACCTATCAAAGAGCAATGACCACCATCTTCCATGACATGATGCATACTATAATGGAAGATTATGTGGATGATTTACTAGCAAAATCACTTACTAGAGAAGGACATCTTCACATCTTAGATAAAATCTTTGATAGACTGGAACAGTACCATGTTCGACTCAACCCAAAGAAATGTGTCTTCGGAGTGACCTCCGGGAAGCTTCTAGGATACATTGTCTCAAGCAAAGGTATTGAGGTCGATCCAGCAAAGGTTAAAGCAATCATGGACATGCCACCTCCAAAGAATATCAGTCAGCTAAGAACACTACAAGGACGGCTTCAATCTATCCGCAGATTCATTGCACAATTGGCTGATAAGTGTCACCCATTCACACACCTGCTACACAAGAACATCCGCTTTCAGTGGGATGACAGATGCCATCAAGCATTTCAGGCGCTTAAAGACTATCTCATGAATCCACCATTGCTGATGCCACCAGATCCAAGTAGACCATTATTGCTCTATATCTCAGCAACAAGTACAGCATTGGGTGTACTACTGGCACAACATAATGCAGAAGGAAAAGAGTGTGCTATTTACTACATCTCTCGCACACTTGTGGGCTATGAACTCAATTACACACCTATTGAGCGAGCTTGCCTAGCAGTAATCTTGGCAGCCACTAAACTGAGGCACTATCTGTTAACACACAAGGTACAACTCATTGCAAAAATTGATCCACTCAAGTATTTACTTAACAAAGCAGCATTGACAGGTTGCTTAGCTAAATGGGTAATGATTCTAAGTGAATTCGACATCGAGTATGTGGACCGTAAAGCTATCAAAGGTCAGGTCATTGCAGATCAATTGGCCGATGCACCACTCATAGGCGATCATCCTCTCATTTCCAATTTTCCAGATGAAGAGATATTCATGATCACAGAAGCACAACCATGGAAACTATATTTTGATGGTTCATACACTAGGCACGGCTCGGGGGCAGGCATTCTGTTTATCACACCTCAAGGTGATAGCATCCCGAAGTCTTACAGGCTCACATTTCCATGCACAAACAACATAGCAGAGTATGAGGCCTTGATCACAGGACTCAGGTTAGCCGTACAATGGAAATTACAAGAACTACAAGTATATGGCGACTCACAACTGGTCATTCGACAAGCAACTAATGAATATCAGACCAAAGATGATAAACTCATGCCATACAAGCAAATGGTGGACAGTCTAAAGACATCATTTACTACTATCACTTTTGAGCAGATACCAAGAGATCAGAATCGAGCTGCTGACGCCATGGCTACCATCGCATCTCTACTAGATCTTCCACAGAATTCAACACGCTACGAGTTCTTGGTAGAACAACTTTGGATTCCCGCTTATGATATCCCCGAATCTGAAATGATATGTTGCCTTGTTGGTTCTGAATCCCCATGGTACGGTGAGTTCTACACCTATCTCCGCGATCACACCCTTCCTCCCAACCAATCAAATAACCAACGTAAAACCTTCATTCGCCAAACTGCTCGATATACCATTATTGCCGAAACCCTATACCGACGCGGTCTTGATGGTACTCTCCTTCGATGTCTAGAACAAGGTGAGATAACAAAGGCTTTGGAAGAGGTACATGAAGGAATTTGCGAGACTCACTCAAGTGGTCCATCACTAGCCAAGAAACTCATGCGAGCTGGATACTATTGGCCATCTATGGAAAAGGATTCCTACTACTTTGTCAAGAAATGCAAGAAATGTCAAGTTCACGGCGACCTGATACATGCACCGGCCCAGGAACTGCAACCAATCATGACACCATGGCCTTTTTGTCAATGGGGTCTTGATCTTGTGGGTAAAATCCATCCATCTTCATCCAATGGCCATAAATTCATTATTACAGCCACCGAATATTTCACCAAGTGGATCGAAGCTGTTCCACTTACCCAAGTCACCGGCAAGCAGATCGCCTCATTCATCCTCAATTACATCATCTGTCGGTATGGTGTACCCATGTCCATCGTCACAGATAACGGTCTTCCTTTCAAAAATCAGGATGTTCGTGAGCTTTGTGAGAAATTTCATATCCAACACCGCTTTTCCACTCCCTATTACCCACAAGGCAATGGTCAGGCCGAAGCATCCAATAAAAACATATTGAGGATCCTAAAGAAGACAGTCAATGATGTCGGCCGTGATTGGCATGTTCAATTGAATCCAGCGCTATGGGCATATCGAACTAGCATTCAGACCCCTACAGGTGCAACTCCTTATTCATTGGTCTATGGTGCAGAAGCTATCTTGCCTATTGAGGTCGAGATACCATCATTACGGGTTTCCTTGCACAATCTCATCGATGATGAAGCATACAGAGTATCTCGTCTTCAGGACTTAGAGTTACTAGATGAGAAGCGACAAGCTGCATACAATCACCTCAAAGCCTATCAGCAGCGCATGAGTAGAAGCTACAATCACCGAGTTAGATCTCGTACATTTGAGGTAGGTGATCTTGTTCTTCAAGAAAATCCTCGCAACCAACCAAACAGAGAACATCAAGGCAAGTTTGAATCAAACTAGTTGGGCCCATATGTTGTCACTGCTGTATTCGGGTCCGGGGCATATCAGTTGGCTACATCAGAAGGAGAACCGCTCGCAGATCCAATCAACAACATGCACCTCAAACGGTTTTACACATAAGCTGTACAGAGCATCAGGCTCCCCTGCCTATCAGAAAATACCAAAAAACATTCAGAAAAATGTCCTGAAGAAAATATAAAAACATTCAAAAAAGTAAAGAAAAATCATGCATCCAAACGGTGAACAACCACTCCGGTGGCACCTTGGGTAAGAACGATGGTGAAAACCTGGCAAACAGGCGCCACTCGTAAAGGCTATGGCTCCATTATCTTTCAGACTTGTGGCGATCACATCTACTTCATACATACATCCATCCATCCATCAACCATGGCTTGTTATTCCTCTGCAATTATGATAGTACTCCATACATCTTGCATCCCGCTTTTTCATAGTCATGTCTAAAACTGGGGGCAATGCCTTTAACCTATTGATGGAAGTGGATTCTACATTGTCTTATGATTCATTAAGTTCTTCATTCAAACAATCATCAAAAATCCAAAAACATTCAAAAATATCTCGCAAAAATACCAAAAACATTCAAAATAATTCAAAATCCAAAAACATCGACAAAACCATTGAAAAATCACACCAAAACATGGCAACACCTTGTACATACTCATCCATGCAGATACCAAAACAAACATTGCGACAAACTACTCACACAATGACCATTTACCAAACAACCACACAATCCACATCAACAATCCAAAACTGTCTTTAAAACAAGGATGCATCCTTCCTTACCAAAACAAAGACAAGATGATGTTTTCTTTGACAAGAAAATTCTGTTAGGCTATCAAATACTTGGTTGATTTGTGAGTAATTCATTTGTTTATCTGTATCGGGATCTTTTCAACATTGTTTTGTATCGTTTGTGCATTATTTCCGATGAAGTTCTGGGGCATGTACTAATGGTGTCTACGTGGGAAGTTCACTAAGCTACGTGATCTTATGCAAAATGCAGTCATAGATCACTACGGCTTGCTGACTACAGCGTATACCTCGACCATATGAGCATGAACCATTACCAAGGATCCATATTCTTTTATTCTTTATGTATATACTGTTTGTTTGCAGGTACAATGCTCATTCTTTGGTTCCTCCTCATCCAATTTGGATAAAGGTTTTTATTTCTTAGTACGGTATGCACTTGTCTCAGGATATGATCAGCCTAAGATCAAGGAGGACGATCCAAGTCATGCATGAACGGAGATAATCCTTGTCTGTTCCGCAAGCAATACTCAGGTCAACTTGATCCATTATATCAAGTTGCTTGTATTAACTTGCTATATCAAAATCCATGTAAGAAATACTCTGGTCATCTTGAATCTTTATGTCAAGTTGCTTGTATTTTCTTACAACATTTTAAAGCTCAATGATGAAAAATAATGCACCATGGATCATCATTCCATCTCATTTGTATATATTGCATTCCGTTGCATTCCATCCATCCATACATTCATAATAGCTGCATATCATTCATACATAGTAATGACAATGGATACTCTATTTTCCTCTTCTTCCATAGGAATGTAATAGGTCCTCCATTTCTTCTATCTAACATTGCACCCCCCCCCACCCTCCCCATCTCAATAATCAGCATCACATACCCTACATCGTGTCCCAATCAGCCTAATCAAGCCACGTTCATCACCATCCATCTCTAACTAGGAGGGATTGTGTTTCCTATCCTAAGTCATCCAATAAGTCAAGAAAGTTACTCTATCTGCACAGATACATCGTCTCACACACACCTAGACTATCAACAGATACTCTGATCAAGTATCTTCGGGTCTCAACAGGTAATCGATTATGGTAATCCTAGACTACATCAGGCATTTATCATAATGACCTAGTCTCAACGGGGCTACCATGATTCCCCACAACCATCCATCACACGCACACACTATCAATTGATCAACCAATCAAACACAATCCAACGGACAATTACATCAATTGTCTAAGTCTCAACGAGTATTTTGCTTCATATACCTTGACTTCATCGGGCAATTACATCAATTGTCTAAGTCACATCAGGTCACTTTGATTCACTTACTCAGACTTTATCATGTTCAAGCGACCAACTGACATCAACTGTCACGCTTTGACTTGACCGGGGCAATTAAACCGATTGCACCAGATTGTCCAACCAATTTTGATCAATTGTATAGCATCAATCCAAACCCCACACTACATCTGCTATGTATCTCTTGCATGACCTCAGGGTACTCGTTGGCTTGTTGTTTCTTCATATTCACTCCATTTTCTCCCATTCTTTCATCATTAGTTCTAATTTCTTCTATTCTACCTCCCCTCCGCTTTTCATTCTTTTTCGAGAGATCGCCCGATTTTTCAAAAAAATTCGGCCCATCTCTCGAGGGGGCATACCACCCATTAAATTTACATTTTATGGGGCATTTCTTCACACCTATTTTTCTTTCTTTGAAACGACACGATAAACCGCACCGTCTCAAAGAGGGGCAAATGTAGTCACATAAATCTGTCCACTTAATTAAATAAATACTTAGTATTTATTTGATTATTTAACCATCAATTAATGAATTAATTAAATTAATATTTAATTAATTCATCTTAACCCTATTCTCCTATTAATTAAATAAATTATTCAATTTATTTGATTTAATTCACTTAACCAAATTCAGACCATTAATTAAATAAATAAATCATATTTATTTAATTAAATCTTCTCTCACATTTAAATAAATTAATATTTATTTAAAACCCCCAAAATCCCACCTTTCACATTTAAATAAATAAATCATTTATTTAAAATCACCTTTATCCTCCACCCACTTGCATTTTCCTACAAATACAAGTTGCACAATTATTTTAAATAAATAATTTATTTAAATCACCTTTATCCTCCACCCACTTGTATTTTCCTACAAAAGCAAGTTGCACAACTATTTTAAATAAATTATTTATTTAAAATCCTATTTATCCTCACCCACTTGAAACCTTTAATGGTTTCCCTTAAAGTATTCAAACTTGATGGCTTTAAAGTCTTCAAACTTGATGGCTTCCTTCTATAATCTTCTTAAGACTTTAATGGTTTTCCTTAAAGTCTTCAAGCCTTTAATGGTTTCCCTCAAAGTCTTCAAGCATTTTAAATGCTTTATCTTCATTTTTCTCATTTAAATAAATTAATATTTATTTGAATATTTATCCAAATGCAAATTACACCATTTAATTGAAATAAATGATTTTATTTTAATTGAAAATACCAAAATTTCTCCCACTTGCATTTTCCTACAAAATCCACTTGTATGCCTAAACCCCTTCTAAATTCTTCTAAACCCTTCCTAATTAGCCTAATCCATCCCCTAAATATTGTCACATTCCTAAGCAAATTGGAGTCACTTCTCAAAGACTCCAAAGTCTTTGAAAAGCAATTAATGCTTTGTGTGTTCAACAAATTAACCCTCAAAGTCTTGGATAACCTTTGAAAGCTTCCAACCTTCAACCACTAAATGGCTCAAAGTCTTTGATAACCATTGAAGGCTTTCAACCTTCAACCACTTAATCCCCAAAGTCTCCAATAACCATTAATGGTTACCTCAAACCCTCCCACATGGTTAAAACATTTGTTTTGACTCAACCTCTACCCAACCCAAGGGTCTCATCAAGCCTTTAATGCTTTGACCATGATTATCTCTTAATCATTTGCACAAAGGTTTATCCTTGCATTAACTCCTAATCCAGTGGGTAATCCTAATTTAGGCTTGACCCTTACCTTCTAGATAACCATGAAGTCTTTTCAGGCCTTTAATGCCTCCAACCTCCTCTCTCAACCCAATCCTATGTTGACACTTGTCACCATTTTATTGGTGCCAATTGTGCACATGGATCCCCAACTTTCAAACTTGGCCCTTGATTAAACCATTCAATCTTAACCCTTCATTTCCCCATTTCTTCTATAAATAGAACCCTTCTCCTCAAGCAAAAAGAAGCATTTTAGAGTATTGTTGTTATACTGGCATTAGCATAGAGCTTTTTCATAGCATCACTATCTACTCTAGCATAGTATTTAGCTTTTCATTTCATATTTGAAGCTTAGTATTAAATCTCAATCCTCCATAAGCATCCATAGTGCAAAAAGCTGCTGAGAGCTACACTCATTTGGGACTTGGAGAGGAGAGGAACAAGGGAGGAGCAACTATGAGCATCTTGATTAGCTATTTCATTTTATGTTTATATGCTTTCTATTTCATGCTTAATATCTCTCTTGATATGCCTGTTTAGGATAATCTTTTGTTGCTAACACTAACGTTTGTTTCTTGTGCTCTTGTGTGTGTTGCCATCAAACAGATTTTCTAATCCTTTTTGCAGAGCATCAGTTAGAATGTGGGATTGTATAGACCTTTAACAATACCAGTAAAACCTTGGGAGGATATAAGAATGGATTTTGTACTTGGATTGCCTAAGACACCGAGAGGGAATGATTCTATATTTGTGGTAGAGGATAGATTCTCGAAGATGGCTCATTTCATACCTTGTAAGAAGGCATCAAATGCATTGTGTAGTCACACAAATCTGTCCAGCTTAATTAAATAAATATTCGCTATTTATTTGATTAAAAATCCACTAGCTATCAATTAATTAAATTAATATTTAATTAATTCATCCCCAAACATTCTTCTATTAATTAAATAAATTATTCAATTTATTTTAATTAATTCATTAAATCAAATTCCAATCAATTAAATAAATAAAATCTATTTATTTAATAAAATCCCCTTTTCCTCTTTTAAATAAATTAAATAAAACATTTATTTAAATCATTGTCCCCCCCCCCCCACTTGCATTTTCCTACAAATGCAACTTGCACACATTTATTGAAATAAATGAACTTTTATTTTAATAAAATCTTATTTTCCCTCACCCACCAAATCCACTTGCAAAATCTAAATCCCCTTCTAGATTCTTCTAAACTCTTCCTAATTAGCCTAATCCATCCCCTAATTATTATCACATTCCTAAGCAAAATGGAGTCACTTCTCAAAGACTCCAAAGTCTTTGAAAAGCATTTAATGCTTTGTGTGTTCAACAAATTAACCCCCAAAGTCTTCCAAGACCACTAATGGCTCTTACATGACCATTTATGGCTCTTACATAACCATTTATGGTTATTTCAAACTTGTCCCCCCAAACATTTATTGTTTTGACCATATTCATCCATTTCACATTTGCACAAGAGTTTATCCATTGGATAAAAGCTTTATTCTTTAAATAAAGAGTTTATTCATTCTACCAACCTTGACTTTAACTTCCAAAGTCATGTCAAGCATTTAATGCTTATTCCCTCTCCTCTCAACCTATCTCACATTGACACTTGTCATCCTGGGATTAGGTTGAAAGCCCTCACATGGATTTGAAATCATTCAATCCTGACCCTTGTTGAGATTACTCAATCTCAACCATCCATTGCTCCATTTTTCCTATAAATAGAGCCCATTTCTTCATAATCTAGATCCTGAAAAATTGTATGCATTTAACCTATAGGCATTTTAGAGAGCATTTAGTATAGCAAACTCATATATTGTCATTTTGGTTAAAATAAATCATTTTAGTATCAATAGCTTAATATTAGCTTCTTTATTTACATTTAGAGCAATATTTCAATCTCAATCCTCCATAAGCATCCATAGTGCAAAAAGCTACTGAGAGCTACACTATTTTGGAACTTGGAGAGGAGAGGAACAAGGGAGAAGGAACTAAGAGCATGCTAAGAGGCATTTGGAGATGCCTCATTATCTTTGTTTCATTAGTTAGATATATTAGCATGATTTTAGTGTCTCTCTTGATATGCCTGTTTAGATTAGTTTTTGATTGAATAACACTAACGATTTTCTTGTGTGTCTTGTGTTGTTTGTCATTTGCTAACCTTGTCCACTTTGTAGGGCATCACATTGCATGTAGCAGACCTATTTTTCAAGGAAGTGGTAAGGTTGCATGGATTACCTAAGAGCATAGTTTCAAACAGAGACACTAAGTTTGTTGGCTATTTTTGGAGAACACTTTGGAAGAAGATGAAGATAGATTTGAAGTTCAGTTCTACTTTTCATCCACAGACTGATGGATAGACAAAAGTAGTTAACTGGATTTTGGGAAATTTGTTGAGATGTTTAGTGGGAGATAAAACTGGAAGTTGGGATTTGATCCTTGCACAAGTAGAGTTTGCCTAAAACAATTCAGTGAATAGAAGTATCAAAAGAACACCTTTTGAGATTGTTACCGAAGTGCATCCTAAAGGTATATCAGAATTGAGAAACATTAGCAGTGAAGACTGGAGAAGTTCTAAAGCAAAAGACTTTGCAGATCACATGGCAGCATTGCATATTCAATTTAAGCAACATATGGAAGACATGGATAGAAAATATAAGGAGAAGGCATATGAGAAAAGGAGACATAAGGAATTTGAAGTTGGCAATGAAGTGATGGTATATCTAAGACAAGAGAGATTCTCGGTTGGAACTTATAACAAGTTGCAGATGAAGAAGTTTGGACCCTACAGGATTTTGAGGAAGTTCGGTTCTGGAAATGCATATGAAGTAGAGTTACCGGATAGTCTGTATTTCACCTATGTTTAACATTGCAGATATTCATGAGTATCCTGAACCAAAATTCAATGAGGACAGTATTGTAGACTTGGAAAAACAATTGCCCTAGAAGGAACCCGATTAGATTGAAGAGATTTTGGACAATAGGATTGGGCATAGTACTCGAAGCAGTCAATATAAGGAATATCTTGTGAAGTGGAAGGACAGACCAGTTGAAGATTCATCTTGGATTTCTCAGGCACAGGTAGACCGCCTTGGTTTTCCTCTGACCCCAGCAAAGTGAGAGGCTCACTTTTTCAATAACCTCAGATGTCTGATGCAGGAGTATCCCCGGTTCATAGCAATCTTGCATCAACTAAAAAAACATTTTCTTTATGTTTTGCTTTATGTTTGCAGTTTCAGCTTTTCTTTCTATCTGTCCTAGTTTTGGCTCACCGGATCCTGTGGAGTTGGATTCTACTTGAAGACTTGATCATCTTTCTTATTTCCAGACTACATCACATTTGGATCATTTTTCGACAAGATATCACTATTAGTTTCCTTGACAGTTTCTTGTTATCGGTTGACAGTTCTTGTTACCGGTTGCCTGGACCTATTTTGGTGATCTACCGGAACCCCTTCCGAAGCTTGCAGAGCCTTGGGCATTGATTCCAATGTTCCTTGGCATGTGGCCAACCTTTTCTCGTGATCTACGTTTCATCCTTTGGATTCTTCGGAGGAATTTCTTAGCGGAGGCCGACCTTGTTATTTTACACGTTAGGTCTTGTACTTCGGGTTTTGATCCCTTTTGGGCCAACTGGATCCTTTGGATCGATATACTAATTGTAATTGTGCATTAGAATGCAATCAATTAGAGATTCCAATAGCTAGATTATGCGTAGAAGATAGATCTTATGATTCAAGGTCTCGGTTGGGACTTATTATGTATGTTCTACTAGGCCTGTGAGCCGGTTATGCTGTAACCCGGTTGCTATCTGTTGGATGTAATCAATTTCCATGCAATAAAACAATCTGTTTTGCATTACCTCCATCATATCTTTGTGTTTTCATTGTGTTTACTCTTGTTGACTGATCCGGATTGATCTCTTTGAGGTCCCTCCTCACCGGTGACTGCTTCATTATTTCATAAGAAGGTTTATTGATGGACATAAAAAAGTAAGAGTTATTGTGGAATGGTCATCACCAAGGAGCATATTTGAGCAAGATTTTTTAAAGATTATCAAGATTCTACATAAAATTTATTTACTAATATCATTGTTGGTAATTTGAGATCATGACATTTCCTAGTGGACAACTCTGTAGATGAGGATCTACATGAAGTTATATGGGTATACATAAACTTGGTGAAAAGAATACTTCAAAGAGAGAGAGAGATATATATAACTAAACTAGCAATTGTGTTTTATTTATCTATCTATCTCATATATGATATACTTTTGAGAAATATTTTTTACTACTATTGTCAATATAATTATTGTAATCTACCTATCTGCTAAGATAACATTGTAGATATGTATGTTAGAGTGCATATTCTCAAAGCCAAGAATCGTTATGGAAGTTGAACCTTTCATATGTGTGAATCATCATCTCTTGATGTTTATATGGTGTCAAAGACTTGGCATAATGCAAGAAATAACAATTACTTTATTTGGTTTGGCTTCAAGGCTTATCAAACCCTACTAAAGTTGTAACTACATATACCATAAATAGTTTGGTGGAAGTGTGGTTACTGCTAAGTCTAATCTTGGGTAGAGTATTATACCCACTACTAGAGTATGCAATACCTATGAAAGATAGATAGTTGATCCCAGTATCACCATGAGCATTTGGAATGTGTTTTCTAATGTACCATAATCTATGGAAATGTTAACTACAGTTATCGAAATCCATGGAAGTGTCACTATATCTATGAGAACCACATTTAAATTAATACAAGACCAATTATTTGTAGATCTCCCTAGATCAGTTGTCCCCCTTTTAAATTAATATTCTTGATTATATTCAATTATATGAAGTAGGGGTGGAACGCCTTGAATTCTAGTTATTTTTTGGTGAACCATTCATATTGTTATAGGATTTAAACCACTCTTATGACTTTGTGCATAGGCATAAAGTAATTTTATCTAAACATGTTTTCAAAATACTTATCTATCTTTGCTATTACAAAGAATGCATCAATTTGTTGTGAACTTGGATTGTACACATATAGTTGTATGGCGCAATCATTTTTGGAGTCGGCACAACATATATTGAGCGTGAAACTACTTTGAGAATTTGGATTAGCATGTGTTGAGCATGGAACTACAATCTATTACTGCTTTAGTATACAATTTATGTGTGACTCTTGGACTTTGTTTTAGCTCGGATGGATTGGACTACTAGGGTGCCTAGCACCCTTATCCTCCTAGACTAGGTTGTTGGGTGTCATATTCTAGATTGAAAGGGCCCGAATTTGAACCCTCTAATGATCGAAAAGAGTTGTGAAGGAAATGATATTTGATGTTAGCCTTCTTCATAAATTTCAACATATTTCATGAGGATAGGTATAAAATCAAGACTTAATCCCCTCATTTGAAACATCTCTCATCAAGAAAATTCACTCCACATTTAGCATTCAAGTAAAAGAAATCAAGCATCATTAAGGCAATGAAGGAGAGGTCAAGCATTTATATTTTCAAGCATTCAAGATGGTGTAAGTGCACCAAGATGGTAAAAAAAGGGGGGGAATAAGTCTCCACTTCTTTTTTGAAATCAGCTAAACCTAAACTTGGAGGAACAATTTCAAACTCATCCACTCAAAATTTGAAGATATGAAAAGAACAAGAATTGTAGTACTCTAAATCTAGTTTCCAAACTACTAAAAAAATTTAAAAACAAATAAGATTAAAGAGGTGAAACCTTTCATGCACACAAAAGTGTTCCTATTTTTTTTTAGCAAAACATAACAGTGTCTGGTGTGCACATCAAAAAATTTATAGTTGCATTTAATATTTTGAAAAACCCTTTTGTAGAAAGATAATTAAAGAATGAGTATTAGAAGTTGTGTATTTTTTTTTAGTTTTTTGTTGAGTATTTTATTTTATGAATTTTTGAAGTGGACACATCCTAAAAATTAGGTACATATTCGTGTGCATCACATAACTTGTACCAAAATAATTGAAAGTTCATTTTTTTTAAGTATAAAGAATGAATTGTAGAACAATAATATACAATTTGTTTTATATTTGGACTAATTAGAAAATTATCAAAAAAATCTTTGAGTAAAAAAAATTAAAATTAATATGTTAATGTTGTTCAAATATAATAAAATATACATTTTTAGAAATCTCAAAAGACATGAAATTATGGTGGCAATTTTATAAATACCCACTTCATAATGTGTAAACCTAATGACTTGGAAGTTGAGAAACTAGATTTGAAGGAAAAAACAAGTAAAAAGGAGGAAAATGAAGCTCCCAAACATCATCCTTGCCATCCAAGCCTAATTACAAGTTTTAATGCATACATGTAAGAACTTGTTCACAATTTTAATTCAAAAAAATCCGATTGGGCTTTTATTTGTTAAAAGACTGATTGAACTTTTATTTATTAAAAACTCTATCATGTTTATATGCGTTAGCAACCCGTACGTGTTATCTCCACTTAAAGTGCCACACAAACACACCAACCTTGCATCAACCAAAAATATTTTCAGTTCCACGCTGGCTCTTGTGCTTAATTCTAGATTCTCAACTCAATGGGATTCTTTTCCGGCAATATATTGCTTCCGGTTTGACTGTTTATGGGTTCTGGAGCAGTTTTGGGCTTACCAGTTGGATTTCTTCTTTTCCAGAGCGGTTTCTTGGCGTGTGGATCTATTTTGGGTCTTACTAAATGTTCCTAAGTCCTTGGCCTACCTTCCTATTGATCCACACTTCTTGGTGGTTCTTTTCTGAAGAATTTCCTTTCATTCTTAGGGCCGACCTATTTACACATTTCATTTTCCTGTCTTGGTAAATGTAATCTTTTGTGACTGACCCGGATGTGTTCCGGAGGATATATATATGGTTTTATGTGATCATTTGAAGGCAATTGATGAGTATGAGATTCTAGATTCATGATTACATATTCGGATGACTCTGAAAGTTTCGGATGGATTCTAATCTGGCATGTTAGCCTACATGTAACCGGTTGAATACCAAATATTCTATGATGAATGTACGATGATAACTGGTTGATTACCCGAGGTTCTAAGATGATAATATGATTTGATTCTGTAATCTTTCAATGTTTTATTGTTGCTTCTGTTGTGTTACTCTTGTTGCATGACATGGTTAGTTCTCTTTTAATACCCACTAGATCATGGCTGCACCATTGTGTATCTTCATTTCAAATGGTTCGTGATTTCATGCTCTGCAGGTTATCTTTCCTCATGATAGTTGTTGTTGTTTGAGTATTCTTGAGGTTTAGATGTTGATCGATGAAGATTTGATAAGTGGTGTTGATGATTCTAATGTGCTTGTTGGTGTTTCTTAATTAGGTCCTATTTTTTTTATGATCCGCCTTGATCGTTCTGCAAGTTTTTGGTGATTTTCTTGATCCGGTGATGTTCTTTGTGTTATGCGGTATTCTTGGTGGTGTAGCGTATTGCGGTTGATCTTGGCGAGATTTTTTGGTGGTGTTGCGTGTTTGGAGATTTGATTTAGGTCCATGTTATATCATGTACATCATTATATTGGTCTGGTGGTCGATCTTTGTATCGTGTGATGTAATTTTGTAATTGTGAGTTGAGGGTTTGGCCGACCTTGTTATCAAGATTGATGAATTGTATAAATAGGTGATATAGTCATGTAATTTATGTATTGAGGTTGTGTCTGCATTATTAGAGAGTGGTGTATGTGCGAACAAAAGGATTCATCTTTCGATATGGTGTATTGAGCAGAGATTGGTGTAGGGCAAACATATGTGCTTAACCAAAACTATCATCAGGCATTAGCAGATGCTATTATTGCAGTTCATTCCTTCCGGATTGTAGTTTGAATCTTGTTGTAAGTCAATGAGACTTCCCTGAGGGTTGTAGCCTTTCGGGTTATTGTATCTTGAGTTGTGAGCTCTAGGCAATGTGCCTGAATGCTAGTGCATTCCCCATTGTAATATTTAAACATACTACAGCAAAGTATCATCTTATTGTGGGTAGGTTCCCACCGTGGTTTTTCCCTTAATAGGGTTTTCCACATCAAAATCTTGGTGTTGTGTGTTGTGCTATCAATTTTCTCATCTTTGTTGTTGCTGCAGTTTATCAGATTTGTAATTATGGTTAAATTTGTTAATCCGGTGAAAATTGATTCACCCCCTCCCCCCCCCCCCCCTCAGTTTTCCTTCATTGTTGTTGCCAACAATTGTAAGGGGTCTCACGTGACCTTCAAACGGATCATTCGTATGTACCCCATTATCCAAGAAATGGCCCATCAAATTTTGACATTTTTTTTTAACTTAGGGCACTTAAGAGATAGCATTGCTACAGTATGACCCTAAATGTTCGAGCAACTTGGGAAGAAAAATAAGATCATGCCTAGCATAAACCTGCCTACCTGAATGTGTTTGCACTAACGGTTCATGCAAACAACCAATAAAATGAAATTCTCCTTATCTTGCAACTTTTTGACTATTTTGACAACTTATTTACAACATTTTGCAACTTTTTGTAGCTATTGTATTTTTTTGATACTTTTTGCAATTTTTTCAACTTTTTAACACTTTTTAATAAATCTACCAAAAATAACGACTTTGTAATGAATCTAGGACATTCTTAGTGAACCGATGTCATTCGTAATGAACCTAAGTCATTCATAATGAATCTAAGTCAATCCTAATGAATCTAAATGACATATGAATCGAAATGAAAATGAGGATGACCAAATAGACAAAGACTAGCAATTAAAGTCACGTAATTTCCACAATCCATAATGTTAACATTATTCATTTCTAGATTGCATTGTGTGATATTTTTCATCATCAACATTTTAGATCATACTGCATGATCCATCATTAGGAAGAGATCAATAACTAGAGAGTTGAAAATGATACTCACACAACGCAGTCCAGAAATGAATAATGTTAAAGACTAACAAGTCTATATTAAGCCTTGATGTAATCATAGTTATGCTTTTTCTCTCTTAGGTGTCTTATTGCTTCTACAAACTTGACCATGATCATAGACTTAGTAAGTAATCAATTTAGTCATAATTAGCCATACATATGACATCTACACAAAGTGAATCTTAAAAAAATTATTGATGATGTGTTTATATGTTCAAGTATGTTGAAATGCATAGGAGGTAAAACACGGAATTGAATTTAATGTTCATTACTTGTAATCTATCATTTCTAAGCATCGATATTATGATTAGTAACACTATAAAAATTATCATAAAATTTGGTGAAATTGCCCAAGACAACCAAACTTAAAACTTATAATTTAGATGAATACCAATTGTAATTCATAAGTTGTATTGATTTGCAATATTATTAATCCATAACATGACAAATTATTTATAACTTAACCATTCTACACTAAATATACATTTAAATTTTGAGTTTCAAAGTAGAAAGATATGCACATAATGAACAAATTTGATTGAATATCATCCTTTATATAATCCAAACGTAGAATAATTTTTTTACAAAAAAGTGGTATATGTGCTAGCTCAATAAAATGTAGACAAATGGTATATGTGCCAACACAATACAAGTATTACAAAAATGTGGCATATGCCATCTCAGGATGGATATACCATAAAAATGTCAAATATCTACATGTATCGATCATTCAATGACTGGAACTAACATTGTATGACTACCAAATTTTATAGTTGTGGTGGATCAAAATCAAGCCTCTTCAAAGTACTATGTGGCTCTGTAGATGGCTTAATAACAACAATTCAAACAACAAATTAGATTAAATATGTCAATAATAGTTTACAATTGTCAAATTAACATCAAAATAACTATATTGAACTATAATTTTTCTACAATTGAATTGTTGATTACTATATTGAACTATATTTTTTCTACAATTAAGCATCACCAGCAGCACCACCAAGGGCATCCAAACCCAAAACTGGATCAAAGATACCATCCGTGGGGTACCCAGCATGAAAACCCAGCGCAAAGGGCGTGGGTGAAGACGGAACAAAAGAGCATCCCCCAACAGCCAAACCAAGAGGAGGAAGAACAAAACCGTGAAGGCTGAAAGCACCAGCAAGAGGAAGACACCAGAGCCCCACCTAGCAGAGACCACCCAAGCATAGAGGCCAAAAGAGCAGGGGAAGGAGTCGTTAGAGTCGTGGGAGCATCAACAAGAGGGCATGCAGCATCCACCAGCGAGGAAGGAGGCATAGACGGGAGCAAAGGTAGGTCGCATGAAGCAGAGGAACGTCAACCATTGGAGACATGCGGGAGCAGAGCGGGAGCATCCTTTTCAAACTTCCTAAACTGTAACTAAAACTTTTTTGTTTTGAACCAAGGATGTAAGCACTACATGCAAGAAGCCCCACTATTTCTCCAAGGTTCTCCCCAAGGTAAAGCATGCTCCATTGTTAACATGGTAGAGACAAACCTGTGGGGTTTGAACCTAGGTTGTAGGCACTACAAGAAAGAAGCCCCACCATTTCACCAAAGGATCATCCCCTTGGTCTGCATGTGTTGTTGTAACATGTGAGGATATTATTTTATAATTTTACCTCGAAATATAGGTTGATGTCTTGTATAAATATATGTAATAATCATGTAAGATGCATGTCTACGAGTGTCTGTGTTGTAAATGTTAGTGTATGATCAAGTTGGATGTGGGAACGAGTGATCTGATCTTTTGGAAGTGTGAAGAAGAGAAGTATTGCAGAGTAGACTGTGTGCTTAACCATAATTGTACTCAAGCATATGGATATGCTATTTTCACAGTTCATATAATCTGGATTGTAGTCTGAATGTCTTTGTAAGTCAGTGAGACTTACTGTAAGGCAGTGAGTCTTTCCTTAAGGTTGTAGCCTTTCTGGGTTTCTTATTTTGAGCAGTGAGCTCTAGGTAGTGTGCTTGAATGCATGTGCATTCCCATTGTAATATTCACATTTACTCCTAACAGGGTATTATCTCATTGTGGGTAGGTTCCCACCATGGTTTTTCCCTTAACCAAGTTTTCCATGTCAAAAAACTTGGTGTTATGTGTCTTATTGATGTGGTGTTGTTTCATGCTTTAACTGTTAATTATTAGGTATGTTTTGTGATTTAAGTTGCAGTAAGTTTTGGTGCAAATTGATTCACCCCCCCTCTTAGTTTGTTGCATTGTTGCCAACAATATATGTGTGTGTATGTGCATACATGTATATATATACATACATGTATATAAATACATACATACATACATATATATATGTGTGTGTGTGTGTGTGCAAAGAAACATAAACTAAAAATATTTCTACTTATATCTAAACGTATATAATTTACAATATAAAATAAATGTGTATTGGAGGCTTTGATGGTTCTCCTGTTGTCCTAGGAGGGGTTATTGTTGATGTAAAAGGTATCCAATGTTTCCTGTATGAAAAAAGATAAGATTGTAATACAATGAATGTACACGTGCATATAATCATAAAATCGAGAAAAAGAAAAAAAAACCTCTTGCATCTATTCTTCCAATGTATCATTAGATGCATTCATCCATGTTGTAAACGATCCTAGTTGTCACTATATATAGAAAACAAAAAAAATTGGACCAATCTAGATGTATGTATATAATCATACTATATTTGAAAAAATAAAGTCTAAATCATATTCTAGAATAACTCATATCAACTTTTAAATAAAAATTGTAAACAAGAGGTGTGCAAAAAAAAATACTATATAGAGCCTAGGTGATCCCACAATATGTGTGTGTGTGTGTGTAGATACATACATGTATGTATATATAGATACATACATGTTTCTAGATCGTGTCCTATTTGTGTTGGTGGTTTGCATTGATTATTGTGCGCGGTATTGATGATTTTCTTTGATCTGGTAGTGTTCTTCATATCTTGACCGACATGATGATTGTAGCGTATTGTGGATGTTTGAGGCGTAGTTCTTGGAGGTGTTTCATGTTCGAGGCGTAGTTCTTGGAGGTGTTTCATGTTCAAGGTGTTGATTTAGGTCCATACTATGTCTTAGCCGACATTGTTTTGGTCTACATGTAATATTGTAGCGTGTATGGTTATATCTTTGTAATTTGTGATATGTGTTGAGCCAACCTTGAAAGATAGGTTTGATGATATGTATAAATAAATATAATTCTCATGTGAGAGAGGTATTTGTGCGTGCGAATAATGCTTTGATCTTTCGGAAGTAGTGAAGTAGTGCGAAGAAGTGAGAAGAAGTGCGAAAGAGAAGAATATGTTGTAAGCCTAACCGGAACTGTAACCAGGCATAGGAGATGCTATTTTATCAGTTCATGATCTTCCAGATGTAATCCAAATGTGTTTGTAAGACAGTGAGTCTTCCCTGGGTTGTAGCCCTTTGTTGTTTTTGAGAAGTGAGCTCTAGGCAGTGTGCCTGAATATATGTGCATTCCCCATTGTAATATTTCATATACTTCTAACAGGGTATCATCATATTGTGGGTAGGTTCTCACCGTTTTTTTTCCCTTGATTGGGATTTCCACGTCAAAAATCTTGTTGTTATGTGTGTTATTGATGTGGTGTTGATTTATGCTTTCATTGTTAATTATCAAATCTGAAATTGTGTTTGAGTTAAGAAAAGATTTTGAGAAAACTGATTCACCCCCACCTCCCTCCCCCCCTCTCAGTTTTCTACCTTGCTGCCAACATATACGACTAGGACAATTTTGTACCTATCAAGCCCCTTGTCTATCTTGAGTAGAGCCTCCACCTCTACCTTATAACTCCCTCATATCAAAATTATTGGGCATCTGATTAAAGATGAACTCACGAGATAATTTCCTCAGAAAATATAAAGACACTTCATAACTATTGCAATGAGGTTAGTCGAAGACCATACGCCACCTATTCCAAAAGTTAGTTTTCAAGGACACGTGATTACGTGATTACACCAATGTGTAGGAAACCTTTTTGAATTAAGAGGTAGAGTCTCATTGGTTTGAGGATCAATGAAAAGAGATCATATTTATGCTTTGCTTATTTATTTACTTTTTACTTCATCATAGGTTAGACCATGTGCATAATAGTCGCGACATGAATCCCTAATAATTTTCCAATTAGTTACTTGTTTGGAAACTTTATCTAAACATGTCATAATGTTTTCTAAGGCTATGGTAAGGGATGCATGGTGTTCGTGTTTTGAAGTCTTCACTGTAGACATTGGCTAAGAAACGGTCACTTTATTTTGTGCTAGACGACCAAATAATTTCCCCTATGAGTTTTGAGAAGGTTTATTGGAGGAGTCTGAGGGTTTCCCATCTAAGGGATAACATTGGAGTTTTCTTCAAGGTTATCAAGAGGCAAAAAAAATTCAAAGGCATTATTTTGAGCATCTGATATCAATTTTAGAAATTGAAACAAAATTAATCAAAAACAATGAAAATACAATAATATTTTAATTAGAAACGACTAAAAATATGAAAAGGAATATTGACTTACCTCTGCAATGTCATGGCATGATCGATTGGTTGATGGCAACAAAAACACATACGGTTTTCGATACCTTTTCTTGGAACATTTCAAACAATTTCATGCTAGTCAAGGGTTAGAATGACCCAGTCGGCTATTTTTAGAAAAATTTATAATAACAAAAATGTGATCGAGTTACTTTTGTTTTAAAACCCCATTCACGGTTTAGTTTAACATGTATAGGGTTTTAATTCTAAAACCCTATATGCGTTAAGACTCAAATTTTTTTATGCATACCGTGTTAGGGTTACTTGAAAAATCAAATAACCTAAACGCATTGCCTACATTTTTGGGTTTCTTTAGGCGAGTTGCCACTTTTTTGTTCAAATCCTTATGAAGACATCCATTAAGTTCCTACATGACATATCAACCTTTTTTCAAGACTTCAAGGAAAAGGAGACTCATAAAGAAGGTATAACATTTCAATTCAACATTTATTTTGAGAGATCTAGCCTCTGCCTAACAAGGGAAAGCTCTCTTTTCATTTCATTCATTATAGGGTTAATTCGAAACTTGAAGTTTGACCTAAGAAAACCCCCATCAACCTAACAACATTTTTCCTCTCTTTGTGTGTGGAAGTACAAATCTAGAAAGTATAGACTAAGACAAACATAACCAAATTTTGAAAAACTAGAAATCCCTAGACACTAGGGCTTAGCCTCATCATCCAACACATTTTGGTGGAATTTAACGAGAATATTCTAAGCAACATCCTAATCTTGAATCTATTTTCAATATATGCATCTGACACCTTCAAGGCTAGGTCACACTACCCAATTGTCCAACATTTTCAAGCTCAACAATGGTTTCTCTATGACTCCCATTTCCAGATCTATACTCAAAATTTGTGTATGTCTTGAAACTATTTATTTATGTTGATTACTCTCAATTTTGCATCATTAGCCCTAGTTATCACATTCAATCATTCTATATTATCCAATTGCAATAGTTCAATAAAAAACTCAGTAAATTTCAATAGTTTTCCCAACAATTTAAATAGTTTTCCCAACTCTTTCAATAGTTCTGAAGTTGGGCCTATTGAGTTTTATTCCCCTTAGTTTGAAGTTGTTGTGAATGGGTTTGATTCATATTCGTTTAAGTGCTTGATTGATTATCTATTGGGAAATTGCATTCTTTAGTTACTTCTTTTGTTTACATTATCAATTGTATAAGAGGCATTGTGAGTACAAATATATTTCATTAACTTTGCCCTCTTTATGCATGATTTTCATTATCCTTTGTGCTAAATCCAATATTCTTGTGAGAAGAAGTTATAGAATTATGGAATCCCAAAAGATTAAATACTATAATTATTGAGCCTATTTGACTAACCTATTCTCTATTGGAAGCATGTGTTGTTGTGGTTGTCATTGATGTCAAACTTGTTATTCTGGATAGTTGTTAGTCTAGAATGTTTGCGGTGCAGAGACATCTTGTTGTGTTGATGTTGGAGTTGTTTTATTGGTTGTTTTAGAAGTGTTTGGGTCCGAAAATTGTTGTTGATGTTGTTTGATGTGGGCATCTTTTTTGGTTATGTTTCTGACATTATGGATGAGTTAGTTTTGTGGTCCGGAAATATCTTTGTGTTCTCCGGAAGTTGTGGTATATTTCATAGCAAATTGTGATATTCTATGTTAAACCTATCTTTGGGTCTAAATATGATTTGTGGAAGGTTATTTGATATGTTATGGGTCTCACCGTAGCGTGTGGAGATCCTGTTAAGAGTAATTTGCATTGGAGAGTTTGTTTTAACTGTTAATTGTCTATATGGATGTGTTGCATGTTGAGATGTTGAAGGTTTTGTTCTGATGATTGCAAATCAAAGGATTTCTCTTTGGAATATGTATTTTGGTCCCTTCTTTCTCCTAGAGTGGATCGATGTGTGTACTTTTGGTCTAGAAGGTGTATTGTGTTTTAGGTCGACTTGGTTCAAGCTTTGATTATCTATCTTGTATATATAGGATATATGTGATTAATTATGGAGGAAAATAAGAGGATGAGAGGAAGTATGTGATGTGAAGATAATGAACGAAATTCAGAGCAGGGGAGAAGAATTGCGTTCAAATGATATGCAAGTTGTTTGAGATTGTGACAGAGATATGAGACAAAGTGTTGATAGATGAGGTTTGAGTTGTGTGTGTTGATGTTCGTCGCTTGATGCAGAGTTCAAGGACAACTTCATGATCAAGAGATCCTTCTTTTCAAATCATTTTCGTTTCTTGCCATGTTGTAGTTAGCATCAGTTTTGCAAGTCATATTTTTGTATCTTGCCCCAAGCCTTGGTTTGCAAATCGAGAGCAGTAAGCTCGTTCATTGTAATCAAATATACATAGTAGATATATTTTATGGGCAAGTACTCACTTTGGTTTTTCCCTGTTTGAGTGTTCCACATAGAAAATCTTGGCGTTTGTGTTGGATATGTGTTGTTGATTAATTGTTTATGTGTTGCATTATTTTTGTTCAAGACCGATTCACCCCCTCTCAGTCCTACCTTGGGTTCAACAATTGGTATCAAAGCAAGGTTCCTCTCGAGTAAGTTTAACCACTTGAGGTAGATTCGATATGGCGCAAGACGTGCATTGCAAGGTTTCGATCTTTGATGGTATAAACTTTCCGTATTGGAAGGAGAGAATAGAATCATATTTGGAGCCATTACAGAATGGAATATGGAAAACATTCAAACCAAATATATACCCCCATAGAGTAGTCCTCAGACTCGGGATGAGATAAAGTTAAAGGAGACTAATGCGAAAGTGAAAGCTATAATTTTCAGTTGCATAAGGATTCAATGTTTGGAAGAGTAAAAGGATTGAAAGAAGCTAAAGCGATGTGGAACAAGCTATATTGGCATTTGAAGGAAATCTGAATACAAAATAGGCTAGGTTGATGAATCTGAAGCAAAAGTATGAATATCTGAAAATGCTTGAAGATGAAGGTGTTGAGAACTATATTCATATAGTGATTGATCTTGTTGATGGCATTAGAGTTGTCAATGGACATTTGGATGAATGTGATGTTGTTCAGAAGATCTTGTTGACCCTGTCAAAATCCTGCAAAGCAACAAGGTATGCCATACAAGAAAGCAATGATTTTAGAAAATATACTATCATCAGTTCAAACAATTAGAGAGATTTTCAACGCTTCAAACGACACATCAGTCCAATCACTAGTTCAAAAGTTATGGATGTTGGAAGTTGGACCATTTTTCAGAATTCCTTGTTTTCAAATTTGGCTCAATTTTTTAAATTCAAATTGTATGTTTTGGCACTAGATCGCTAAATTTTAATTTTTAAATTGTAATTTTGGCTCCAAGCCGAAGAAGGCGAAGTATGAAACTTGTGGGTCACTTCTTGAGTTAGTTGTTGGATGTGAGTTTTTGGGAGTTTATTTTCTAGGTTGGGAATAGCATTGTAAGGGTTTTCCAAAAAACTCTGAAGTTGTATGTGTTGCAGCCTATGAGGATTTATCCTCTTGTTTTGTAATTGCATGTATTGAAAATTGCTTTCAGATAATAATAAAATAATCTTTTATTGTCTCATTTGTTGAGTTTTTTGTGTCTCAAGTTCTGCCCTCGTCACACATTCATCTCTTTCATAATTTCATCTACATTCATCCCATCATCAATGGTCTCTTCAATATTTTTCTCTTCAATAGTCATGGAATCAGATGCTTCAATATTCTTCATTTCTCAAAACATCATTGTTTTGTCTCTTTGTTGTCTTGCATCTTTCTCTCTATTTTCTTCAATTTCTTCAAGGATCATGACCTTCCTATGTTTCTTCTTTTGACATTGTTTTGAATCTACTGGAAAAAATAGTTGACCTAAATAATAGAGTGCAGCACGACAAGCTATAAAAATTGCTATATTTAATAAAACAACTTTAAATAAAAGTATGTTAATTAACATTATTAGAATTTTAAATATACACCCTAATACATTGGTACAAGTAGCAAAGAGAACAAAAAGCATTGAAAATGGTCCAATCCACCAGTGTTAGAGTTTTGATGGTTGACTCCCAAGACCTGATATGAAATTGAATATTGAAATCAAATCTTTGGTTGAAAAAATATTAGCTTGATAATTTACAATGGTATCATCTAATACTAGATATGTTTTGAAATTAAGAGTAGGGTCCAAAATTTGTGATCCTCATCCAAAACACCTATTAGACGCAACTTAAAACTAATTTTATAAAAAGAAAATTAGATGATACAATGTTACCTAGAAAAATCACTATAAGTCAAAGATCATTTCACAAATGTAAACCTTTGTATCTAAAAATTAATAAGCAATGAATCTTTTGTTATAGAACTCATGTGCAATTATGGTATTATTATTGATGTTTTTTTATACATGCCTTGTGCTTTACATACTAACATTAATATGACACCCTAATTAGTAAGGGAATTTATACCATGTTTGTTTTGTGAAAACATCTAATAGACAATTATTTTACTTAGGTGCATTTTTTTTCACAATACACTAGATGTGACAACCTTTCATTCTTAGAAGAATGTATGCATGGGTATTTCACATGATTTTGTACAACAATTAGTGTATATAAATAGATTTAACAATGTTGAATATTTTTCAAAGGATGCAAAAAATGGAAAACGTTGAGATTTAATCATAGAAAAAAAAAGTGTGCATGCAGTTAAATATCAAAATTTAAGAGTAAGATTGTACCCAAATATGTGAAACACTCTCAACATGCTCAATGGTTTGATGGACAATTTCCATGTAGAAACACATTTTTATTTGAAACTATACTATCAATGACTTTGCATAAAACTATACTCTTGTTCCACAAAAAGAAATTCAATTTCAATATTATAATTTTGTGCATGTGACCATAATTGTTCATATTGTATACAAACATGCAAATGATAGTATAAAAAGTGATAGAAAAATCTAAAGGGATAATCATTTCTATTTGAGTGATAACTTGTTACACTCATCAAAATCTCTTCAATAGTGTTTCAATATATTTTATCAAAAAAAATTTAAGAAGCAATCCAAATGACTAAACACCTCATATGGTTAATGATAATTGTACGAGACAATTCAAGATTGTTCCAATATTTCATTGCCTAATTAGAGCTCACAAGAAAAACAATATCCAACATATGTGATTTTTTTTAAAGTTGAAAATGGTAAAGAATAACATAATGGACCAAGTGCATGTGTTAAAAGATTTTCTTGTTAGAGAGCAAATTAAATTTGAAGATGCAAAAAAAATTTAAAGTTACGCATGCAATAGTGGATTGGTGAAAAAAACAAGTATCTAAAAGATCAAGTGAGAACAATACAATTTGATTATACTTATGGTTAGTTGAGGAAGAAAACATTCTGACTAGATTTGATTGTGAGACAATTAGTGAATCTACAATATACCATTCATTTAAGAGTTCAAATGCAAACACATTTATTATCTAGAAGCTTGCATGTTTCTATCAATTTTTGTATTTTTGGTGATTGGGAAGCATTTGAAAATACAAAATGGATTGAATAGTAGAAATGAAAATCGTTGACACCTACACAAACACATGATCAAAATTAAACCACAATTTAGAACAAATAATCAAGTGTTCGAATTGGATGGCTATGATCATGTTTCAGACCTTGTACAAGTCAATTTATGTTGCTTTACTAAATTATTTCGTAATATATTTTTAAAAAAATATGAATGCATATTTTAGATTGTTCAAATTATATGTCACACAAGTTATTAAATTAAATTTTATTTATAGGGCATGCATATGTTGTTCTTGCATCTAAAGAGAATGAAAAGGAAATAAAGTATTGGTTAGCTAAATATGTTAAGACTAAACATTATTTAATTCAACTTTGAGAAGATGATGGCTATCAGTATCAAACACGTTTGGTGGTGATTGTTAGCACTTGACTAGAAAAATATCTAGTAAGGAATAATGGTTTGCCTACATTTAAAAATTATGAAACACATAAGAAGATTATACACTACTTACATGTGGTCGTGGCAACAAATATAAAACTAGTTAAATACATATTTCTCAATCATCTAAAATACAAAATTGTCAAAAACATACAAGCTTCATTTTCTAGATAGTCCACGTGCGTCCATTTGAACTCATAAATGAATATCATTTTGTTGATCAATTAATTGTCTCACAATCAAGTCTAGTAAAAATGTTATTTTGTCAACTAAAAGAATCATCAAATTGTAGAATTTTCACTTGATCCTATAGATAAGTTTGTATTGCATCAATCAACAATAGCAAGTGCATCATTAAATTTTATTAAATCCTCTAGTTTCAATTGATTTAACAAGAAATTTTGTAACACATGCACCAACTCCATAATGCTCTAATTTACCATGTCCGGCTTCTAAAAAACTTCACATATGTTCGATATTTTATTCTTTGTGAGTCCTACTAAGCCAATAAAATATTTGAGCACTATTATATTGTCTCGGGCAATTATCTAACATATGAAATGTTATGTTATTTGGATTCCTCTTTCTTTTCATTTTTTATATCATATATTAAAACAATATAGAACAAACTCCAATGACGCTCCTACAAAAAAATTATATCATCTATACTATCATTTGCATGTGTGTATACAATATGAATAAATATGACCATTTACATTGAATTATAATATTGAGATTGAATTTCCTTTTGTGGAAAGACAATATAGTTTTCTACAAGTCAACCATTAATAGTAATTCCAACTGAAAATGTGTTGCTACGTGTACAAAATTGTACATCAAGTCATCATAAATGTCGAGAGTGTTTCACATATCTAGGTGCACTCTTAAATTTTGATATGAATAAATGCACACCAATTTTTTCTATGATTAAATCACAACATTTTCCAGTTTTTCCATCTTTTAAAAAGTATTCAACATTCTTAATTTTTTTACATCCACAAACTGTTGTCAAAACCCATGTTAAGTATTTTCATGCATACATTCTCGTAAGAATGAAAGGTTATTACATTTAGTGCATTGTTCAAAAATACTTGCACTAAAGAGAAATTAAAATGCAACATTTTCCAGTTTTTCTATCTTTTAAAGAATATTCAACATTCTTAAATTTTTCACATCCACAAACTGTTGTCAAAAACCACGTAAATTATTTCCATGCATACATTCTCATAAGAATGAAAAGTTATTACATTTAGTGCATTGTTCAAAAATACTTGCACCTAAGTAAAATAATTGTCCATTAGATGTTTCACAAAACAAACTTGCTATAAACTACTTGATTGTTTCAGGTGGAATATTAATACCACATTCTTGCATACTCACATTAGCATGTAAAGTACAATGTATGTATTGAAAAACATCATAATAATACTGAAATTGCGCATGAGTTTTACAAGTGATGCTTTGCCTATTAATTTTTACATACCAAGATTTACATTTGTCAAATGATTTTTTCCTTGTGGTAATATTTTCAGTTAAAACAATGAATCATCTAATAATTTTCTATAAAATACAGTTCAAGTTGTGTCTAATAGGTGTTTTTTATTAGGATCGCAAAATTTGGATGTCACTCTTAATTTCAGAACATCTCTAGCATTAGATGATACCCATGTATTATCATGTCACTATTTTTCAACCAAAGACATAATTTCAATATCTAATTTCATGTCAAACTTTGGGAGTCAACCACTAAGACTTCAACATTGGTTGATTGGATCACTTTCAATACTTTCTCTTTTTTTTACCACTCTTACCAATGTGTTAGTATGTACATTTAGAATTTCACTAATGTTGTTTAAGATTATTTTATCCAAAGTTATTTTATTAATTATAGTAGTTGATTAGCTCATTGTGTCGCATTATTATGTTTAGATTGACTCTTTTTTCCAATAGACTCAATGGCACTTCCAACATTAGATATAGCATGTTTAAGTGATTTATCTCTTTATTTTTTGTTTCACAAAAATGTCTAACTTTTTCATTACTTCTCATTGTCCACATTCTCAAGTCCTTCCTCTTGCCTTTAACTTCAAACTCAAAAATACTTTAGCTCCCTAGAGACTCTCTTCTTGCAAGTTCAATTCTACATACAAGATAAAGATTGCACTCAAATGCAAAACTAATGCATTCAAAAATTTATTGACATTGATACACACAAATTTATAGGCATCTAAAACTTATTAAAAAATGACCCTTCAATGGCCTTGTTATCTCTAGATGCTACATTGTATACACAAACCTCTAACTCTACCAATTCTTCTTTTTAGATGCAACCCACCACCAAATCCTTCTCTCTATTATAAATTTAATGGTCTGCATTTTTTATCTTTTTCATCCACTATCAAACAACCACTATTTCATGTCCTTTGTACTCGAATTAGGTTTGCGATGTCTCCCGCCCAAAAAATTTCAAACTCTTCCACCTTTGCTCATATCTCCTCTCCTGTTGCGTTGGTTGTGCAAGGTGATGCCCGAACGGCACCCGATGTGGATCCTCATGTCTAGGGGGAGTCTGATGCCTCTCGGCCCTTGGATGCTCCTGTTGAGGTTTTGGGTGCGATGGGCTCCTCTCTGGTGTCCTCCCGTCCCAGTGTTATTGGTGTGCGGCCTGGTGTGACTCGGAAGCCACGACCTAGACCGTTTGGTGGGTTCATTCTAGTTACTAAGACCATATCTATCAATCTAAAAGATGATACGACAAAGGAAATTGTTTAAAATGCTTTTATCCTCTCTTTACATGGTGCGATATGTCACTTTAGGGGGTTTTGGCCTTCTCTTCCTCAGTTGCACGCTTGGATATCTGAACACTGGGAGCCTCTTATCACGGGTAAAGTTTATATTTTCCCCATGGCTAAGGCGTTTTTCGTTGCAAAGTTTGATAATCCCCAGGACAAAGAAACAAATTTATGTGATCTCTTTTCTAGCTGGGAGGATAAATTTTTGTTGATTATTAAGCATTGTCACTCTGATTTTAACCCTTCTACTGAAATGTTTAATAAGATTCTGACCTGGGTTCGGCTTCCTAATCTCCCACTTTATTTATGGAATGATTCTCTTTTAGAGGAAGTGGGAGATGCCCTTGGTGATTTTATGATGGTGGATGTTGAATCCTCTGATATTTTTCACTCCACATTTGCCCACATACTTGTTGACATGGATATCTCAAATGGGCTGCCTGCTGAAATTTTACTTAATTCTTCAAAGGGTTCTTGGGTCCAATCTTCGGGGACTATGAAGGGATTCCCTTTCCCTGCAAAAGACGTTTTAAAATTGGGCATGTTGCTAAGCATTGGTTTGAGAAAATGGCAACTAACGCTACATGGTGGAAAGGCACATCGGTACAACATTATACAGTGTTGAAGTTACCCGATCTACCTAGGAGTTTTTTTGAGGTGGTTGCTTTGGAACCACAAGATCCTGAGGCATCCCCTCCAATTGTCTCTCTTGGTGGGGTTGTTGAAACTGTGCATGTGTCTCCTGATGTCTCCCATGTGAAGGAGACTCATGAGGCTTCTTCTGGTGATAATGATTTGGCTACTCCCATTTTTTACCAAATCTGTTGACTTGCCTACTAATGTTGAGGTTTTGTCATCTGCTGATTTTGGTGAGGCTATGTCTGTCTAACTGTGGCAAACTGGTATTGTTGGGGTTTTGCCTTTGTTGTCCGTTGGTTCTGGTGAGGCTGAGACAGCAGCCGCTGACTCTCTCTCTGTGGATTTTGGTGCGCTGGATTGGCACGTTAAGACAACGCAAGTGGAAGAGGGATGGATTTCTGTTAAAGGCAAAAAAGTTGTGTCCTTTAAGCCTTCCTTCGATATGACTCTTTGATCCCATAAGAGCAATTCTAAATGTAAACCTTGATGGTTCTTGGGTAGGGGATGGTTTTTCGTTGGCTGCAAGTTGTTCTTTCTGCAGCTTTGATGTTTTTGGTGATGGGTGTCATTTTTACCCATGGTTGTCCAGTGCTTTCTTGTTCCTTTTATTTGGACAACTTTTTGGTTGAGGTTTCCAAATCCTATCTTTTTCTGGTTGTAAAGGGTTTGGGGTCCCTTCAAAACCTATTTTTCCCCTAATCAAAAACAGCCACTATTTTCTTCTTTCTCAATTGATGCCTTCACTTAATTGCATAACCTTTTGTCAAAGGACGCTAATTGATGCATTTTCCTCTTTCTACATTCATGTACATGCTCTCCCCTTGCGCACCTTGGTTATTTTACCTTTGTTTTAGTTTTGTTGTAATTACAAACATTTCCCCTCTTTCTAGTGCACCCCTATACTATATCTTCCTCTTCTTTTGTAATCTACATATTTTAACTTATGTGTGCCTTTTCAATTGTTGCTAACAAAAAATTGCACCTACTGCTCACAACAAATGGAAACCTGAACACACACTGAACTTTACCCAACTTGTAAGAAAGCTCTCCAAACTCCACTTCAAGGTTTATTATGATAAAAAAAAAATGTTGAATACAAAGAAATATTAGAAAACCCACATCCACAAAGCTTTCACAAACATCTACGACAAATAGAGCACTCAAATCCCAAACTCTGACTTCAAACCCTCGCTTGCAAGCCAAAACACTAAAATTGTTGAAACTGTTGAATCCTAAAGCACAATGACAATATATAAAAGAGATTATTCTAGGATAATCCTTGACTCTCGTCTTAGACTACCTGGTAATCCTCTAACTCTCATCCTTAGATCACTTGGAAACCTTCAAGCATCCAGTTCTACAGTCTCCTCCACTAGTTTATCAACCACTAAAGAAACAAGCATAAGCTTTGATAAAATGTCCAACAAGAATGATTTCGAAAAGCAAAATTTCTCAATATATATAAATTAAAACCAAAATGGGTGCCAAAATACAACTTCCAACTTTACCAAAACTAACAATCAACAATAAAAGCCTTCTGCGTCTACCACTGTCGTTGGCCTAAGGCCGTCTACCTCTGCCGCTACCCTAAGGCCGTCTATTGCTGCGAAGCCGTCTTCCCTAAGGTCGGCTGGTGATATCGTCCAGCCCCCTGTTCCCCCTGGTGCGGCTGGTGATACTGCTTTGCCTGGTGCTGTGAATGGGGGCTCTGTGGGGGTTTCCTCTAAGGATGGTGATACAGTGCATTCAGTGCCCTCTGCTGCTGATCGGGATGCCTGTGGTTGTTACTGTGTGCAAACCTTTGGTTTTCAAGGTGTCTGTTGATACTGATATGGAGATCATCCACACTTCCTCGATGTTTGAAGCTCATGGTCTGATTTGCAGGTTTCGGGGTTTTTGGCCAAGCCTTCCTCAGTTGCACACTTGGATTTCCCAAAGCTGGGAACCGATCATAAAAGGTTCAATTAACATTTTTCCTTCAGCCAAGGGTTTTTTCATTGCTAAATTTGAATATGCAGAGGATAGATCGAAAATCTTAGGTATTAATCCTTTCAGTTGGGAGGACAAATTTGTTTTGATGGTTAAACCCTAGTTCTCGAGTTTTAACCCATCTATTAATTCATTTAATGAGATTCCTATTTGGGTTAGGCTCCCTAACCTTCCCCTTCATCTATGGACAGACTCTCTGCTAGAGGAAGTGGGGGAGGCTTTAGGCGAATTCCTAATGATTAATAAGGATTCTTTCCAATTTAATCATTCTACTTATGCTCGGATTTTGGTTAACATTAATGTCTCTAAAGGGCTTCTAGCTGAGTTAGAGATTAAATCTTCCTTGGGATCTTGGGTTCAACCGCTTGACTTTGAAGGTATCCCCTTTAGATGTCGAAAGTGCTTCCAGACTGGACATGTTGCTGCACAGTGTGAAACAAATAAAAAGAAAAAAAGATATGCTTCTTGGTGGAAGGGTGCATCCTCTGAACACTATTTTGTTAAAAAAAAAGCTTCTCCCAGGTGGTGGCACAGGTTCCTCAGGTCGATGGTATTGCGCCTCGAGTTGTTGCCTCTGTTTCTGGTGTTGCCTTGCCTCGGGAATGTGTGGATGCTTGCGGTGGCATCCTAACTGATCGTTTGAAAAATGTTGGATCTTCTTCTTCGATGGATGACCCTCCCGCGTCTCAAATTGCTGCTGGATCTTCTGTTGTCCCTGCCTCTCTAGATGTTGGCTCTGTTCCTCCTGATGATGGGAGGTCCTCTATTCTGGACCCATCCTCTTGGCAAAAGGCTGTTGCTAGGGTTGAGGAGGGATGGATAACTGTTAAAAGTAAAAAATCTAAATTGTCCCAGTCCTCTTTTGATATGACCCTTCGATCTCACAAGGGTAGGACAAATTCTTGATCTTTCCTGGTTGGGTTAGGGTTGTTGGCTTTGCAGCCTGTTGGTTTTTGGTGGGGGTAATGTTGTTCCCCTTCTTTTGATTGGATGTGCTGAGTCACTTTTGTGTTCCGTTTCTTTGAGTGGACTTTCAAGTTTATCTTTCGGTTCGGGTTGCAGGTCCTTCTAAAACCTGTCTTGTATAGGGTTTTTGGTCCCTTAAAAACAATAAAAGCCAACAACCCATCCAAGTGAAGTTTCCTCATATTTCATGCCCAAAAGGGGGAAAGATATTTAAATTAAATATCTTTTAAGACAGAAACGCATTCAAACTTATCCAAAGATTCCAATGAAACTTTCCAAAAATCAATGCCACCAAATAGGACATTAATTTAATATTTATTTGTTTGATAAATTTGGATTGCATCAAAACAAATAATATTAAATTAATAATTATTTTTTCCTCAAACTAACCTATAACCTTGACTTACTATTTCTGAATAGTGGGACTTACTATTTTTAGTAAGTTTCTAAATTTGGAAAAAAGGGGCATGACACTATACTTCCACAAATATCCATACATGTCTACATAACTACAACATCTGACAAAAATTCTATGATTTGATGGATGTTCATACTCTCAATCAAAGCTCAAGTCACAAGTTGAAACTAATTGACAAATGCCAAAATAAAACTGGAAACAAACAAAATAAAATTGAGAATCTTTTTAGATGGCGTCAATTGCCAACTTCTCCAAGTGCTCCTACACCAAAAGATTATCCAAAATGTCACTTTCAATTTTCAAACAAATATTTTCAATTTCAACACAAGGGATTTCATTTGCAGCTTTTGTTTGTATAATTTGTCCAAGAATAAAACTAATCTCAACATTGGCATATCCAACTTCTATTAAATCAACATTGGCATATCTCCTCTCGGGAGGAAGTTGTGCCCCTCACTATTGTTGATGCTTTTGATCCTCCTATTGTGGCCTCCTTTGTTCCTAAGGCCCCCACCCCAGCTTCCCATGTTTTGCAACCACATTCTAATCTTGGTAGACCTACTTCTGGAGTTGATTCGTCACAGCTTCTTGTTGTTTTGCAGCAACCTCTTGTTGTTCTGCAGCAACCTCCCACTATTTTGTTGCAGCACTTTGTTGACACTACTGATTGTAACCCTACAGGGTCCCTCCCGATTGCTCTCTCTTTGGATGGTCCTTATGATAACATTGCCTAGACAACGGTTTCTTGCAGGTGGAAGAGGAAGTCTTCTCTCCTCCCACAAAACCCCTTTTTTTGGGTTTGGGTGTCTCTACCCTTCCTTGATTGGGGTTTTGGGTGTTTTCTAGTTTGACAGGGTTTTATTTGGCCTGTCTGACTATGTTGTGTTTCTTACTGCCTTCGGGCTGTTGTTTTTGTTGCCAACATCATGTTTTTGGTGTTGTTTGTTTGAGGTTGATAGTCTTTGACTATGTAAAGGGTCAGCACCCTAGTTAACGATACTTTAATAATCAAAAACATGAGTTTGAAACAACAACAAAAAAGAATTTGTTTCTACAATCACATTTTTCATATCATTCAAAGGTGGATTTAAAGACGTATGCAAATTTTTGTCTATTGTTGCATTCTCCATCTCATTGAAAGTTGGATTTGAAGACATAACCTAAACTTGTTTCTACAATTGTATTACCTTCCACACACACCTCTTTCCTAATTGCATCTACATCCATCCCATCCTTCATGGTCTATTCAATGTTTTTCTCTTCAATAGTCATGAAACCAAATGTGTTAAAACTCTTTATTTCTAGACACGTCATTCTTCTGCCTCTTTGTCATTTTGCCTCTTTCTCTCTATTTGCTTCAATTTCTTTAGGGGTTATGACCTTCCTATGTTTCTTCTTTTGCTATTGTTTTGAGTCTATTGGAAAAAATAATCAACCTAAAGATAAGAATGTGGCACGACAAGCTTTAAAAACTATTATAGTTAATAGAACAACTTTGGATAAAATAATGTTCAACAAAAATAGTAGAATAACAAATATACACCCTAAAACATTGGTAAGAGTAACAAATAAAATAGAAGGTATTGAAAATGATCCAATCAACCAATATAGGAGTTTTTGTGGTTGACTCCCAAGATTTGACATAAAATTGAATATTGAAATCAAATTTTTGGTTGAAAAATATTGGCATAATAATTTACAAATGTATCATCTAACCCTAGAAATGTTTTGAAATTAAGAGTAGGGTCCAAAATTCGTGATCTTCATCCAAAACACCTACTATACACAACTCAAACCAAAAATTATAACCAAAAAAATAGATGATATAGTGTTACTTAGATAAAATACAATAAGTCAAAGATCACTTGACAAATGTAAACCATGGTAGATAAAAATCAATAAGCAATGAATCTCTTATTGTAAAACTCATGGCAATTTTATTATTATTATTATTTATACGTAGGAGGTATCCCCATGACCAAGCCCAACGTCCAACAGCTCGTATCTTGGGTACCTGTGCAAGCTAGGGTGAATCAAGTGAAAACTCTACAATTTGACAATTACTTTTTGGTTAGTTGAGAAAAAAAACATTCTTACTAGATTGATTGTGAGACAATTAGTAGATAAACAAAACATCATTGATTTAAGATTTCAAATGCAACCACATGGACTATCCAGAAGCTTCCATGTTTTTGTCAGTTTTGTATTTCATGTGATTTGGGAACATGTGAAAACATAGAATTGGTTGATAAGTACAATTAATCCACAATTAAATACACACACATCAAAATTAATCCACAATTAAATACAATAATCAAAATTAAATCCACACCTACACACACACATCAAAATTAATCCACAATTAAATACAATAATCAAGTGTTTGCATCGGATAGTTGTGATCATTTTTCAAACCCTATACAAGAAGGTAATTTAATTCAATTTATTTTGTAATATATTCAATTACATATATAAATGCATGTTGTAGATGATCAAATTATATGTCACACAAGTTAGTGAATTATTTTTTCTTTGCACGACATGTGTATGTTGTTGCACTTGAGGAGAATGAAAAGGAAATAAAGTGTTGTTGGGGTCAATATGTTGAGACTAAACAAAAGTTAATTCAACCTTGAAACAATGATAAAAGCAATCAATATCCAACAAGTTTAGTGGTGGGTGTAGGCACTTGGCTATAAAAATATCTAGTAAGGAAGAATGGTTTGCCTGTATTTGAAGATTATGAAACACATAAGAAGATTATACAATACTCGCATTTGGTTGTGACAACAAATGTAAACCTAGTTAGATATCATGAGAAACTAGATTTATAATTGTTGCAACAACCAAATGTGAGTAGTGTATAATCTTTTTATATGTTTCATAATCTTCGAATTCAAACAAACCATTTTTCTTTTTTAAATATTTAGTAATCAAGTGTCAACAATCATTGAACCTATTAGATATTGATAGTTAGCATCATCTTCTCAATGTTGAATTAACTTATGTTTTGTCTCAACACACCAAACCAACCAATACTATACTTCCTTTTCATTCTTCTCAAATACAACATGTACATGTTCTACAAACAAATTTTAATCAAATTGTATAATATATAATTTCACCAATTTGCATACATGCATTCACATATATAATTAAATATATTACAAAACAATGTAATAAAGTAAAATAAATTGAATTAAATTAAATTAACTTCTTGTACAAGGTTTGAAACATGATCATTGTAATTTGATACAAGCATTTGATTCTTGTTTTCAATTGTTGTTTCATTTTGATGATGTATTTGTCTAGGTGACAACGAACTTTGCTTCCACTCTTCAACCTATTCTATATTCTCATGTGTTTCCCAATCACTTGAAATAAATAATTGACAAAAACATGCAAACTTATTTGTCTAGATAGTCCATGTGCTTCCATTTGAACTCGTAAATGAATATAATTTTGTTGATCAAGTAATTGTCTCACAACCAAGTCTAGTAAAATGTTTTCTTCTACAATCATCGAATTGTAGGATTTTTCACTTGATCATATAAATAATTTTGTATCGCACCAATCTACAACCACATGTGTGTCATTAAATTTTACTAATTTAAACTTATGTTGCTCTTTAGCAAAAAAAAAAATTAACACATGCACCAACTCCATCATGTTCTTCCTTACCGTATCCAACTTCAAAAAAACTCCACATATACTAGAAATTGTTTTCTTTATGAGCCCTAATTAGCCAATAAAACATTCAAACATTCTTGAATTGTCTCGTAAAATTATCTAACATATGAAATGTTATTTCATTTGGATTCGGCTTTCATTTATTTTTTTTAAAATATATTGGAACAATATTGATCAAACTCCAACAAGTGTAATCAGTTATCACTTATATAGAAATGGGACTCTCTTAAAAAAATTCTATCAATTGCACTACTAAGATTGAATTTTCTGTTGTGAAGCAACAATAAATTTTTCTACAAAGTTAGTCAATGATAGCATAACTCCAACTGAAAATATGTTTCTAAGCGTGCGAAATTGTCCATCAAGTCATCAGATATGTTGAGAGTGTTACACATATTTGGGTACAATTTTACTTTAAAATTTTGATATGAATATACATGCGCACACTAATTTTTCCTATGATTAAATCGCAACGCTTTCCAATTTTTCCATCTTTTAAAAAATATTAAACATTTTTAAATCTTTTCACATGCACAAACTGATGTCCAAAACCATGTGAAATACTTTCATGAATACATTCTCCTAAAAATGAAAAGTTTGCTATATCTAGTGTTGTCTGAAAATACATACACTTACGTAAAATAATTGTCCACTAGAAGTTTCACAAAACAAACCTGCTATAAACTACTTGATTATATCAGGTGGCACATTAATACCACATTCTTCCATACTCATGTTGGTATGTAAAATACAATGTACGCATCAAAAAAACATCATAATAATACCGAAAGTGCACGAGTTTGACAAGTCATTTTTTTCTTATTAATTTTTACATACCAAGATTTACATTTGTCAAATGATCTTTGACTTGTGATAATATTTCAAGATGACATTCAACCATCTAAAAAAATTCTATAAAACTCTATTTGAGTTGTGTCTAATAGGTGTTGTTGATGAGTACCACGAATTTTGGACCCCTCTTAATTTCAAAAGATCTCTAGCATTACATGATAACCTTGTTAATCATGCTGATATTCTTCATCTGAATATTTAATTTCAATATTCAAGTTCATGTCAAAACTTGGGAGTCAACTAGACTAAAACTCCAACATTGGTTAATTGGATCACTTTTAGTGCATTCTATCTCTTTGTCACTCTTACCAAAAGGTTGTTTAATATTCTTTTATCCAAAGTAATTTATTAATTATAGCAATTGTTATAGCTCATCATGTTGCATGATTATGTTTAGATCAACTCTTTTTTCCAATATACTCAATGGCACTTGCAACAATGGATATAACATGTTTAAGTGATTTATCTTTGTTTCTTGTTTCACAAAAATGTTTAACTTTTTCATTACTTTTCTCATTTTCCATGTTCTAATCAATTGCACCATGAGTTGACATTGAAATAATGGTTTTTCTAATTAAAAAATTGTTTGTATAGTCTATTGGCATAGGTCCATATTTGTCTCCAACAAATCTTATTAGGAAGATTATCCATAATTGTTACTTTCAATTTTTTTTAAAAATATTTTCACTTTCACTTTTTCTTTCTATGAGTTGTCCAAGCACCAAAATTGATCTCAACATTGGCATATCCGCTTCTTTTAAATCAACAATTTGAATATCATCATAATGTGAGTTTGAAACAAAATTTGAATTTCTTTCACTAATCAAATTTTCCATATCATTTAAATGTGGATTTGAAGATGCACCTAATGTGTGTATATTGTCACATTTTCCATATCATTGAAAGGTGGATTTGAAGACATAACCTTGATTTGTTTCCATAATTGTATTAACTCACACATTCACCTCTTTCATAATTTCATCTACATCCATCCCATCCTCCATGGTCTCTTCAATGTTTTTCTCTTCAATATTCATGGAGCCAAATGGTTAAAAAATCTTCATTTCTCGAAATAACATTCTTCTCTCTTTCTCGATTGGCCTTTGTCTCTCTATTTGCTTCAATTTCTTTAATGGTCATGACCTTCCTATGTTTCTTCTTTTGACGTTGTTTTCCATGATTACCAAATTTTGAAGTACAAATGAATGTGAAAATTTGAGCCTAAATTGCTAGGGTTGAGGTGTGTAAATTCCTTAACCATAAATTTGGCCCCTAGGAGATCAATAATTATTATTATTATTATTCAAAATTGAATGGCAATGTGACTACAAATTGTTAGAGTAGATTATTATTTACCCATTATGCTTAAGTCCAACCTTAGGTTAGTTGTTCAATATTTTTTAGGTTGCATTATTATTTGTGCCGATAGTTGGTAAATAGTTGTTGAGTGGTTGTACCTACCCTACCTACCTACCCTCACACCTCATTGGTTCTTCTCTGTCTAGCATAGGCTTTATAAGCAAGCTCATTAACATTATTTCATCATCAAAATACAATCCATTATTTGGTGAAATATATTTTTATTATGTGAAGGTTTATAGTTGTTTGCAATTCCTTTATATTCTTTTCAGAGTTTTCATCAACATTTGTTTAAGATCAATTTCAGTTAAATTTTGGTTGCAGTTGAGGCATTTTTGCCCCAAGTTAATTGTAGGCCAATACTTCCTGGTTATTTTAGTTGTCAGCGTTTGAAAAAAATTTGGAAAATTTTCTATTTTGCCTACCTGCATTTTCGATTAGAGACAATTTATCATTTGCAGACCAAAGTATTCATTTCTGGTTGGCATAATAATTTTGGATTGATTTCCATTATTGTCCGATTGACCCTTTTCAATTATTGTCCGATTGACCCTTTTCAATTATTGTCCAATTGACCCTGGTCGAGTCATGTTTTGTTTGCAATTTGTTGCTCAAAGCTAGAGGTTTTATTTAGATCAGCTACTATTTGGTCCCTGCATACCTTCACTGGCCAAGCTCCATTTCATTAGCTCGTTGTATATCTACAACTATGTCAGTTTATATTTTTATTGAATCAAGCTCATGGTCATTTGCATAGGCAGCATCAGTTTATATATTCATTGGCTTGCTATATATCTTCTCAACTACATCAGTTTGTTGATCAAGTTGCCTTTGTGCACGCTGCAATTTATCTATGTTGGGGTTCATCTGCTTTGACAGAAGTGAGATTACAAAAAAAAAATATTGTTGATTAATCACCAATTTTTTCAGATTTCTAACTTTGCTTAATTTTTTAACAATGGCTTCACATTATCAGTCATCTTGTGCTTTTGTTTTCAAGTAGTTTACCAATCATTGGCCCAAGTATATTTGGTGTCACTTTTCAAACATCACTACATTAGGCAAATCTCATTTTCTTAGCATAGTTCGTCGCTCGTGTGTGCTCACGTAACTTCGCTTAATTTGTTAGGCATTTGGAGAGCACATATATATTACATTGGCAACACCTTGAAACCAAGATCAGCAATTGAGGGCGTCTTGTATTGGTGTTACGCGCTTCATATTTGGAAGGCCCACATCTCTTTTCCAGTAGCCAACGACAGTTTTGCAAGCATTTTGTCTGGCCAAGGGTAATTGCTTATTCCTTTTGATCAGGCTTTGTTGCCTTAGTTGGCTCGTGGCTTTGTTTGGGATTGGCTATGGTGGACTGATTGGCCTTTGGTGGTCTGACTTTGTTCCAAACCTCACCAACGATAGTAGTACTATAATAGTCGAGTGTTAGCATTAGTTTTCTTCCGCCATATCCATGATTTATGGGAAACCATCTCCATGTTTAAGCTAACAAAGAAGAGTTCTATTATAGCTCTCTCCATAGTTGAGAAATCATGCAATTTAGCATGCAGTAGATCTTAACCACAATTTCATGCCTTAATTCATACATTTAGGTAGTTCATTTGTAATATTGATAATTGCATTAAGTTAATGGTACAGTTTTAATTCTTCCATCAACTGCTTTGATTTCTCTGTATTTTTTCTGAAAGTTTTGCTTGTTCTTTCTCTACTAGATCATACTACATAGATTTTGTTGTATTTTCACATGGTATCAAAGCCTTGGAGCTAAGAAGGAAAAGCATAAACTTTCTTTTTTGCAGGTACAGAAGATCAAAGCCTAAATAATGAAATTTCCAGCAACTATTATTCTCACGCCATACAACTATTTTGAATAGAAGCCAAAGATTCTGCTTCAACTTAGAAGTAGAGGCTTGTATCGAATAGTAATGGATAAAAAGGTTGAACCTAATTTTACTATTGAAAAATCCTAATATTTCAACAGGATGGATGAGGCCTTTGGTCTTCTACGCTTATCCATGTCTCCAAAATTGTTGTTTCATGTTGAAGCATGCATAAAACCAAACAAGGTTTAGACTAAGTTTGAGACTTTTTTTGGGAAGCAAGATTAGATGCGAGGTCACATTCTAGAAAGTGAACTCATCTCATTAGATCCGAGCAGTTTTGAAAACATTCAAGACTTTTTCACAAGGTTCACTTGGCCTTATTACTCCAACTAAAAGGATGTGGAATTGACAAATCCAAGGAAGAAAATAAATTGATTCTTGATATTTTGTAAAAAATTGGGTCCAGAATATGCGGTATTTGTCTCATCTTTTCATACAGTCAGGCTTACAACACGAGCAACTTGGAAGATGCCCACACTCAATGCCTTCATTGATTCACTAATAAATGAGCAATGATAAGCTCATAAAAAAGGGCACATTGAAAAATTCCAAAGTTCATGCACTTGTGCATGTAAGTGGAAAGAATAATTCGAAGTCAAATCAGCAATCCAAAGGCAAAGGGAAGAAGGATCCAGATTCAAAAAAGGCAATCTCAAACCTCCAAGTGGATCTACCAGCTCGAAGGAATAGAAGTATAAAAAGGGCAAATCAAAGTACAACTATTGCAACCGTGGTTAACATCCAAAATCACCATGCATGAAGAAGACCATTGATCTCATGGCGCAAACACTTTAATAGAATAATCTTGGTAATCTTATTCCAGAAAGTGCCAAAAAGAAGGAAGAAAAAACACTAGAATCAAGAGATAATGCACATGCATTAATTGTTATTCATTCTTCGCAAGGTGCATGGATCATTGATTTGGGAGCTTCGCTACACATGGCAGCCAGAAAAGATGCTCTCTTCTTTAAAACCATAAGTTGGTCCTCCTATTCTCATGAGAGATGAGTCTCCAATAGAGGAAATTGGAATAGGGATGGTAGAGCTTGAAATTGAAAGTTTTGAGAATGCCTTGCACATTCCAAAGCTTTCTTTCAATCTTCTCTTTGTTTATCAATTGACACACACTGGCACTGGAAAGGGAGTTGAATTCACCCCAGATTCGATGAGCATATTTGACATGCAAGACAATTCTAATATTGTTGTTGGTAAGATGAATCATCAATTCATCTCTACACTTTTTCTGACCTTGTTGCTCAATTAGATTCTACTTTACTACTAACACATGCAAATGATGAAAGTAGAATTGGCATGAAAGATTTTGTCATTCAAAATTTAGCTACATGCAACAACTCAGCAAACAACGGATGATGAGGCTTGCTTGCCATAGAATTTTCAGATGGAATTTGTGAAGGTTGTGCTCTTGGCAAGCATCCACAGGAAAAGTTTCCAAAAGGGAATGCATGAAGAAGACCATTGATTGCTTGACCAACAAATGGGGAAAGATCCCAAACTAAGAACATATACTAAAGTGGACTTGCAATCAATGTTATCACCAACCCAATCGGAATCAATGTAGCCAGTGAGATCCAAAGTACATCTTGTTGAATAATGAATCCCATAGCTAATGGTTCCTCGAACATATCGAAGGATACACTTACCAGCTTTCCAATGTAGCTCATGCAGCTCCTACATGTATCTAGAGACAACCCCCACTGCATATGAGAGATCTGGACAAGAGTGAGTGAGATAAAGAAGACTCCCCACAAGTTGACAGTAGTGTGTCCAATCAGCCAATGGTGTGTCCTTGTCATCCTCAAGCTTCACCCCGAATAGGAAAGGCATGGCTGCAGCTTTGGAGTCGGTCATGCGAAACCAATCCAAGAGATCCCTCACATACATGGATTGAGCAACTTTGATTCATGATGTGTTTTGTCTGATTTCAAGACCGAGGAAAAAACATAGGAGATTCATATCTATGATGGAAAATGTGTCATGCAAAGCAATTTTGATTGCAACAATGATTGTCGTTGAATCACCTATTATTAGAAGATCATCTACATAGACTATGAGTCACACAAAATCAGATGTTATCATCATATAAACATTTGGATCAGATTTGCATCACATGAAATTTTGAGACAGAAGATAAGAATCCATTTTAGCATACCAAGATCTAGGTGCCTGCTTGAGGCCATAGAGTAACTTCTTGAGTTTGAAAACCAATGCAAAATTTTGTACATACCTCGATGGTTGCTCCATGTAGATCTCCTCCTTGAGATCACTATGAAGAAATTGCATTCTTCACATCCATGTAATGTACCTCCCACCTTGCCACAACAATTAACATAATCAAAATTGCTTTGCATGACAAATTTTTTATGATAGACATGGATCTCCTACACTTTTTCCTTCGCCTTGAAATCAACCAAAATGCATCAAGAATCAAAGTTGCCCAATCCAAGTATGCAAGAGATCTCTTGGCTCGGTTTCACATGATCAATTGAAGCCTGTAGCCACACCTTTCCTATCTAGGGTGAAGCTTGAGGATGGCAAGGACACATCATCTATTGATTGCACACACTATCGTCAATTGTGGGGAGTCTTCTTTATCTCACTCACTCTCGTCCAAATGTCTCATATGTAGTGGGGGTTGTCTACAAATACATGCAAGAGTCACATAAGCTACATTCGAAAGCCGCAAAGCGTATCCTTTGATATGTTTAAGGAACCATTAGTGTTGGGACTCATTATTTAGCAAGATGCACTTTGGATCTCATTGGCTACATTGATTCCACTTGGACTAGTTATAACATTGATCGCAAGTCCCACTTCAAGATATGTTCTTAGTTTGGGATTTGGCCCCATTTGTTGGTCAAGCAAGAAGCAATGTGTCATTGCTTTATCATTTGCAGAGGCCGAATATAGACCTGTAGTCAATGTTACCATTCAAGCTATTTGGTTGCAAAACTTCTCGGCTTATCTTGGTATACTTTTTCATCGTCCGACTATTGTTTGTTGTGATAATTAAAGTACAGTGAAGTTTTGCAAAGATCTTGTACAGTGACAGCGAACCAAACACATCAAGATTCATATGAACTACATCTAAGATTTGATCCATGATGGATGAACCAAAGGTATTTGAAGACTTTGTTGATCATATTGTTGGAAACTATACAACCACAAGCGAAAGTACATGTGTTTCTCTCTGGGAAGCCCCAAGTATCTTCCCTTCAAATTTTGCAAAGTGCTATCAAAACAAAAGATGATTGTTCTCATCGACAGTGGGGCCACCCACAACTTTATTAATACAGGTTTGGTGATGAAGACTGCATTGAAGGCAAAGGAATTTGAAGGCTTCAATGTCACAATAGTTGATGGATCTATCATTCCAAGCAACCGAGTAATCGAGCAACTCAATATCGCTTTGCGAGATCATAAGGTATGCTATGACTTTTATGTGATTGGATTGAGAGATATTGATATGATTTTGAGCATATAATGGTTGCACTCTTTAAGAGAGTATTCGCAAAACTATCAAATTATGAAACATAAGTTCACCTTAAATGGAAAGAAGATCATCCTTAAGTGATCTCAAATGGAGCTCCAAAAGTGGTGATGGTCAAAAGAAGAGGGAGAATCTTCCATAAAGAAAAAAAAATGGTCAATAAATTGTTTGGTTCTCCTCATGAAATCTACATTAGCCAAGAATGATATTTATGCATCATGTTGATATTCAAAAAATTCTAAATAGACATTATGTAGTTTTAACGACATGCCTCTAAGATTACCACTAAACATATGGTTTTAGCATGTTATACAATTAGAAGGGGCTAAAACTATTATCACTAAGCCATATTGCCAACCAAGAGGATGTAAAGAGAAGATAAATAAGGCTATCACAAAACTTCTTGACATTGGACTCATAAAACCTAGCTTCAATCCCTTTGCATCTTCAATAGTTCTTGTGAGGAAGGATGGCACTATGAGGATGTGTATTGACTATAGAACCTCATCAAGAATAAATATTATATTCCACATATTCCAAGGATAGATCAGCTCATTGATGAATTGCACGGAGCAATGTACTATCAAATCCACAAGAGAGAGAAAGATACCACCAAATCTATATGAGACAAAGATGATGAGAAGACAACTTTTTGGTGCCATGATGGACATTTTGAGTTTTTGGTCACACCTTACAAATTCACTAATGCCCCACCTACATTCCAATCATGCATGAATCAAGCATTCAATAAGCAACTTATGAAATGTGTTCTAGTTTTCTTTAATGGCATATTGATCTAAAACAAGACTTGGAAGGAACACTTAAAACACCTAGACATTTTTGGACGATTTGGGGCAGCAATCCTTTTATGTCAAGTTGTCCAAATGTGAGTTTGGATTATCTGAGATTTTGTACATGGGTAATATCATTAGCTCCACAAGCATTCACATAGATCAACAGAAGATTCAAGCGATCCTTGACTCACCAACACCTACCAACCTAACTCAACTGAAATGCTTTCTTGCATTATGTTATTAAATGAGATTTGTGAAGGGATTCTCTCAATCAACTGCACTCTTGACTGATTTGACAAACAAAGGGAGCCTTTGTATGGTCTAAAGATGCTCAAAAAAAAATTGACAAGTTGGATGTAATGAGTTCATGCCTTGTACTTGCCATTGTGATTTTTATTATCCATTGTTGGTGAATGTGATGCTTCTAGAGAAGGCACTTGAGCTATCCTAAGTCAAAGAGGACATCCAATAGCTTTTAAGAGTAGAAAATTAAGCAATTTAAAGAAGAGATATTTCATATATGAAAAGGAGATGTTGGCAATCTTCCATGCATTGATAAATTTTAGACAACATTTAGTTTGGCGCAAGTTTGTTGTGAAGACCAATCATAATAGTCTAAAGTTCTTCTTGGCACAAAAAAATTTGAATGGTTGCCAACAAAAATAAAATGTGATAGTTTGATGCACTTTATATAGTTTGATGTACACTCTAGAAGACCTACTTTATATTCATTATATATCCTTTTTGCTTATTGGAAAGCTTCCATTATTACTGAGTATGTCAACAACAAATGCGTTACTAACATTCTTAAGGAGGTTGTAAGAGATGACTTGTATGTTGTGATGGAAGGATTGATCCTCTACAAAAATAAAATATATTAAATACCAAGGTCTATGGTCAAGGAAAAGATTTTAAAAGCCATTCATACTACTCCAACAACAAGTAATCAAGTGTATTATAAGACATACAAGAATGCATGACCTACCAATAAAACAAAGGAGAAGGAATTTTTCCACCGAGCTTGCTTCAACCACTACCAATTCCTAAGCAAGAATGGGAGAGCTTGTCCACATATTTTGTCACAAGTTTTCCCAATGTACAAGGTACATACTATATTTATGGTGTGGTTGATAGATTGACAAAGTATGCACACTTTATTGCTATTTCTTTAGATTTCAAGGCACCTCAAATAGTAAATATATTCTTCAAGTAGATATTTAGATTATATGGCTTGCAAAAGAATATTGTCAATGAGAGGGATAAGAAATTGTTTGGTTCTTTTTGGCAAGAATTATTTCACTTCACAAGTACAAAGCTCAAATGTAGTACCAACTACCATCCCCAAACCAATGGATGGACTAACAAAGATACTGAATAACTAGATCAAAGAGTACTTGACAAACAAGAAATGGTTATGGGGAAGTGGCAAATAAATCCAAAAGAGGGTGTGACATTCAACCACCCAAATATGGATGTGAATGACACATGTGAATGTAGGATTATGCCAAATGTCCGCATGTTAACCATTCTAATATAACCTAAGCAAGTTTAATAATGTGTGTAGGAAATATAAATATTCCCTAACATAAGAGAAAATAAAAACCTACACTAACACCCCCCCTTAAGCGTAGCTTAGGTGGGTGAAACACACAAAGATGGGTCCCGGCTACAAGGCCATGTTAGGTACTCATGTACAAAACAATTTCTCACAAACGAAGAGAAGGAGAAAACCCATTGGGACAAAACTCCTCTCCAAAAGAGAGAAAAGAAAACAAGTTTCCCAACACAAGAAAGAATCCCATGCAAGGAAGAAATCCTCTCCAAGATAGAAATGATAAGAAAGACTATGCAGCCTTCCCAAAAGTAATCAATTGTACCGATGGTTGATGCTCAAAATAGGATGTAGAAGATGGACCACGATCGTTGAACAACATTCCTCCCCTTCGGAAGAAACAAAACCAAAGGTGCATGAAGAACATCTTCCCATTCTTGAAAGGAATATGAAGGAAAAAAATGCACGATATATGAAGTCTCTGAATATTGCTCAAGTGTCTCCATGTCAATGCTGACTCATTCAAATCAGACGTTCCAAGCCACACTAATTAAGATGACAATCCAAGACCTAGTAGAGATGTATGTAGATCAAAATCCAAAGACAAAGTTATCTCCTTTAAAGACAAAGGTGCCTCCTCCAAAAGCTACTCAATAGTGTCCACAGTCATGTCAAATTGTGTGGAATAATCATGTGGAGAATGAACAGGAGGATCCAAGGGTTCCTCCACAACAACTGAAGAAGAATTGACTTCATCAAAGAGAAGATGAATGTCATGAATAATGTCTCCCAAATCTAAAATATGTGACTCCACAAACAAACCTGCAATGTTTGTCAAGTAGTCATCCCAATGAACTGGATCTGGAAGACTATGTGTTTCCTGTTGCACTGAAACACAAGTAGCCATGGATGTAGCAACACGAGTATCCTCAGATGAAACAGTAGATGGAGGACAAGGAATGCAAGGTTCAAGAACTGAATTTGATGTCAGAATACCTAGATTCAAGTAACCAAATTTCTCCTCAAAATCAATGTTCACACTAGGTGTGATCAACAACCAAAGGAACAAAACCATCATCAGGTGCAAAGTCTGGAAAGGTATATAACCGAGATGCATGATCAACCATCCCAGTAGCAATTATCTCTCTGCTTTCCAAGTCTGCAATCATGACTAAATTAGGTGTGAACTCCACAATCTTCCTTGTTCCACCATGGGTGATCTGATAGATGGAAAGAAGATTGTTTGCCAAATGAGATACGCACAACACATCATTGAAGTTGTCATCCCCAATATCAATAGAACCTTTCCCAATCACACTCGCATAAGTGTTGTTGCCCATCAAAATAGGTGACATAACACAAGGCTCAAAAGAAGAATACATAGACTGTGTAGAAGCCATATGATGAGAAGCTCCAAAATCTAGGAGCCATCTCCCTGATTCACAACTTGTAGTACCACAAAGAGCTTTACCTTTATCTTTAATTGCTTCAAAAGCAAGTCTTGCATGACCTTTTACCTTAGTAGATCTTGATTGTTTTGAATTGGAAGAAGAAATTGACTCAGACATTCTAAAAGAAAGATCAATGTTATTCTTCTTAAAAAGATGTTTTAGTTCATCGCTGTCCTCCTTATAACAAGAATGTTTTTCATGTCCAATCCTCTTGCAATATGAACAAGTAGACTTCTTCTTAGATGAATCACCTTTTGAAGATGATTTATTCTGCACTTGATCTATATGTGGCTTTTTCTTTGATTGATTTTGCTTCTTGTTAGAACCCCTTCCTTGATTCCCTTGTCTAGCCACAAAAGCATGTGTTGTAAATGACTTAAGAATCCCCATGGCGATTAACTTTGACAGTTCAAGCAACAACATTTTTGTAAATGAATCAAATGAAGGTGTAGCACAAGCACTACCCATTGTCAATCGATGGGTTTGGAAGCTAGAGACAAAAGCTACGTACTCGAAAGGAAGCTTGCCCAACAAGTTGAAAACCAACAGGGCATCCTTCTTCTCAATGCCACATTCTTTATATTGTGCTCTTAGCTCATTTGCTCTAGTGGCATAGTCTTGGATTGCATCAAAATTCTTAGAATCCAGATTTACGAGATCACTTTCAAGTGTGTAACCTCTAATCTCATCAACTTGACAATATAATTTGCCAAGTTTATCCCAAGCTTCCTTGATTGTCTTACACTTTTCAATGTGAAAGATTAGATCAGGAGATATATACTTTCTCGACGTTCCAAGATCCATAGAACATTTGATGAGCCATTCCATTTTCAGATTAGGATCATTAAAACATGAGGGTTTTGAAATTGTGCCATCAGCATAAAGACTTAAACCTTTTTCCATTAGTCTACTCCATGCATTAACTTTCCAAGTTGCATAATTATATGGAGTTAAGAGTGGAAATTTAGCAGAACCCATAAATGAAAATAAAAGAGCACAAGCAAGTAGATCAAAAACACAAAGAAGAAGAGACCCCCCCCCCCCTTTTCACTAAATCAAAAATCCCCCCCAACAAAAAATGATTGTAGCACTTTATAAATAAGTGTGTTTACAATGCTAGAGTTGTTTTCCAAAATTTTACAATGCCCAAATATGGACTCAAATACTAAAAGTACAAAAATATCTCGATATGATAACCTCAATCCAACACGAATGTGTAGTGCTCAGAAAAATATCAACTTTCAAAAAAAAATGGCACCTCGATCCAAGGTCGTATGTGAAAGTTACATATGTTTGAAGTTGAAAAAACGAGGATTGTCCTTCAGATTTGATGAGAAAATTGGATTTCTAGAAAAATAGGATTACTTAAGTAAAAACTAATAATTCCACTACGAAGAGCACGAAATTCTGCCCCAAATCAAAAAAAATTGCACTACAAAAGAATTTTGTGTGGCTCAAAACGAGCCTTCTGAAGTTCAAGTGCAAAATGAAAATCTTCAGTGGTAAGGGATCACAAAATTTGAAAAAATACAACTCTGCCAAATTTGGCAAAACCACTACTGAATGTAGATTGCCCCAAATATAGATGAATCACTACTAAATCTTACTATGCACACAGAGCCATAGGGCTCATTTCCAAAAAAAAATTGCTTCAAATTTGACTTTGTCAAAAATTGACAAATTGATAGTCAATCTTAGCATTTTTGGGCCTTTTGGATGCGATGGCGCAATCCGTTTGACCTCAAAATGCACTGAAATTTCAGCTACCCTTTGGATCTTATTGTGAAAGCTCTGCTTCGAACCTTCACCACTTTCGCATTCGTTGTCTGATCTGGACGAAACAAAGAGCAAATATGAATTTCTCGCTTGCCCTGGTCTCAATGGTGAGCTCAGATTTTCTCTAGCAAGCTCCAAAATACCTGAACTAATAAGCAAGAAACAGAAACCCCCCAAAAGCTATAATTCCTTGAAGCTTTTCTGACTCTTCAAAACATCATCGGATGCAACAAAAATCATACTATACTTTCAGGAATGAAATTACTCTAGATTCTAAAAGAATGCTAACCCACAACTCATACCTAGCTCTGATACCATGTTAAAATTGTTAGAATCATTGTTGTCGTTACGCCAAAAGCTCGAGTTGTCAATGAACGCCACAGCAGCTAGAGTTAAGGATCCACGGGAGGCGGGAGGAAGCCATGTTGCGAACCCCAAGGAGGTGTTGATCGACTGGCCAACAATCCTTCCCTTAGCATCGACTAAGGGTTCCACGAACTTCTTTTAAGGAGACCACGGGGTGACCTCCCGAGATTCGAACCTGTGACTTGGCGCTCTGATACCACTTGTTGGAATCACTATTGTCGTTACACCAAAAAATCGAGTTGTCAACGAATGCCACATCGGCCAGAGTTAAGGATCCATGGGAGACGAGAGGAAGCCATGGCGCGAACCCCAAGGAGGTGCTGACCAATTGGCCAACAAAAATTAGTTGTGAAGCCACCCAAGATCAATGTGACTAAAGGAGAGCAAGACAAGAATCCAAGAAATGAACAAAACTCAGCACTCTCCTAGCATTGAACTAGACTCGCAATCTGAGCTAGTGTTCTCATTTTCAGTACTTAGCATAGCGAGAGGTGAGGGCTTGTTTATATAAGAAAATATGGGCATATAAAACCAAGAGGAATAATAACTCCATGTAGCCCAAAATAGGAGGGACTATTAACTACTTGGTAAATGCCAAATACATGGTTATGCCAACTTAGGTAAAGACAAGAAATGGTTATGGGAAGGTGGCAAACAAATCCAAAAGAGGGTGTGACATTCAACCACCCAAATATGGGTGTGAATAACACATGTGAATGTAGGATTATGCCACATGTCCTCATACTAGCCATTCTAATATAACCTAAGCAAGCTTAATAATTGTTGGTGTAATTATTTATTCATATAGGATATAATTACACCTTACTTAAGTCGACTTAGGTACATGCATCACATTGTAGTTTGCATATGAGACACTTAAGGATGTGCATACATTGGGAGTATGTATGTAGGAGAAATTCCACCTTTTATGGTGTGGTCTTGTTGTTACATTCCACCTTTGGTGGCTGATCCACCTCATGTGGAATATTTTACTATTTCTCCTACCTACCCTTACCTACCCTTGCATCTCATTGAGCCACATGTCATCTTTGTGTGCTCTCTTGTCTCTTACCCTTGCCTTTATAAGTAGGCTCATCTACATTGTATGTAATTTTTTATGCTCTTGTTGATCAGTATTTTGCATCTTGATTAGAATATAGTTTATTCTGATCAAATATTTTGTCTCTCTCGTGTTATTCAATATTCTCTTGATCTTGGCTATTTTCAACAAATTCTCACATGGTATCAGAGCGGTTGGAGGGCCATTGCATAGCCATTGAAGAGATTTTATTGCGTCTTTGAAGGAGGTCAAGAGGCAAATCTGAGGAGCAACATCTTATGGAGGCAAATTTGGACCTCATGTGTGCGACCACCCTGACCCCTTTGCGACCACCCCCTTGCGCTGAGCACCACCGGGCCTCCTCCGTTGCACCTCTCGACGCTATCCTCCGCCAGGCAAGCAAAAAATTTATCACACGTGACTGGTTCCCATTCCTCCACGCGGCCAGAGCCACGTGGACACTACCACTAGGACACGTGGCAGAATTTCAACCTGCCATGTAGGCATACAAAGTGCACAGTCAACAACGCCTTCCACCACATGGCACCTACCAATTCGTCTATACGGACACACACCATGCTGGATCTTCAAATTGACACATCATTGTACGATCAATCCCAGTCATCAGTTGCCATATAATCTGTCCGGACCAATCATTGTTTGCCACATCATCATTTTTTCGTACGGTACGGACAGCCACAAGGGGGTTTGACGACCTGGTGACGGCTAGACGACCATCAAATTTAACATCATGAAGTGCTGGTGTCAACCTGCATCAACACATTTTTTTAAATTTTAGAGCCCCTCTCCAATGCAGTTTTTGATTTTGTAGGAAAACTTCGGAGGGCCATAACTTGCTCAATTTTGCTCCTTTTTTGGTGCAATATTTTTTTATTTGAGCTAATTTTTTGTGCTCTTCCTAGTGGTGGTGCTATTTTTTTATTTTAGTGGGACAGATTTTTCACAATTTGCAGTTTTTGGTGATTGTACCTGTCTAATCCTCATTTTCGCAACTTCAAAGGTTTCATTCAGTCTCATACGACCTCCTTTTCAAGTGCCATTTTTTTTTTAAAGCACATAATTTTTCGTCTACATTCATAATCTGCCATCAGTTTGCAGTGATTTTGAGTGGATAGTGTACTTTTAGCATTTGATCATATTTTGACCCATTTGGTACTTGTAATTTCTTGGAGATCATTTATATTTTTGATTTGAGTCTATAAGAGCCTAATTGTAGGAGTTTTTAAACACAAATCAGAAGTCCACTTTGCCATTGATTGCAAGTGGTCCATTGTATACGCACTACACATAAAGTGCTAAAATTATCTTTTTTGGGGGGGGTATTCTTGATTGAGTAAATTTGGTGGGGTCTCTCTTGTGCTCTTGTCTTTTGATCTCGTTTTCTTTTGTTTTCATCATGGTTTCACCTAAGTTTCCTTTCTTAACTGCACATAACTATGTTTTTTGGAAAATTGATGCTTGGAGCAAGTTAATGGAAAGAGGTTTGATACAATTGTTGATGGAACAATAACAGCACCTGCAGAACCTAAAGCTGGTCCTGTTGACGTGTTTTTATGACATCATCTAACACAGAATAAAGTTGCTTAACGGTCACTTCACTCTCTCTTGATCAAAGTGTGATTGCATGCTAAGATTGCAAGAAGTTCAAACAATCGACTCCAAGGTTCCTTTATGCTACGGACTTGACTTAGTTGGCTGATGTGATTGCTGGTAATCCAAGGGGCCTTACGTTTGCATCAATCTTTCACTTCTTTGTTGTGGTTGGAACTCCATCATCAGATATGGCAATTTTGCGATGCTTCTACTTCGAATGGACTAAAATGAACAGAAAATAAAGGGGAAAAGGGGTTTAGAAGGATCTGAATCTACTCCTAAGGGCAGTGATATCAACAGTTAATGCTTCAGTGGACAAATTTCAAATAAACCAAGCTCTGCTTTGCCAAGATCAACTACAACTCCGCAAGAACCGATGCAATCTTCTGGGGATGTTAGAGGATTTTCATATCGAGAAAGTACATTTGAATACCCAAAAATGATGCAATCCAAACGACCATCCACAATCGAACTTAGCACAAATTTAGGGGGGTTCAGGCTAACTTTGCACTGCAACTTACAATCAACAAGATGCAAAAAGTATGAACCTTGGAAATTCATCAAACACCATTACATTCTCCATTGAAATCAAAACACTATACTACTTCTACTCTAAGTGAGGAAGGTGAAACCATGCAAGTTTTGAAAAATAACTTAAGTGGACACCATCAGAGAACAATGTTTCACTGCTATTATTTCTAAAAACTTATCACAACAATTTCATACAAATCTCCCTCCTTACAAATGAGGGGGGTCACCCCTTTATATAGGCCTCAAGCCATGGCTACATGCAAAACCCTAACTAGGGTTTCTCCCTAAAAGATTACCCACACATGATGCAATAAGGTGGGAATCAACAATAAATGCCCATTATGCCCATATACAATTAATTCCATCCCGTTACAATTAATTAAATTCCTACCAAAAATGGTGTCCATTGTGCATTGAATGCACCATCATCCATCAAGCTCGCCCAATAAATCATAAATGCAATAATAATGCCTCCATGCAAAATCGCCCCATGATGCCATAAATGCACCATCATCTCCTGAACGTGACGGATGCATGCAGAAGAAATCTGCCATAATGCCATAAATGTGACAGTTGCATGCAAAGAGATGCTTCATTAATTCAGCGTGCGTTGACTCGGCTGCCACTTAGCGAGAAAACCTTGGAGAGAGAAAACTTTAGGAGAGAAGAATTTGATCCATGAAGAATTTTCTTGAAGTTTCTCTGTAGGAGATTTTTAATGATTTTTCACCATCTCTTATTTTTAAGGAACTTTCCTAAAATTTAGGACTCGAGTCCAAGAGAGAGAATCCCCTCACGAGTCCAAATCTGCGAAAAATTCTAGATTTCGACGAGATCTGGTGTCTAAAAATAGATTTTTTCAAAATTTCCACTGAGGGGGTTTCTGCATTTCCATTCTTCCTTGACCCTCGAAATTTTCCTTTGCCTTGGAAATTTCCATCCTGGACTTTCAAACTTAGGTGTGGAACGTGGAATTCAACTTGGTGTAAGGAATTTTATTATTTCCATGCCTCGGAAAATTCTCAACTTCTTGACTGGGCCTGGAATTTTGACTTTGATAAAGGAAAATCATCCTTTCCATGCTCTTCCTTGGTACCTTGACTTGGGCACCTGCATTTTGACTTGGGCAATGATTCTGCATTGGTAAAGAATTTTGTGATTTTGAAGCTTTCCATGACCATCAAGTTTTGGCATCCTAGTACCTTCCATAGGCACAAATCTCACTTGGTGATGGAATTTTGAACCTTCTTGGATTTTCCATGCCTAGGCCAAATTTCTTCAGTTTTCAATCCTGAGCATGGAATTCATTTTGCACCATTCTGATATCCCTTTCATTAACCAAGGCGTTGATCCCTCCAATCCCTGGAATCTTGAATTTTCTCCATCTTCCACGCCTTGTGTGTTTTGGCGCCTTAATGAACCCTTGGGCACAAATTCTCCATGGAGGAGGAATTCATGAGTTTGGGCATTCTCCAAGGTATATCAACTTTAGCCCCCTCCCTTGGCTTGGAGCGGATTTTTGCATTGGTCAAGGAATTCCTTCATTTTGCATTCTTCCATGCCTTCATGGATTTGGCGCCCCATCCTGTGCTTGGGCGCTAATTTGCTTGGGTCGTGGATTTTCATTGTTCTTTCATTTTCCCGCATCTCTCTTGTTTGGGGCCTTCATCTCACCTTGGGCGCTAATTTGCATGCATCAAGGAATTCATCAACTTTTGATTTCTCTAGGACCCCTCTCTTTTGGCGCTTTGATCATGGCTTGGGTGCTATTTCACCTGAGGAAGGAATTCACAACTTTTCCTTCCCTCCTTGACCTCTTTACTTCAGTGCCCTACCTAAGTGTTTGGGCGGAATTTTGCACTGGTGGGGGATTCATGCATTTTTCATCTTTCCTTGATCACCTTCCTTTAGCACCCTCCTTTCTCCTAGGGTGCAATCTCACCTAAGGCAAGGATTTCAACATTTTTCATGAATTCCATGGCAAGGTGGTTTTGGCGCCTTGGTACCTTCTAGGGCAGAATTCTTGCTTGTGGAGGAATTTCACTTAATGTTGAATCCTCCGTGACCTCTCCATTTTGGCGCATGTTCTTGGCCTAGGGCGGAATTTCACGGTGGAGGAGGAATTTCAACATTTCATGCCTCTTATGAACTTGGATGGAGTTTTTGAGTTTCTTCCGGATCAGGCAACCATATAAGAATTTGGAGTGATTTCCCAGACAGACAAATTTCTCGAGCTTTCCATTTCAAGAATGGGCTTCTAGCACTTAACCATTTTCTGACCCTCCCTGTCTACTTTTTGACTTTTCGGAACTAGAAGTAGTTGCAAATGCCTGATCTTGGTCACCTTGCCCGAATGGTCCTATCAGAACAAACTTTCCAAAAATAGAAACCTTTAAAATGTCAGTGTTAGATCCCTAGATAGGACACAAGAATGACTTACTATAAATAGAAACTTACTAAAATAGAAAGTTTGATTTTTAGCCAAATAACGACATTCCAGGACTCAGTAAAATCCCTAAAAAATAGGAACTTTCTAAAAATAGAAATTTGCTCCATTTTGGCTCAAATTTTACTGGGAGGTTCCTTGAAGGGTCCTGATTCCAGTTGCATGTTTAGTTTCTTCAAAACCCTAACAGAAACCCCTAAAATCTAGGACTAAAGGCAGAAACCCTAATATTAACAAAACATGCCCTAGACTTAACCATATTTGCTCAAACGAAAAGCAAACTTAATCAATTTGACCCCCAGACACTCGCAAACTAAAGAGACTGGGGAGACTGATGTGAAAAGACCCAAAAAACAAAGCCAAAAGACCGAAAGGGCCTAAAAAGTAGGGGGTCCACATTTGTAATGAGGTGATGTGTGAAAAGGTCACAACATCTAGCCCCCTCCCGAATAAATGTTCCTGAACATTTCAAGTTTTCAAAGATAAAATCCAATCCACAGGGAAAGTGTTGAAAAACACTTTAGGGCGAGAACCGAAATTAAAGCACGTTCATCTGATTATGTGTGTGCATATGCATCAATTCCATCTCACAAGATCATCCAGACTCCTAGAATTAGTCATAGCAAGCTAAAGGTATCTATACTTCAAAAGCATCTGGGACATTGCCTCGCTGTCAGTCAAGCATCCATAGCTCCGACGAGGTTATCTCTGAAATTCCCGTGAATATTGCTCCACTGCCAGCGAGGCGTCCATAGCCCCAGTGGAGTTATCCGCACGCTCCCAAAGCCAATAATTTGATAATTATTTTCATTTTTCATCTTTCTTTTCTTTTTTTCTTTTGATGTTTCATTTCATTTTCATCAATTCCTTTGGCTTGTAAGCAATGAAGCCTACTATGGGTTTGGAGATTCCAGTGGCGCTGAAGCAAGATGTAAAGTTTTCACCAACCATAACCTCTTCGAAGAGATCTAAATGACTTAGAGCAATTGATAACATAAGTGGAATACAACATCCTCAATTCTACCCACAAACAGGAACTCCAAACAATTTAGGCCATCCAAAACCCTAAACATAAGCAAAACCACTTGAGCGGACAAGCTCAAGAGAAACCAGCCCCAAAGGCTGAAAACCAAAACCAAAACAAAAGGAAAACAAACCAAAGGAAAGCCAAAACCCACAGGGGGGACAAAAAAAGGAAACCTAATCTAACAAAAATTTTGGACGGACAATACTCACAAGACCTAAATATATACAACTCCTAACATGATTTCTCAAGATGTGCAGGAGCAACATGGCATTAGTCATGTTTCGAAGCCTTGCAAATTCATCTTTAAACTCATAAAAGTAATCTTTCACAATACAAATCTCAAACTCAAGCAAGACTTCAGGAAAGATTATCAACTGTGGCAACTCATCGAGACCATGATCAATCCATAAACAAGTTCTTCTTCCTAGATTTTCATAATCAAATTCATAACTTTCAAATTCAAGAGCGAGGAAAGAGACAACCTGGTGGTTTTCATGCGTGGGCAAGAATTCTCGCATATCATCCACTACTTCATCAGGAGGTAGAAGTTGGTGGTGTATCATCCCACTCGAATCCGTCACATGCAGCTCAAAATTTCAGTCTTCAATAGGCATACGGAGGCGAAATCTGGACTCAAATGGAAACTTGGAAACTTGGAACATTTCAACCGCTAGCTCCTTTTGAATCTTTGATATTGAGTTGAGCCCCAACCCGAATTGCTCTTCATTCTTCACTTCTATCACGACAACTTGTTCATTGATCGGCATCTCACATAGCTCAATTTCTTTTAACAATTCTTATTGGATCTTGAGTAGAGGTTCAAGCACCGACCTGAACTGCATTTCATACTCTACTTCCATCTCGGCGGCCCACTGACTGTCACATGTCCCTTCCTACCTCAAGCTGCTTATCACTTCTTGCAATCTTAGCATGCAATCGCACTTTGATCAAGCGAGAGTGAAGTGACCATTAGGCAACTTTATTCTGTGTTCGATGTAGTCATAAAAAACACATCAACAGATCCCAATGCTCAGGTTGATTGGCTTGTTAAAAACTCTGTGGCTATTGGTACTTCAGGAAATATGTCTCAAAAGATCTTATCTTCGATATTGAAAAATGTACAACAGTCAAAGAGGCTTGGGAGAAATTTGCTTCTTTGTATGGAAAAGTTGATAAGGTTAAGGGGCACATGCTTGATAGTGAACTCTCTAGCCTTAATCCCAAGAATTTTGATTCCATTGAGGATTATGTAACCAAAGCTAATGAGCTTAGAGCACAACTTTTGGATTGTGGTATAACCAAGGATGATGATCAATTGGTTTTCAATTTGGTGCACAAGCTTCCATCAGAATATGCGGCCTTTGTCTCTAGCTTCCATACTCAAAGATTGACAAGCAGTACATACCAGGCACCATCTTTTGCTACATTGACAGAATTGTTGATTCTTGAGCAGGATAAGTTGAGGCAAATGGGGATTCTCAAGTCTTCAAAGTCCATGGCTTTGGTGGCTAATCAAGAGAATCAAGGAAAGGGCACCAACAAGAAGCAGAAGCACTCTAAGCCAAAGCCACAACAAGAGAAAACACAATCACCCTCTCCACAACAAAGTGATTCTACATCCTCATCCTCATCTAAGGGGAAATCATCTAAGGAGAAGTATTTTTGTGCATATTGCAAGAAGTCGGGACATGAAGAACACTATTGTTACAAGAAGGATATTGATGAGTTGAAGCATCTTCTTGAGAAGAACAAAATCAGTTTACCTTCTAGAATGTCTATTCAGCTTCTCCTTCATCCTCCAAAGAAAAGGAAATTGATAAGGGAAACAATCACACTAAAGGACAAGCTTTTTGTACTACTACAAGTCATGATTCAAGGAGATGGCTTCTAGATTCAAGGGCTTCTCATCATATGGAATCTTCGCAGTATATGTTCTCTTCATTTGAGCAGTCTATCTTCGCAGCCTATGTTCTCTTCATTTTGAGCAATCATACTTACATGAATGTGATTGGGAAAGGATCTATTGCCATTAGGGATAACTCCTTCAATGATGTGTTGTGTGTACCTCATTTGACAAATAATCTTCTTTTCATCTATCAAATCACTAATGGGGCAACAAGGAGAACTGTGGAGTTCACACTCGATTCAGTTATTATTAGAGACTTGGAGAGCAGAGCTATCCTTACAACTGGGGTGGTGGATCATGCATCTCGGTTGTACTCTTTTTCACATTTTGGTCCTTTTGAAGATGTTGATTCTTCACATGATGATCACACTTCTTATGATGATTCAGATTTTAAGGAGAACTTTGGGTACTTGAACTTGGGGATTCTCACATGTGACCCCATTCTTGAGCCTTGCATTTCATCTCCTCCTCTTGATATCACATCACCTATTGCACCTGATGATGCAGATGATGCAACAGTTTAGCCTTCTTGTGATTCAGTGCAGCGGGATATTCCATGTCTTCCAGCTTCAGTTCATTAAGGATGACTACTTGACAGACATTGCAGGTTTGTTTGTGGAGTCCTACATTGCAGATTTGGGAGACATCATTAATGATATTCATCTTCTCTTTGATGAAGATGATCCTTCTTCAATTGTTGTGAGGGAACACTTTGACCCTCTTGTTCATTCTGTACATGATTGTTCTTTCGAGGTTGACATGGTTGTAGATTCTTATGTACAGCAGTTGGAGGAGGTCTCTTTATCCTTAGAGGAGACATGTGAGTCTTTGGATCTTGTTCTACATTCATCTCCACTAGATCTTGGAGTGCCTTTTTCAACAGTGTGGATCAGTACACCATCTTTGGAAGGGGCCACTTTTAACATCGACATGGGGACACTTGAGCAATTTTCAGAGATCCCATACATCATGAGTTTTTTTCCTACATCTTCTCTTCATGATTGGAAAGACTTCATGGATACACCTTTGGTTTTGTTTCTTCCCAAGGGGAGGAACGTTGTTCGACATTCCTGGAGCAATTTCTTCATTCAGCTTCGAGTTTCTACCATTGGGGCAGATTTTACATTGAGAGGGGGGCTACTTGGTCTCTCTTCTTCTCTCTTATGGGGGGGGGACTTTTTCCTCGCTTGGGGTTTTGTCCTTCACATACTTCTTTGAGAGTTCTCTTGTATATATTCATCTCTCTTTTGGGGGGGAGTTTTTTCCCACATGGTTTTCTCCCTTTCTCCGTTTGTGAGAGATTTTTTTGCATTGGTTTGTGTGCAATCACATTTGTACATGGGTACCTTATATGGCCTAGTAGTCAGAACCCATCTTGCATTGTTAACTTAGGTGCATTCCCCTCAATTGCACTTAAGGGGGAGTGTTGGTGTAATCATTTATTCATATAGGATATAATTACACTTTACTTGAGTTGACTTAGGTACATGCATCACATCGTAGTTTGCATATGAGACACTTAAGGATGTGCATACATTGGGAGTGTGTATGTAGGAGAAATTCCACCTTTTATGGTGTGATCTTGTTGTTACATTCCACCTTTGGTGGGTGATCATCCTCATATGGAATATTTTACTATTTCTCCTACCTACCCTTGCATCTCATTGAGCCACATGTCATCTTTGTGTGCTCTCGTCTCTTAGCCTTACTTTATAAGCAAGCTCATCTACATTGTATGTAATTTTTGATGATCCAATTGATCAGTATTTTGCATCTTGATTAGAATACACTTTATTCTTATCAAATATTTTGTCTCTCTCTTCTGCTATTCAATATTCTCTTGATCTTGGCTATTTTCAACAAATTCTCACAATAATGTGTTTAGAAAAAAAAAATATTCCCTAACATAAGAGAAAATAAAAACCTACAATAACACTCCTTTCTCAAGAAGATGTCGAAGCTCGAGGATCAAAACTAATGCCTAACCCAAACTAAGAATCCATTGGAGATCATAGGTCGAGATTGCTTTTTTGTTCACACCAGGGAGTTGTTGTAGATCAGAGATCAAGGCCAAGGATTACAAAATGCCAAATGGTTGTCAAAGAACAAGGTTCAAAGGTACCAGTGTTCCATGCCACCGTGTGAGGAGTAGACTCAACAACACATTGGGATTGAGGGTTGGGGCTTCCACCTAACCCATGCCAAGTCAAAAGGAATGAAAGACTTAAACTTCCGACCAAGAATTATATAAGACTTGTAAGGCCGACCTAAGTTGTCACATGTAAAGTTCAAATTTGGGCCTTGGCACCAATTTTAGTCTAAGTCGACTAGTCTAATCTTTGGGTGGGTAGCATATAAACTAGGAAGAAATTTTATTTGTAATCATCCATGTTTTGTTATTTTATCTTATGTGCACTTTGTGTTCAATCAATCTAATGTGGACAAAACCCCATAGGAGACTAGAATCAAAGGACAAACCCTTTGGTTCTTAAGGGCATTCACACACAGTGCATTGGAGCATCAAGATTTGTGGTATGGATCAGTCTTTCAATGAAGTGCATCATTGTTGCAAGTTTGTAATTGTGTTTGTTGATGTTGTATTAACTATCATAATTTTTGAGTCATTTGAGCAAGTTGTCTATGTCAATTGTGCTATATCAATATGATTAATTGTTGTTTGGATTAGTTTGGTGAAGATATTTGGTTATGTTTCAAATTTGATATTTTTTGAAAATGGGCAATTCACATCTAAAACAAAAGAGTTCAAACATCGACAAGTTGGGTAAAAGGGGCAATAGTTAAGCAAGATAATGCAATTGTCCAAGGAGGTGGTAGAACTCCCTTGCTTCCTAAGTAATTAAACTTTGGGTGTCATGTCCCTTTTACGTGATTAACGAAGATATAAAAATATTAATTACTTTATATGCATTTCCCATTCATTTATATAAATGATTAATATTTACATAGGCATATTCTTTTAATTACATATTTGTTACTTAAAGCGTAACTAACCGTAACTATTACAGGACTTATAACCACTTCGGTGGTAATAAAAGAAATGGGCATCTGCGATGGAGGGAAGGAAAATTTGTTAAAGACAATTCGTGGAATAGTAAGTCTGTAGCTGTGTGTGTTATTACACAACCAGGCAATTAGATCCTTTCGTCAGTTTCTCTGGCTGGCCTATTGGTATTGGTATGCAGAATCGAAAGAAGTGTCCACTAGTTTACTTCCGGAGGAGGCATCTTGCATCACGGAATACACTAGCAGTGTGTGACAATGCAGTGTTCAACCACGACATACTCTAAACGCCCCTACCACGCCATTAAATCACGGGAAAAGATATTGGTATGGTTGTGCAAGGGATGAAATTCTCGGGTTGAGTTCCGGGGAATTACGACCACGAGGAGATAATGCGTTTTATGCAGAAGCACGTATAACCTATGCTTTGGGGTATTAACGGTAGCCAGAAGGATACCCTTCTACAGTGGACGAGCAGTCTTCATCAAATAGCCACCACATTACTGATTTATTAAACAGTAGATGTCTGAAGCACAGTTCTGGACAACCTTCGTATATTCAAGTGCATCATAAAACACCCTGTTGTATGATGAATAACTGATGCTATGTTAATCTGGAATTTCAAGTATTAAATAGGCACTGGTTAAATTACAAATATATCTATTTGCATACAATCTCAGAAAGGAATCGTACAGTGGAATTACATGTGTGTTATTATTAAATTCATAGACAACCAGTAAATTCACGTTACATTCCCTGTGTAAACTGGGCAATTACATCTGTTTTCAATTCATTCCAGTAGGGAATTTTACATTGGGGAACAAAAAGCTTCCCAATTAAGAAGAAGTGATCTACAATGGATAAGTAAAGATAATCAATAAGTCAAAGACCAAAGGGCACAACACATAAGGGGCAATCTAATGTCGAAACAAAATTGTAGCAAAAAAAAATTGTGGGGATTGTTTGGATGCCCAAAAGAAAAGATTTTAGATGAAGGAAACATCATTACAACAATTAGGCCCTTATTGAAACTCATAACATGATGTAAGAAAAAAATATAATCAATTTGGCTTGTCAAACTCATCACCCCAATGTCAACAAATAATTATAATTAATTCAGCTTACCAAACTAGTACCCCTCCCTAAAGTCATAAAAAACCTTAATGTGTCTGGCTAGGTCAAACTCTTCAACATGTGTGTATATACACAGGCACACAGACATGCACAAGCACACATGCATGTGTATCTATGTGTGTATATATACGCATATGTATGTGTGTATGTGTACACACGTTTATAAATCTATGTGCGTGTATATATGTATATGTATCTCTCTCTCTCTCACACACACACACATATGTGTGTGTGTACACGTGTATATATTTGTGTGTATATGTATATGTCATTGTATACACACACACACATAGAGAGAGAGAGAGAGGTCTTGTGCATGTTAACTCTAACTTGATATGACACACCCAATTCATGTCAAAACTATCTACATATGATAGAATAAAGAGCCACCCTATCAATTGAAAGAAGAATCAACAATTTCACCCATCTGTTGAGATGGCTTGTAATTGTGAACTAGAGATTTGGGAGGGCCATAGCCCCATATTTGCTCTACTTTTCACCAACAATAGATTTCTAGAGGGTAAAATCATGGTGTCTTGTAATGCTCAATAGTGTAGCCATGGCTTGTAATTGATTTCTTGAGGGTAAAACCATGGTGATTTGATATATATATTGTTCTTCTTTACATGTCCATTGCACATTCCCTTCATGTTCTATTCATATTCTACACCATGGAAACAAATTTAACTCTATGGACTAATGCTGATTTCTTAAGCGAGGCACTTAGGAACAATAGAGTACATAGTTGATTTCATTCCTTTATGGTTAAAATACATTTTGGTGTCTTGAACATTGTAAAGCCGGGCTAACTTTGGGCGACTTACAAGCTATACAAGTGCTGATATGAAAATCATATAGGTTGAGAATATGTACATTACCTACAAGGAATACAAATATATTAGATATACAATAATATCACAAGCATTAATGAAAGACAAAAATTGATCAATTCAGAGATGAGAAATAAGTTAGAACAATGAACCACAACCTCACAATACTCACAAGAAGCATCTAATAAAAAGAGTGTTACTGTTACTAAACTATGTTTTCATCAAGGGAACATCATAAATGGGCTTGAAAATCTCGTAACTTTTTCTTAGAGGTACAGGAATAGAAAGGGACAAGCAAAAGATAAAAATGTAAATGCTTTCAAGATACAGAAATATTAATTCATAATGTCTTGGAGCCACCTTTAGTTGATTTATAGATACGATACGCAGCCAGCAGCATCGTGAAATTACCAATCACAGTCAATGCACCTTGCAAGGCCACGAGTATCTGGGCAGAAATCCACGAATGTCAGGATGAAGGCAACATAATAAACCAAATATTAAGGATTGAAACCAACAAAACCAGCTACTTTATTCAACCTCTGCTTCAGCATAGACGAAAGCCAAGGTATGGCCACTCTCTGCTATCTCTATGGAGTCTATTATAGATACAAAATATTTACAATATAGAGAGAGAATTGCTTAAAACATTTTCCCGACCATATACAACAGAACAGTCTTTCTTCTTATGATATTTAATATGTTTGCTTGTGAAACTTAAATTAGCTAACTGTGACTGCGGTTTATAAACATGCATTTTTATTTTATGTTTAAATATTATAACTGAGGAGAACATAAGTCATAACAATTCCGCAATTTAGGGGGATGTATTTTATCTGTATGCTACAAAGCTTTTTGTTGAAGAATATTTATTTTATAGATCGATATTGCTTCCTGATTGTTCATTGTAAAACATGTGATTGTTCAAACCTATTAATATCAAAGCTAAATGACACCCATTCTTAAGAGATAAAGGTCAATCACTAGAAAAAAACTCATACAGTAAACTCAAATTCAATGGAAGTCCTAAGATGAATTGCTGTCTCTATCATGTTAGAACAACTCCAATCAATATATCCTTATTAATGAACTTCAATTAGTTAAAATCCTGCATATAAGCTTACACTTCGCTCCTTTACAAAACACTATTTGTTATACTTGTTCTTAGTCTTCCATCTTTCGACTGCTAGAGGCCCAAACTCATATTAGAGCTATGCTTGCATCATGTGCACTCTAATTCATCTCTTAATATTTCTTCAGTTATTTGTTCTGTTGACTAGAAGAATGTATGGTTGGCAAACCTGAGCGTCACCCTATAGGGCCTCATTATCCAGCTACATAGTGAAGGAATCTATTCCTTAAAAACATTCTCATCAATGCAATCATTTGATTCTGAGTTTAGTAGGAGAAAATGAAATTTGTGCAAAACAGCTATAGCAGACCACATAAGTATTTTCGTTTTTTGTGTCCTAAAGCAATCATTTGATGCTCAATTTGATCTAAAAATAAATAAATTTGTGGCAAAACAACTATAGCAGACCACATAAGTCTTAGGCTAAGTAACTGTCAAGAAGCGCAAAAATTGAAGCTTTTAGGCTTCCACAGGTCACCATTGATGTTACAGATTTTTAAATATTTTTGTTGTTTTTTTCTGTTCTGATTTTAAAATCTTGAATTTCTTCCCTAAAAAAACTATAATTTCCCTAATTCCACTATCAGATTTATAAAACAAACCACAAATGTAGATCACTTCATCATTCTCTCCCTCCATCCCTCCAACATCACGACCCCCTTCCCCTCCTTGCCACCCTCATCCCTTTCTTTCTGCTTTTATGCCTATGGTTTTGATTCTTTTGAATCCTGATTTTACTAGCCTTGGTGAAGTTGAAGCCAATAAGGACAGATCAGTGCTGAATGATCTTTTGTGGGCCATCAACAAGTGTTGGTGATATATTTCCTCTAGCTCTAAATTTCAGTTCTGCATCTGCTAAAAGCATGTTTTGCACTCACTTGGCCAGTGCTCACCAAAAAACTACTGGCACTAGAGATCAAATGGCTGATTGTTCAGCGAGAGTGTAAGTTATAGATATCTCATCTGTGGTTAGACGGTAGAGGAGACATGAGAACTCCCTTTTCCTTTCTATGTTGGATGAAATGTGATGTTTTGTTAGAGCAGAATGTTTATTTGGAAATTATATTTAATATAAGTGCTCCTAAATAACATTTATATGACTATAACTTGTAAGGTTTTGTCCTTACAAAATAATAAGGGGTAATTTATTAAGTTTAGATTTATAAATAAATAATTAACTTATTAATTAAATATATACCCAAAAGGTTATACGGTGAAAGGTTGTGTAGATTGCTTTAAATATATTACCCAAAAGGTTATACGGTGAAAGGTTGTGTAGATTGCTTTAAATATAGACAATCATAAAGCATAACAAACATATTATGAATATGCAGCATATACATTGTTAAATGGTAAAGGCAAGACTACATGGGAGATATATTAATGCATTGTACATCCATGAGAAGCATTATGGAAGAAGAGGACGAAGAAGATATTGTGATATACAAGTTCTTGATATGTTTGTGTATACAAAAATTAAATTTTCTCAATAATGAATGGTGTTTTGTGAGGTTTTTTTATTCAGAAGGGTTTTCCCCACGTACATATTGGGTAACGTGTCTTCTCTATGTTTTCTGCAATTTTATTTCAGTTATTTTTATCTATATGTAATGATTAGTTGCTTATTGATTCTATTTTCTGATATGGCATCAAAGCCAAATTAGGCAAGAGCTAATCTTTTTTACAAGTTTCTCGACTTACATAGTTTCAGAAATTTCATAAGCCTACCATGCAAATCTATTGTTTGTATCGAGCACCCTTGTTCTCCTTCAGCATAATCACCCCAGCCCTGTGAATATAAATCCTAATAGTTTCGCTTGTGGACACCCTGAAAATTTGCCTTATCCAAGTGCAGATCTCGTATATTGGAAATACTGGAAATTGAAATAATGTCAATTACAATTTAAAATGTTCAAATTTAATCAAAATACTTGTTGGGACAGTAGTAACAACAACGCTTTTGCTGAGACAACGTGACTTGGCAGTCCCATATGATGTTGGGCACATAATGTTATGCTCAATTTTGTTGATAAGAAGGATGAGTTCTCAGAATTAGAACTTATTCATCTTTGATCAGGAAAAATATTCTCCATGACCACATTTACAATTTGTTTATCTAAACCAAATATTTCTGAGTGTTATTGTTTTGGAGTCATGTCAAGAGTCCTTTGCGAGACTGCTTACCTCAATAGATTCTATTAACTTTCATGGAAAAATATCTTGTTAAATGATGCTAATTATATAAAGTAGTAAGAAACAATAATGTTTTATGTTTCCACATTACAAGTTATTGTTCTTAAACAATTATTTAAATACATGTATAAACATCAGGGGTACAATGTGAATGGTTGTACTAGTTTGAAGCAACCATCCTCTCTAATTTTTAGTATGTTAATACTATTATCCTTGAGCAATCTACATCTTCTTTCATACACTGCTATTAATAAATCAAGACATAGCAGATATGTTATTTGCACTCCCTATTATTACTGTTGTGGATATTTATTTCAAACAAAAGCATAAAGATATGAATTTATTAAGGAGCTGGAATTTGTTACTTAATTTTCATATTTAATTGGTTAGGGAATAATGATAATTGCAGTATAAATCTCTTACAGCCCTTGATTTCCACCTCCCACCAAATTGTGAGTGCATCTTTTAATTCCAAGTGTTCGCACCAAAAGGACTTATTTTGAAAGGACACCCCAGGGAATTTTTACCATTATTGATATCTCATTCAACTGGCCAATGATCAAATCCTCCATAGTGAATAACATTCAAATTGAACACAAGGGGAGAGAACAACCCATCCGAAAAAACCAAAAATCTCTCCAATCAGCATAAAATATTTCCTCCTTTCTCCTATTCTTCCAAGTGAACCAACCAAACTTCGATAGAATGCAAGCGAATGCTACCTCAACACACGAATCCCTGAAATCCAAAGCTTCCACAGCAATGGAAGCTTTTCCTCCCTTCTCTTCCAAATAAAGAATTATATTAAACTCTCACCCTAAGATATAGTTACCTTCTTGACAATGATGTCTAAAAAAATTTAGTTCTTCCTAGATTCTAGCTCTATCCCCAAAGTTATTTGGTCCATACACATTTGTAAGTAGAAAAGGACCCATAACAAAGTGTCCTTTAATCTAACAAAACTGAAATTAGGATTTTGAGAAACAACCATACCTGAAAGTCTATTCCTATCCAAAATAATCATGAGGCTACCTGCCAAACCATCCGCATCCACCATCATTCCATTCCTCCAAATTTGAGGCAAGATCTCCTTTGCATCCTCCTCAAACATATTGGTCTCCTAAATCAATGCAACATTTGTGATCTCTTTCTGAAAAATGCCAACTTGTGCAGATACGAAAATTTTCTAGTTTGGCACTAGTATCATCAAAGTTAAGCAACTTAATCCTCTAAACCCAAGCATTTATTGATTCCAAAATTCAATAACAGCTTATATGGAAAAAGACACAAAACTGCACCAACTAAATATGATTCATACTGAAACAGAAGTACATATCTTTGAGTCTCAAGGACCAGTCTCCATAGTCTACGAAAACTGGAAAGGAATTTTCGACACCGACTCTTTTGCAGACCTGATATTCTCACTGGTTTAGGACAGCATGATAGTACTTGCGTTCTCAAGTGCAAGCAACAAGTGGCTTGGAACTTCACTTAGCAATGTAGGACATCCCTTCTGATTCTGATTGCAGGTGTTATGATGCCTCTCACTGATCAAGTGATCCAGTATATTGATAATGGGCGCTCCAATTTGTAGACAAATGTGTAAATGTGATTTTCCTTCAGTCTGTTACAAAGTGTCCCAAACAACTCGGCCTAGGTCACTGGCCTTATCGCATCAACTTCAAGCTTTGCCCTGTCACAGACAAAGGCAAACGTTGATGATCGTCCCCTAACCACAGTGGTGGAGAAGCTCCTCCTGAAGTTCAATCCCTTAAAACTGGACATGGTAATGATTCAACGATATCAAAAACAAACTTTAACGGATAACTCAGAAAGATAAACAACAATGGCAGGGGCTACATCTCACCTTGTCTTCTCACTGGAACGGTTGTTCCAACAGATTGTGGTGCTCTCAAGCATTTGTTATCACCCAAGCATGAACTCCACCTACGCCAAGCTCACCTTAAATAGGCTTGGTGTTGAGGTAAGGGAGCCGAGCTCAAAACGGTGGATAAACAGCACACTAGCCGCCAAACATAAACGACGTAGGAAAATTAAAATTATTATAAATTTTTCCAATTCATTAAGGACTAAAAGCAAAATTAAAATAGCAAAAAGATAGCAATTGGGTGTTATAAAACACTGCATATGAGGCCAACTAGGCCCTCAAAACAGGCTCATGACAGTACTCCCCACCCTTAATTGCTTCTCCACAAGCAATTGCAAATTGGGATGCTCAAAAATCTGAATTCCTTCCCATGTAGCATCTTCGATTGGCAGTCATTTCCATTTAACTAAGTATTCAAGTATCACCTTGTTCCTCAACCCTTTCTCCCTCACATTGAGCACTCTTTTTGGTTCCAAGATGAGCTTGCCCTCATAATCAAGGGGAGGTAGTTCCAATGACAGCATGACCTTATGTCCAATGGCCTTCTTGAGACATGAAACATGAAAAATATTATGTATTTTGCTGTCAGGGGGTAATTCCAACTCATAAGCCACCTGTCCCACCTTCCTGATTACTAGGTAAGGCCCATAGAAATGTGGTTTTAACTTTACTCCATTACCCTTGATTGATGATTGCCAGTAAGGCTGCAAACATAAAAACATCAAGTCCCCTACCTCAAAAATTTGCTCGGTGCAATGTCTATCAACATATTGTTTCTGTTGGTTTTGAGCTTGTTGCAAATTTTCTCTAAGAGCTTCCATAATGTCTTTGCTTTGCTGCATTAGATCTTTGGAACTTGGAAAAAATCAGGTCCACAAAAGAGGTAGCGTCATACCCGTAGGGAGCCTTGAAAGGAGATACACCGATTGACAAGTGATAAGTTGTATTATAGTAATATTCACCCAGGTGTAACCATTTGACCCATGTTGTATGTTGGCCCATTACGTAGTTCCTTAAATAACCTTCAATCCATATTTGTTCACTATCTCCGTTTGACCATCCGTTTGTGGGTGATAGCTGGTGCTTGGGGTTAACTCTATCCCTGTTAAATGAAATAGTTCTTGGCAAAACAAGCTTAGAAACCTGTTGTCCCTGTCACTCACAATTGTCTTGGGTAAGCCATGCAGTCTAAAAACCTCTTTAAAGAACAGTTCAGCCACTTGAGGTGCTTTATAATCTGTTGATATACAATAAAAGTGAGCATACTTTGTGAGTCTATAGACCACCATGTACAAGCAATCCTTGCCTTGTGCCTTTGGCAACCCAGTGATGAAATCCATAGATATACTTTCCCATTTGTTATTGGGGATGGGCAAAGGCTGCAATAAACCTGCTAGGAACTCGTGTTCTACTTTATTAACCTGGCATTCCCTTACGTACTGCCATACTTCTTTCATCAACCCCTTCCAATAGAAGTGCTCCCTTATTTGTTTATAAGTTTTATAGAACCCTGCATGGCCGGCTAACGGGGTGTCATGGCAAGCTCTTAGAATCTTTTCTTTCATCTTTGATTCAGATGTAATGTATACCCATCCCTTATAAAGTATCAACTCATTTGCTGTCTTAAACCTGTCATCTTGCACCTTGCCCTCCAAGAGATCATTAGTGAAGGAATTCTTGACATACTCACAAGTAATTAATGACCTCCAATAAGCAGATATTTCAGTAATAGGGTGCAAATGGGGCTTCCTAAACAAAGCATCAGCCACTACATTATTGTGTTGGTTAACATACTTTATGTCGAAGTCATAGGCTTGAATTTTCCATTTTTGCTGCCTATCATTTAAATCTCTTTGGTTAAGAAAATACTTCAGACTGCTATGATCAGTTTTAACTAGAAACTTGTTGCAAACCAAGTATTGTCTAAATTTAACCAAAGCATGCATTATGGCCAGCATTTCTTTGTCATAGATTGAGAATTTATTCTCAGCCTCCTTAAGCTTCCTACTCTTGAATGCTATAGGATGTCTACTTTGCATCAAGATTCAAAACAGCTCCTATGCCCTCACTAGATGCATCACATTCCAAGACAAAAGGTAGTGAAAAATCTAAAATTGCTAAAACTAGACATGAACTCAATTACCTCTTTGAGTTTTTCAAAGGCTTGTTGAGCTGATGGGGTTCATGAAAATGCTCCCTTCTTAGTCAAGTTTGTTAAAGGAGCAGCAAGTTGTGAAGAGCCACTTACAAACCTCCTATAATGGCTGCATAACCCGACAAACCCTCTCAGCTGTGTTAGGTTGCTTGGTCTAGGCCACTCTTGGATAGCTTTAATTTTTTTTTCATCTATACTTACTCCATGTTCACTGATTTTAAATCCCAAATATAAGATCTCTTGCAGACCAAACTCACACTTAGATGCTTTAGCATAAAAAGATTGTTGTTCTAAAATGCCCAATACTTCTTCTAAGTGTTTTAGGTGTTCCCCCGAAGCTTTGCTATAAACCAAGATATCATCAAAGAAAACCAAAACAAACTATCTCAACTTCTAGATAAATACCTGATTCATACATGATTGGAAAGTTGCTGGAGCAAATGTCAATCCAAAGGGCATTACCAAGAATTCATAGTGTCCATAATGACACCAAAATGCAGTCTTATGTACATCCTCATCCCGAACCTTGATTTAATGGTACCCTAAGCACAAATCAATCTTAGAAAAATACTTAGCTCCATGTAATTCATCAATTCTAGGTATGGGATAACGATTCTTAATTGTCCTCTTATTGAGAACTTGGTAATCAATACGCATCCTCATAGTTCCATCCTTCTTCTTGACCAGCACTACGGAAGATGCAAATGGGTTGGAGTGAGGCCTTATGTGACCCATTTCTTGCAGTTTTTTGGTAGCCTTTTCACTCTCTTCATTATAGACTTTCGGATGGCAAATTCTTGCAGTTCTTTGATACCCTTTTCAATCTCTTCCTTATAGACTTTTGGATGGCAGTAGGGAGTAATCATCACAGGTTTTGCTCCAATGCCCAGAGGTATATCCTAGAATACCTTGTTACGCTTATCCAAGATAGTCTGAATTTGCACACTGACTACTCCTCCTACCTTAGCTGCACTTGTGTTGGTGATGAGACATTCTGCTGCTCAAGCCACTTGCTTCTTACAAAAAACTCTTTCCATTCTCTTGGCTGATATTTCCATAGTTCCATTGCTGGTCAAACCATGCAACACTACCTTTTTCCCTCTATGTTGGAAAGAGATCTCCATCTTGCGGTGGCTGGTCTCATATTTGTCAATGGAATGCTTCCATTGGCATCCTAAAACCACTTCTATCTCCATATGGATCACATAGAAATCATCATTTAAATTATATTCCCCCACAATTACTTCCATCTGTGGTACTTTCTTAGTGCAAGAAAGGGTGGTTCTGCTAGCTACCTTAACGTCAAACTCCTCAATTGGAATGATATTCAGCCCAAGTCTACGTACCACTTCTTCGTTAACATAATTATAAGTGGTGCCCCTATCAATAAGAATGATTACCCACTATCCTTTCAAGACTCCTTTACTGCGAAATGCACTGTAGTGTGGTTCTCCTGTGAGGGCAGCAAGTGTGCCTCCCTCCGGTGTCTCAACTTTTTCTGATTCATTTTCAGAATCAGCCCCTTCACTTTCTGTATCATGATCTGAAAGTACCTCAATATAATGTATTTGACCCTTTCCTAAACATCGATGCCCAGGCTGCCATGGTTCCTTGCATGTGAAACACAATTTTCTTCTTCTTAATTCATTCCTACTAATGTCTGAATGCTTGGATTTTGTTATTGGGATCCTGGGAGGTATTGGACTCTTTTGAAAAGGTTTTTTGGTCTCATAGGTAGGGCTGTCCTCTTACTGCTGAAACTGTCTCTGCCCACTGAATCCTCCGGGTTGAGGGTTGTTGTGATGGCCTCTTGAAAGGTGATAGGGTTTAAGGCTTTGAGCAACCCTTTGAATGGTTCAACTAAGCCTTCTACAAAGAGCACTATCAGCCTCCTATCAATCACATCAGGCACTATTACAGCAAGTTTTTGAAATTCTAAAACATACTCCTCCATCCTACCATCTTGTCTCAGTTGAGCTAGATTCCTAAAATGCACTTTCGGATTTGTTCTATCAAATCTGTCAATCAGCCTTTGACTGAACTCTTCAATGGAGGTTATCGCATCATGCCCTTGAGTCACCATCCCATGATACCACCATTCGTGGGCAACTCCTTCCAAATGCAAAGTAGCGAACTTGAGAGCTTCCTCCTTGAGCATTGGGTTTAGGCAGAAGTAAGTGTCCAGTTTCTGCAACCATGACCTTGCTGATGTCTCATTTGTTCCATCAAAGTTAGGGATTGTGATTTTCCCTAAACGATATTGGATGTCTTTTCTCTCTTCATACCCTTTCCTCCTATGACCACCTCTTGATTTCAGACTATAGTATTCTGCAAAGGTCATATCATTCTTGATAGCTTCACTCAGTGAATGATATTCAGCATGGATCTGATCCAATCCACTGTCTTAGTACAGTTGATCTTCATTAACCTCTTCATTGGTCAAAAACTTCACTCTAAACGATTTGATGTTGACTGAGGCCTTTTCTTTATCTACAACTGTCTTCCCCACAACGGAATTACTATCTTCTCCTTTTTCAATGGCAGATTTTTCAATGTTTGGTTGTTTAAAGTCTCTCAACAACTGTGCTACTTCCCTTAGGGTTTTAGACATGGTATTATAGAGTTCTTCAGATCTTCTGAAGAAGGCCTTAGCCTCATCATCCATATCAGTCATGGTAGATTCTTTTCTTTTTTCTCACTCCAAATATCTGTATTCTATCACTCATTCAACCAGTCCACAGGCTGGCAGTCAATGCTCTGATACCACTGAAAAATGCCAACTTGTGCAGATAGGAAAATTTTCTAGTTTGGCAATAGTATCATCAAAGTTGGGCAACTTAATCCTCTAAACCCAAGCATTTGCCGATTCCAAAATTCAATAACAGCTTATATGGAAAAAGACACAAAATTGTACCAACTAAATATGATTCATACTGAAGCAGAATTACATATCTTTGAGTCTCAAGTACCAGTCTACATAGTCTATGAAAACTAAAAAGGAATCTTCGACATACTGCCTCTTCTGCAAACCTAATATTCTCACTGGCTTAGGACAGCAAGATAGTGCTTGTGTTCTCAAGCGCAAGCAACGAGTGGCTTGGAACTTCACTCAGTGTTGCAAGATGTCCCTTCAGATTCTGATTACAGGTGTTATGACGCCTCTCCTTGATCAAGTGATCCACTATATTGATAATAGGCACTCCAATTTGTAGACAAATGTGTAAATACGATTCTCCTTCAGCCGGTTACGTAGTGTCCCAAACAGCTCGGGCTATGTCACTAGCCTTATCGCATCAACTTCAGGCATTGCCCTATCGTAGACAAAGGCAAAGGCTGATGATCGTATCCTAACCACAGTGGTGAGAAATCCCTGCAACTTTACTCTTGATGTAATATCAATCCAGCTCCTCCTGATGTTCAACGACTGGACCTGCTAGTGATTCAACTATATCAAAAACAAGCTTTAATGAATAGCTCAGAAAGATAAACAACACTAGCAGGGGCTATGTCCCACCTTGTCTTCTCACTGGAATGGTAATTCCAGCAGATCGTGGTGCTCTCAAGCACTTGTTATCATCCAAGCATGAACTCCACCAACGCCAAGCTCGCCTTAAATAGGCTTGTATGCTGAGGTAAGGGAGACGACCTCAAAACAATGGATAAAACGGCACACTTGCCACCAAACATAAACGACTTAGGAAAAATAAAATTATTATAATTTTTTTCCAATTTATTTAAGGACTAAAAGCAAAATTAAAATAGCAAAAAGATAGCTTTTGGGTGTTATAAAACACCACATGTGGGGCCAACTAGGCCCTCAAAATGGGCTCAGGACTCTTTCTCAATCAACTACTTCAAAAGGCAACATTTTTTGAGGCCATTAAAGTCACAAATGTTCCAACTAATGAGTTTCATTGCTTCTTTGAATTAGAGAGGTGCTCACCTCCAAGTTTTATGAATTTCCTCATCAAGGCCTAGGTACCATTTTCCAAATCCTCCAATGCTTTCGTCTCAAGTTTGCTAGCATCAATTTTTCTCCCCTTGTTATTCCCTCCTCCATTGTCAATCTAAGGCATATTTTTTCCCCCATTTTGTCTTCCCCTTCTACTTGCGATGCTCCATCCTTCCATGTTCTCCTTATTCTCCAAGAGGTCAACCATAAGCTCAGTGTTGCTTGCATAGGCCTTCAATTCCTCCACATAATCTACAACATTCTTATCAAAGCTTGAATCTCTAAAGGTCCTACCAAGACTTGACTCCATAGTTTCTTCAGGTTCCATTCAGAGGGCATTAAGACACCAACATCTTTGAGCACAATACAATTTGGAGAAGAATGAAAACCTAAGAGGGAGGAGCTACCCAAAGCCTTATCCTCCATGCAAGACAAAGCAACTAATGTCAGTGTCAAGGAAAATTCCTTTCAGAACCTTCGATTAAAGTGGCGTCCTTTCAAACCTTGCATTCTCTAACCATATGTCCAACCTTCCAGCAATTGAAACATCTAATAGGAAGACATTCATAATCCAACTTCTCAGTCCATTCACCCAGAACAGATACCAATTTAATGGAATGTCTAAGTGGTTTGCATAGTTGATCTTGACACAAATCTAGAATAGGTAGCCAAATAATTTCCCCTTGTCATGTTCGAGCTAGAGATATATTCTCCCAAGGAATCCCCACTCAGCTTGAAAACTTCATTCGACCATAATTCCTAGGGAAGCTTGTACATCCTTATCCAAAGAAGGGCATCCCAAATCATCTCCAAGTGAGGATCAAAACCAAGAGACCAAGCATGAATATATAAGTCGGCATTCCACATAAACCACAGCTTCTTTGAGCATTGCATCCCTATCATATTCTACTTGAAAAGCAAGTTGCAAAAATTGTGGAGCCAAAAATTTGACTTCAAGGGTGGTGCATTGCCATTTGTGTTTAATCCTATCTTTAATTCTCTCCATTGATGGCCAAATTTCAATGAATTTCACAATTACCGCAGTCTTTTTCAATCTTTCAGCATTTGGATTCAAGAATTCATCCAAAATGCATATAACAAGTACCTCATCATCAACTTCCAAGTTGACATTGCCAATGACAAATTTCCTATATTTTAGCCTTGTTCAATTCTCACCTCTATTTCCTGTGTCACCAAATCCATCCTTGCCTTTGTTCGGGATAGTTGCGGTAGGGCATTTGTATGAGTCGACGCTCGGCATTTGTTCCTCTAAGACAATCCTAGATGAAGTAGAACATCCATCCATCAAATATTGCTCCCTGCGGCATCCCCATCACTCTGTTGAGTAGGAATATCAAATCACTATACTCCTCCTTGAAATCTATGCACATGAGTGTCTTGGGAGCCTTGGAATGATGAGACCTAGGCTCAATCATCCACTCTTTGTTAATCAAATTCTTGCATACACCCATTTTCTTCGTGTATCTTTTTGCATATGCATCCTTGATCACATCCTTCATGTATGTTCTACGTGGAATCCCGAACACCTTTGCAATAGCATCCTCAACAAGGTAGGCGATGACAACGCCCTTAGGAGTCTTGATCATTCTTGTGAGCGGATCGTAACATCGTGCACACTCCAGGATAAGCTCACTACACTATATGGACTGTGGAAATCCAGTGGCATGGAAAATACCACTCTTCAAGCTGGGGAAGGAACTTGATCTCCGACTCCGAACATCTGACGCTGCATCTGGTCGAAGTCTAGGAAATGCTTGTTTGTATCTGTGATCTCCTTCCATCTAGATGAAATCTTAAGTTCTGGATAAAATCCAGTCTCTAGCATCTTCAATAGTTCTTTCCTTTCCTTATATCCAAACTTTGACATCGCACCTGTACGAAGCTCGAAGTTAGACTTACGAAAATAAATAATGCTCTTAATAAAATTCCTGACTTTCTAAAGATCTTAGCTAATTTAGAGCATGGAGTCAGGAAAATAATCCATAGATTTGGTAAATTTTAACAATTAAGTTCAAAGTGTGACAACACTAAGGCATGGAAACCTTTCATAAAATTTATTGATAGCTCCTTATGCTTAGAAAATATGCAAGCTAAAATGCAAAGGAGCATACCGGATTAATGATGACTAAGGAAAGGTGTAAAAGGTTGTGTTTTCACACAATGTATGTCTGAAGACACCTTCCGCAGTCAACAATGGAGGTCAACAATTCTGAAGACAACCTGAAAATCAGACTTTTAAAACATGTTGTAATCTTCAAAAATGTGCATAAACAATGATGAAAACAATCATATTAAGGAATGTAAGTGTGGCTGGTAAAAATAAATTTCTGAGGACAAGTCTAAAAATTGATTACTTCAGACTTACCAACGCCTTGCAAAGTAGTTAAAAATCCTTGAAAATGATGAAAAATGGCTAAGGAATCAGCTCCAAGCAAAATCGCCAAAGTGGTTAGGTGGCTGGAAATGAAAATTTCTGAAGACAACCGCCTAACAATGGAGTTTTAAGACCTGTGACAGCAATAAGATGGTCTGAAAATGCACAAAAAACTCCACAAAACACCTGCAAATGGAAATCGCCTAAGTTGGAATTGGTTGGGCAATAAAAACTTAAGTCTGAAATTAATAGGCAGCCATTAACGGAGGTCAAATCTGAAGCAAACCTCAGATCTGAAGCGAATCAGCGAGCTGGAAATGATGGCAGCCACCAAGAATGCATGAAAATCACCAAAATGTGGCACCAAATCACTCCCAAACTAAAATCGAAATTTTCCCAACTATGGTGCCATACCAAAATTCTGAAAATGTCATCAATGGCAGCCCGGATTTGCAACAATGGAGGTCTGGAATAGCAAGCAAAAAATGGAGGAAAATATCGCCCAAGTCTCCAAACACAAAATCGCCACTTTTCACCAAAAATCACCCAATTTGCAAAAAATCGCCAAACTTGGAAAATCGAAAATCTGGAAATGATCTTCAATGGCAGCAAGGGGAATGGATCAGCAAGCTGGAAAAAATGGAGGAGAAAAGAATCCTCAACCCATCACTTTACTTCAATCACTTGCTAAAATTCACCCAACTTGGAGAAAAAATCGCCTTTCATGGAGACACCTGGCAGATTTAATAATAAAATAATGCTAAGGCTCCTCTCTTATACTTGCTTTTACCTCTCACTTTCACCACACAAGCAATGTGGGATAAAACACTTGTATATATACTTGCTTGGCAAAAACTAACTTGCTTCTAGAAGGTTCAAAATATTAAATGTTTATTGCAAGTTATTAAATTTTGCTTTTAAATTTTTAAATAATCATTAATAATTATTTAAAAGCAATTAAAAATGGGGCTTACTTATTAAAATATTGCAATTTAAGTCCAAATTAAGCCTCCAGGGGAAAATCGACTTGGGTTGGGATTGAAAAATCCCTTTAAAAATCATTAAAGTTGTCAAAAATTCCCCATAAGGGAAAATTGATCCTAGCTTGGATAAAAAACCATGCTCAAATTCATCAAAAATGCACACAAAACTTCCCAGGGGAAAATCGATGGCAATCTGGATTGAAATCCACACTCCAAACTCACTTTACTTGCAAAAATCACTCCCTATGGCCTACAGGAAAATCGACCTCAGTCTGGATGAAAATCCGGACTCGGAAAATCGACATCTATCTAGATGAAAATCCGGACAAAAATCCGCAATCACTTGTCACAAAACATCTTGGTGGAAAATCGACCCAGGCATGGAATCATCCTCAACGTTGTCTGCACTATAGTCTACACTCCAATCCGCACTCCTAGTGGAAAATCGATGGCAGTCTGGATAAACCCTGACACAGCACCAAATTTTAGCACTTCCAGGGGAAAATCGATCCAAGTATGGATAAACAGTGGTGGAAAATAATAGCCAGTATGGATTTCAGGGGAAACCCATGTGTAGTGTGGATTTTGAGGAGGGGAATGGGTTGGGTAGTCTGGAATGTGAGCGGAAAAGCACCTCTAGCATGGAATTTGACCCTCTAACCCTTGGAATATGGATTTCCCTTAGGATTTTATCATTTTAACCACTCAAAATAGCTTAGAAACTTTAAATTTAGACTGAACTTAGGCAAATTTTCCAAAAATATGAGCAAAACGCTAGGAAAATATTGGAATAAAGTGTGAAATCAACTTAAATAATACCTTAGGAGCGAGAAAACAACTCCAAAAGGTCTTGGAATACCTTGGCACTATAAAATCACTAATGCGCGTGTTTAAAAACACGTTAACGCTCAAAAGGTCAACACTTAGACAAAACTTAGGATCATTAAAATATCAACGTTTTGCAACTTGATCCTATAACTTCAAAAACCCTAGACGGCACTAGGCATAATCAAAACTCTGAGACTCGGGCACGGGAAACACAAAATTGCCCACTAAGCAGCCAAAACCCTAACCTAACAACGCTGAAAGCCGAAAAGAGGGGGGTCCCCGTTAGTAATGGGGCGATGTATGAAAAGATCACAACACAGTCCCACACCCAAACACAAGTGTTCAAATGAATTTTGGTTAATGTAGATCATGTTCTCAAATGAAAACATTCACTCTTTTATGTCCTTTAGAAACAAAACAGGTTGATCACCAAGCAAACCCACAACTTCAAATTTGATCGGTGAAAACTACGAAGCCAAAAACAAACTACTAGAAACAATACAACACATGCTGGGAAGTTAGGAGGGAGATGGGAACACAAGTAGAAATATCAAGGAACAAGGAGAGGCCATAGACACATACTACAAGTTGAGGCATCAGGAGTTGAGCAACAACATCCCAATAAGGGCAAGTCCGAAACTCTGACAAGGGGAAAACAAAGTTGCAAGAAAAGGCACCTTGAGAAGGGAAAAAACACAGCAAAAGGAAGACACAAGTAGAAACCTAATATTTAAAAACATGGATCGAGTCTCTGATCACATCATTGGAAGAAATCATCTAAATTGAGAATTTCGCTTGTGGAGAAAAGAAAACCATCCAACAATTTTGCTTGCAAAGAAAACCATCTGACAATTTTGACTATAGTAGAAACTAGAAACCATAGATGAACTAATTGTAGAAAACTCGGCAAGTTTTTCCCTGAGGCAAGTATTGACGCAATTGACTCGCCGAGTTTTTGACAAAAACTCGTCAAGTTTTTGTCAAAATCTCAGTGAGACCGTGTTAAAAAATCAAACGCTCAAGTTCATAAGTAGAAAACGTAAAGAAAAGGTTCATTCAATCATTTTGTGTTTGCTATTTTGCTGCTGAGGGGAAAAACGCCCTCCCAAGCATTTGCAATTTGATTTCCATCAATTCTTATCAATTATAAGCGGATTTGAAGTGGTTTTTGAAGCAGAATCAGATTCCCGGGTAGGTTTTCTGATTTTTTTCCCTATGTTTTTTTAAAACATTTTTTTTTGTTGTATCTAGATGAATAGAAAATCATTCCTAAGTAGTGAAAATTGATTTGAAGTCATTGGAACAAGATTTAACACCATTTTTGACATTTTTTATTGATTTTTTCATTGTTTTTTGAAGAATCTCTAGTTTTTCAAAAAAAATCAAACCCTAACAATTTTTTTTATTTTTAACTTTCAATGATGTCTAAAATTATTTAAACTAATTTAGATAGTTATATTAATTTTTTAACTAAAATATTAACTATCTTTTCACTTTGTATGTGTAGGTTAACAGTTAACCATTAATTTATAATGGCAAAGATAGGTGGTTCAGCTTCAGCTTCAAGGTCTACCCCATCAATAGATGCATGCCCATCTAGATATGTAGGCACCTATCCTAAAGGTGCAAGAGATGGGGCTTGGAAGTATGCCTTTAAAGGACTGAAACCTGGGTCAGTGATATGCATTAAATGTGAAATAATATTTCATGGAGGGATAAACCACCTCAAATACCACCTTGTAGGCATCGAGAAGCACGATGCTAGGGTATGTCTTAGGGCCACAGAAGAAATAAAAAAGAGACATTAATGCCATACTTGCAGTTGGGGAAGAGAAAAAGTTGCAAAGGGGGAAAGCAAAACTAGCCATGAGAGCAGTCGTAGCTGCATCTCAGGGTGCTTCAATTGACCTTGAAGAAGAAGAAGAATCACTTCAGGGCATAGTGGGCTCTCCTCGTGGACCACATATCGACAAACCCAGCACGACCTCGGCCACCACTTCTACTTCTTCTAGTAGAGCACCTACTGCATCACCATCAGTGGCACAGTCTATAGGTAATTATTTTGTGCCCAGGAACACACCTGGAGCACAACCATCATTAGAGGCAACTGGATGGAATAGGGAGGTGCATGAGAAAATAGACATTGCATGTGCCAATTTTTGCTACTTCAACACATCCCATTCAATGTGGCAAACAATCCTTATTGGCTTGATTTGGTTAGCGCATTGACAATTTCAGGAAAAGGATACATGGCCCCTTCTCACAAGGACTTCGGTGGGAGGTTAGTAAATAGTCCACTTGATTTAATTTTTAAATGTTTTTCTTGTTTATTAAATCAAAATTGTGTACTAAGACATAATTTCACTTTGTAAAGAAGTGGACTAAAGTAATTGATAATTTGATAAAATATGTTTTTCACTTTTCACTTTGCTTTCTAACTTTTCAATATTTTATTTTGCAAATACTTGGTGGCAAAGTTGGGGTGGAAATACCCCAAATCTCAAAAAATTTGCCCTCTGAATCTTATGTCAGCCTTGTAGTTCATCCAATTGTGAGCGCAATTAGAGCGCAATTAGAGCTTGTTCAAGGCCATCCACACGAAGAAGAGGAGCAAGTTAACTCAAAAACACCTCAATGACCTTGTCTTTGTGCAATATAATCTTCGGTTGTGCATAAGGAAGGTAGAGGAAGCACCAAGTGGTCCAATTGATTTGGATGATATAGATCCTTATAGTGATTGGACATCGTAGGAGCAGCCTCCATTGTTTACTGGGAATGGCATCTATGGTTTGGAGAGGAAGGCTATGGAGGAGGGGGGTGGATTTGGATTCACACTGGATGACATTGAGAAGGATGAGGAGGATGAGGAATCATTGCCAGTGCCAGGAGCAGCTAGAGGCAGAGCTACATCTAGGATGGAGGTTAAGCCACAGCCTAAGCCAGTCATACTGTAATGTCCCCAACTTGAGATTACCTGAATTTTGCACTAAATTAGTAATTCCACAATATAGTTTATCTTTTTTTTTCAAATTATGAGAGTGACTTCATCTAGTCGTTCAATAAATTTAGGATTAGACAAATAAATACATGGATTAGTAGCAAATATATTACATAGAATGATAAACATGTCTTTCTACCCATATTCAATCATAGTTTAGTTTGGTAGGAAAGCCTTGTGAGGGCGCCTATAAACTGCTGAACCCAACTAAGCCCAAGAGCGTGTAGCGTCCTACTATGACAACTCACCTCTTGGCCCATAAGAGGCAGGAACGTCTCACTATGACAATTCCATCCCTTGGGTTGGCCTACCTAGCTTGGGAGAACCAGTAAACTGCGATTCCCTAACGTACTTCCTCCATTCATTCCTTTGATTGATTACAAGATAAGACATACGCACATATATAAATAATCTAAGGAAATATAATCAAGTAACTAATTCATTATATCCATAATAATATATATACATATAATCAATATTATTTTAAGTATATATATATGTATATCAAACTATTATAAATCTTGCTAACATCATTATCATATATAACTCTATTATCCTTATTTTGTACTATATAAATCTTTTATGTAATATGAATGACTGTCATACCTATTGCAGCCTATATTAATATTACTATTAAATTCTGAATAAGAATATTATCAGGCTGCATATATTAAGCATACATATTAAGCACATCCCCATGCGTTTCCACCAGGAATAAGGATGTTACTGCCTGTAACTTAATAACAGTTCTGGTTTGATCTAATCAATGATGTTCAATCAATATTAAATCATGAATCTTTCTTACCAATAAAGATTGGTGACTGCTGTTCTAATGTTAATTGACCGAACTGCCTTTCTCCTTCCCCATTCGATGCCTCCTTAGATGCATGGCAATGAGTCTCTTATACCCTCCCTAATCGCTGAAAAATCGTGTCTCTAATCGATGGTTATACCCATTGGAAAAAGACGTGTCTGTTTACTAATCTCTATTAGTTATTTGTTGCGCTCAACAAACTATTATGTTCCCCTAATCAAATTGCAGCATGTAAACGTATGACTTAGAATATAATTTAACAAATGTTAATATGATCATTGCCTTTTAATGATTTAATTGATGTTAATGATTTAATTGATGCAAAGGGTAGACAGATCTGACATGTGTCAGATATGTCAGATCTGGTCTGCCATTATTTGAATATGCTGAATGATTATTCATTTGTTTCCTTAATATTTATTTATGGTTTCTATGATAATCATTTCTTTTTTGGGATTTGTCAATTAATGATCTTGAAATATTAATAAGAATTTTAAAAGATGTTATTTAATGAAATATATAATATAATAATCTGTTTATTATTAAGAGGTGCATTCAAATATAATAATATTTAATTCAAATGAACAATAAATTCATAATTTAATAATTGATGCATAATCATATTCAAATATAGATTACTATTATTTGACAATATGGGAACATCACAGTCCTTCCCTCCCAGATTTGCTTGTCCTCAAGCAATTTCCAATTTCTATTCTATCTCGTGAAATGCAGATCTTAGATGCTCCTTGTTAGGTAATTTGTAAGGATGTTGAGTCTTACTAAATTGGTTACTCCAAGAAGCTCCATTTGTTTATTGTCCCTTCCTCTTTTGATTGGATGTTTTTGAGATCTCCTTCATCGTACCTTGCTTTCTTATTCGGTTTTTCTTTTGCTTCTTCATCGGACATTGCCTCTATATTATGAACTCGGCTTTTTTTCCCACATATGTGCCCTGGTTCCCAATTTTCTTTGCATTTGAAACACAAACCTTTCTTTATTTGGTCTTTAAGATTGCAAACATGTCCATTCCTCCATTCCTCATTGCACTTATAACACAATTTCTTTCTTCTTTCCTCTTGTTTACAAACATGACCTCACTCCCATTTCTCTTTACAATTGAAGCATAATCCTTCTTCCCGAAGCCTGTCATGGTCATTTTTAGAGAGAATGGCATTTTTATGTTTGTCTTTATTATAGGGAGGTTTGGTGTGTGTATCCCTTATATTATCCTTTGTGGTTGTATCTTCTAGTTTTAGGGCTTTGTCAATTGCATCCTCAAGAGAGGTAGGATTTAAAGCACTTACCAATCCTCGAATTGAATCTTTCAATCCTTCGACAAATAGATAGGTGAGCCTATCTTCATCAATTCTTGAAACCCTAACTGAAATCTTTTGAAATTCAGCTATGTAATCATCTACTGTTCCTTGTTGCTTTAATTGAGTCAAGTCTTTAAAATCTTTTTGAGGGTGTTTTCGGTCAAACCTTTTAATAAGTTTTTGAGAGAATTCATCATAAGAAATTATATTTTGGTCCCCTTGTGTGTGGATTCCATGGTGCCACCACTCATGGGCTAATCCTTCCAAATGTAGGATAGCAAATTGGAGTGCATCCTCTTCAGTCATTGGGCTGAGAATAAAATAGGTGTTCAACTTTTGCAACCAAGCATGGGCTGTGATTTTTTCTGATCCATCAAAGTTTGGGAGTGTTACTTTATTCACCTTATGTCTCAAGTCTTTATTTGGTTGCTTCTTTTCTTTCCTGGGTACCTCACGTCTCTTGGCTTCACAAAACTCCCTATATGTTATAAGTTCCCTAATCTCTATTTCAAGATTTACATAAGCTCTAGCAATTTCTTCGGTGCTATTCGTGGATGGGTCAATTTCCTCTTCCTCCCTTGGTATATCTTCCCTAGGTAGGAAAGGGGGTTTGGGTACCCTATGTGTAGATGATTCATTATTATTCTCTGAATGGTTTGAACTTATGTCTCTCCCATTTGAGGAATTGTTCTTAAGGTTATTGATTGAACTCCCCATGTTTTGAAAAGCTTGGAGGAGTGCTTGATTTGTTTTTTCGATTCTTTCATTTTGGCTCATGATGGTTTTATTGGTTTGTTCCATGAAAGTTCTTCTTTCATTAGCAATTTGTTCACTCATGGTGGATGTAGCCCTCCTCGTTCGGTAAGTTTGCATTAACTACTCTTCACAAGATGGCAGGATTATGCTCTGATACCAATTGTAATGTCCCCAACTTGAGATTACCTGAATTTTGCACTAAATTAATAATTCCACAATATAGTTTATCTTTTTTTTTCAAATTATGAGAGTGACTTCATCTAGTCGTTCAATAAATTTAGGATTAGACAAATAAATACATGGATTAGTAGCAAATATATTACATAGAATGATAAACATGTCTATCTACCCATATTCAATCGTAGTTTAGTTTGGTAGGAAAGCCTTGTGAGGGTGCCTGTAAACTACTCAACCCAACTAAGCCCAAGAGCGCGCAGCGTCCTACTATGACAACTCACCTCTTGGCCCACAAGAGGCAGGAACGTCTCACTATGACAATTCCATCCCTTGGGGTGGCCTACCTAGCTTGGGAGAACCAGTAAACTGCAATTCCCTAACGTACTTCCTCCATTCATTCCTTTGATTGATTACAAGATAAGACATACGCACATATATAAATAATCTAAGGAAATATAATCAAGTAACTAATTCATTATATCCATAATAATATATATACATATAATCAATATTATTTTAAGTATATATATATGTATATCAAACTATTATAAATCTTGCTAACATCATTATCATATATAACTCTATTATCCTTATTTTGTACTATATAAATCTTTTATGTAATATGAATGACTGTCATACCTATTGCAGCCTATATTAATATTACTATTAAATTCTGAATAAGAATATTATCAGGCTGCATATATTAAGCATACATATTAAGCACATCCCCATGCGTTTCCACCAGGAATAAGGATGTTACTGCCTGTAACTTAATAATAGTTCTGGTTTGATCTAATCAATGATGTTCAATCAATATTAAATCATGAATCTTTCTTACCAATAAAGATTGGTGACTGCTGTTCTAATGTTAATTGACCGAACTGCCTTTCTCCTTCCCCATTCAATGCCTCCTTAGATGCATGGCAATGAGTCTCTTATACCCTCCCTAATCGCTGAAAAATCGTGTCTCTAATCGATGGTTACACCCATTGGAAAAAGACGTGTCTGTTTACTAATCTCTATTAGTTATTTGTTGCGCTCAACAAACTATTATGTTCCCCTAATCAAATTGCAGCATGTAAACGTATGACTTAGAATATAATTTAACAAATGTTAATATGATCATTGCCTTTTAATGATTTAATTGATGTTAATGATTTAATTGATGCAAAGGGTAGACAGATCTGACATGTGTCAGATATGTCAGATCTGGTCTGCCATTATTTGAATATGCTGAATGATTATTCATTTGTTTCCTTAATATTTATTTATGGTTTCTATGATAATCATTTCTTTTTTGGGATTTGTCAATTAATGATCTTGAAATATTAATAAGAATTTTAAAAGATGTTATTTAATGAAATATATAATATAATAATCTGTTTATTATTAAGAGGTGCATTCAAATATAATAATATTTAATTCAAATGAACAATAAATTCATAATTTAATAATTGATGTATAATCATATTCAAATATAGATTACCATTATTTGACAATATGGGAACATCACACATACTGAGCGAGGAGGCACAGCCACAACAGACTTGTAGGACTAGACCCTCTAGTTCTACCTCCCCTAGTTTTTACTAGAGCTGGGAAGAGGAAGGTGTAATTGTATTGATGTATTTACTTTTAGTTTTACAAAAACTATTTACTATTTTGATTCCAACCATCAGCATTCCTCATGAGGATGCGATTTTGTATCCACTTTGCATTAAAATCAATTAAATATATCTAGACTCAGCTTGTTTCTTATGTGTTCTCATTTATTGACTCATTGGATGCATCTCCTCATTGAATTTTGCAAAAAAAATGCATAAGCAATTTTTTAAGTTCCTGGTTTTTTTTTGGGGGCCTTGGCGAGTTTTTGGTTTTAACGAGTAGTTCAACTATGTTAGAAACCACCATCATAGAGCAAGGTCAAAAGGGCATGTTTGTCCAAAGCCAAAATTGTTGTATGTAGAGACAAAAGAACAAAATTTGACTTCCAAAGGAATTTTAACTAGTTCTTTTGTCTTTTTGTTTTGAAGATTGTTCATATCCTCTAATTGACTCTTTTAGTCATCCTTCTTATAAATACACCCATTGGGGTCTTGTAAGACCATCAAATCCATCCATCCAATTTTTTGGATCTTTTAGGCCATCTCTTGGTAAAGCAGGAAGGATCCACCCATAGTCAAGGATGATCGAGGAAATCCTTGAGGTAAAAATGGATTGCACAGTTGTGTTTGGCCAAGGGCAGCATTCCAGCACACATGTTTGGATGCAATCACTCCACTGCATTTTCAATTGTATGGATATTGTTGCTGTTGACTGTATCCTATTGGTCCCCTAGGAAGGTAGCAAGCTTGTAAAAATTTGTTTGAATAACTTCACTCTTGCTGGAATTTTCCTATATTGGATCTTTTCCAAGGTAAATTCTTGAGCTCATCTCCTCCTTTTGTTGTGGTTAATTTGTCCCTTTCTTATTTTGAAACCTTTGTTGTTACAATAAGCACAAAACTTAGCAACAACATACAAGGAATATGCATATCTGTTCTTGATGATCATGTAGGAGTTACTGGTGACTCCACAATACCCCAAGATGAGTTGCTAGACCAAAATATCTTATACAAGAGAGAAAATGGCAAGAATAGCTTGCTTCAACAATGCAAGATTGATTGATTGAATATTGGTTGAGTATGTGAAATATACAATGAGAAGCCTTGCTTATTAAGACAAGGTTGAGACATAGAATCGGACAGGATTGTGACATGTGTCTTAATTCTATGTTATGAGACAACTTGTTGGATTTTGCCAAGATCAAGAACTCAATGAAATGTACAAAATAGAGACACAATATAGGACAAGAATAAACTGTATTCTCATCAATAGAAATGATCAACAATAATCAACTGGATACACTAGTTGTTACATACAATGTAGATGAGCCTGCTTATATAGGCAAGGCTAGGGATATGTATGAGCACACAAATATGACATGTGGCTCAATAAGAAACAAGGGTAGGTAGGAAATAGGTGTGGGTAGGTAGGAGAAATAATATAATATTCCACATGAGGTGGATCACCCACCGAAGGTGGAATTATCACTCCACAATAAGTGGATATGATAGTGTAATAACAAGATCAACACCAAAAAAGGTGGAATTTCTCCTCCACACACTATCCCAATGTGGCACAAACACCCAAGTGTCTCATATCCAAACTACTATGAAAATGCATTATCCTAAGTAAACTTAAGTAAGTGTAATAATATCCATGATGAATAATTATTTACACCAACACAACTAAAATGCCCAAATGTTATAATTAAATGACCGTGGTAACTAGAATTAAATAAAAGTCATAAAGATAAGATATGATAATATTTTATCTAGACAACTTAGACTTCTAAAAGAACACCGAGGACCTAATATACTTAAGTCATGTGAATAAGTCCCCTACTAGGAAATAGCTAGGTACAACACCTTTACTAGTTACAAGACCTTATTCACACCAACAGATCATGCTATTTAATATCTATATCAATTATGGATCATTACATTGCTCCTGCAGAGTTCCACAATCTTTCCTTGATAAGACAGCTTCTTGTTGTCTTTTATTTATCATGATCCTTTTAAAGCAATCTGCAAATGAAATCCAGTATAATGGCAACCAGCAAACATGTAAAAACTACACTAACCTCAAGTGACTCAGCATTGTAGAAGAAATGCCATGTGCATGCACAAAAAGCTCCTCCAAGTA